>NC_044039.1:151662809-152411523 GCF_901765095.1 Microcaecilia unicolor | reverse complement strand
GTCTTGGTCTGTGCCAGTTGCATGAACGTAATCTAATAAAAGTCTCACTGAGTCGCTAAATCCCCTATAAACAGGTTCCAGTTGCCTAGTTAACTGTTTAACAATAGAATATCAATTTCAAAATCTCTGCTGCTCGGAGCTCGGGAGTAACTCGGTTGAAATTTGTTTGACGTAGGGGGTACTTGGCTTGAAGAAGTCGGGGAAACACTGGTATACAGCATACTATCACCACCTAAGCTGCCTCCTTAAAGGCTGGAAAGGTTCAGGCTTAAACTCAGTCTTTGGCCGTAGGAGTCCTATGTATATTTTGTAGAGATTGGTGTACCATGTAGTATTTTTGTTAACATAGGTAGACTTGACAAATGCTGCTCTAAGAAACTCTCTTGCTTTTGTTACAGGAACCTTCAGAAGCTCAGTCTTTTTGGAGATATAAGCATTCTACAGCAAAATGGAAGTTTATCGAATGCTTACCTCAACAAGGTGGACCCAGGTGGCAAGATAATTAAACAGTAAGTGCTTTCATTATGTAACTACCTAATGGTCAGGGCAAAAAGACTCGGGGAGATAGTGCTTCAGTTTCCAAGGCTTAATTAGTTAAGAATGAATGTTTGCTTGTTACATATTTGACGTGACATAAAAGCAAATGTTCTTGCTGGTTCAGATTGTGTACGGCCACATATAGTAACATTGTAAATGACAGCAGATAAAGACCTGCATAGTCCATCTAGTCTGCCCAGAAGTCACATTTATTATCAAAACATTATTGAACCAACAATCTAATACTATTACAACATTTTACTTGCTAATCACTTTATACTATGGGTGTATGCAGTATTCTATTTACTCATATTTGTAAATACTTTATGAGGCTTACTAACTATATAAAATACAGTTAATATAATAATTTTAAACCTTCTTGGCAACAAACTGCATTACATAAGAATAGCTATACTGGGTCAGACCAATGGTCCATCTAGCCCAGTATCCTGTTTCCAACAGTGGTCAATCCAGCAGAAACCCAAATAGTAGCAGCATTCCTTACTATAGTTCAATACCTGATAATAGTGGGTGGTGAGGACAAGTCCTTCAAGTATAATAGGAAGCTCTTGGACTCTGTTCCTCCTCCTCCTGTCATTGCAGCACACTGGATTGGTACTTTTCTATTACGTTCATTCCCACTATTGAAGTACGAGTGGGTAGTTATGTCCATCAACCAGCAGGTGGAGATAGAAAATACAGAACTGAACACCACTACATAGCTCCCTGCTAACAGCTCAGCTCCTCAGTATCTTCTATCTCCAGCGGTGGATGGACAGACTTCCTCTTTCTCTGGTTCTGAGGCCTTGCTCCTGGTCCAGTTGGTCAACTGGTTCCCAGTTGAGCAGAGTGAACAGTTGAGCAGACTACCTGGTGGTGCTGGGGTCATACCTGTGGTGCTGGGTCCCTGTCGTGCCTTCCTCCTGGGGTGTTCTGCACCTTTTCCCTGTTTGTCCTCTGTGTGAGAGCCTGCTCAGCAACCAGTCTACTCATCAGGATGAAGGTCGCAGGCAACACAGTCTGGCAGGCCGGTGCTGCTGCCGTGCCCTGCTCTGAAAGGGGGGTTGACTGTGTCCCCGGGTAGTGTGGACCCAGGGTGGTGGGTCCTTTCTGCTGTGCTTCAGGCCGTGGGACATCGATGGGAGCACTGCGTCTCGGTGCTACAAAAAAAAAAAAAAAAAATGGAGGAAGTGGAGGAGCAGTTTAATGATTGGATCCGTGGAGTGAGAACCAGGGAAGCCTGGTTGAAATCTCACAACTGCTCCTTGAGGTCTTTGGCAGATACTAACAGACTGTGTTTCTTCCAAAGACAGAAAACTGCCTAATCTACCTGAATGTTAAAAAAAAACATATTTTTTTTGCTTGTTTGTGCTGTGCTGTGGATTAAAAAAAAAAAGCATGTGTGTAGCACGGTGCGCCACATGTTTTCCCACGCAGCGGTAGTCTCTAGCCATGGCAACCCCCACTTAGTGTACGACCTGCTGCCCATTTTGCAGTGAGTGGTGTTCCTCCTTGGGCCGCTGCACGGTGTGCAGTCTGGTTCCCAAGTGGAAGAGCTGATTCGGGGCTTGCACATACAGGGCGTGCTCAGTCACAACAGCGCGTTTCTTTCGGTTCCGGTCCCCTGTGCAGGGCCTTGGCGCAAAGAAGGCGGGAATGGTGGCCATTTTGGGTTTTTTTTCGGCAGAAGCGAAGCCCCTGCGCAGGCAGCTGTGTAGATGGGGGGGGGGCCCTTCGGGGGGGGGGGCCCTGGGTCAGGGCCAGCCCGTCTGCTCTACCGGGCCTTGGGCTGGTGCTAGGAGCCTCTTCTCCAGCAGACCTGGCAGCTCCGGGGAGAGAGGAGATGGGTATCACGACTGCTGCCCCGTGGAGACTTAGTCTTAGATTTCGCTGCAGTTGGGCTGCTAGGAGGTGGCCCCCTGATTTCAGAGGCACTTGCAGCACTCCCTTGGGGAGTTTCCGGAAGGTAGTCAGGCGGGTAGCTTTATCAAGAGCCTCGGGGCCCATCCAGGGTATTTTCCCATTCACCTGGACATTCAAGTCTTGCTTGCCGCAATGTGGAGTGCATCTGACACAGGCCTACTGGTTGGGAGGACCATGGCCCGTCCTTTTTCTCTGGTGCTAGAAGAAAGAGATGTTCCCTTACATAAGTTGGACTCTGTCTGCAGTCACCTAGAGTACTACCCTCCCGGTGGTTGGTGGCGTTGCCTTGAGGGATCTGCTAGATAGGAAGCCGAAACGGGCTTTGCAGCACACATTGAGGTGACTGTTTTGGAGCTGCAGCCTTCTATTTGTAGCCCCTTGGTGGCACAGGCCTGTTTGCAGTGGCATCAGCAGTCCTTTTCCTGAGGCAGTCCCAGGCTGCCTGAATGGAGGCGGGCTTAGCCTGTCAGATGACCACTGTGTATGTCATTCTAGTTTTTCAGCCATAGGCATGTCATTAACGCTCTCGCAAGGCGTCAGTTCTGGCTGCGGGCGTGGGTGGCCGTTACCACTTCAAAGGCCTGCGTGGTCAGGTTACCCCTTTGAGGCACATTTCTCTTTGGGAATGACCTCAGAAATTTGGTTCAGGGACTGGGTGAGCGGGCCCCGGCATCCTCCAGAAGACGTTCCTTGTTCCTCTGCTTGCCTTGCGGGCTCAGCATGTGCCCTGTTTCGTGACAGCTCCATGTGTAGGTCTGGTCATCAGACCTTTGGCCAGAGGGCTCAGTTTCGGGCCAAGCTATCTTACTTCCGGGGAACGGAGAGTCGGCAGGGCACTTGAGAGTAGTGGCTGTTGTCTCTTGGCAATCCCAATGTAGCCAGGCCGGATGGTCCCACTGGGCCTACAGGGGGCTGCTTCAGGCCTTTCAGGGCGTATGGTCTACCTTTTCCTCAGTTCTGGCGCTGGTTCTGCTGGGTGATGGCTTCCAGTTGGAGTTCTCCTTACAGTCTCCTTGTCGGGAGGTCTCTGGCAGTTCAGACCAGAAGCTCAGTTGAGGTGCTGCTGGCCCTTTGGGCCATTGTTCCCATCCCTCCCGCCGAGCGCGGTCTGGTTGGTTCTCCTATTTTGGGTTCCCAGGAAGATGGGAGCAGTGCAACCCAATCGGGATCTCTAAGGGTCCACCAGTGTCCGTTTTCTGATGGTGACCCTGAGGTCTGTGCTCCCGTCCGTTCAGAGAGAGAGTTGTTCTGCTCTTGAGACCAGGGAGGCGTAATTACCTTCCCCTCTGCGGGCTGCTTCTGCAGTTCTTTTCCAATTCCGGTCCCGACCATTTGGTCTCCTCACGGGCCCAGGGACCTTTTCCTAGGACGTGCATGTAGCGGTCTTTCTGCGAGGATGTAGGTTTCTTTTCCTTTCACTTGGACAGCTGGCTAATCAGAGCCTCCTCTTCTCAAGCCTGTATAGAGGCTCCTTCTACAATGGTTCGCCTCCTGTTTTGTTTTTCTTTTCTGGTTTGGTTGTTCAATTTCAATGGGGGCGGCTGGCGCCAGCACACCGACTTGGAGCGTCTAGGTGTTCTTTTTGATTCCCTGTGAGCTTGAGTGTTTCTCACAGAGGGACGGCACTTTAACTTAGCGCACTGGATTCTTCGCTTCTGCTTCGTTCCCAGCTTCCAGCCTGGAAGTTTTGTGCAGCTCCTGTGACAGCGGCCCTCCAATGTGATTGCAAGACCTAAGGCAGTATTACAAGAGGTAGGTTAATTTCTTTGACAGGGTAACCAAACAGTTGATCATGGGAGAACAAGTTTACTGACGGATACTTGGATTTTAGCGAAGTCTTTGACACAGTTCTGCATAAGTGACATAAAAACAAACTGAGCTCCCTCAGTATGGGTCTTAAAGCGACCGACTGGGTTAGAAATTTGGTTGAGGTGTTAAATGGAGTTCACTCTAAGGAAAAGGACATTATCAGTGTTCTTGCTCCAGTGGTATCCATCCTGCTGCTTATCAAGATGACAGAAGGTTGAGTGATAGCAATTTATTTGGATAAATTCCAGTTCTTCATAGATCTCAGTTGAGCTTCTGCAAAGGTGTACAGAGGCTGTGTTTAGTTCCTTGATCACCTCGGGTCAGAAGCTGCTGAGTCAGAGCTCTCTTGTTGTTCAGGTCAACCTGTCCAGCATGTTTGACCTGTTTGATCATGGGATTTTATGATCTCTTTTAGATTAATTTGGGATTCAATGAGCTGTTCTTTCATGGATTCAGGTTTTTTAAAATAGATCTTATAGAGTAAGAATGCATGGGAAACTATCTGATTCATGGAATGCTGTTTGTGGGGTGCCTCAGGGCTCCCCTCTTTCACCTTTGCTGTTTTAACATTTTAATGCAGCTGTTAGTCTTAAGCTGCAGGCTTTCATCTATGTGAATGACATTATGTTATCCTACCTTACCGGATAATGCACATCATGAGACAAACTTTTTTCAATGTTTGTCAGCAGTAGAAGCATGTGTCCAATCGTTTAAACTAAAACTGAAAAAAAAAAAACAAAGGGGGTCTTTTACTAAAGCTTAGCTCGAGTTATCTGCAATAGGGCCCATAGGAATAAAATGGGCCCTGCTGCAGATAACACGAGCTAAGCTTTAGTAAAGGACCCCCAAAGTTTCTATGGGTGGGCTCTTTGGCTTTTATAAGAGACAAGCCTCCTATAAAAATAGGTGGCTTTTTAGTAAAATTAGATTCTGTCTCCAGAATCATGGGTGTTGAGGTGGACTGTCAGTTGTTCTTGAGTTTCCATGTTGGTAAAGTAGCCAGAAAATCATTTCTCCTTCTTTGGAAAGTATGGGTCATCTGTAAGTTTTTGGGTTTTTTTTTTTTTTTTTACATAGAAACATAGCAGACTTGGGCAAATCCTTATATGTCCAAAATAAGGAATGCAGATAAAAATTAATTAGTTATAGATTCAAATTTGGAAGCAGAATGATTAGATAACATAGAAAACGTTTTGGATAAAATTGATTTAAAAAACTACAAGTTCTGGGGTCTTTTACTAAAGAGAACACTGTCCTGAACAAAAAAGAATGATTTGAAAACGTTCTCAGGAGGAACTACTACCTTATTCTGATTTGTTTTCTGGGCACTGTTTTGCCTCAATTGTGAAACATTTCTAATGTATGTTCCTTACTTCTATGCTTGTGTAATTTGCTTATCTTAAACGAAATAATGTATTTTCCATGCTCGCCCACTGTTTCTCCATTTGAGATTATTTAAAGCATTTATAATTCTGCAGATTTTATTTATTTATTTTTGTAACATTTGTACCCCGCGCTTTCCCACTCATGGCAGGCTCAATGCGGCAGGCAATGGAGGGTTAAGTGACTTGCCCAGAGTCACAAGGAGCTGCCTGTGCCGGGAATCGAACTCAGTTCCCCAGTTCCCAGGACCAAAGTCTACCACCCTAACCACTAGGCCACTCCTCCACTTGGGCGGATTCCAATGAAGACATTATCATCATATAAATATAACACAATGAAAACAAAATAATACATACACCTTTACAAAATATTAAAAACAGATGTACAAAACACACGAATAAAAAGACAACCACCTACTGTCCACAACATTGGGTTAAACCGGTGGTCCTCAACAAGTGTTTCATCGCAAGCACCTGGGAGATGTGTCCCGGCAGCAGGGAATTTTTTCTTTTACTTTTTCAGCATAACTGATTGTCTCTTAACCCCCACCCCAAATCCAGCACCACTTTCTTGTCCCCCCCTGCCCCTCTCCTTGGTCCATCAAACCTGCTTGCTTTAGTGGCCCCTGCAGCGATAACAGACTGCCTGAGCTAGTGCAGGATCCTTTCCTCTTCTGTGCCGCGCCCCACCTCTCTGACACAACTTCTGTGTACATGAGGTTGGGATTCAGAAGAGGGAAGGGTCCAACACCGGTAAGAGAGTGGTGCTGGACTCAGGGAGGGGAGGGGGTGGGATTGAGGGAAGATGGTGGTGCCGGACTCATATCTGGGGCTGAGGGAACAAGAGGGACAGTTGCTGGACTCACAGAGGGCTGAGGGAACAAGAGGGACAGTTGCTGGACTCACAGAGGGCTGAGGAAACAAGAGGGGAGAGTTGCTGGATTCATGGGGGGCTAAGGGAAAAAGAAGGAGAGTTGCTGGACTCATGGGGGGGCTGAGGAAACAAGAGGGAGAGTTGCTGGACTCACAAGAGGGGGGGAGAGTGAGGGAAGAAGGAGATTCTGGACTCGTGGGGGAGAAGGGAGATGTGCTGAACAATGGGGAGGGAAGGGGACATATGCTGGACCTGCAGGGGAAGGGGGGGATAGGAGAGATGCCAGGCAATGGGTGTAGGAACTGGGGAGAGAGGAAAAAGATGGCAGATCATTGGGAGGGGGTGCTGGGCAGAGAGGGATATGACAGACCTTAGGAGGGGAGAGAGAGAGTGTGAGTAAGAGAAGGGGAGAGATGCTGAACCCACAGATGATGCAGGTACACAACCCTGATGCCATGCTCGTTCCCGGATTGTGTAGGCAGCAAACCACACTTAGCAGGCTTTCACTTCTGGTATGCAGTTTGCTGCATACAACCTAGGAAGGTGCATGCCATTGGGATACATGTAACTGTGTCTCCTGGCACCAGGCTAGGTTTCCTGAGTAGGCTGTCCTCTCCGAGTCTCTGTCCTGCTGAACATTGAAGCTGCACTTTTTAGAGGGATGAGGAAGGGAGAGAGAGAGGGGACAGGCAGAAGCTGGACCATAAGGGGGAATGGAGGAGAAAGGGATATAGAGGTACTGCAGCATAAGGGTGAAAGGGAAGGGAGAGGGAACAGGGAGTTGCTGGACCTTAAAGGTGAAGAGAGAGGAGACAGGGAGTTGCTGGACCATAAAGGTGGAGAGGGAGAAAGAGGACATAAGAACAAAAGTGTTGCCATACTGGTACAGACCAAAGGTCCATCAAGCCTAGCATCCTGTTTCAAACAATGGCCTATCCAGGTTGCAAGTATCTGGCAAGATCTCAAAAGTGTACAATACATTTTATGCTGCTTATCGTAGAAATAAGCAGTGGATTTTCCCCAAGTCCATCTTAATAATGACTTATGGACTTTTCTTTTAGGAAGTTATCCGAACCTTTTTTAAAACCCTGCTTGACTAACTGTTTTACCACATTCTCTGGCAATGAATTCTAGAGTTTAATTACACGTGGAGTGAAGAATGTTTCTCTGATTTGTTTTAAATTTACTACTTTGTAAATTTCATTGCGTGCCTCTTAGTCCTAGTATTTTTGGAAAGAGTAAACAAGCAATTCACATCTACCCATTCCACTCTACTCATTTTATAGACC
This sequence comes from Microcaecilia unicolor, assembly GCF_901765095.1. Lineage (NCBI taxonomy): Eukaryota > Metazoa > Chordata > Amphibia > Gymnophiona > Siphonopidae > Microcaecilia > Microcaecilia unicolor. The sequence goes on along the minus strand of NC_044039.1, from coordinate 152,403,709 downwards.
TCTGTCATATCTCCCTTCATCTGTCTTTTCTCCAAGAAGAACCCTATCCGCTTTGGCCTTGGTTGTTTGTGGGATAATATTTTGCTATTGTAAGTTCTTTTGCCGGTTTGGTTGAGGTTGGTATGTCTGGTAATCCTGAATCGGCTGTGTAGTATTGGTTTGGTGTTATAATCATCGAGAGGTGTGGCTAACAGTATTTGGACCTTTGTGTAATAGCGAGTGCTTTCGGTTTTGCACTTTCTCAGGGGATCCTATGTGATCTGGTTGCATGTTAAATGACTTCTAAGAATGAACTCGGGGAGAGTGGAGTGTTGTTAGGGGTAATGTTTTTTATGAAGTGAGGTTTATCTGGACTAAGTTCGTGAAGTAAAAAGGAGTGTGCGTGTAAAAGTATGAGAATGATGAAGGAAGAGGGTATATGAATTCGTGGGTGTTTATGATATGGTACCCAGTTATGCTCTGCTTCTTTTTCTCAAGGGTGTATCCAGTCGACTGGTAATTGTGCCGTTTAGTGTGTGAATGTATGAAGGTGAGTGTATGTTGGAGTGTTGATGTGGTTCGAGGACAGTCAGTCGTGGACTTTGCTCGTGGGTCCAAGGTCATAGGCTCCAATTGCAACTTGGACAATCCTGCAAGTGTCAGAACTTCTATTTTCAGGTCTTCCCTTCCGTTTCCTCTGTGACCTTGGTAGAGACCTGTCGTAAGGAGTAAGGATCCTATCCTCTGATTTGGCACTTTTTCCACCCTTTGCAGTATAGTGGTTTCTTTGTCTGGCCTGCTTTCCGATTCGGTTGGGGAATGTGCTACATTTGATTAGCGGCTAGGGTTCTTGTATCTTTTTCTGCACCACTTCTGAGGCCTGGCCCACTGTGATTTCACTTTGCTACCTTCGTTAGGATGATGGGGGCTCCTCTCCTCTTTCTATATGAAATGCAGACTCAACTTTACTTGAACACTGTAATATTACAGGAGTCTTCAAATACATTCAAGATATTTCCATATCTGTTGGCTTCATATATACATTGCTTTCTTAACTGGGAGCAGTCAGTTGTCCGTAAACCAGATATATGCCCCAGCACTATCAGATATATAGTATCTGCTTTACAGAGGCCGCTTTCTCCTTGTTCTGAGTGCTGGAAACTGCTCTCCCAATATAAAGGAGCAGAGGACTTGAAGCAGGTGAAGAGCTCAGGAGGCAGCACACATTCAAATAATAACAAATAACATTCAAATAATTTTAGGCAAAGAGGTCACAAATTTGGATATGACTATGAAGAGCGAAGGGGCAGTGAGTATATGACAAAACTCCTGAAACTATCAGTAGAAGGGATTGCAGTGGTTCAACTTTAGATACAATGTAGGTCAGAATGTCAAACAACTTTATCAGCTCTTCATCATCATTGTACTATAGGTTATCTGTGTAGTTGGAGGTTATGCAAAGTATGATTCTTTTTATTGAACAAACACAATTTGTATGAAGTGTTGTGCAACATATTTGACTTACACAGTGGAACCTTTTGCGTTTTTGCTGTTTTTGTTCCTGGGAGAATTCTGTGCAAAGAATTGAGTTTGGGGCACAATATTTAAAAATTGTGCGTGCTTCAAAAATACACTGGCTCTCCCTCAACTCTCTAGGCTTGATGCCTCCACCTTGCACTCACTCCCCGTATTACTACGACCCACAGTTTGATCCCACAGCTCAATTCTCTTCCTTCCATAGTTACTCCATCCCAGGCTTGATTACCCTGTAGAACATCCTTGTCCCGCTCCCCAGCCTCGAACCCGCTCTTGCTGCTTCTTGCCATCTCGCACTGTTTCCCAGGCCCATCCCCTCAGCTGTATCCCTTGCTGACCCCCAAGGCACTTTTTCTTAATCCCAGGCTCAACATGTGACTCTTGTCACTTTGTCTGCCAAGGCCAGATCCTCTTTAGCTGTGCAGACACCATAGCTGCCTCTTTACGTTGCGGTATCGGTCCTGCTGCCACTTTCTTCCTGTGATCATGCAGGCCATATATGGCTGCAGCTTCCCATCCTGAGGCAGGTTTTGCTGTCTCCCTCCTATTCCTACTATGCATTGCCTAATTCTGTGCAAATTCTGCATTGCGCAGTTGTGCAGAATTTCCTCAGGTGTACCACTTTGCTCCAATAAAGGGTATGACAAGCTTGCAAAGAATAATTTCTTCAGGATCTGTAGAGCCATGGGATCTTCTATTTTTCTGCCATTTGAAAACAAAGATAAATCGCAGGAAGCAGCTCTTCTGAAAAAAAAATGTATATATGGTAGATTGATTAAATGCATACTGCTGTGTGCTAATCTGCTTCAAGTTCTTTCAAAGGTTGGCACATATAGAATCTCAGCTTTTAATGTCAATGAATAAAACCACCTTGGAATGCCAAGGTCGATTTTCCTATGAAATAAAGCAGAGCATGCCAGCACTTGCTGGTTTTCTGTACAGTTGCGTGGCAAGCACATCTGCTTAGTGTTTTGTGCATAATTTAAGAAACCTAGCATAAAACTTGCAAGGAAATCTCAAGGGTGACTTTGAATGGGAGGGGCATATGGCTGAACTTGCCAGCTAAGTATGGGGATTGAAATCTAGTGTGCCAGAACATTTTCATCACTTTTATTGTCTCTTGAGGTAAAAGAGATGGAGTCCATGACATATGGAAGAATTAAACCCATAGACACACTTCCTCAGAAACCTATTTTTCTAATACTAGCTCATGTCTGGAAAAAGTTGCAGCATGATTATACGTTTTGTAGTCATGACAAGAATAACATCTCAGTGGATGTCACTGCTAACATGATTTATGTTTGTCAACATGGTTGCATATTTTTCAGCTTCCTTTTTAGTAAGTATACTACATCCTCTGTTCGACTCATGAGTTGTTTAGAGCTGAAATTGAAGTAATGTGGGATCAGTTACATTAGTAGGTCAGTTTCATTGAGTTTTACCACTAAGCAGTATAACAAAATGTTATTCCACTAGATTTCTCTCCTGAGTTAAGTGTCTGTGGTCAGATTCTGCTGAAAGTTATGGCAATGCTTTAAAATAATCAATATTGGTAGAGTATAATAGAGGCTCTCCTACAAGCGAAAAGGCAGAGAGACAGCTGCTTGCCCCAAGAGCAAGAGCTGAGGAGTTGCAGAGTCAGAACAAGCTCTGTCCCTGAGCCATGAAGGAGGACCTGTTTCCTGGACACACTGCCGGAGAGGAGACAAGCAGAAAGAGTGGGGAACGAATGCCAAAAAAATAAACTTACAGAAACTGCTATGCAGAATTGCACTAGCTGGAAATATTCCTCCCCCCCCCCCCCCCCCCCCACACCCCAAAGTCCAGTGTTTTCAGTTGACATGGGGGCCATCCCAAGAAACCTCATCAAATCTGCTGTGTTTCTGCTGCAGATATGCAGCAAGAGACAGTGCTGTTCAGTGATTGAAGAGATCCCTGAGGGAAATCCCAGCTGGGAGGGGTTTAGAAAGTTTCCAATAGTTTCCCTCTAAAAGGCAGTTAATGGTGGCTTTACTAAGAAGCAGATGCCTGATGAGAAAGCTCATTGCCACAGGTCAGGTAACACATGTGGGCTTTGAAAAATATGAAGCTTTCTGCTGTTCTGTCCGGTGCAGGGGTTCTCAACCCAGTCTTTGGGACACTCCAGCCAGACAGGTTTTTAGGATATCCATAGTGAATATACATGAGAGAGATCCCATACAGTGGAAATAAGGAATGTAGATATATCTCATACCTGGTCATTCTGGGTATCCTGAAACCTGACTGACTAGATGTGACTCAAGACTGGGTTGAGAACCCCTGCTCTAGAAAAAGGACACTACAGTTCTCAGACAGCACAATCAGATGAGAAGGCATACAGAGTGCAGTAGTCACCCAAGAAGTGATCTTCTGTTTCAGCTGCCAAGTAAGACATACAGCACTTACTTGGCAGCTCACATTGCAGGAGTAAATAGCACCCAGGCCAATCTATTACTACTGGGCTAAGAAACTTTCCAAAGCATGATAGACTAATGGGGCTTGCCATTCATGGTTTCATTAGCACTCACAGGACCTACAGGTTCAAGTGACCAGAGATAATTGGCCCCCAATGAGATTGATACCCAATTCATCCCTGGCCATGGGACATTCAGAAGATTGAAGTGAGCTTCCATTCATGGTGATTCTAGTGGTTCCAGGCTGGCCAAGAAAGCCATAGGGTGCTGCTTTGATAAAACTGGAGTGGGGGAGGGGCTTTCCTGTGACTTTCTCTTTAGGGCTGCTGTTCCAAGCCCAAGCCCCTTGGAACATTCTTCTCCCTTTTTTTCCTACAGCCTGGCCCTTTGAAGGCTAGATTGCAAGAGAGACAATTCAGTGATTTATTGCCTTCTTTAGGGCTTATGTTCAGCTTGGCTTGTAGCTAAGGATTTTTGCAAAGATCTGACTGTATGGGCACTCTTCTACTATTTGGACCTTAAAAGGTCGGTCCTTGTCCTAAACTGCCTGTAGTGAGTTTTTGGAAAGTTTGGATGGCAGCCTTGTTTTGCTGTGGAGGTTGTCACCCAGATGTGGCTATTCCTTAAGGCCCAAGTTCCCCAGTAGGTTCTTACTTTGTTTCTCAGGGTCCTTGTGACTTCCCCCTTCAAGACCATTAAGCAATCTTCATTAAGGTTAGTTTCTTGAGGTAGCCTGCTCCCCCTCTCTCTGGACCTCCTCTATGACTCATGCCCAGTATTGGCAGTCAGCATAGAGCCTGTGAGTTGGTGAACTTTCGTAGGCCTTGTCTCCTCCTCTTGTGTGGGTTTCTTGTTAGATTGGAAACCCATGCAGTGTATTGAGTTTGCGAGTGCTTATTGACAACACACGCTTTGTGCTGCTTCACTTCTGCCACTACTGGTGGTGCCTTCATGCTTTGGGTAAGTGATTATGGTTTTAGTTTATTGCTCTTGATATACCGCTGTTCCTTAAGGAAATAGAGCTGTTCACAATAAAATTGAACAAAAAACAAAGTCAAGATTGGAATGACCGCCATTTCGTGACAGGAAAGAATACAAGAGACCGAAAAATATCAGAGTGGAAGAACAGACAGGATTAATGACAAACCGGTATCTGACAGCAAGCACATAAGTCAGACACTTGCGGAAGTCAGTGGATCCCAGGGAGGGCAGCCATGAAGAGTAAAAGCCTTTTCAATAATATGTTTCAAGAGAGACCAAAATCTTTGATAGGATGCTTCCAGATGCAGTTTTGGGGGAGTGAATTCCACAATGAGGGTGCAGGGTGGAAGAAGAATGGAATGATAAAGAGGGGAGCAGAGGTCTGTTTTGTTTTTAAGTGTGTAAAATGGGATCAAGTTGGATACACCTTTGGGAAGTACTGGTCTACTTTCTCCGTAGATGCTATTTGAAGGGCTTCACTCTGCCATTTAGTGGGAACCTGAAGATTCTCTTCCTAATCTGCCTTATTCTATCTCAGGTTTTTTTTTTCCTCTTTGGGGGAGGAGTGCTTATATGGTTTATTTGTCAAGATTGTGGCTTCATGCTATTGCTTTGCTATGATGATATTGTCAAGGGCTTTGTACCACCCCTTTTAGTACAGTAATGTCACTAAAAAAAGTTGTGGTGGTCCTTCTCTGTCTAGGGTCAGATTCATATAAACCAATGCTTTTGAACTGGTCTAGCAGACTTTAAGCAAAGGAACTTAACAGGAAAGTCTGAACTTTTCAATGGATGTTTATATGCCTTTATAAAATAGGTTCCTACAATGACCCTTAGTTGCTCAATAAATTTACATTTGTTCTAAAGGTGTAAATGTGTTCATGTACTCTACACACATGACAAAAATTCTTTGAGGCCCTTTTACTAAAGTGTGGTAAATGTTTGCACTTACTGTGCATTGGTTGCGAAAACTAGTGTATGGTGAATGGAAACTGTGTATTCCTTGTCATCAAGCAGATGAAGCCATTACGTATGGGTTATGTCCATCAACCAGCAGGGGAGATAGAGAGCACTCAAACTTTCACAGTGCCCTCTTGGCCAGCTAGCTCCACTGCCTCTTCAGTATTCTCTATCTCCCCTAGCAGGGTGGCTGCAGCTTGTTCGAGCTCCAGAAAAATCTGCTGGGAGGTGGTTCCTGGCTTGCCAGTTGTTAACCGGGGTGTTGGAGGCTATAGCAGCTTCACTTTAAAGGCACATAGGTTAGCCCTTTCCCTGCCTTACCCATACCTCTGTGGATGTGGACATATTGCCTTGCTTTCCCTGTCCTTACCCACCAACAGTGGATGCAGGCATATAGGTTCGCCCTTTCCCTGCCTTTCCCACTCATCTGAGCCTCCGGAGTCTTCAATACCTCTGCTTTCCTCACAGCTTTAAAAAAAAAAGTCGCGTCGCGTTTTTAAACGCAGAGACGCTGGAATAGAGGTTTTTGACCTGATTTTCAGCAGGATCGTAGTTGTACACTAGATCCTTTGAGGTAAGAGTGTTTTCCAACTCCAACGGGGTGGGCCCGCGATCGGGGCGATTTTGGCGCGAAACCACCATTTTGGATTTTACCGCCGTTTTGCGGCGATGGCTGTGGACAATGTAAAGCGCTGTTCCACTTGTGGCAAGCACAAATCAGTAGCAGGGCTCTGTAAATCGTGCTGTACTGGCGTAGGACGAGCATGGCGAGCGATGTTTCTTCCCGCTCTGAGCTGGCAGCGGGCGCCATTTTGCTTACACCGCATGGCGCGGCCTCCGTGGACTCGGAGAGACCTGAGCCAGGTGGGGCACCTCGAGATGAGGTTATTTCAGGAGTGGCTAGCACCGGACAGGATTTGGGTGCCCAGGGTGAGATTTTCTCCCCGGATTTTGTGCTTTTGCTGCATAAAGCATACATGATGAAAAGAGCCCTTCCTCAAGGGTCGCCTGAGGCTCCTCTGAATGCCCCCCCGATGGATTCTGGCCTGGGACTGCCCAGTGAGGTTTTTTCCCCGGATGCTTGGCCTAAAGATAAGCGCAGAAGGGTTAATTCCCCTTCAGATTGTGGTGCACCTTCCCCCCCCCCCCCCGTGGTCGGGGTGTGAGGATTCGGAGAACTCTGACAGACGTTCTTGGTCTGAGGAACCAGAGTCAGGTGCGGATTTACCACAGGATCTGGATGATCCCTCCGCGGTGAGGATTTTCCACAGTGATGAGCTGCCAGTGCTTATTTCAGATACCCTGCAGGTCCTCTCGATTGAAGATCCTGACAGTGGCATGGCCTCCTCGGGTAATCCCAGGATGGCTAATACCAAGAAAGCTGCTCGGGCCTTCCCTTTGCATGACTCCATCCTAGAGCTTGTTTCGGCTCAGTGGGCTGACCCCGAGGGACCTTTGAGAGTTTCCAGGGCTATGGGGCAGTTATACCCTCTGCGTGAGGGACATATGGCTCGTTTTCAAATGCCTACAGTGGATGCCCTAGTCACTGCGGTGACAAAGAGAACTACCCTCCCTGTTGAAGGAGGTGTTGCCCTGAAGGATGTTCAAGACCGTAGGCTGGAAACAGCATTGAAACGGTCCTTTGAAATTGCAGGTCTCACTGTTCGGGCGTCTGCATGCAGCTGTTATGCTGTTAGAGCCTGCCTAGCTTGGCTGCAACAGGCAGTGGCTCAGCCCGGAGATGGAGCGGAGCCCTTCTTGGATGTGGCTCCGCGGATGGAGGTGGCCTTGTCCTTTCTGGCTGATGCCCTTTATGACCTTGTCAGAGCTTCGGCTAAACAAATGGCAGTAGCAGTGGCGGCTCGCCGTTGTCTGTGGCTACGACACTGGGCAGCGGACATGGCCTCTAAGCAAAGGTTGGTGAAGTTGCCTTTTCAAGGACTTCTCCTATTTGGTGAGGAGTTGGAGAAAATTGTGAAAGGCCTGGGTGATCCAAAACCCCGGCGCTTGCCCGAAGATAGGCAGAGGCCTTCCTCTAAGGGCCAGGCGGTCCACTCCTCGTACAGACCTCGCTTCCGTGAAGCTAGAAGGTACCGTGTGGGGCGTTCTGCTGGGTTCACTTCACATGCCCGTGGTCAGCAGAGGAACTCCTTTCGCTCGGACAAGCGTTCCGCAGCCGGTGGCTCAAGACCAGGAGTTCAGGGGCGACCCTCTCAATGATGGTGCGCCGGCCCTCTCCTCGATGCCTGTCATCGGAGGACGGCTTTCCCTCTTTGTCGAGGAGTGGGCCAAGATTTCCTCAGATCAGTGGGTTCTGGACCTGATCAGAGATGGATACAGAATAGAATTCAACGCCCCAGTAAGAGACGTGTTTGTGGAGTCCCGATGCGGTTCTGCCGTCAAACGGGCGGCGGTGGAGGAGACTTTACAAGGTCTGATTCAGTTAGGGGCAGTGACCCCGGTGCCTCCCGCCGAGCAAGGCTGCGGCCAGTACTCCATCTACTTTGTGGTGCCGCGAAAAGGTGGGTCCTTTCACCCTATTCTGGACTTAAAAGAAGTGAACAAGTCCCTGAGAGTGCGGCATTTCCACATGGAATCCCTGCGCTCCGTCATTGCGGCGGTACAGCCAGGAGAGTTTCTCACGTCTCTAGACCTGAAAGAAGCTTACTTGCACATACCGATTTGGCCCCCGCACCAGAAGTTTCTGAGGTTTGCGGTGTTGGGAAACATTTCCAATTCAGGGCCTTGCCTTTTGGCCTCGCCACAGCTCCCCGAACCTTTTCGAAGGTAATGGTGGTAGTAGCTGCTTTTCTCAGGCGAGAAGGTATCAGGGTTCACCTGTACCTAGACAACTGGCTCATCAGAGCAGACTCTGCAACAGAGAGCTTACAAGCTACAGCCAGAGTGGTCTCAGTACTGCAATCTCTAGGCTGGGTCGTCAATATGGCCAAAAGTCACCTGACCCCTTCACAATCTCTAGAGTTTTGGGGGGACAGGTTCGACACAGTCTCGGGCTATGTGTTCCTACCCGAGCTAAGGCGGTGCAAGCTTCAGAATCAGGTCCGTCTGCTCCTGAGGATGCCCCGCCCGCGAGCTTGAGACATTGTCCAGCTGCTGGGATCGATGACAGCCACGATGGAAGTGGTACCCTGGGCGAGAGCGCACCTGAGACCTCTACAGTATTCCCTACTCCGGAGATGGTCTCCTATTTCTCAGGATTACCAATGCAGACTTCCTTGGCTCCCTGCGGCCCGACTCAGCATGGAGTGGTGGCTCTCGGACAGCATGCTGCGGCGAGGAATGCCACTGACGTTCCCCGTTTGGTACCTAGTGGTAACAGATGCCAGCCTGAAGGGCTGGGGCGCACATTGCAAGGGGAAGCATGCCCAGGGTCTATGGACACCCGAGGAGTCGGAGTGGTCCATCAACCGCCTAGAGTTGAAAGCGGTGTTTCAGGCGCTTCTGACCTTTCAAGTGACCCTGGAAGGATTGGCTGTCAGAGTGATGTCGGACGACACGACAACGGTGGCCTATATAAATCGACAAGGCGGAACAAGGTGCAGAGCACTAGCCGCGCAGGCCGAACTGATTTGCCACTGGGCCGAGCTGCATCTTCAGTGTCTGTTGGCAGCTCATATTGCAGGTCAGAGCAATGTGCAGGCCGATTTTCTGAGCAGGCATCAGATCGATCCAGCAGAATGGAATCTGGCAGACGAAGTATTCCTGCAGATCTGTGCCAAATGGGGCAAGCCCGTGATGGATCTAATGGCGACAAGTGCCAATACCAAAGTCCCGTGCTTCTTCAGCAGACGGAGAGATCCTCGCTCGGCGGGGTTGGATGCCTTGGCTCAACCCTGGCCTCCGGGTCTACTTTATGTGTTACCCCATGGCCCTTGATAGGGCGCCTGCTCTTGCGGATTCGGCTGCACCCAGGAGAAGTGGTCCTCATCGCCCCGGATTGGCCAAGGAGACCTTGGTATGCAGACCTCCGACAGCTGCTCCTGGAGGCTCCTCTGCTGTTACCTCTGGTACCGAACCTGTTGACTCAGGGACCGGTAGCCATGGAGGACGCCGGCCGCTTTGGTCTTACGGCATGGCTATTGAGAGGGCGCAATTGAGGGATAAAGGTTATTCCAATAAAGTTATTTCCACTCTCCTGCAAGCCCGCAAGCGGTCCACTTCCGTGGCTTATGCCAGGATTTGGTGCCTGTTTGAGTCTTGGTGTGCTTCCAGAGCCATTGCTCCAATGCGGGCTCCTGTCTCGCCGATTCTGGACTTTTTGCAGGAAGGTGTACAAAAAGGCTTGGCCTATAATTCCCTGCGGTGCAGGTGGCAGCGTTGGCCTCCCTTCGTGGTAAGGTGGAAGGCGTGTCTTTGGCTGCTCACCCAGATGTGGCACGGTTTCTTAGAGGGGTGCTTCGGCTCCGACCTCCAGTGCGAGCACCCTGTCCAGCTTGGAACCTGGGGCTAGTTTTGTAAACCCTGCAGGCATCTCCTTTTGAGCCGCTTCGGCGAGCATCGGAGAAAGATTTGACACTGAAGGCTGTTTTTCTGGTGGCCATTACCTCGGCGAGACGGGTGTCAGAGCTCCAGGCGCTGTCCTGTAGAGACCCATTTCTGCAATTTTCAGAGTCCGGAGTCACGGTTCGGACCGTGCCTTCCTTTATGCCTAAGGTGGTTTCAGCCTTTCACCTAAACCAGCCTATTTTCTTGCCCTCTTTTTCAGAGGAAGAGTTTCCAGAATCTTTTGGGCAGCTGCACCTTTTGGATGTGCGCAGGACTCTGCTGCAGTATCTGCGAGTTACTAACTCTTTCAGGACTTCTGATCATCTGTTTGTTTTGCTATCCGGTTCTCGCAGAGGGTCTCCAGCGTCTAAAGCCACTATTGCCCGCTGGCTCAAAGAAACTATCTTTTCAGCTTATCTGCTGGCCGGCAGGGTTCCGCCTGTAGCCTTTAAGGCACATTCTACTAGAGCGATTTCTTCCTCTTGGGCTGAAACTGGAGCACTCTCTCTTCAAGAGATATGCAGTGCAGCAACATGGGCTTCTAAGCTCTCCTTTGCCCGACATTACAGGCTGGATGTGGCTGCCAGGAGGGATGCGCGTTTTGGTGCACAAGTGCTAGCGCGTGGTGTGGCTTGTTCCCACCCTATCTAGGGATTGCTTTGTTACATCCCATACGTAATGGCTTCATCTGCTTGATGACAAGGAAGGGAAAATTAGGTTCTTACCTTGGTAATTTTCTTTCCTTTAGTCATAGCAGATGAAGCCATGAGCCCTCCCTGTATGATTGTCTGTATGCTGTGAATCTGTTTTTCAGGTTCTGTTCTAATTTCCTGAAGTTCCTTCCTTGGGAGAAAGTTGGAAAACAATCTTCAGGATTCATGTTCAATTTAAATTTAGGAGGATGTGTTCATTCCCTCCAGCATGTTTTTTTGGAGGATGTGTTGATTCTCTCCAGGAGGCGCGTGTGTTCCCCTCCAGTTCTATAAATAGGAGGATGAGTTCATTCCCTCCAGTGTGTTGGGAGGATGTGTGATTCCCTCCAGGAGGCGCGTGTGTTCCCCTCCACTTATACAATAAGGAGGATGAGTTTATTCCCTCCAGGAGGATGTGCATTCCCTCCTTTATGAGTTCATGCCCTTGTGATGGGCCATCGTTCGCTGTGAGGAAAGCTCTTGTGATTCCCATTGCGGTTTGCCATACTGCTTTGGAAGCTTCAAATACTGAAGAGGCAGTGGAGCTAGCTGGCCAAGAGGGCACTGTGAAAGTTTGAGTGCTCTCTATCTCCCCTGCTGGTTGATGGACATAACCCATACGTAATGGCTTCATCTGCTATGACTAAAGGAAAGAAAATTACCAAGGTAAGAACCTAATTTTCCCATAAAGTAGCATGCATGTACACTGATCTAATCCTTGCCAATTAATATCTACTGATGACAATAACAGCATCCCTGTCCTGTGAGCCCTGTGAAAACCAAACTGGATTTAAGATTTCCACATTTTCCGGGCAATGATCAAATTGAAACAATTTCTCTAACTCTAGCAAAAGTTGCAAAGGTAAATAGGGCGATAGTTTGTAATAAAATCAGGACTGAGGTTGTCCCTTTTCAAAACTGGACATAACAGTAGTGAGCTTCAGTGAATTAGAGAAAACTGCAGATTGTAGTTTTTATTTGAATAAAGATCCTGAAAAGATGTGGTAAGTTTTAACTTAGCAATATTTGATCAATCTCATTGATGCTGACTGCCTCACAGGAATCCTAGGTGTATTTATTTATTTAGAAAATGCATACCTCGCTCTGTCGTAACATTCTAGGCAGGTTCCAATTAAAACATACATAATATAAAACACAATAATCAATACAAATTAAACTAATAAAATATCTAACAATCAACAGCATTTTGACAAAGGACCCGAATCTTTTGGTACACGAGGTAATGAGAGAATCAAATTATCAATTCAATTTTCTCCTTAAAATAACAAACTAAAATCCTCAGGTGAAAAAAACAGTATTAGGAGCCCTAGTATGGCCAGCTGTTTGAAATAACTCATGAGGTGTATTTAGTGTCTCAGCAACCTTACTTCATTTCTTAACATCCTGCTGAAAGGGGTTTAATCAGACAGCTTAAGCCTTGTTGAATACCTACCCCTTTGATTCTGGAAATTTGTATTGCTGGGTTTATTGTAGCTTAGGTGACTGCTAAAAGTATAAGAGCTGGAACTGCAAATATGGTGGACAATGTCTTATTTGAAAAACGTTTATCCCTTAAAAATTATTTTTTATTATGCACCTATGGATATGCATTTCAGATATTGGAAAAATGTTGTAATAGCTAGAGCTGCTCTATAGAGCAAATATAATAATGCATACTAATGTAATATATATAAGTTAAAAGGTATTGTTTTTCTTCCCTTTATTGTACTTGCAGAATACAACAGCTGTTTGAAGAAATACTGGGTAACAGCAGGCAATTAAAATGGTTGTCCTGTGGGTTTATGCTAGCAATAGTAACTCCCACATCACTATCATCTCTGTCAAATCCCATCGCCAACACCATTGAACATCTGAGTTTACTGGACAACCACATCCCTGGTAATACCACTCTAATCACAGCTGTTGAGCTGGAGCGCTTTGTGAATCTCCGCTCTCTGGCTTTGGATTTCTGTGACTTCACCGCTGAAATGGCAAGAATCCTGGCTAGCAGTAACCACGTGCCTTTGCATCGACTGTCTCTCTTGGTCCACAATATTTCCTTGAAGAACAAATCCTTGGACAAAATGCCAGAAGATGAGGACTGGAAAGCTCTGACACGGCACAGCACAAACCTCCGTGTCTACATGATGGCTTTTGACATCAAGAGTGATGACATGCTGAGGATTCTTAAGCCCAGCATACCCTTAGAGCGGATTCATTTTGACAGTTACATCACCTGTGTTTCAGGGGCTATTGTTGACCTCCTCTCCAGGCAGTATGCCAAGTTCCTCACTCACTTTATCCTAATGAACGATGTACTGGACATGTCTGGATTTCCTGACCTCAGTGATAACCGAAATGAAGATCCCTTGGTTCTCTTGGCCTGGAAGTGCACACGACTCTCCCTTCTAGCTGTTCATGGTAGGTGAGATCCATGCAAAAACAAAGTTAAATGGCTTGAAATATGAGTGTGAGGGAATATTGTAGGCATTCTGTTGGGGTTTTTTTTAATTATTATTTTAATTTTCAGCTGTTTTAAATGCTAAATTCATTCTGGGAGATTCAAGTGTATAAGTACTGGAAATCAAATATCCATATTTTTAGACATTGTCTTTAAAATGTACAGCTATTAAGTTCAATTGTTACATAACTAGGAGAGGCCCGCAAACTATTATGGAAGCCTTTCACTCTTCTATATCACATTCCCATTCCGAACCAATGCAACACCTCCTTACTAGCAGGGTTATAATAGATTATTCTCCGAGGACAAGCAGGCTGCTTGTTCTCACTGATGGGTGACGTCCATGGCAGCCCCTCCAATCGGAAACTTCACTAGCAAAGGCCTTTGCTAGTCCTCGCGCGCCCATGCGCACCGCGCATGCGCGGCCGTCTTCCCGCCCGAACCGGCTCGTGTTCGTCAGTCTTCTTTTGTCCGCGCTCGGTACGGTCGTGTTTGCGCCGTTCGCGCCCCTTAAGTTGACCCTCGCGCGTCTTTTTGACTTTCGCTTCTAAAAAACAAAAGGGATTTCGGAGAAGGGCCTTTCGGTCTTTTTCCCCTTCCCGTATTTCCAGTTTTTTGCCCCGTTAAGTTTTCTTTCGTTTTCGGGGTAGGCCCTTTTGAGGCCTCGGGTCGAGTTTTTTCTCCCCCTCTTTTTGGTGCCTTACCGCAATTACGAGTTTTGATTTCGCCGGCGTGATTTTTCCGCCCATGTCATCAAAGTCTCCCAGCGGCTTCAAGAAGTGCGCACCGGGTAATCTCGCTCACTCATAGGCACGCGTCGTGTCTTCAGTGTCTGGGGGCTGGGCACCGCCCGCAGGCCTGTAGTCTTTGCGCCCTTTTACAAAAAAGGACTCAGGTAGCGAGATTGGCCCAGTGGAACGTGTTGTTCTCAGGCTCTTCGTCGGCATCTGCACCGGGAGTATCGAGTGCATCGACGTCGACAGCGTCAAGACCTCCGCCCTCAGCCGCGACAGTATCGATTGCATCAAGGCATCGACCCTCTGCATCGTCGGGGCCGAGACGTCGGAAGGCTGCGTCGGTGGTACCGGGACCTCCACTAGTGCTGATGTTGTCGGACGGTGGTGCTTCGACTGGAGTGCAGGTGAGGGCTGTCCATTCCCCTGCTGGTGGCGGTGAGCCTTCGGTGGGTCTCCCCTACCCTGAGGGCTTCTGCGGTACAGCCCCCCCCCCCCCCCCCCCCCCCCCAAGACCGACCTTCTTTGGCCTCGGCCCCGAGGAAGCGACGGCTGGATTCTACGTCATCCTCGTCGGTACCGGGAAGCTCCGGTGACATGCTTCGTTTGAAAAAGTCAAAGAAGCATGTCACCGGTCTCCTTCCCGCGTCGGTACCGAGAGCTCTGGGTCACCGAGGGAGTCGGCACCCAGCAGGCATCGGCACCGGGAGGACCGCTCACCCTCTGTTCAGGAGGTGTCGATGCGCTCCACCTTGGACAGCCCGGAACAGCCTCCACGCCCGGAACAGACTCTGACTTCGACACCTGAATCGGCTTCCATGTCTTTCTCCACAGCCGCCCTGCACGAGAGTCTCCGGGCCGTTCTCCCAGAGATCCTGGGAGAGCTGTTGCGCCCTTTCCCTCCGGTACCGGGGGTGCTTGCGCCACCGGTACCGTCGAGTGAGGCGCCAGCTGGCCCCTTGCCCGGGGTGAGGTCTCCGACATCGGTGCCGCTTGCGGTACCGACTGCGGTCGCCTCCCAGGAAGGCTCCCTGATGACGTCGGCGGAGGGAGCTTCGCCGGTGCGGGCGAGAGAGTCTACCTCTCGACGCTCCCACCGTGGCCGTGGTTCTACGGAGTCGAGCCGGGCATGGCTTCAGACACAGGTTCATGAACTTGTGTCTGATACCGATGGTGAGGCCTCGTGGGAGGAGGAGGAGGACATCAGATATTTCTCTGACGAGGAGTCTGATGGCCTTCCTTCTGATCTCACTCCCTCCCCTGAAAGGCAGCTTTCTCCTCCCGAGAGTCTGTCTTTTGCGGCCTTTGTCCGGGAGATGTCTACGGCCATCCCCTTCCCGGTGGTTGTGGAGGACGAGCCCAGGGCTGAAATGTTTGAGCTCCTGGACTATCCTTTTCCACCTAAGGAAGCGTCCACAGTACCCATGCATCATGTCCTAAAAAAGACATTGCTGGCGAACTGGACCAAGCCTCTAAGTAATCCCCACATTCCCAAGAAGATCGAGTCCCAGTACCGGATCCATGGGGACCCAGAGCTGATGCGCACTCAGTTGCCTCACGACTCTGGAGTTGTGGATTTGGCCCTAAAGAAGGCTAAGAGTTCTAGGGAGCATGCTTCAGCGCCCCCAGGCAAAGACTCTAGAACCTTAGACTCCTTTGGGAGGAAGGCCTACCATTCCTCTATGCTCGTGGCCAAAATTCAGTCTTACCAGCTCTACACGAGCATACACATGCGGAACAATGTGCGGCAGTTGGCGGGCTTGGTGGACAAGCTCCCTCCTGAGGAAGTCAAGCCATTTCAGGAGGTGGTCAGGCAGCTGAAGGCGTGCAGAAAATTCCTGGCCAGAGGGGTATATGATACCTTTGATGTTGCGTCCAGGGCCGCTGCTCAAGGTGTGGTGATGCGCAGACTCTCATGGTTGCGTGCCTCCGACCTGGAGAATAGGATCCAGTAGCGGATTGCGGACTCCCTTGCCGTGCGGACAGTATTTTTGGAGAGAAGGTCGAACAGGTGGTAGAGCAGCTCCACCAGCGGGATACCGCTTTCGACAAGTTCTCCCGCCGGCAGCCTTCAGCTTCTACCTCCACAGGTAGACGTTTTTATGGGGGAAGGAAGACTGTTCCCTACTCTTCTGGTAAGCGTAGGTACAATCCTCCTTCTCGACAGCCTGCGGCCCAGGCTAAGCCCCAGCGCGCTCGCTCTCGTCAGCAGTGTGCGCCTCAGCAAGGCCCCTCGGCTCCCCAGCAAAAGCAAGGGGCGAGCTTTTGACTGGCTCCAGCAGAGCATAGCCGACATCAACGTGTCAGTGCCGGGCGATCTGCCGGTCGGGGGGAGGTTGAAAGTTTTTCACCAAAGGTGGCCTCTCATAACCTCCGATCAGTGGGTTCTTCAAATAGTCCGGCAAGGATACACCCTCAATTTGGCCTCCAAGCCTCCAAATTGCCCACTGGGAGCTCAGTCTTACAGCTTCCAGCACAAGCAGGTACTTGCAGAGGAACTCTCCGCCCTTCTCAGCGCCAATGCGGTCGAGCCCGTGCCATCCGGGCAAGAAGGGCTGGGATTCTATTCCAGGTACTTCCTTGTGGAAAAGAAAACAGGGGGGATGCGTCCATCCTAGACCTAAGGGCCCTGAACAAATATCTGGTAAAGGAAAAGTTCAGGATGCTTTCCCTGGGCACCCTTCTTCCCATGATTCAGGAAAATGACTGGCTATGCTCTCTGGACTTGAAGGACGCCTACACCCACATCCCGATACTGCCAGCTCACAGACAGTATCTGCGATTTCAGCTGGGCACACGTCACTTGCAGTACTGTGTGCTACCCTTTGGGCTCGCCTCTGCGCCCAGAGTGTTCACGAAGTGCCTGGCTGTAGTAGCAGCGGCGCTTCGCAGGCTGGGAGTGCATGTGTTCCCTTATCTCGACGATTGGCTGGTGAAGAACACATCCGAGGCAGGAGCTCTACAGTCCATGCAGATGACTATTCGCCTCCTGGAGCTACTGGGGTTTGTGATAAATTATCCAAAGTCCCATCTTCTCCCAGTACAGAGACTCGAATTCATAGGAGCTCTGCTGGATTCTCGGACGGCTCGTGCCTATCTTCCAGAGACGAGAGCCAACAACTTGTTGTCCCTCGTCTCGCGGGTGCGAGCGTCCCAGCAGATCACAGCTCGGCAGATGTTGAGATTGCTGGGCCACATGGCCTCCACAGTTCATGTGACTCCCATGGCCCGCCTTCACCTGCGATCTGCTCAATGGACCCTAGCTTCCCAGTGGTTTCAGGCTGCTGGGGATCTAGAAGACGTGATCCACCTGTCCACGAGTTTTCTCAAATCCCTGTATTGGTGGACGATTTGGTCCAATTTGACTCTGGGACGTCCTTTCCAAATTCCTCAGCCACAAAAAGTGCTGACTACGGATGCGTCTCTCCTGGGGTGGGGAGCTCATGTCGATGGGCTTCACACCCAGGGAAGCTGGTCCCTCCAGGAACGCGATCTGCAGATCAATCTTCTGGAGTTACAAGCGGTCTGGAACGCTCTGAAGGCTTTCAGAGATTGGCTGTCCCACCAAATTATCCAAATTCAGACAGACAACCAGGTTGCCATGTATTACATCAACAAGCAGGGGGGGCACCGGATCTCGTGTCAGGAAGCCGTCAGCATGTGGCTGTGGGCTCGCCGTCACGGCATGGTGCTCCAAGCCACATATCTGGCAGGCGTAAACAACAGTCTGGCCGACAGGTTGAGCAGGATTATGCAACCTCACGCTCAATTCCTGAGTAGTGCGCCAGATCTTCCAGGTGTGGGGCACCCCCTTGATCTCTTTGCATCTCGAGCCAACCACCAAGTCCCTCAGTTCTGTTCCAGGCTTCAGGCCCACGGCAGACTGGCATCGGATGCCTTCCTCCTGGACTGGGGGGAAGGTCTGCTGTATGCTTATCCTCCCATACCTCTGGTCGGGAAGACTTTGTTGAAACTCAAGCAAGATCGAGGCACCATGATTCTGATCGCTCCTTTTTGGCCGCGTCAGATCTGGTTCCCTCTTCTTCTGGAGTTATCCTCCGAAGAACCGTGGAGATTGGAGTGTTTTCCGACCCTCATCACACAGGACGAAGGGGCGCTTCTGCATCCCAACCTCCGGTCTCTGGCTCTCACGGCCTGGATGTTGAGAGCGTAGACTTTGCCTCTTTGGGTCTGTCAGAGGGTGTCTCCCGCATCTTGCTTGCTTCCAGGAAAGATTCCACTAAGAGGAGTTACTTCTTTCTATGGAGGAGGTTTGCCGTCTGGTGTGACAGCAAGGCCCTAGATCCTCGCTCTTGTCCTACACAGACCCTGCTTGAATACCTTCTGCACTTGTCTGAGTCTGGTCTCAAGACCAACTCTGTAAGGGTTCACCTTAGCACAATTAGTGCATACCATTACCGTGTAGAAGGTAAGCCGATCTCAGGACAGCCTTTAGTTGTTCGCTTCATGAGAGGTTTGCTTTTGTCAAAGCCCCCCGTCAAACCTCCTACAGTGTCATGGGATCTCAATGTCGTTCTCACCCAGCTGATGAAACCTCCTTTTGAGCCACTGAACTCCTGCCATCTGAAGTACTTGACCTGGAAGGTCATTTTCTTGGTGGCAGTTACTTCAGCTCGTAGAGTCAGTGAGCTTCAGGCCCTGGTAGCCCAGGCCCCTTACACCAAATTTCATCATAAGAGAGTAGTCCTCCGCGCTCACCCTAAGTTCTTGCCAAAGGTTGTGTCGGAGTTCCATCTGAACCAGTCAATTGACTTGCCAACATTCTTTCCCCGTCCTCATTCCTGCCCTGCTGAACGTCAGCTGCACACCTAACCACACCCTAACCACTAGGCCACTCCTCCACTCACGGCTCATAATGTTAGAGCCATGGCAGCGTCGGTAGCCCACTTGAAGTCAGCCACTATTGAAGAGATTTGCAAATCTGCGACGTGGTCATCTGTCCACACATTCACATCTCATTACTGCCTGCAGCAGGATACCCGACGTGACAGTCGGTTCGGGCAGTCAGTGCTTCAGAATCTGTTCGGGGTTTAGAATCCAACTCCACCCCCCCTAGGCCCATGTTTATTCTGTTCCAGGCTGCACTCTCAGTCAGTTGGATAAATTGTTAGGTCAATCTCAGTTATGCCCTCACCGTTGCGAGGCCCAATTGACCATGGTTGTTGTTTTGAGTGATCCTGGGGGCTAGGGATACCCCATCAGTGAGAACAAGCAGCCTGCTTGTCCTCGGAGAAAGCGAATGCTACATACCTGTAGAAGGTATTCTCCGAGGACAGCAGGCTGATTGTTCTCACAAACCCGCCCGCCTCCCCTTTGGAGTTGTGTCTTCCCTTGTCTTTGTCTTGCTACATATGGGACTGACGAACACGAGCCGGTTCGGGCGGGAAGACGGCCGCGCATGCGTGGTGCGCATGGGCGCGCGAGGACTAGCAAAGGCCTTTGCTAGTGAAGTTTCTGATTGGAGGGGCTGCCGTGGACGTCACCCATCAGTGAGAACAATCAGCCTGCTGTCCTCGGAGAATACCTTCTACAGGTATGTAGCATTCGCTTTTATCTTCCATTAAGCGTAAACAGTACAATATCTGAAGTATGTGGTGTATCTGAGTGGGAGGGGCTAGCAATTATGACATCAACAAGGTGAAACCATTTTCAGTTGAACAAAAGCAATTAAAATAGGGTATATATGCCAGTCATTTTAAGTGCTGTAAGTTACAAATTGCTTTTTCTTGGGTAATTTAAATGAATATGGAATCAAAAGGCAAATATCTTGATCCATACTCACTCAAGTATTGTCTCACTCTTGTGGTTGAGTGGTGAAAGCTGAATGCTGTGTTATGTTCAGACAAGCACTAAATCCTGGCTCCAGGTATGTTCCTATTTCAGGGGTGGTTTTTTTCCCCTTCATTTGAGTGTCTATTTTTATCTCTCCAGTATGATTTATTATATTGATCTACTGTATGTTGTCAAATTCAATAAATAGAAATCTGAGTTTCCAGCTCAGTTAAATCAGCTGCTTTCTGCTATGTGTCTTCAAGAAACCTCACTCATAACTGCCCAGGGCTTTTGCCTCTGTGCCTGTGTAGCTCAGCAACTATACTAACAATCCTTAGGATCAACAGACACTGGCTTTTTCCTAATCCAATTACACATGTACCTTGGTATGGTCACTAATGACTCGGGGTGGGGTCTGTGGCACTTGCTCTCATAACATCCTTAGCCTCAGCTGGGGCTTGGGAATCAAACCTGAATTTCTCATACTTAGTGTCATTGAGCCTAAAAAGATATTTGCATATCTTTACATTAGGGCTACAGAGGAGTGTCTTACTGAATGGGAAAGGTTCAGCAGGCTGCTGGATTACATTTAGGGTGATCCACTTAAAGGCCTAACGAAATTCTAGCTGTAAAGTCTCAACCATTTGCACTAGTTGTAGACCAAATTTGGCTCTATTGGCTGTAGCCTATATCATTTTTTTTTTTTTTTTGTTTTTTTTTTTGCTATTGTGTCTTTTTAATGTAGCTAAAAGTAAGCTTTTAGAAGAATGTTGTCATCATCATGGGGCAGGTGTGCTTTTTCTTCTTACAAAGGACAAGAGCAATACCATCTTAATAATCTGCATTTGAATATGATTAGTTGTTTGTCTATAACAATTGGATCTAAGCTTATATGTGAAATGTTGCATCGTTTTGTGGAACCATAATGGAGAGGGTTTTTTTTTCTATTTTAGAGTAGTGGGTCTTAATCTTGTTTGCTCTAAGCAAAATACCAGTTTAAGTGTTTTACTTCTGTGTTTGACCTGGTGCTGCAATCTTTCCTAATAAGTCAGGTTTTCAGGCAGTCCAGTGAATATAGATTAAATATACTTATATACACTTGCTTTCTGATGTTAGCAAAGAGGTCTTACTTACTGAAAAAGACACCTTCTAACAAGGCTCCAAGATTAGGGGTGGAAATCACTACTGGTCTCCAATGCAGAGTGATTATGGAAATACTATACTAAGAATGCAGTAGTCAAACACACTCTAAAAGAAGTAGGAAGCACCCTCCCTCTCTTTTAAATGAAGCTCGCCATGTGACATCTTTACAGTTGAGCACAGCTGTTTCTCAATGGGAAAAGACATATTATTTGCCAGAGCTTTTAAAAATTTTCCGGCCAATATTCAGCAGGTGACAGCGATTTTATGTCTATCGCCAGCTGTATTCCCAGATATTCAGTGCCGGTCTGTGTCCAGGCATCAGCATGGAATATTCGGTTGTGTGTTGGCCACTAAAACTTATGTGGTTAAGTTCAGTATTCAGGTCTTGATCGCATAAACTGAACCATTTAGATAGGACTGAGATTTATGCAGCTGAATATCGGCACTTAACCACATAAGTGCCAACTCTTCCCCTGGAACAACCACAAGTTAGTCAGTTTTGACTCGGGCGCTAACTGCGAATATTCAGCAGTATTGACCGGTTAAGGGGCCCTTTTACTAAGCTGCTTAGGCACCTACCCGCGTCCTACGCATGTCAGTTTTGAACAACCATCTGGCTACCGTGTGGCCCAGGCAGCAATTTAATTTTTTACGCGCATCCACTAAGTGCGCCGGAAGGTAATCGGCATTGTACGCGCGTAGACCATTACTGCCCGGTTAACGCATGAGACTTTACCGCTAGGTCAGTGGGTGGCGGTAAGGTCTCAGGCCCAAAATGGGCGCAGGCCAATTTTTATTTACGCTGAAAATGGACCTGCGCACGTCCAATACACACATCTACACCAGCACAGGCCACTTTTCGGTGCACCTTAGTAAAAGGACCCCTGAGTGTCTCTGAATATTAGTGGCTAGCCATAGACATGCTACAGTTGATTTATATTAAGTCCAAAAAATTGGTTATGTAAATCAATATAACAAATACATTCTATGAAAATTAGCCCAATGTATTTTAGCAGAAACGCCTTTGTCCAGGTAATGTAGCTGAAAAAAAAAGTTAATATAGTGTCATCTACAAAGGATGGGAGCAAATATCAACTGAGACAGCATTGACTGAAAAAACAACCTTATGAAATAGTGAAATAATATTAGTAAAACAGGACATCAAAGAGAACTAAGAAAGAAAACAAAAAAAAAGTGCAAGAGCCAGAAACAAGCTTCTATGTACGAACTCCTATGTATGGCATTATAAAAAAAAAAAAAAATTAGTTGTACCTTGGGGCACACTCTATGGTCACTCACATCTTTACTAGAGAGCCAATGAGCAACACCACTTGAAGAAATATTAGGAAACAAAAGAATATATAAAAACAGCTGGTTTGCACCAGCTTCATAACATACAACAAAATTATTTCTTGCAGGGGCTGGAAACATAATACATTTAAAACCAATAGCAAATGTAATAAACAAAATCATATCTACCTGTAGGGGATATCTGGTAACCTTATCTTCCTAAAAAATTATTTTAAAAGAGGTATACAACACCTGCTTCAAAAGCAGAAGGAAATAGAAACCCTAGATGTTTAAAACTGCAATGGATAATAAAATGAAACTAATAAAAAGACTTATTTTAAAAATAAACAAAAACAAACACTAAAAGCCACAGACTTGCATTGCAAACCACAGTGCGAAAGTTAAACAATGACAGCTAGTACCATGGCACCTGCTTAATATTGAAACAATCAGCATCAGAGATTCTTCTCACCTGTGCTGTTGATTGATAGTATGCTCCAATTGGGATCATCTGCTGCAAAACTTGGAAATAAAACTTAGAATACTGTAAAATAGCCCAGCTCACTTCTTTCCACTCATCCTTCTGCCAGTTTCTCTTATCTTCCCACCAGCCTTGCCCTTTCCCCCAGTTGTTTTAAATCTTCCTTCACCAACCCACCAGGCTGCCTGTTACTTCTCTGTTTGTCAGCCCAGCAGCAGGATGTTTCTCCACAAGCCTTGCGGCAGCTGCTCCGTTTGACCCAGCAGCACCTTTCAACTTTGGGGTAGTAGTGGCCTTTCCTTGGCCTAAAACCTTTCAACCCCAGTTGTTTTCTTTTGCTTTTATCTCTGGTTTCAGTAGACAGTGGTTTGCAAAAACTAAGAACAATGCTCAGTAGTGTCTGGAAAATGAATCCAAGTTAGAAATATTTTAGGAGCTGTGTTTCAAAGGGGAACAGAGACTTAGGGCTAGATGCACTAACCTTAACGAGCCAGCAATGTGGTTTTTAAACTGGTTCTAGCCAATTTAAACGCGCAAGTAGTAAACAGGGACATGCACAAAAGGGCATTGTCCTGTCACAGTAGCAGCTAACGAAAACGGAATGCAGATGAGCAAATTAGTATTATAACTAGTAAAAAAAGGCCCGTTTCTGAGACCAATGAAACGGGCGCTAGCAAGGTTTTCAGTGGAGAGTGCGTGTGAGAGTGACTGTGTGAGAGAGAGAGATGGAGTGAATGTGCGAGTGTGGGTGTGTATGACATAGTTTGAGGCTGTGTGTGTGAGTGTGTGTGTGTGAGAAAGAATGTGTGCAGCTGGGCCCCCCCCCCCCCCCCCCCCCCTCCGTCAAGGTGTTTTGGAAAAGAAGTAGGAGATCCCAAGGGGTCACGTTGTGACGCGATGGCGGGGCAGACACTCATGGAGAAAAAGCGATCTACACCATGACACATTTAGAATGTTGGGAAACTTGAGGCTTCATTAGAATGTTGGAGGTGCGTTTTATATAGAGAGATGTGTATGCGATGCAATGTACTACCGTTTTCCAATCCCCTTACCATGGAAAACCTAATGGGAGGTCTGCATCTCTCGTTGGGGCTGCTATGAGGGAATCGGAAGGAAACAAAAGCATACAAACCTACAGCTGTCTTTTGGGGGGGGGGGGGGCTATTTTCCTGCTCAAACCTCCCCGGAAAATTCTTGCAGAGCTGAACAATACCTATAGCGAGCTCCAAAAACGTCTGAGAAGGATGACAATCTTGAAAAAAAAAAAGTCCAAGTGCTCGTCAGGGACGTCCTTCTAAAGTACCTAACATGGACATCCTTCACTCACAAAAACAAAAAAGGACGCCCCTGACAAGCACTTGGACGTTTGCAGCTTTCTCCAAGTGAAGGGCTACTACTTATTTTAATCATTGCTTTAAAAGTTGAATGAAGGAGCTTTGTCCCCCTTCCTCATCGCCAGCTGAAGCTCCTTGAGAGGACTAATGGACGATTGTGAGGCCCCCCCACGGCCTCTCAGCCAATCACAGAGAAAGGGAGAGGCATGCTACATTACATTCTCCAGAAATACAACTCCCACATAATCAGCTGCATTCTAAAACCTACAGAGAGCACTTCCAAAATCTTTTTCTTGAATGGATTTGTTGTGATCGGGACAAAGGCTTGACTGTGATCCTGTTGCCAGGGGTTCGGCTGGTTCTGCACAGAAGGGTTCGCGGATTGCTAAGTTTTTTTATTTAAAGGAGAAAAGTGGAGTTCAGAGGACAAGAGGAAGGTGCAATCGTGAACTGCAGCTGTTATCTGTGCTGGGGAGGTTCCCGAGTCCTTGCTGCACTGTCTCATCGCATCTGTCCCTCCCTCCGGCCCATGGATGAAAAGCCAATCACAGCGCGTTTAGCTGACACCCGTGACAGCTAAACGTGCTGTGATTGGCTGAGAGAGACCTGGAGGAGGGGCATTGAACGTGCTGCTAACACCCCTGTTGTTTTTTGAGTGAAGGACGTCCATTAAGGACATCCTTGGCATGTGCAGAGCAGCCAGCATAACACTTGGCTGCTCTGCGTATGCTCAGCTGGCCGACTGGCTTGGAAGGAAATTGTATGCAAATGAGCTAGCAGCGAGCAGCTCATTTGCGTACGATTACCTTGATGCATGCCCATTTCTTACCAATTCACTAAGGAATTGGTAAGGGAAGGGCTTTAACGTTTTTGTTATTGCATCTACCCCTTAGTCACTTTGGGGCGTTTTCACTAAAGCTTAGCACGCTGTGCTACATGATCCATAGATATAAAATAGGATGTTAAGCATTTACAAGCAGATGATCAAAACCCAGCGCTGTTCCAAACAGCGTTCCAAATATAGCGCTGGAACAGCGCGGGGTGTTATTAGACCTATGATCAGAGATAATTGCATGCAAATTTAAGCACGCAATTATCTCTGATCATGGGGTAGAAGTGCGGGAGAATTGTGCCTGAGCATGCGCTCAGCATAATCCTTCACTTGTTTTGACAGGTCTGGGCTGCCCCAAGCGACAGGGGGGCTGGAGGTCTGTGCAATTTGTCTGCAGTGTTTCCAGATCACAAGGGGGCATATCAGGGGTGGAATTAGGGCGGGCTTAGGGCATTCCTAACACTCGGGCATTTTATAGCCGTAATGGAACAAAAAGAAAACGTTTAGGGCTAAAACTTGAACGTTTTGATCTCGACCCGTTTTTTAGAACAAATAAGGCACAGAAAGGTGCCCCAAATTAACAGCTGACCACTGGAAGGAATCAGGGATGACTCCCCCCCTTGCTCCCCCAGTGGTCACTGACCTCCCCCCCCCCCCCCCCCTTCTCACTCCCCAAGGATGGGAATAAAAGTAGTACTTACCAGCCTCTATGACAGCTTCAGATGTTATAGCCAGTTCTATTAGAGCAGCAAGCCAGGTGCCTGGAGTAGTATAGTGAGTGGTCAGTGCAGTGGATTGTGGAGAAGGGCGACCCAGGCCCATATCTCACGCTACCTGTCTGTCACACTTGTGATGGAAAGTGTGAGCCCTCCAAGACTGACCAAAAATCTACTGTACTCACATATAGGTGACCCCTTCACCCATAAGGGCTATTGTAGTGGTGCACAGATGGGGGTGGTGAGCTTTGGAGGTATCAGCAGACAAGATAAGGGCATAGTGGTTAAATGTGTATCTGGGAGCTTTTATATGAAGGTCACAGCAGTTCCCCATTGCTCTCCTGGGATGTCTGTGTTGGCTCCTTTTACATCCCAATGGCTTGATTTTGTGGGTTTTGTACTTGGACGTTTTGTTTTTTGTTTTTTTCGAAAATGGACAAAAAAAAGATAAACGCACAGAGCACAAAACCATCTAACATGTGGCCATTTTCGAAAGAAAAAAAAGACGTTTTGCTGTTTTGAAAAAGGCTATATTTCCTATTCAGATTTGGGACAATTAGCGCAAAATGTCCAAAGTCCAACTTAGACGTCATATTGAAAATGCCTCTCTATAGCCCCTCCAGAGACTAACTCCTCTACCAATGTCCAAAGTCTTTCAACCTCTTCTGGAACTTATCTTTCTCCACCTTGATATCATCCCTTATGAATTACATAGTAAATGACAGCAGAAAAACTGATTAGCCCATAGACTGCATCCTGTTTTCCTTCTTTATTCTCTAGCACTTTGGATAGATGCAATAAAAATTCCCAGGCTTAACAGCTTATCCTTCCCTTCCCATCACCAGCCATCGTGCCTTTTAGTCAGTCTCTTGATCCTGTCCTACCCATGGCCTCTAGATCTTTTCCAATCATGTGCAAATTCTCAGTGCTGCCTCCAGTATTCCAGACATTATCTTCCTTTTTGGTTCTAGAATTGGAACCATAATAAAGGAAAGGGAGCCTGTCCATGTGACGACTACTGAGCCACAAGGTCTGCTTGCTTTTGTATAAGTAGGAAATAGCGCATAATCAGTTTAGTAGACTTGTCATATGGGTGCTGCGTTAAATTGAAGAGTATGTTCTTCCTGATGCAAAGAAAATGTTGCTAGAAGCGGAAAAAGATGTATATATTTCCAAAGGCCATGCACAAATTCTGTTTTTCTTTTCCTCTTCAAGGTTACACAGTGTGGGCTCATAATCTTATTGCAATTGCCCGTCTCCGTGGCTCCGATTTGAAAGTGCTAGAAGTGACAGAAGAAAGCATCGATTTTGATCAAGGTGAGCTGGCTGATCAGGATGTTGATCCAGTGCACAACCTTATTGAGCAGGTATCTTTAGGATTGGGACGACCTTGGCATGCAGTCATGGACATTGAACTGCTCAGTGTCTTTACTGAGCCAGCTCGGCACTTTTACAGGGAGATGCAAAGCTTCAGCGAAGGCGTTTAACTTTTTTTTTATTATTATTATTATCATTTACCTTTTCCTGTGGTTACATATGCAAGTAGGGTCCTATTATGTTTTTTTTCAGTAGTGTGAATTAACCCATTTGTGCTGTGACTAATCAGTATTAGCTATATAGAATTATATATGTATATTCTACTTCTTGATCAAAGAGTGTAGTCGGGTATTGGTTTAGAAGTTGACAGTGGCATGGTTTAGGGCTTTCACGGTTAATGGACTATTCCGCCACAACTTAAGGAGGTGCAACTGGAGGTTGTCTGAGATTGCAAGCTAACTGCTTTTTGCCGAGTAACTTTGCATTTGCAGTGTTTTACTATTGTGTCCAAGTGCTGTGCTCAGGAGCCAAATTATTATTTTTTAAATATCAGTAGCCCAGTGGGTATGTATACGATGCACTGTTGTCATGCAATCTAGTAGCATGCTGTTTACTTGGTAAAAAAAAAAAAAAAAAAGACAGACAACTCGGTCACTTCTTTAGAAGGATAAACCTTAAACTTTTTGTTTCATATATGTATATTTTTGAAACATGAATTTCTGTAGCCTCCCAGCTTATTTTCTTTCTAGTATAATACTAGTCACTTGTGTCACTGGGCAGTGTTTTCAGTATCTGCCTAATTCCTAGAGTATGAGTCTTTGAATCTTAGACCTTCAGTGGTCTATTAACTTTTTTTTTTTTTAGTTTGTCCACACAAATTGGCTTTAGAGAACAAAATACTCTTGAGTGGGATAAAATATAAACTTAGATACTTAAATTGGAAATCTTATCACTAACAAGCAAACATTAGTCGTGAAATCCCTAGCAACTAAGTCACTGGATTTTCTCTGTCAGCGCCTGTGTCAGCTGCCAAAGAATAGATTAAAAATGAAGAAGTGCCCACATGCTGGCAGGGGCAGGCCGACATCTGGCCAGCCAGATACTGCTAGATTGTAATATATAAGGTCGAATTTCGACCTGTGGTACACAGCTGTGCTGTGGCTCAGTCACAACCTCAGAACTTACACAAACATGCACCTGTTTCACTGTGAAGAGTGAATGTACAGAATAGGAAGAGGAAACAAAAGCTTGTTCTATCACAGGTATGAGCTGCTATGATGCATGAAGAACATTCCATGAAGTTTGTTTTAAAATCTTGTTATATCTGAAAGGCTTTAAAAGCTGATTTAACTGTTTCAGGGCAACCGCGGTACAGACGTGGTCTCTGTGAGACTTCCACCTGACCCCAGTTTTAAGTGGTACGAATGTTGTGCATTTAATGTTAAAGGACAGTCTGCAATAATGACATAAAAAGTGGCCAACCTGGGTGCCCAGCAGTGCTGAGACCTGGCTGCTCTATGTAAGCTTTGGAAAACAAAATTTATGCAACAGATGTCCAGATATGATTCTATTTATGGAAAAAGTTTATATTGTTTTACAAATGGTTTTACCATCTTATATTAAAAAGATGACCTTTGACAGGTGTGCGCTGTTTTGTCTCCAGTGAGCACATACCATGCGGCTTTTATATGTACATCAGTAGAGTGGATCCGCTGGCACAGTGTGTGAATATGCCAGATGTGGTGAGATTTTATCTTATGAACGTGATCAGATAACTAAGTACTTCCTGACAGAAAATATAAGGAAACCAGCCGAATGTTTGAAATGACTGATGTTGTATGGTTCATGTTAAATGTATATTCTTTTAATCAATGAATAAAGCATTAAAAAGTGTTTGTTGTTTAAACATTTTATCGTATCGACAAAAGCATTTTTAGTGGACAATAAAATGCAGTTGTGAACATCATTGTCCTCAATCTTCTTAACCACATATCACACAAGGTAAAAAAAATGACTTTGGTTTTTGTCTAGTGCCATTTTATTTTCCCAAAACAGTATTTTTTTAATTAGCAATAATTTTAGTTTGATGTAGATATTATTTGTATTTCCTAAATTGTTTTTTAGTAGATATTGAGTAAAACGTTTGATCACATGTAGTATATGGTACCTTAATATTGGCAATCTATAGATAAACGGAATGCTATTTGCCTTAGTCTTCTGTACACTTTCATGGGTTTCATGGTAAACATAATTTTTAAAAATTAATTGTAATTATGAAATATAATTGGTGATTTATTAGTGAAATCCCTAAGACACTAGATTTTCTCTGTCAGCTGCCAAAGAATAGAAACATAGAAACATGACGGCAGATAAAGGCCATATGACCCATCCAGTCAGCCCATCCTCTGTAATCCCTAATTCTTCCTGTTCCTAAGCGATCCCACATGCTTATCCCATGCCTTTTTAAATTCTGGAACATTCCTCGTCTCCACCACCTCCATCGGGAGGCCATTCACGCCTCCACCACCCTTTCTGTGAAATAATACTTCCTTAGGTTACTCCTAAGCCTATTCCCTCTTAACTTTGTCATATGCCCCCTCATTCAAGAGCTCTCCTTCATTTGAAAAATGCTCTCTTCCTGTACATAAATGCCCTTGAGATATTTAAACGTTTCTATCATGTCTCCTCTCTTCCAGGGTATACATGTTGAGGTTCATAAGCCTGTCCCTATAATTTTTGCATTCAAGACCGCTTACAAATTTCGTAGCCACCCTCTGGACCGACTCCATCCTGTTTATATCTTTCCGTAGGTGCGGTCTCCAGCACTGCATGCAGTACTCCAAATGAGGCCTCCTCACCAGAGACTTATACAACGGCACTATCACCTCCTTCTTCCTGCTGGCCATGCCTCTCTTTATGCACCCAAGCATCCTTCTGGCTTTGGCCGTCGCTTTTTCTACCTGTTTGAAAGCTTTAAGGTCGTCAAACACAATCACCCCCAAGTCCCGCTCTTCCTTCGCACACTGAAGCACTACACCCCCTATAGGCCTATACTGTACCGTTCCCTTGGAGTTTTGCGACCCAA
Source organism: Microcaecilia unicolor (assembly GCF_901765095.1). Classification (NCBI taxonomy): domain Eukaryota; kingdom Metazoa; phylum Chordata; class Amphibia; order Gymnophiona; family Siphonopidae; genus Microcaecilia; species Microcaecilia unicolor. The sequence goes on along the minus strand of NC_044039.1, from coordinate 152,373,437 downwards.
TTGCATGACCCTGCATTTTTTGGAATTAAACCTTAGTTGCCAAATATCGGTCCATTCCTCTAGCTTCGCTAGGTCCTTCCTCATGTCACTCACACCCTCCAGGGTGTCCACCCTGTTGCAGAGTTTAGTATCATCCGCAAAGAGACAAACCTTACCAGACAGCCCTTCCGCAATATCGCTCACAAAGACGTTAAAAAGAGCCGGTCCTAGGACCAATCCCTGTGGTACTCCACTGATGACCTCCTTTTCTTCAGAGCAAGCTCCATTTACCACCACCCTCTGTCTCCTACCATTTAACCAATTTTTTTCCCAATCAGTTACTCTAGGTCCCACACCGAGGGTACTCAATTTATTTATGTCGCCTGTGCGGAACCGTGTCAAAGGCTTTGCTGAAATCCAAGTATACCACATCAAGTGCCCCTCCCACATCCAACTGTTTGGTCACCGTACTGTTAGGTCACTGAATAGATTAAAAATGAAGTGTCCATATGCAGATGAGTTGTCATTTTTGTCAGCAGATAATACACTATATGTAACCAGCTGTGCACTTATAAAATTATCCCTTTCGTGTATAGATAATATAAAATAGCACCTACAAAAAGTTTTGGGAACATGACTCATAAAAATAGATTCCTTAGAATAATGTCCAGTAACAACAATACTCCAGTACAAAATGACAGCTGTGTACATTTCTTCTGGAAATGCCTACACATGCTCCGTATGCACTTATACACACGTACAGTTTTGTAAAGTGCATTTTATATATGTAACACATGCTTTAAGAATCTTTTGAATCCCTCAATTGTTCAATGTATGTTAGATAGGACCTGCTCCTTGGTATTTCATCTACCCATGTCTGGCTCCCTAGTGGGATTCTTGATTTTTTGCCACACATTTTAGTCGGTACAATGACTCGCTTGTTTCACTCCCCTCATGCTTCTGGCTTGATGAAGCAGAGAAAGTTGATTGCAGGTTATGCCAGCTTTAACATCCATTTGGGATTGTTTTGTACTGTGACAGTATGAATATCAGAAGTCTCTCTAGCTTTCATGCCCATCTTAGGTACTCTCATGGGTTACTTTCTTTCTATTTCCTTATAACAACTGTTGGTTGTTTGCCTGTGCCTAATACTCTTGGGGGTCACTGATGTTTAAATAATGCTTAGGGAGCTCATTTAGCTTAGCTGTTTGTTCAACTGTTGCCTGGATAAAGTAATAAAAGCTTCTGCCCTGGAGTCTAGGTTGACAGCTTTGAGTTGTCAAACAGCAGAGATGAATTCTGTTCTGTGCCAAGGGGTATTTGTGTGTTAGAAAATATTACACTACGCCATTTTTTAATTTGAATTTTTTTTTTTTAGAATGAAGGAGGAAAGGTTCCTTTCAGGAATTAGAAGAGAAACAAGACAAGGGCCTTGAGCTGCTGGTTGGCAGTGTGATACCAGGTTGCTTAACAAGCAGTTCAGAAGCTGATTGGTCAGTGTGCTGCTTTATGATGTTAGGGATAGCCACACTACTCCTATTTGATATTTAGACAGAGTGGAGGCATTTCCTATTGGTTAAATGCCCTTTTATTTCCTTCAGTGATTCATGAAGGAAACAAACATGTATAGTTATCTGAGTTTTTTTTCTATTCTAAATATCTAATACATGGTATGTCCTTTGTTCCTTTTCAAGTCTTATGGGGTATGTTAGCGTTCCATTTGAAATTTACATTTTCCTTACTTATTTTAAAGCAGTAATACCACCTGCATCATAATTCAGGAGAGGCAAGGGGTAAACAGACTATCAGAAAACTTGGGTGTCAGCCAACCTTTTTTTAAGCACCAGGGTAAGTATATTTATAATTGCTCTATTGGGAGGCACCTTTTTAAGAAAGCTTGTACTTGTTTTTCTCTTTCATTTTTTTTTAACCATTTTCCTTCCTCTACCTTCTGCATCTTTTGCTAAGGCTTAGGCTTATGGCAATGGTTCTTATATATCCAAACAGTCTGTTGTCTGAGATTGTTTTTCAGATCTAAATGAAGAATACTGTGATCTTGTTGCTCCTCTAACCTAGTAATCGGATCTTTCCTTTAAACATTGAGAGCTAACTAAATATACTTTTAAAATGTACTTCATTGGCTCCAAGTAATGTATCAGGTAGGACTACCATAAAATTCCTATTGTGATAGGAAGCATACAGAAAGGCAAAGCCAAGCCACAGCAAAGGTCCAGAAATCAGAACAAAAGCAGTCAAAAGAACCAACTAATAGCTGATAAGAAAAGAATATTTGAGAAGCAATTTTTAATGGCGAGGTGTGTTACATATTGTCCTACTACATAGGTGTTCTGGTCATAGTCTAATATGCTGGGCAGCTGGCTTACCTTTGTAATAGGAACAAATGACACATCTTGAGACAGGAATTTCATTGCACAAAGCATGCCTACACTGGACTCCTTGAGGCCAGTGTGCACTGCTAGAATATGCTGGAAATGTAAAGTGATAAACCTCATTTTAGTATTCATAAAGTATTAATATTAACTGAAGATTCTTTGTTGCAGGCACCATTAACAAAGCAGTTTTGCCAGCTTCTGTTAACTGCTTCAGCCAATGCTACCCTGGCTCAGAATGACAACAGTGAGGAGAGAATTTTGAAAACTTTTGGCCAGTAATCATTTGAGAGAGAAATAATAGATGGAATATTCACAGTCCTGCTGTGTACCATCAGGTGTTATGGGGTGATGAAGTAAGATAGCATGAGGCAGGTCTGACCTGCTAAAGCAGGAGATTCTTCAATTTAAGAACAGAAGAGTAAGTAGTCAAAATATCGGTGGGTTTTTTGTGTTTGTTTTAACTTTTTTCTTATGTTTTCACTTTATTGCCTGTCCTGTATATGCCACAGTCACAGTGCAATGTGGACAGAACAAAACCACATGATATTTTGGGGGATAAGCAGGTGAACAAATGAACTCTTCTGCTAGGGTTGCTGTATTGCAAATACTGCCTCACATACCCACTAAAAATCAACAAAATCCATCACCACCAGAAACCCACTATAGTGGATTTACAAATAACTCCCCCCAACACTTTATCCCTCCCCCTCCCCAGAGTTGCCTGCATCGTGTGCTGGCCCAGGGCAGCAAAGAACAAGGATCTATGCCATATCTTAGAGTTCCTTTTCCACTCCTGTTCCAGTTCTCCTAATATTTGACACAGCAATCACATCACTTAACCCTCCATTGCCTCAGGTACAAGCTTAGATTGTGAGCCCTCCAGGGACAGGGACATACCCAGAGTACCTGAATGTAACTCACCTTAAGCTACTACTGAAAAAGGTGTGAGCAAAACCTAAATAAATAAAACATTAGGGGATGGGACTTGATATACTGCCTTTCTATGGTTACAATCAAAGTAGTTTACATTTACATACAGGTGCTTATTTTGTAACTGGCACAATGGAGGGTTAAGTGAGATGCAGTGGGAATCAAACCCAGTTCACCAGGATCAAATCCCACAGCACTAACCACTAGGCTACTCCTACACTCCATTAGTGCCTCTACTACAGGTCAGCACCATTAGCTACTCAGCCAGGGCTGAGACTGCTGTAGATTGATGATTTAGGTTTGTACCTTGCCCTGTCCTTTTTATCCTCACCTCTTTATTCCCTTACCCTTAATTGTTCTGTCTGTCTGTCTTATCTAGATTGTAAGCTCTTTGAGCAGGGACTGTCTTTTTTTGTGTATGGTTTACAGTGCTGCGTATGCCTTGTAGCACTATAGAAATGATAAGTAGTAGTAGTGTTATCTAAAGAAACATGCATGCTCTTAAACTTTCTCCCCCTGCCATAGAAGGGCTCAAGACAGGTGAGTCCTGCTACATCAGTTACCTTCCCAAAGCTTGTCACATACAGCAGACAAAAAAAGTGAAAACTTCCAGGTAAACTTATAGGAGTCCTGACTCAGCCAGCTGAATGACTCCACAGCGCACTCACCCACCTAACAGGTTCCACCATTCTCCCCATTTAGTTATACCCATATGTATTCCTTTATCCTACATACAGATTCAGGCAACTTTATTGATATGATTGAAAGTCCGAACACAGCCTCACGCTTGACTGTGTATATCTAATGTAGAACATTCACTCTGCTGTGAAATCTATAACTTCTGCTTAAATTAAAGATGGAGGAAAAAAAGCCTCAGATTCGCCACCCAGCCAGCCCAACACAGCAGGCTATAAGACATAGGCTCGGCGTGCCATCATGTAGCTTTAAAAAAAACTCCATCAAATTCTACTCATTGTTATATCCACCAGAAAGTTTCTGTCTCAGTATTTAATCTTTTGATTCACAGTCATGTGTGTCTACCCTCCTATAGATCCATGATAATTTATATGACATACATTCCAAATGATGTGGCTATCGCACTCAAATTTTAATACGGAGAACACCCCAGAAATCACTTAGCTCAGTCCATTATGTTTCAGTGATCCGGACCCAACGGTGTTGACCGCTTTTTATTGATATGACAGTTTGTGTATACACACAGTTCATCACAACCCACCCTCCTTCATTCAGTCGCCTGTACAAGGGCCAACGGTGATATTGACACACGTGTGCCAGGGGGTCGCTGTAGCAAGCTGCTCAGCCAACAAAAGGCTTAAGACTGATGACTGTTCCACAGACTTCCCCAACTGCATACCCAAAAGCTGTTGCAAGAAAAACGTTGAATTGTCCATTGACAATTAGGATGACTTGGCCACAGATATGGATAATGTTATCCAATGGCACTGGGACACATCACTCTTAGAACTTGGGCAGAGACACTTCAGTCTTATTTTTCCACTCTTTTAAATGTATATGTTCTAATAATTCTTGCACCCTTGCATCTTAATGGCTAAACATTTTTTTTTTCTTTCATTCCTTCTTACCTTTGAAATTTTTTCCTAAAGAAGAACTCACCTCCATTTGTTTTCTCTTCTCATAGTACCATTGAGCCTGATCTGGCTAGGATTAGCCTAGTGGTTAGAGTATGGCGCTGACAGCAAGGGTAGGCTAGTTCAAATTTCTCCGCTGCTCTTTGTGATCTTAGTCAAGTCATTTTTTTTTTTAAACTTCAAATTTTTTTAGTGCATTTTATCATATATTTACATATGTAACCATCAATCCATACATAAACATCGAGGTTTGTGTCCATAACTCCGTCTCAACATCGAAACTGTTCAGCTACCTCTAAATACTTGAACCCGTGTATTTACGTTTGTAACAACCCTTCCGGAAAATACACAGCAGGTCATTAGCCTATTTCTTAACTTCGGCTTGGCTGGCTGGCTATCCAACTATTTCTAACTGCAAGGCCCCCGTATCTTTCCTATAGGCCCTGCTTCTACCTTGAACAAGTCCCTCCTCCCGTATTACCTTAGGCAAGTCATTTAACTCTCCATCAAAATTAGATTGTAAGCCCTTCATAGACAGGGAAATACGTAGTATATTTGAATGTAACTCACCTTGAGCTACTACTGAAGAAGGTGTGAGCTAAATCCAGATAAACTCTTCAGTATGTCCAAGGACAAGCAGGGTTTTAAAGGGTGTCCTAGTCATAACAGGAAAATAGGTAGATGGGGTGATCACAATATATGCTTGCTCTGCCTCAGGCTGACACATAATGAGGAAACTTGTTAGAGCTGTGGCAAGAGGGTGCCCAGGGCCAGCTCCATCAGGAGACTTTAGAGCAACATCTTGCAGTAAACGAGACTGCATGAAGAAGAAAATGGTCAAATCACCAAATCTAGGTCTTTCTTTATGTAGGGGGCAGGATGTTGTTCCCACACACACTGCTTTTGTGGTCCAGAAGAATGGGGGATCAGCTGAGACTTAAAACATTTTGGCACAGTTCCAAAAGATTTGTATTTATGCCTCTGCACCCAAGGTTAGAAGAAAGGTATTTGTAGTATGGAAGACCAGTTTGTGCTGAACCCAAGCCACAGCATAGGTGCCAAGTCCTTGATGTAGACCACCTTTGCCAAACTTCAGATGCAGAATCCCCACATTGATGTCTCGGCAGAGAAGACTTCTTTGTAGACTCTCCACACTGAAGTTTTGATGCTGATGTTTAATGCTGAGTTTACAGTACAGAAGAGTCATCGTAAAGAACTGGACACACAGATAATGATGTGGATCTTAGCAAATTTCAGGATGTCATTGTAATAGGAGGACTTCTCATTCCTAAAGGGCTTAGATGGCCAGCTTCCACATTGCAATTAGCGTTCAAGTGACAGAAGGCATTTCCAGAGATTCTAGAGATGAACAATTATCTTTCTTGTCTCTACCTACTCATGTAGCAGCACCTGCTCAAACTGTTATGATCAGTGTTTGGAAAGAATTTTCTTTCTGGCAAAAACCAGGCACAAGCTAATGATGTCTCACAAAAGTTTCTTCTTACTTCATCTTAGATCATTCTAGTTCAAAGATCACAATAGCTTCCCAGGCTTCAAGAAGAGTTTGTGTTTCTCAGTCACTTGGACTCAGGATCAGTCTCCAGCAGATTTTTCTGGGCAGGCTACTGAGGTGTTCTACTAATTGTGGAGGGTGCAGCACTGTACTCCTTATTTTTGTGAGTCATCAATACAAGTAGAAGAGGAATTGTTGACCAGAGTACCATCTAACCCTTCTCCTGCCATTAAGGACTGTGTGTCTGTATAAGGATATTAAATACCCAAATTTCCTCTGAAATTTACAAAATAAGTACAATTTATCATCCCAGCATGAGATGGAAACAAGAATGGACTAATTTGATTTCTTAGAATATTTAGAAATGCCTTTTAATATAGCAGCAGTCCCCATATGCATATTGCTTTTGGACCTTCAGACATGAGCCTGCCAAAACCTTATTTGTTTTCCTAGTCCCCAAGAGAATTTGTAGAAAATATAGTTTAGTCACTTCTGCTTTTAATGAGACCCAGCAAGCAAGCCACTTAGTAGTAGTGGAATTTTGGGATCTACCAGATATTTGTGACTGGCTACAGTTGCAAATTGGCCCATTAGTCTGACTCAATTTGGCTTTTCTTTTGTTCTCAGCAATGAGAAAAGTGAAAAGGTCAAAGGATTTTTTTTTCCAGTAATCCTCCAAGAAAGGATCCTAAAATGTTAGATATTTTTATTTATTTAGATAACTCAGATTTTTCAGTTAACCGTGTTTATCTTTAGACATATAAAGGTATCATCTCAATATGATGCAACACACAGATACTTGCTTACAAAAGATGCAATTTGTTTGCAACACTTTTACTAGACACAGAAAATTCAGTCACAGATAATTAAGGTAGAAGAGTATGGTAAGCATCTCATCATGTCCATTCATGAGATATTTAATACATCAGCTAGAGCTTCACCAATAATAGGCTTTTCCCATGTCTATCTTAATAGCAGATTATGGATCTTTATTCCAGGAACTTGTCCAAACCTTTATTTAAACCAAGATATTCAAACTGCATTACCTCATCCTCCAACAATGAATTCCAGAGCTTAACTGTTCATTGAGTGAAAAAATATTTTCTCTTCTTCATTTTAAAAGTATTACCATGTAACTTCATGGAGTGTCCCCTAGTCTTTGTACTTGTTGAAAGACTAAACAATCAATTCACATAACCCATTCTACTTCACTCAGGATTTTGTAGACCTGCAATTTTTCATAATTTGTTTTGTTTTTTGTTACCTTTTCTAAAAGACGTCAAATATCTTTCTTTGCAGATATATAAAGGCAACTGATTACACATATTTGAGCCTATAATAGAAGAGGCCTTAGAGTGTGTACACCATCTCTTGGCAATATCCAATGATGGAACATTCAATAAATCTTTAAATAGGAGAATACATGAAGGCTCATAATTGAATTGAGTATTCCAGTCCCACAGCAAGCAAAGAACAAACAGTCTAAGTAGGGTAATATAAAAGTTCACTATATCAGATACTTAATGGGTAGCCAATGTAACTTAACAAAATACTTTGGTAATGAACTTCTTCATAAACTGGTATTGAGTGATCAGAAATTCACTACATATGGGGGTACATGTGACAGATTGCTTGTTTTACTGAAATTAAGTGTTAATTCATTTGCAATTTACCATTTTAAAATGAATTGAAAATCAGAAGTTAACTTTAGGGACTGAATATCCATTCCTATGCGAATGAAGTAAAAAGAAATATATTGTCCACATCTAGTCTAAACTCAATATTCATTTCAGAAGTGATATAAATTAATATTGCACATAGATACTCTAGTCAGCGCCATTCAGAAACAGTATTCTCAATGCACACCTGACATATGAAAAGAAAACCAGTTTAGTACTGATCCCCAAATTACATAACTGCATTCGCAACAAACATAGCAGCATACCTTCACTTATATACATGTCTTCCTGTAGCTAAAGCAGTGGTTTTCAACCCAGTCCTTGGGACACACCCAGCCATTCAGGTTTTCAGAATACAAAGAATGGATTTGCATTGGATACATCTGCATGTACTTCCACCACTGTATGCAAATCGATCTTATACATATTCATTGTGGGTATCCTGAAAACCTGACTGGCTGAGTGTGTCTCCAGGACTGGGTTGAGAACCTCTGATCTCGAGAACAGGTTCATAGTGGCACACAACAAATTGGAAGCAATATGTGCTACTCAAGTCGTAATTCACCTTCTGCAAGGCGTAGCATGCCTCATAAATTAATAGAAATCCAGCCTTTTTCTGGCCAGGGCAGTAACTTTCATAGGAGTTCATCTGAATCCAGTAGATGTGAAAGTACCTTACTACAGGGCAGAATGAAAGAGCTGTTAAGTGTTAGAGTGCGAGAGTCTCTTTGTCCCTACTGTAATGGCATGATATATGAAGATGTTTGGTTACATGGCACTAATGGGGTATGTAGTTCCATCTGGTCAATTTTCACGTGAGAAGCGTGTGGCGGGTATTGAAATAACAATGGAATCAAAATGGGCATACTAAGATAATGACATGGGAACAAAGTTTGGCACTGTCCCCACTCTGTCCCCGTGAGTTCTCTCTGATCCCATCTGCACAAGCCTTGAACAGTTATGATTTTATTGAAGTATAAAAAGAAACAATATTCTGTACAACTGGCGGTTTATAAATCACAAACCATAGAGAACAAGGATCAACAAAACCCCTGTCTCCTCTCCCCCCTCACAAATATTCCCTCCACTATCGGGGAAAAACTGAACAAGCCCAATTACTACAGAATGCTACATAGAAAATTCATGCTAACAATACCTCAGTCACACACACACAGAACACAAATGCCAAACATAATAGCTGACCAAAAATGATAAAATATAAACCCAAAATCACAAGAAGCCACACTGAAAGAATGGAAAGAGATGCGTTTCCTCCTATATGATGCAAAATATAAAGATCACACATGCCAGGGATGGTGTTAGGGGAGTGCAACTAGGATAACTGCCCCCAGGCTAGAGAGAGCTGGAAGCCTGCTGGAAGCTGAAGAGGGCATGGCCTGGTAGTGGACTTTGGGGTCCCCTCCCAAATTTCTGCCGTGGCCCCAGCCATGTCTAACACCAGCTCTGGCAGGATACACATTTCAAATCTGACATATTCTAATCACAAAATAGAAAATAAAAAATTTCTTCTACCTTTTGTTGTCTGGTCATTTTATTTTTCAAATCATGTTGGTCCCAGGGCTCTTATTTCTGGTTTCCCTCTGTCTTCTTTTAACTCACCAGGGTCTCCTTCCCATTTGATATTTCTTCTTTTTCCATGCTCAGTATCCATCTTCCATCTCTGTTTACCTATCTTTTCCCATGTTGAGCATTTCCCTTCTCTGTGTCCCCTATATTTCTCTGTCCAGCATATCCACTGTGTCCATCTCCCTGCATTCATCATCACCATTGTCTCTATCCTCAACCCCTGTGTCCAGCATCACTCTTCTGTGCTCCCCCCCAAGTCCAGAATCTCCCTTCTCCCCCATGTCTAACATCTTCCCATTGTCTATATATATATATATATATATATATATAAATAAAATATCCTCTCCCATGTCTGGCATTACCCCTGTGTCCATTCCATATACCATCCACATGAATGTGTTCCTGTCCCTATGCCTCCCTCCATTCCCATCCTCTCCCTTCTGTTTCTATATAACTCCCTGCGTCCAGCTTCTCTCCTCTCTTCCTCCCCCAGACCACTGTGTCTATCTCCCTCCCTCCTTCTACTGTGTGTTCAGTATTTCACTCCTTCCTTCAGTTTCCTTGGTTCAGTATCGCTTTCCCTTCTGTGCTCTCCCCCCTGCAGGTCCAGCACCTCTTTCCCTGCCGTTCCCTCTGCAGGTCCAGCACCTCTTTTTCTTCACGTCCCCCTGCAGCTCCAGCACCTTCTTCCCTTCTCCCTGCAGCTCCAGCACTTCTGTCCCTTCCCTTCAGTGCCAGCTCCCCTCCCTTTCTCCCTGGCAGCTATAACATCTCTGCCCCTTCAGCTTTGACCCCCTTTTCTCCGTCCTGCGGGTCCAGCACCTCTGATCCCTTCAGGTCCAGCCCCCCCCCCCCTCCCTCCAACTGTCCAACACCTCTGTCCCTTTCAGCGCCAGCCCCCCCCCTTCCTCCAGCACCTTTCTCTGCTTCGGGTACAGTGCAGCCCCCCCTCCCTCCCACAGGTCCAGCGCAGCCTACCTTATGCAGCAAAGATGAGGAGGATCCCCACAGGCCTGCTTCATGGCCTTCCCTCTGCCAACTCCCGCCTTCTGACATTAACCTCCTAGCTTTTACTGCATAAAGTACAGAGACCAGCGTCCTTGCCAGAGATGGGGCGGGGATGAAGGAAAACAGACGTAGCAATGCTGGGCTCGTGGTAATCGCTTTTTATTTTGGTGTTTTTTACCGTGGGAGCAAGGCTTTTTACCACTCCTGCAGGGCTGTAAAAAGGTTTCTCCCGCACCCATGGTAAATGGAATACATTTTTTTTGTTATCATGGATTTAGCGCGAGTCCCCATCCTAATGTCATTCTCTAGTCCACACCCTGTTTTTCTAAAATCCATTGTTCCATCAGTATGAACGCCTTCAGCATCATGAGAAGTACATCTTGACTGAAGATGCACTGGCATGCTTTCGTTCCTAGAAGAGAAGCAACTTCCCCTAAGTAAGAACATAATATACCCTCAACAACCTTGTGTGGTACTTTTGTGGAGTGGAGGAATAGCCTAATGGTTAGAGCAGTGGGCTGAGATCCAGGGGAATTGGGTTTGTTTCCCACTGTAGCTCCTTATGATCCTGGGCAGATCACATGGGACTCAATTCTATAAATGGTTCCCAAATTTGGGTGTGAATAAAAATTAAAGCTAATATTATTCTAGAAATGGCGCTCAGAGTTGGGCACTGGTTATAGAATAGCATTTGGTGCTGGGATCTGTGAGGATTTACATCAAATAAAACCTGGTGTAAATTATCTTGCTTTCATTAGGTGCAGATTTCCTTTATTCTGTAAAACTGTGCAAATTCCAGGTCCATCCCTGATCTGCCTATTCTCCCATGGCCGTGCCCCCTTTACAGATCCATGTGTAAAATTTATGCCAACTAATGTCAATAATTATTAGTGCCCAATTATCAGCGCTGATTGGGCTTGTTTATCAAATTGGGTGTATACCCATATTTGTGTGCATAATATTGAGCACAATATATAGAATTAGGATGCTAACCCTCCATTGCCCCATGTACAAAAGCTTAGATTGTGAGCCCAAAGTACATTCATATACTAAATGTACACCTCTTTGGTTGTACCATAGAAAGGTGACATATCAAATCCATGACCCTTTACATCACCAAGGGCAGCAACAAACAGCCAGAATCGGGGATTAGGAGGTGGTCCTGGAGATCTTAAGAGAAGTGGTGTTCTCAGGAGATCAGAATTAGTAGACAAACTCAGTTGTGTATTGCTGCCTTAGGAATGGGCCCTGACCAGTACACTATTAACAGATCTCTTCAAAAAAGGGGGAGCTCCTGTGGATCTATTCACATCCAATCTCAATAACAGACTACCTGTTTCTTTGCTTCAAAGCAGCAGCAAAAGACAGAATAACTTACAGGTATTAGCCCTACTATGGAATTAAAATTTCAGATAAGCGGATCCTCCCATTCCACTAATACCCAGAGCCTTTTGACACTCAGCCCAATGGCTCAGTGATAGGTTCTTATTGGCTAAGGCACAAATAGTTTCCACTTCTGCTGGGTATTCCATTCCATGATTCATATTGTTGAAGCTGACTTTGCCTTTGATAACATGGTAAGCACAGGATCTCTCCTTTCCTCTTCAGTGTTTCTTTCGAACCAAACCTTGAGATTCTCCTATGATGTAAAGACAAGAGCCAGAATGTCTTTTCTTGTTACTTGATTATTTCACTACCTATTTTTCCCATTTCATAGCAAAGATCTTCAGACATTATTAGTTAAGGTACCCTCCAGTGCTATTTCAACTTATAAAACAGCCAGTAAGGTTGCAATTTTAGAAGAGTCCCATCAGTGCAGAGGCCTTCATAACAAACTTTATCTTTCAATAGCTTCAGTTTCTTAGGCCTGCAACATGGCTTTAGCACAGTTGATGAAGCTTCTGTTGGAATCAATAACAATTTTTTGGAAGTGCCTGACTGCCTATAGGATCCCCAGGATCGTTCTAGAAAGCCCCATTTAGAAGGCCAGGTAAATCAGGCACACAATCCTAACCACTTGTGACTAATTGTGGTCACTTTAGTGAGAAATTTATGAGCTTCCAATGCTGTTACCCTTATCTCACTTGCAGTTCTTCTTGAATAAAGTTTATGCTAAGAACCAATCCTAAAATTTCTTCCAAAAATCTTATCACCCGTTCATCTTACATAAGTAATGCCACACTGGGAAAAGACCAAGGGTCCATCGAGCCCAGCATCCTGTCCACGACAGCGGCCAATCCAGGCTAAGGGCACCTGTCGAGCTTCCCAAACGTACAATAAATGTACTAATCTTCTGTCCTTATCTTTAGACATATAAAGACATCATCTCAATATGATGCATCACACAGATAGTTGCTGACAAATGATGCAGTTTGTTTGCAACACTTTACGAGACACACAAAATTCAGTCACAGGTAATTAAGGTAGAAGAGTATGGTAAGCATTTCATCATATCCATTCATGAGATATTTAATACATCAGCTAGAGCTTCACCAATAATAGGCTTTCCCCATGTCTATCTTAATAGCAGATTATAGACTTTAGAGAAAAAGTTCTTCATGCAGAGACCAATAGAAAATATACACAACTTATGTCATATTATCCCAAGTAGTTTGTATACAATTTGCTACCATCAAGCTGGGTTCTCTACACAGGACAAGAATCATAATGTGACATATCTTGCTACAAGACAGCTGTAGACCTGCCATGCATTTCTTACTATATCTTCACATAGCATGCCTGGATTGTGCTTCAGTAGGAGAAACAAAAAAAAAAATCTTTTTACTTATCAACTGTAGAGATCATGGGTTGTTTTGAGTCTGCCAAATGTAATAAGTACTTCCTCCAATAACTTTTTTACAAGAATATTTTGGTTCTCCAGAGGTGGTATTGTGCTAAAGCAACCGTTAAAAAGATCCCACATGTGTAGCTGATTCATCAACCTGCTTTGTTGAAAGACAAACCACAGTTGTTCACGTGAAATAGGTGTTAAGACCAGGGCTGCTCAAACTGTCCTAGGAACCCTACAGCATGTTATTAATTTGTATACATTGGAGACTGCAGTATATGCATTCTTTTCATGCCTATTCATTGTGGTTTCCTGAAAACCTAACTGCCTAGGATCCCCAGGATTGTTTTAGAAAGCCCTGTTGTAGAAGGCAGGGTACATCAGGCACACAATCCTGTGTACCTCCCAGGGAGTTGATATTAAGCTATGGACTGAAGTGCCTCTACAGGGGCATGAGATGTGGTGGTAAGGTATGCATATGCTCAAACATTTTTTTTTCTTGCGCAAGTTACTCCGGCATGATACCATTGGATCACATCACCAGTGTGTGTCTAATTTATCCTGTCTGTGGTGGACATCTGTTACAGGAAAGTAACTATGTTGTATAGAATGTTCTTTGTAGTTGCCATGCACAGCTAGGCTTTAAACTGGACCTGGTATAAAAAAGTTAAGTCATTTGTATTTGTGTAGCACAGTGGTTCTCAACCCAGTCCTCTAGACACACCTAGAGGGGCATAATCGAGCGTTGCCGGCGATCTATTTTGGCGGCGGCGCAACAGCTGGCTGGAACCGTATTATCAAAAAAGATGGCCGGCCATCTTTTTTTTTCGATAATACGGTTTAGCCTGGCCAAATGCCAGAGTTCACCAGGTTTGAGAAGGCCGGTTTTGTTTTTCAGCGATAATGGAAATAAATGCCGGCTATCTCAAACCCAGCAAAATCCAAGGCATTTGGTCGTGGGAGGAGCCAGCATTTGTAGTGCACTGGTCCCCCTGACATGCCAGGACACCAACCGGGCACCCTAGGGGGCACTTCTAAAAATGTTTAAAAAATACACGCATAGCTCCCTTACCTTGGGTGCTGAGCCCCCCAAATCCCCCCCAAACCCACTCCCCACAACTCTACACCATTACCATAGCCCTTATGGGTGAAGGGGGGCACCTACATGTGGGTACAGTGGGTTTTGGGGGGGGGGGGTTGGAGGGCTCAACACTTAGCACCACAAGTGTAACAGGTAGGGGGGGGATGGACCTGAGTCTGCCTGCCTGAAGTGCACTGCACCCATTAAAAACTGCTCCAGGGACTTGCATACTGCTGTCAGGGAGCTGGGTTGAGGCTGGCATACAGGCTGGTAAAAAAAGGTTTTGATTTTTATAGTTTTAGTGTGGGAGGGGGTTGGTGACCACTGGGGAAGTATGTGGAGGTCATTCCCCATTTCCTCCGGTGGTCATCTGGTGAGTTGGGGCACCTTTTTGAGGCTTGGTCATGAAAATAAAAGGACCAAGTAAACCCGGCGAAATACTGATTAACACCGCTTTTTTTTTTCCATTATCCACAAAAGCCGGCCATCTGGTAGCCACGCCCATGCCTGCCCATGTCCCGCCTTCGCTGCGCCACCGACACGCCCCCTTGAACTTTTGCTGGTGCGGCAAAGGGAAAGCGGCGATGGTGTAAAAAAAGCCGCTTTCGATTATACCGATTTTGCCGCTTTTGAGAGATCGCCGGTGATCACTTTCGAAAATAAGCCTGCTAGCCAGTCAGGTTTTCAGGCTACCGTAATGAATATGCATGATATTGCATGTTCTACTTCATACGCTCTCATATCTTCAGTGTCATGTGTCGTCTCCTATGGAAGTCCATTCCTTTAGATCTCTGCCTGGAAACCTCCCTGCCTATCTTTAAAGCTCCTCTGAAGGCCCATTTATTTATTAGGTCCTTTGACTCTCATCACTCTTCATTGCCTGTAATATAGTTGTGGCTACATGATGGTGGCCTTTCCTTTTTTTTCTTTCTGTACGCTTGCTATAAGGCTTTCAGCTTTCTCCTTTTTTCAGTGTATATTGTAATTCCTTTCACTTTCTACTATTGATTATAGATTTGTTGATTTGTATTGTAAATCGCTTTGATGGTTCTCACTAAAGTGGTATATTAAGCCTAATAAAAACTTGAAACTTACTATGTTCAAATCTTAATTGATCTCATGCATAGTCAATGTGGAGACCAAATATGGTTTGTTTATTTGATATACCACTATTTGTAAAAAAAATTTTAAAAAACAGCATAGTAGTTCACAATACAAAACTATTTTAGAAAAATGAAAACTCCAATGGCAAGTAAGAGAGAGAAATTAAGAAGGCTTCAATCTAACCAAAAGAATAGCAAATTTAACAAAAAAAACTAGCCACACATTATCATCATACTGCCAGAGCAGAACAAAACTTGAGGGTGCCCAGCGTCGATTATATTTAATGGATATTGTCAAAGGTGGTTGCAAATGTCTTATGAGTTGCTTAGAATCTGGGAAATAACTTGAGGCAGAGAGATGGGGGCAATGAGTTCCATAGGGTTGGAGCCTCACAAAAGACGACCTTGTACATAAGTATTGCCATACTGGGAAAGACCAAAGGTCTATCAAGCCCAGCATTCTGTTTCCAACAGTGGCCAATCCAGGTCACAAATACCTGGCAAGATCCCAAAAATGTACAAAACATTTTATACTGCTTATCCCAGAAATAGTGGATTTTCCCCAAGTTCATTTAATAACGGTCCATGGACTTTTCCTTTATGAAGCCGTCCAAACCTTTTTAAAACTCCGCTAAGCTAACCGCCTTTATCACATTCTCTGGCAACGAATTCCAGAGTTTAATTACACGTTGAGTGAAGAAAAATTCTCTCTGATTCGTTTTAAATTTATTACATTGTAGCTTCATCGCAAGCCCCCTAGTCCTAGTATTTTTGGAAAGTGTGAACAGACGCTTCACATCTACCCATTCAACTCCACTCATTATTTTATAGACCTCTATCATATCTCCCCTCAGCCGCCTTTTCTCCACAATGAAGAGCCCTAGCCACTTTAGCCTTTCCTCATAGGGAAGTCGTCCCATCCCCTTTATCATTTTTGTCGCCCTTCTCTGCACCTTTTCTAATTCAGCTATATCTTTTTTGAGATGCAGCGACCAGAATTGAATACAATATTCGCGGTGTGGTCGCAACATGGAGCGATACAAAGGCATTATAACATCCTCATTTTTGTTTTCCATTCCTTTCCTAATGATACCTAACATTCTATTTGCTTTCTTAGCCGCAGCAGCATACTGAGCAGAAGGGTTCAACGTATCATCAAGGACGACACCTAGATCTCTTTCTTGGTCCGTGACTCCTAACATGGAACCTTGCATGACATAGCTATAATTCGGGTTCCTGTTTCCCACATGCATCACTTTGCACTTGCTCACATTAAACGTAATCTGCCATTTAGACGCCCAGTCTCGTAAGGTCCGCTTGTAATTTTTCACAATCCTCCCGCAATTTAACGGCTTTGAATAATTTGTAGAACCTAGTGTAGCATTTGCCAGAAAAGAGATATGCAATCTATTGTGATTTAATGAATGAAGAAGCTTGGGGGGGGGGGGGTGCATACTGTGTAGATTACTGGGATTCCTGAAGAAAGGATTCTATGAGTAACTGTCAAGACCTTTAACTGAATATGGGAGCCAATGGTTCTGAAGAAATAAAGGAGTAATGTGATCACATTTCCTGGCTCAATCAAATACTCATAAAGCAGTATTTTGTATTGACTGTAAACGCTGAAATATCTGCGTAATTTCAGAGTAAATGGAATTGCAGTAATCTAACCGTGATACAAGTAGCACAAAGAGAAGAGTAATTTGTGACTTTATATCTTTAAAGGAGCAGACAAAGTGAAATTGTCTCAGTACAACAAAACAAGATCTGGTCAAAGTTGCAATCTGTGGTGCAAATGACACGGTCAAGGATGATACCTAATAAACTGAAAGACTAATTTTAGTGGGGAACCTTGCAGAGTAGGCAAAAGTGACGGGGCATTGTGATCCAGTACACAGTGGTCTTAGAGGAAGTAAGTACCAGTTTATTCTGGTACTCGCTTCCTCTAAGCTGGGTGTGTTCAAAGGAATAGGTTGAGAACCCCTGCTGTAGAAGAGTCAATGAAAATCGCTCTTCTTTTTTTTTTTTAATGCTGAATAGAGCTATTTCAAAATAAATTACAATAGCCATACTGGGTCAGTCCAAAGGTTCATCTGAGTCAGCAACCTGTTGCCAGCTTTGGCCAATCTCATTCACAAGAATGTGACAGGGTCCCAAAAAGGTGCACAATCTCCCTTTTCCTAACGTTCTGTTTGCATTTTTGGCTACTGCTGCACACAGCAGAAAATTTCAGTGTATTGTCCACAATGACAGCTCGAGCCTTTTGCTGGATGGTGGCTCCTAATGAGGAACCTAGCAATAAGCAGTGGGTTATGGACTTTTCTTCCAGCACTTTGTGTAAACCTTTTTTTTTTTTTAACCTAGCTATACTAAGTGCATTTACCATATCGTCTGGCAGTGAGCACCAGAGCTTAACTCTGCATTGAATCAAAAAAAAAAATGCTGTTTCTTCTCCATGCTTTCATAATCATTTTGGTTCCCCTTCTCTGTACTTTTTCTAACTATGCTATATCTTGGGATGCAGTAAATTGCACACAGTATGTAAGTACCAGTCATACCATGGATCAGTACGCTGGCATTATGACATACTTTGTTTTATTCTCTATTTCCTAATAATTCCTTTCATCTGTCATTTGGATGCCTACTCTTCTCCAGGTCCTCCTGCTCTTTCTCACACTCCACACATGATTTAACAATTTTGATTTTTTTTTTTTTGGCCTCTGCACAGTTCTTCCCCATCATTCCTATTTCCAGATCATTTATAACTTACAGCACTGGTCATAGTACCGACCCCTGTGCTACTCCACTATTCACCTTCTCCCATTGAGCGAAGCGACCATGTAAACCTATTCTCAGTTGTTTTTTAACCAGTTCCCAATCTGCAATAGGACATTGCCTCCAATCCCATGGCTTTTTAATTTCCAAAAGCATTCTGAAAATGTAGGTACTCTACATCAACTGAATCCCATTTATCCACACCTTCATAAAATGTAGCAGACTTGTGAGGCATGACTTGTCTTAGCTAAATCCATGATGATTTTTATCCCAGTAAACCATGTCTTGTATTTATGTACAGTAATTTTGTTCTTTATATTAGTTTCTACCATTTTGCTTAGCAGTGGCTCCTCTCTCTTTTTCAAACCACTTATGACACCCTTTTTAAAAATTGGAGGGTAACTCAATGTAGCATCAGTGTTAGCACACCATAGATTTTTATGATAGATTAAAGATTAGTAGTAATAGTGAAGCTACAGTTTCATTTTTGAGCTCTTCAGTAGTGCTGCTTATTAGTTTATTGATTTGGCTTATTGCATCTTCCCTTTTCAGAGATTTAAGAATATGGAACATCGGGTGATTTCTGCATCGCTGTCTTCTTTGTCCAGTCTCAAGATGCCTCTAACCCAGAAGAGAGGACGCATGGTCCTCAGCAGCCATAACCCATTGGGTCCTCAAGATTTTCATAATGAATATACATGGATTGATTTGCATGTATTGTGTCCAATATATGCAAATGGATTTCATGAATATCCATTGTGGAAATGTTGAAAACCCAGCCAGGTTGTGGCCCTCACAGACTGTG
Source organism: Microcaecilia unicolor (assembly GCF_901765095.1). Taxonomy (NCBI): domain Eukaryota; kingdom Metazoa; phylum Chordata; class Amphibia; order Gymnophiona; family Siphonopidae; genus Microcaecilia; species Microcaecilia unicolor. The sequence continues at coordinate 152,354,186 of NC_044039.1, read as the reverse complement.
GTTGCCCACCCATGCTTTAACCTGTGGCGTTGTGACCTAGATATCGAGCTTATAATCATAGGAGCAGAGGCTGGAAATGTTAGGGTCATAGGAGCTGATATTAGTGACTATCCATCAATATTTAAACTTCATAGTTGCTGTTTATTCAGTGTTGGCCATAATCTGGGTAATAGTTCTGTACAGAGCAGGGTATGCCAATGATTGCTGGAGTTAGCCGGATAACTTTCTGTCCAAAGTTACTGGACTAGTGGTGCTATTGCTACTATCCAGATCATTGCCTACTCCATGTCTATGGTTCCTCTACTGTATTAAGATAGCACCAGAGCAGTCTAATGCTTATTCAACCAATTCTGCTGAAAATCAATGAATGGTCCTGGTCAGCTACTTCCTTTTGCATATTGAACATAATTAATAAACCCTGGATCAAAGATACTTACATACAAGTTTGAAGAGGCAATTAAATTAATTTCTGAAGGTCACATACCAAACACAGTCTCTAAATATTCTATACTCCCAAACTGAAGAGAAAATTTGCAGTGAGTTTTTTTCCTGACATAAAAATATATCATTTTAAAATGAGTGAGAGGTAGATCAATGCTTAGCAATGAAACTGCAAGAAGTATGACTGAGTGATTTTAGGTTCAGTACATGAGAGGGTAATTTTATAATAGGGCATCTGGATTGATAGGCTGCATGTGGATGTCTGATGTGTTCTTATAAGGGGGGGGAATTGCTATACCACCTTGCTGTGGTTTTTGCATCTGCATTCAAAGCAATTTATATTATATACAGGTACTTATTTGTTCCTAGGGCAATGAAGGGTTATGACTTGCCCAAAGTCACAAGGAGCTGCAGTGGGAATTGAACTAACTTCCAGAGGCTTAAAGTCTGCTGCACTAATCACTAGGCTACTCCTCCACTCCAGAATCACATCTGTCATTTGGATGTCCAGTCTTCTACCTTTCTAAGGTCTTCCTGCAATTTTTTCACAATGATGAATAGTTTTTGTGTCAGCTGCAAATTTAGTTTCCTCCTTCACAGTTTCAGATCATTAATAAATATGTTAAATAGCATCAGTCCCAGTACAGATCCCTGGGGCACTCCGCCACTGAGAGAATTGCCCATTTAACCCTACCATCTGTGTTCTATCCAACAACCAATTTCTAATCCATAACAGAACATTGCCTCCTATCCCATGGGTCTGTAATTGTCTCAGGAGTCTCTCATGAGGGACTTTTGTCAAACACAAATCTAGATACACTACATCAACCGGTTCACCTTTATCCATGTAGTCAAGCAATAAAGCAAAGGGGTGAGGTAACAGGTCCCTTGTCTGAGCCTGTGTTGACTCTCCCATTAAACTAGGCTGTACATTTAACACATTAAATGTGTAAAAAAATAAATAAATTTGTCCGGGACCTTGACACTCCAGCAGCCCCCTCTCCTCTGCATGTTCCAAATCTCTAACAGGAAGTTGTCAGGGCAGAACTTCCTGCTACAGCCGCTTTGGGCGAGTGAGACACAAGGAGAAGGCACTGTGCTGTGAGGAGCTGCTCACCCTTGTGCCACGCTGGAGGGGAAGCAGGCCCTGGCAGGAAAAAGAGGAAGAGAATGTGTGAGAGAAATGACGCGGGGGAAGAGCGGCTGACTGCAGCAGGAAAAAGGATAAGAGACCGTGAGAGTGATTCACGGGGGAGGCAAGGGGAACCATGGTGGTGAGAAAAAGGGAGAGTGATGTGGGGGAGGGGGTACCACAGTGGGGGAAAGAAGAAAACAGAAATCATGGATGGAGGAAAAGGAGGGACATCGGAAGAGATGGTGCCCAGGGAGGGGATATCCTGAGAGGAGAGGACATGGTGTGCCTGGGGAAGAGAGACAGGAGGGGAAAGAGATGGAAACTAGATAGATTTGAGCAAGAAGAAGAATGGAAGAAAGTTTAATGTGAAGATGGATATAGGGCAGCAAGTAAAGGAAGAGAAAAAGAAATAGTGAATAGACAGGAGGTCCACAAAAAAGTTCAGAGCACAGGGAAGCAGAACCGGCAACAGTAAACAAGATAATCAGAAAGATAAAATCACCAGAAAACAAAGGTGCAAAATTATTTTATTTGTAGTTTGGTGAGTGAAATATGTCAGTTTTGGCACATTTACATCTGCTGTCTATATATTGCACTGTATAGGAGGAAATGTGAAGGGTGCTATATGCGATTAAAAAAATTTTACGGTTTACAGCCCTACATGAAATCATGTTTGTGTATGTGTTCAGTGATTTTATTCTTTATAGTTTCCACTAATTTGCCCAGTACTGACATCAGGCTTACCGGTCTATGATTTCCCAGATCCCTTTTTAAAAATAGCCATTCAGGTACTATGGATGATTTTAGCAACATGTTACAGAGGTAACAGAAAAACAAAAGAAGGGGTAGACCAGTGTGGTTCCAAAACAGTTGGTTTATTATATTAGGCAAGAAAACGGACTTGAAACAGTGCTGCATTTTGCCACTACATGCACCTGCTTCAGGAGTCAAACCAATTATCGCAGCAGCAGATGATAAGTTGTAAACGTAAGGGCTAGAGCATCCAGTGGTACTGCATCCAGGTACTATGGATGGTTTTAATGACCAGTTACAGATCACTAACCGATCTGCAGTTTCATATTTGAGTTCTTTCAGTACCCTGGGGTGCATACCACTGTTCCCTCTAAGCTGAGCGGGAGTCCTCCACTTACATTGCTACCAGTGGGGAGTAGTGCTGTCCAATTCATGATTCGAATCCATTTGCCTTAGGTGAATCTATTCTTTTCAGAAAAAAAAATTGGGAATCCCGATTCAGGATTTCCCCACCTCCCTCCTCCTGTCACCCAAGCCACTGCTGCTGCTTCACTCAGCAGCAGCAGTGACAAGAAGATAAACTTACCACAGGGTCAGTCTATCTATTGTTGCAGGATGCCGGCTCCGCCCCAGAACAGGAACTGACAGGAGGGCGGGACTGGCAGCCACGCCAAACTGCCAATGCAAGGAGGTTTGAGTGAGAATTTGCACAATGGAGAGTTGCAATTAGGTGATTACCCTTTCCCTCTCCACACAGCCGTCATCACCGTTAACCTAAAACAAAGCACATATTGGTTTCGTCGGAAAGAGGAGTAATTTACTTCTAAATTTTAAATCATTGTGTCATTTGGAGGGGCTGGTTATAGGGACTACCTATATTCGTGCAGAGATGTGTTTACCTGCTAAAGGGCCACCAAAACAGACATCATGTCATGTGAATCAGGTGCTTAACAATCAGACTTAGTATTTATAAGTACAGTTAAAAAAAAACCCAACAATATTAATTAGGTTGAAACCTGGGAGCATTTAACATCTTTTTTTTTTCTGTGCCTACATCAAAAGAAAAATATGGCATGTGGGAACTTGCTCCTATTAGATACAAAGTTAATTATGTTCAGTGGAAATAAATCTGTTTGCTCAGGCTTTTTCATTATTGCTTTCAAGTATTACATATTAAGGGCATTTGCTTGAAACTTTTAATCCCTTTATCCAGTCCTTACAAGCTTTTTTTTTTCTTTTCTGTGTTAATGTTTGTTTTAAGAAAAAAAAAAATATCATTGAGCTCTTCCTGTTTGCTTTTTGGGTGAAGGAAGCAGCTTCATGGCAAGAATACTTTTCATTTTCTATTTGCCCAAAGATTGGTGGCTTTCTGGCCCTTTGTTCCCCAGTTTCAAGGAACTGAGCTGGATTGCATGGTGTTTTTGGTTCTTGGTTTCCTCTGGCAATATGTTAGCTGTAGGCTCACTGTTCTATGAAATGTATATTTGAATTGATATCGTGTTCTATTTATTTCTGATGGGCCCTTTTTTGTGGTGGTGGGGGGGGGGTATGTTTTGAACTTAATTTTAATACTGAACAATAATTGTGGAGATAGTGTAGACATTTTAGAGAAGTAGAGGCTGGCGCAGTTTAATCTGTCATCACAAATTCTTCCTTGAATGTTTAAAATATTCAATTGCTGCTGCCTGTCTGTTATAATATTAGTATAGGGCTTAGGTCTGAGGCTGTGGCCCCCTATATTTCAGTAAAGCTGAATCGAATAAAAAAACTAATTCCTATGAGCAGATCGAATTGAATTTTAAAAATTTTGGAGAGAATTGGACAGCACTAGCGGGGGGGGGGGGGGGGGGTAATGCTTCAATGGTGTGTTTTCTATCACTAGGGACAAGCAGGTTCCCTGGAGTCTTGCAGGGTTTGCCGGTCTCTCACTATTGAAAATGTGATGGTGAAGCACCACCCCTCACTAGCAGGACTTTAGCTGGACTCTCGCTCAGCTTAGAGGGAACAATGGTGTATACCATTTGGTTCAGGTGATTTACTACTCTTTCATTTGTTGCTTTGGCTCAGTATATCTTCTAGGCTCACTGAGATTTCTTTCAGTTCCTCTGCATTGTCATCCTTGAAAACCATCTCTGGTACAGGTAGAGCTCTTACATCTTCAGTAAAGACCAAGGCAAAGAATTTATTCAGCCTCTCTGCTATGGCCCTGGCCTTCCTGATTGCCCCTTTTACTCCTAGATAGTCTAACATTCCCACAGATTCCTTCATGGGCTTTCTGCCTGTGCTAGAACTGAAAAAAGTTAGGAGTGTGAGTTTTTGTCTCCGAGACAAAAGCGATGCACATTGGGAAGAATAATCCAAATCATAGTTATTTGATGCTAGGTTCCACCTTAGGAGTCAACACCCAAGAAAAATATCCAGGTGTTATTGTGGTCATTACACTGAAATCTTCCGCCCAGTGTGTGGTGGCAGCTAAAAAAAAACCAAACAACAGAATGCTAGGAAAGGGATAGAATGGCCATTCCCAACCCAGTCCTCAGGGCACACCTAATCCTATCAGATTGTCAGAACATCCACAATGAATATTCTTGAGTTAGATTTGCAAATCTAACTCATGAATATTTATTGTGGAGATCCTTAAAACCCGCTGGGACTAGGTGTACCCTGAGGAGTTGGGAATGGCTGGTAAAGAAAATAAGGCAAAGAATATTAGAATGCCTCTGTATATTGTGTGCAATTCTGGTCACTGTATCTTTAAAAAAAAAAAGATACAGCATAATTAGAAAAGGTTCATAGAAAGGCAACTAAAATGATTAAGGGGGTGGAACTCCTCTCATACGAGGAAAGGCTTAAGCCCGTGGTCCCCAAACTTGGCCCTAGAAGCACCCAGTCTTCCAGGATATCCACCATGAATAAGAGAGATTTGCATGCAGATCTTTCTCATGAATATGCATTATGGATATCCTGAAAAGCTGACTGGCTGGGGTGCCTCCAGGACAAGGTTTGGGAACCACAGGCTTAAGAGGTTAGGACTCTTCAGCTTGGAAAAGAGATGGCTGTGGGGGGATATGATAATGGTCTACAGAATACTGAATGACATAGAATGTGTTTCCCAAGTCTGGTCCTGGAGTACCCCTTGCCAATCAGGTTGTCAGAATATCCACAATGAATAGGCATGAAAGAGATTGGCATATAATGGAGGCAGTGCATACAAATCAAGTTCATGCCTATTCATTGTGGATATCCTGAAAACCTGACTAGAAAGGGGTACTCCAAGACTGGACTTGGGAAACACTGATGTAGAATGAGTAAATGTAAAGCAATTTTTTTTTACTCTTGCAAAAAGTACAAAGACAAGGGGATACTCAAGGAAGTTTTATGGTACTACTTTTAAAACGACCTGGAGGAAATATTTTTTCACTCAGCGAATAGTATGTTTGTTTGTACTCAACTCTGGATAAGAGCAGAATATAAATTACAAGAAATGAAACAGTTAAGCTCTGGAACTCATTGCCAGAGGATGTGGTACAGCAGTTAGTGTATCTGGGTTTAAAAAAAGGTTTGGACAAGTCCCTGAAGGAAAAGTCCAGTCTGCTATTGAGAGACAAGGGGAAAGCCACTGCTTGTCCCTGGGATCAGTAGCACAAATCTTGATACTATTTGGGATTCTGTAAGGTACTTGTGATCTGGATTGGCCACTGTTGGAAGCAGGATACTGGGCTAGATGGACCATTGGTCTTACCCAGTATGGCTATTCTTATATAAAAGGCAAGCATAAAACCTGCATCAATCATGGCTAAACTGACACCATGGACATTTATACTAGCTCAAGAGTAGATGTAAATGTACATGCATAAATTCACTTTCTGGTCAGTGCATGTAACTGTGTATGGAGTAATTTTGTAAGTGCTACTTTACATGTGTGTACTATTATATCTGTGTGCAAAAAGGCCTTTGTAAAATTACTCATAGTGTAAAAGCCACAATTGCTAAAAGAGGAATGATTGCATTTCATCAGAGTATTTTGCTACATGAATCCCTCTTTTTTGGAATGGGATAGTGCTGCTACTGAGGGAGAAACTAAAATTATGCTTTGGAGGAAAAAATATCTTAAGATATTCCTCAGTAATAGTCATCAAAATAAAGAGAAGTTATATGTGACCATCTCTGGGAAAGGTGGCTAAAGTCACCAGAAACAAAAAGAAAATGAGGTTTTAATTAACATTGTTAGAGCAAATAATTTGCAAAACATGAGTCCAACCCCATCCTTTTATGTGAAAAGATAAGGAAAAGTTACAGAAGTTCAAACTACTTATGGACCTATGACATGAAAAATTAGCTACTCTCAACATTTTGGATATGAGCCTTTAGTCACCTTTTCCCAGAGCCAGTCACATATTATACTCGGTTTACAAATAAAAATAGATTATTGCATTTTAAAGTGTAGGATAAATTATTACATTTTAATATTTACAACTGTGATAGAACAGCATTTGCCTAACTTGCTTTAATTTATATTTCTCTTTTCTGTTAAAAAAAAAATAATAATAATTACAGTACCATCCTGCAAGGTATATAGGTTACCTAGGAAGCAAATAGGAATGAAAGCATTTAAGAAACATTTGGCTTCCTTACCAAAGATGACCCTCCTTACAATACTGAAATCCAAAACAAAAAAATTTAATATAGTTTTAGCCTCAGCCAAGATTAGAATAAGCATCCTTAAGTACCATGCCATCTAGTTACAAGCTACCAGTGCAATTGTATGCAGGTTTTTTAGCAGTTGACTCTGCTCAGTTTTCAGGCTAATTGCAGTAAGATCTGATTAATCAAAGGCTGAAGAATATCAACCAAACCATAGCAAACCTAACTAGCAAAAAGTGGCTACTTCCAGTATTTTAAAGAAAATGTATTCGGTTTTCTCTCGTCTTATCTCAATCAGTGTGATACTATTTAATGCTGGCAGCCAAAGGTAAGATAGAAGTAATGAGCTGTAGGTGCATGGTATGCTGCTAGTTTGCAGTTACATAGAGCAGAGTGTTAGAGGATATGGGTTGTTCTCTTTGAAGCCTCTTCTACGAATCAAAAAGGAGGGAGCAACCATTAAATGGCTTCATTATCTTCTGTATTTCTTGTATTAAAATATGAAAATGTTATTTCTGTGCACTTTACAAGATGCAAGAAAAAGACCGCTTTAAAACAGGAACTCTCTCAGGGCAACTTGTTTTAATACAGCACTCTACGAATTAAAAAGTAACAGCCATTTTGTATGAAATAAGTACCTCAAATCAATGTGCACATACTTTTAATGGCACTGTTATATGATACTGTTCTGCTTGATTCATAGTCTCTTCTAGAGAAAAAAAATTCAGGCAAATACTGTAACATACAATGAGACAAAAGAAAAAAATGCCCAAACTATAAAACACTGTTTTAAAAGTATAATAGAAATCAAGTCTAAAACTGGCAAAAAAAAAAAAAAAAAATTCTTCTTTTCCAGTATCAGGCAGACTTCACAATCTCAAACTGAACTCTTTCAAAGAAGACAAGTCAATGATGACTCTACCTTTTGGCTGGTTTGATGAGGATAATTATGTCCTTTTCATCTTTATTTTCTTCATCATTGTTGTTGCAATCCGATTCTCCTACATTATCATGATGATCGTCATGCATACTTAATTATTGATGGCAGAATTCAACCACAGCCATACTTCAGGCAGAAACACATGCCATTGGAAATCGAGGTCTTCCAGATTCACCACAGGCTAATAGGACAGCTTCAGGCTTGCAACTGCTACAAATCCATCGTTGGAGTGATTCTGTACACCTGGCTTCACAATGTTGCATTTGTCTTTTACAACTTCCCTAAGACAAGCTAGGATGTGCTTAGCGCTATCTTTATCTACTTTAAATATGAAATTGGTGGCTCTGGCTAAGCAGGGTACTGTCAGTATGGCTGTGGGGTTTGGTCCTGGACTCTAGCTCTTTGGAAATTGTCCCTGGCAGGAAATGTGCATGAACAGCAGCAACACTGTAGTGCCTCTACAAAGTCACAGATCACAAAAAGGAGCATCTCTAAACTCCACTGCTCCTGGCATAAAATAAATGTCATACAGCAACACTTCAGAAGGTCTATTTTTTTCTCTGCTGTAAAAACGTTACATATGTTAAGCAACATTATAATGGTTACTCAGAGACAGGACAGTGGGTTCAGTAAACCATTTGGACTCTGTAAGAAACATCCAGAGCAAAAAAAAAAAAAAAAGAGGCTTTGGTCTAGGCCTGTTTATGGAACGAATAATCAATGAAAATCCACCGAAGTGGAGGAACGACGGAATCCCACGACAGAACCAAAGAAACAAACAGTAGAAAAAGACCAGGCAATCCAGAAACAGACACGAGAACTTGACTGTTCAATTGAAGTAAATATATATATATATAGATATAGATACAGATACATAAACACACACACACATGACCCCAAGTGTGGAAGAAATAGTCTATGTTGAAACAGTTACAATGAATTATTAAATAAATATAATCAAATTACAAATGCATGAAGATTATGATCCAGATAATCATGGGTAAGCACAAACATATTTTTATGTAACACTAACTTCCTTCAACAGACTTATGTGTATGTCCCAAATGGTAATAGATACCGGGATCCTCCTTAATTACCACAGAAACAATTATAATTAGTATAAGAGAGTTCATTCTGTTAACTGGCTATTTCACATGTAATGCTGTAGTCTAAATCCACTTTTCTATTGATCTTTGAACAGAATATGAATAGAAACCAGTTTGCCAGCACTCCCACTCAGGGAGAATCTGTCATGACCACCTTGCTTCTGCAATTATAACATGCCTTGCCCTTCTTTGTGCACAAAAGGCAACTAATTTACATATTAATTGATATTTATTTCTAACAAATACATTGCTACCCATCAAGTGGCAAGTGTTTAGCCATTTTTTCATGAATCTCTTCCATTAAACTAATCAAAACAGCAAGTTTCAGCACAATACCAGGTATCAAGAGCTGTGGAATTCTCACTTTTCTAAGCAAGAAAGCAAATTTGTGTGAAAGATTAGGCATATGTTCTACTTATTTAAGCTAAGAATTTGCACCTGATTACTAAAAGAATCAGACTTTATAGTCAATATGTCAACATTCTAGTAGCTGGGAAATAGGTAAATTTTAGTTAGTAAATTATACTGAAATTGAACTGGCTTGCAGACTTTAAATTGTATAAACAACAACTTACACTGTGCTAACTATTGGTAAAGCTTTGGCAACTGAGACAAAAAGATGCAAGGAAAAGTAACATAGCATTGAAAACGCTCTGGAAGACGCTATGTTGAACACTGGCAGCCCCTGATGAAGCAGTATCCAGTGAAACGGAAGGGCTTTGTTGAGTGTATGCCATGCTGAATATAATAAAGCTTTTGTTAAGCAGAACACAAAATTCTTAATTTACCAAAGCTAAGTTACTAATGTTTACTTTTGAAGCTAAGACAAGCTCTATTGGATAAAATTTAAAAAATTGAAACAGTTTTAAAAAAAGGACAAATATAGGAAGGGGGAGGTTTTCTGACTAATGATGTGGTATACAGTATCTACGCAATAACAGTAGCACTAGTTTTACTGAAATATTTCCTCCACCAAAAAGAAAGGAAGGAAAAAATATATATACTTGGTGCCACTAGTTAGCAGACACAGTGTAATTTGTTAGTAAATGATGCCAGACTGCGTACTCAGACCAAAAAGACTCAAAAACAAGAGACAGCATGATTAATGGAGGAATACATTGAAATGTGAGAAAATAATAGTGCACATTAGCAGACTAAGGCATAGTTTGTCATGGAGCTGTAAATACATTTATAAGTGAATACTAGTAGTCTGATCATAGCACAAAACCTAACCTGTAGCTAGTGAGGTGCAGTGACATGGCATAGAAGCAGCTAAGAAAGCAAAGAATCCATACTGCAGCTTCCTTAGGGTCCTCATTTTAAACACGTTTACTAAAGAGTCCTGCCTGGCAGTTCAATGACAACGCAATGTACTACCATGCAGAGAAACCTAGACACAGTTCCCAGCTCAGGTCCTTTGCTCCACTGGTTGGCCAAGGCTCAGGATATTGCTGATTTAGGTCCCTACTTTGGCTTGTGTCCCTCATCCATGAACTGTACAAATATTACAGTGACTAAGTTGTGAAGAAAAGAAAAATCAGATCCCAACTGAGCTGGAAGCCCAAAGGAGCAGAAAAACTGCTGTGTAATCGTTACACTGATTACTGGAAATGTATTTTGGAAATATGTGTCTCAACTGGATTGTAAAAGGATTATGGAGAAGGGACTGTCTTATGTGTAAGCAGTACTATACTCAGTTCATTTGACAAGGAGACTATTAATTCAAACTGTTAGAAGACTATGAGGCATATTTTCAAAGCACTTTGGGAGGCTAAGTTCCATAGGTTTCTATGGAACTTTGGGAGGCTAAGTGCTTTGAAAATGAGCCTCTATGTGTAAAAGGCAGTATCAAACAGCATGGGAGTGAGGAAGGGTGGCAACTTCTTTTTAGATATTGTTGAGCTGATAACAAGAACAGAGTACACAAATGTGATAAAAACCCAAATGCTGTAAATAAAAAGAACTATGCTCATCTAAATGTATATGAAAAGTTTATGAAAAATCCTATACAAATAGGAGTGAGTATGAAAATGGAGCGAAACTCATAAGTTAGGACAGCTTTCAAAATATATCTTTAAAAGTTTATTAGTTCAAAAGTTAAATATCTTAAATTCTATTCACATTTGTCCAAACACTTTTATTTTTGCAATACATACAGCTTTTGACATGCACTTAAGTGGCCTCTGCAAGGAGTTTAAACTACATTAAAAAAATTACTCTGTTTACTTTTTAACCAATTAAAAACATATTACTTAATTTAAAATATTGCATGACAGTATACAATGGAAATCATTTATTCACAATATTCACAATTTTAATCATCCTTATGTACACAACACTATCCTGAGACTTATACTATTGTAAGCTACAATTTGAGCAAATATGCAGTTAAGTAACACTAGTTACTTAAACTAAAGAATTTTAAAGTTCAAAACCAGGCTGAAGAGGATGTCAAGGTTCTTGCTGCGTTTCTGCATTTACTGCAGAGGGGGCACTGGAAGAATGATGAGCAAGTTCAGATAACAACTCGTTTCTGCTTTCAGGTGGTGCCAATGGTGGGAAAAATCCAGCTCTTTGTGGTGGAAAATTAGGTAAAGGCCATGGTGGAAATGGATTTCGCACTGTTTCAAAAGATATAAAAATACAGAAATTGTTTTAGTCTGTTACACCATAGTAATATTAAATCTGATGACAATGAACATCTTTCACTCAGCGAGACTAAGTGCTTTCACCGACATTTTTTTGTAAATTAGAAAATCATATCTACAGGCAGCCAGATTCTGTTCCTTTAACAAATCAGAAAATGCAGATAAGGAAGGAAACAACAGCCTAGCCAAGTTATAGGCTATTCTAATTAGGGAGTCAAACCAAATCCAAGCTTGTACCAAAAACTAGGAATAAACTTTTTTCCTGAACTAGAGACCCACAAAAAAAGAGACTACCAATTCAGAATAAAACTTTGGCTACAACATAACCAAGCACATGATGCAGGATCCTTACTCCGGAACCAGAATGACTATAGACAGATGTACACTTAAAGCTGACAGTACAAATAAAATAACCATTTCACATTTAAGTATTTATCTGTTGTTTAATGTATACTTTATGATGCATATAGTTGACATGAGTTGTAACAGATTTGGACCAATTAGCTTGCTCTGCCCCCCTCTGTAAATAAATGTGCCTTTAAATTTAAATGTTTTCATGAACAAAACAATCATTTGGTTGATGTATGCCTGAAGCAGTTACTGAATCAGAAGGAAACCAGCTAAACATGAGCCAACCTGTCAGTAATGTGTGACAAATGAAAAATAAGCACGGGCTTTGCTCATTACTGTTTTCATTTATGCATGAAAAACCTGGATTTTTCTTTTAAAAGTTGTAAGCAGTGGGCTGTCTACTGAAAGAATTAGCACCTTTAATTCCTTGGCAGGCCAGAGGTTCAGGCACATACTACTGTCTGGCAAGAGACACGTGTCAAAAACTTCAGCAAAAAAATACTTCATACAAGAAATGCATGCTCCAAAACATTTACAACACATGTACTGTGGCTGCACTAAATAAATACATCAAATTAGCATCTCAAGTATCTCTTTGCTACATACATTTAAATCATTATTTTATTGTTGTTTATTGTAAACTGCCTTGCTGTGAATAAGAAAGGTGGTATATCAAATTTGAAGCACCTGGCATAGCTGCAACTATACAAGAGCAAAATAGGCAATGTTAAGTGGATGAACAAATGTTTACAGAAATTAGGAAAGCTGGCAAATTGGGCATTATAATAATGGGTGATTTCAATGACCCCAGTATTGATTGGAGAAATGCTATATCAGAGGACGCTTGAGAGGTAAAATTCTTAGATGTAATAACAACTGCTTCCATATCATCAAGCTGATCAATCCATAGACTGGTGGGTTGTGTCCATCTACCAGCAGGTGGAGATAGAGAGCAAACTTTTGCCTCCCTATATGTGGTCATGTGCTGCCGGAAACTCCTCAGTATGTTCTCTATCTCAGCAGGTGGTGGTCACACACAGCAGCAGCTCTGGCTAGGCCTCCAAGCCTAATTTTTAGGTTTTGTTGAGTGCCTGGGGTTGAGGGCTCTTTTGAGCAAGTGCAAACCTGGTGGTGCCAGGTCCCTCCTTTTCTCCCCCCTCCCGCTGGCTCCGTTAAAAAAAAAAAAAAAAAAATTTTGAACGTCCTTAAAGGCGTTTATTTCGACGTTTATTTAAGCGTCTATTGCAGCTACTCACTGGGACACCAGGTCGTTACAACTCGGAGCGGACAGCAGGTAATTTTTACCTTTTTATAGCGGGCAGGGGGTTCCCCGATTCTTCTCCTCGTGGCATATGGCGTCGGAGGGCGAGGGCGCAAAGGGTCGCTCCCCGGGTCGCTTGAGCGCTTCTAGAGGGGATGCGGGGGTCTTCAAGCCTGATTCGCCCTTGTTGGGTGACAGTTTCGTGACCGATGAATGTCCCGGTCCTTCCTCCAGCGTGGCGGTTTTTCCCGCCATAAACGCCCATCCCCCGCTCCTCGCCTCCGCCATCTTGGCCGGCCACGCGGCTCGGACGGCTTCTTCTTGGGCCGCCCTTGAGGTTGGAGACATTAATGCCATGAACGCCCTTAATTTGGGCGACGGCACAGAAGCGGCTAAAGTTAAGAGCCGTTCTTCCCGCGCGGCTCCTTTGCGGAGTTTCGCGCCGGACGCCATTTTGGATGCGCAGCATGTCTCTCCCCCGCTATTGCGAGCGCCGGTTGAGGGTGCGTCTAGGGCTGTTGCCCAGACTGCGGAAGTGCACAGTCTGGGGGGTTTCTCCCCCGAGTTTGTTTTGCTGCTGCATCAGGCCTTCCTCATGCACAACGCTGCCCCTGCTCCCTCGTCTGGTAAAGAGGTTGAGGTTCCCAGAGGTAAACGCCCTCGGGTTGATTCCCAGGCCTTGGAGGAATTTGTCTCCTCCGATGTAGATGAGGGCAGCGTGTCTGAGGTCTCCCAACGGTCCTTTGCGGATTCCTTGGAGGAGACGGATCCCCGCTCGGATGGAGCGGATGACCCCTCTGCAGCGCGGCTTTTTAGCTCAGAGGATTTGCCCAACCTGTTGTTACAGGCCATGGACACTTTGAAGATTTCCTCTCCGGAGGACGTCTCTCCCTCAGCCCCTGTTGGCTCTGCCATTATGCTGGGGACGAAGCGCCCGCCTAGAACCTTCCACGTGCATGATGCCATGCACACCTTAATTTCGGCTCAATGGGATGTCCCAGAAGCGAGCCTTAAAGTGGCTAGGGCTATGTCCCGCCTCTATCCTTTGGCTGTGAGTGAACGTGAGGCCTATCTGTGGCCTACCGTGGATTCTTTAATCACTGCGGTGACTAAGAAAACGGCGTTGCCGGTGGAAGGTGGCACGGCCCTAAAGGACGCCCAAGACAGAAGATTGGAGGCGGCCTTAAGGTCGTCCTTTGAGGCGGCTGCTTTAAGTTTGCAGGCCTCAGTTTGCGGCTCCTATGTGGCCAGGGCGTGCCTGACTATGGTGCAGCGGGCTTCCCCCTCGGATCTTTCCTTGAGGGCTGATTGGCCGGCCCTGGAATCGGGCTTAGCCTATTTGGCAGACTTGCTGTATGATGTCTTGAGGGCCTCAGCGAAAGGCATGGCTCAGACAATCTCTGCGCGGCGGTGGCTTTGGCTGAAACATTGGTCTGCTGACCACGCCTCTAAATCCCGCCTGGCTAGGTTGCCTTTTAAAGGCAAGCTGCTCTTTGGGGTCGAGCTGGACAAAATCGTGACCGATCTCGGCACGTCTAAGGGCAAGAAATTACCAGAGGTCAGGGCTCGGGCTAGTACTCGTCCCGGTACCTCCAGAGGACGGTTGCAGGAAGCCCGTCGGTACCGCCCGGGCAAGTCGGGCTCTGCCCCCTCTTCCTTCAAGAGGAATTTCTCCCCCAAGCAGCATTCCTTTCGCAGAGACCGCCGTCCCGGAGGTGCTCCCTCCGGTCCTCCCCCAGGGTCTCGTACCCAATGACGGGGTCTTGGTCCACGCCCCAGTGCAGATTGGAGGACGGCTGTCCTCGTTTCTGGGCGAGTGGACCACAATAACTTCAGACGCGTGGGTGCTGGAAGTCATCAGAGACGGCTACAAACTAGAGTTCTGCCGACCCTTAAAAGTCGGGTTTGTACTCTCTCCCTGCAAGTCTCCGGTCAAAGCTGTGGCAGTGCAGCAGACCTTGGACAACCTGATCCGCCGGGGTGCGGTCGTTCCGGTGCCAAAAAATCAGATTGGCAAGGGACGTTACTCCATTTCCTTTGTGGTTCCAAAGAAAGGAGGCCTGTCCGGCCTATCCTCGACCTTAAAGGGGTCAATCGGGCCTGGAAGTGAGGCACTTTCGCATGGAGACTCTCCGCTCTGTTATAGCGGCAGTGAAGGCAGGAGAGTTCTTGGCTTCCTTGGACATCAAGGAAGCGTACCTGCATATTCCCATCTGGCCTCCTCTCCAACGCTTTCTGCGTTTTACAGTCCTGAGACGACACTTCCAGTTCAGAGCCCTCCCTTTCGGGTTGGCTACTGCTCCGCGGACCTTTTCCAAAGTAATGGGGGTCATAGCGGCCTTCCTGCTAAAGGAAGGAGTACAAGTCCATCCTTATCTGGACGACTGGTTGATCCGAGCCCCCTCTTATGCAGAGTGCGGCAAAGCTATGGACCGGGTAATTGCTCTTTTGAGCTCCCTGGGATGGATCATCAACTGGAAGAAGAGCCAGCTGCGCCCGACTCAGTCCCTGGTGTATCTGGAAGTTCGATTCGACACCCAAGTGGGCAGAGTGTTCCTGCCAGACAATCGGATTGTCAAGCTTCAGGCTCAGGTGGACTAGTTCCTAGTAGCCTCTCCTATTCGGGCTTGGGACTACGTGCAGCTGTTGGGCTCTATGACGGCCACGATGGAAGTAGTGCCCTGGGCCAGGGCTCATATGAGACCACTACAGCTATCTCTGCTGCTGCGCTGGACTCCGATGTCGGAGGATTATGCTGTGCGCCTTCCCGTGGACCCAGCAGTGCGCAAGGCGCTGAGCTGGTGGACGCAGACAGACAAGTTGTCTGCAGGATTGCCTCTGGTGACCCCGGAGTGGATTGTCGTCACGACAGACGCCTCTTTGATGGGCTGGGGAGCCCACTGCTTGGGAAGGACAGCGCAGGGGCTCTAGTCTCCTGCAGAGGCAAGTGGTCTATCAACCTCCTGGAACTCAGAGCCATTCGGTTGGTGTTATTGGAGTTCATCCCGGTACTGGTGTTGAAGCCTGTACGGTCCTGTCGGACAATGCCACGGCTGTGGCCTATATCAACCGCCAGGGAGGTACCAAGAGCGCCCCTCTAGCCAAGGAGGCTATGAGTCTTTGCCAGTGGGCGGAAGCGAACCTGGAGCAGCTTTCAGCGGCCCACATTGCCGGAGTCATGAATGTCAAGGCGGACTTTCTCAGTCGCCATACCTTGGAGCCCGGAGAGTGGGAACTATCTGCTCAGGCGTTCTTGGACATCACGAAGCGCTGGGGCCAGCCGAGCCTAGATCTGATGGCGTCATCGGCCAATGGCCAAGTGCCGCGCTTTTTCAGCAGAGGACGGGACCCTCGATCCCTGGGAGTAGATGCTCTTCTCCAACAGTGGCCGACACAAGAGCTCCTCTATGTGTTCCCGCCCTGGCCCATGTTGGGCAGGGTGCTAGACCGGGTGGCAAAGCATCCCGGCAGGGTAATCCTGGTGGGTCCGGATTGGCCCAGACGTCCCTGGTATGCGGACTTGTTCAGGCTCTCAGTCGACGATCCTCTGCGGCTGTCAGTGGAGCAGGGCCTGTTACATCAGGGTCCCGTGGTGATGGAGGATCCCTCTCCCTTTGGTCTTACGGCCTGGCTATTGAGCGGCAGCGTCTGAGGAAGAAGGGCTTCTCAGACAAGGTCATCGCCACTATGCTGAGAGCGAGGAAGCGCTCTACTTCTACTGCTTACGCCAGGGTTTGGCGTATCTTTGCAGCATGGTGTGAAGCAGGCTCACTTTCTCCCTTTACTGCTCCAATTTCTTCAGTGTTGGCGTTCCTGCAAGAAGGTCTGGAGAAAGGCCTGTCGCTCAGTTCCCTTAAAGTCCAGGTAGCGGCTCTGGCTTGCTTCAGGGGCCGCCTGAAGGGTGTTTCCCTGGCTTCGCAGCCAGATGTGGTGCGCTTTCTCAAGGGAGTTAATCACCTGCGCCCTCCTCTGCACTCAGTGGTGCCTGCGTGGAATCTCAACCTGGTGCTAAGAGCATTGCAGAAGCCGCCTTTGGAACCCTTGTCGAGGGCATCTCTGAAAGACCTGACGTTGAAAGCAGTCTTTTTGGTGGCTATCACTTCAGCCAGAAGAGTTTCCGAGCTCCAGGCGCTCTCATGTCGAGAGCCTTTTCTGCAGTTCACTGAGGCAGGAGTGACTATTCGCACAGTGCCTTCCTTCCTGCCCAAGATTGGTTCTCGCTTCCATGTGAATCAGCAGCTCTGTCTCCCTTCCTTTCGTAGGGAGGACTACCCAGAGGAGTACTCTGCTCTTAAATATCTGGATGTGAGACGAGTCATCATCAGATACTTGGAAGTGACCAATGATTTCCGGAAATCGGATCATCTGTTTGTCCTGTTTGCAGGTCCTCGTAAGGGTCTGCAGGCTGCTAAGCCTACAGTGGCAAGATGGGTCAAGGAAGCCATTGCAGCGGCTTATGTGGCCGCGGGGAAGGTGCCGCCTATCCAGCTGAAGGCTCACTCCACGAGAGCTCAGGCGGCCTCGATGGCAGAGGCCGGATCCGTCTCCTTGGAAGAGATATGCAAGGCGGCAACTTGGGCTTCGGCTCATACATTCTCCAAGCATTACCGTTTGACTGTGGCTGCACGGGCGGAGGCCCGGTTTGGAGCTTCAGTGTTGAGGTCAGGGATTTCTATGTCCCGCCCTGGGTGAGTACTGCTTCGGTACATCCCACCAGTCTATGGATTGATCAGCTTGATGATATGGAAGGTAAAATTATGTATAATCATACCTGATAATTTTCTTTCCATTAATCATAGCTGATCAATCCATAGCCCCTCCCAGATATCTGTACTGTTTATATTCTGGTTGAATTTTAGGTTCAAGTTTAGCCTTCAGTTACTTCAGGAGGACTTCGTGTTCAAGTTCTTCTTTCACTTGGATTCTTCAAGAGTTGAGACGAGTTTGTGTTACAGTGAGCTGCTGCATTCCTCTCCCCTCCGTTTTACGGGGCTGGATTGAGACATAAATTCTGCCGGCACTCCCTCCCGCTTCGTGCGGCTGTAGGGCAGCTTTGTACCCCTCCCGCTTCGGCGGTGTTAGGGTCAGTCAGCTCCTCCCGCGGTTGCGGTTGCAGGATAAGCCAGATCCCCCCGCATCGGCGGGTGTGGTGTCCCTCCCCCGCTCCGCGGGGATGAGCTGGACGGATTCCCCTCCCCCACCTGTGTGGGGATGAGCTGGGTTAATTCCCCTCCCCCGTTTCGGCGGTGGTGAGCTGGGCAGAGTGTCCCTTCGTGGGTGTAATTCTCTAAGTGCTGAGTCCTGCGGATGGAGCTTTGATATCGACATACTGAGGAGTTTCCGGCAGCACATGACCACATATAGGGAGGCAAAAGTTTGCTCTCTATCTCCACCTGCTGGTAGATGGAGCAACTGGTCCAAGAACCGATAAGAAGGGGAGCTATTTAGATCTAGTCTTTAGTAGAATGCAGGTATCAAATTTGAGCTGATACCTAGGGTGAAGTCACTAAAGATATATACTGTAGCAGCATTCAATTTTCAAAAGGGTGACTGTGACAAAATAAGGGAAATGGCTGAAAGTTCCTGGAGTCAGTCTATTGTCTGTTATTGAGATGGACATGGGGGAAGCCACTGCTTGCCCTGGGATTGGTAACATGGAATATTGATACTACTTGGGTTTCTGCCAGGTACTTGTGAACTGGATTGGCCACTGTTGGAAGCAGGATACTGGGCTAGATGGGCCATTGGTCTGACCCAATATGGCTATTCTTATGTTCTTAAACATCCAGTGTTCAGCCTCTCAGCCATCTCTGGCATTTCCTCCTTCATGATCCAGAAGGCACAAAACACTTCACCATCACAGGACATTTTGGCTCCCGGTGGAAAAACTACCTTCACAGCCCCATTAAACCATCTTCCTTGTTCAGAGCAAACCTAACAGAGACCAGCTGCAAGACACTATAAAAATCTCTCATAACCGAACAGATAAGTTTTGAGAAACTAAAGAGAAAGGAACATGCTGGTCACTTGATATTTCTGTGGTGATAGTGTTCTAGTCTAAGAGCTTATCTGACTAAAGTTGCTTTATGAAACTGCACTGAAAATATCAGGAATTAGTTTGACATCAGCTACTGTTTATTGACCTTTTCTGTCTGTGATCTTCCCCTAATGTAAAGTTTCAGAAATGTAGACATGCACATCTATATAATTTATCTTATTAGACTCCAAATCTTTATAAAACTCAATAAGGCTTCCAGAATTAATACCTATGAGCACTATGTTTTTGTTCCTATAAGAGGCGAGTGATGGTGGTTGGGAAGAATATTGAAAAGACCATCTTTTATATTTAATGGGCTGGATAGTTTGGGGAATGTATATGCTTATCAACCAAAACTGGTAGAGAATCAGAAAGAAAGACAAGTAGACAGACTGGATGAGCCAACTAGTTCCTAAATTCCATCATCTACTATGTATCTGCCAAGAGGACTGGCCTCCTGACTGTGCAGAATATAAATGTATATTTATTATTTAGGAAATATTTTAAAAAATAAATGTATTGGCAATGGAGTTAACACAAATCCAAGCATATAAAGGCCAAAAAGTCAGTATTTACTCTCTGTGCACAGGTGTTATATATATTAATGAAGATATGCAAATGTTCAGTCCAAATACTATAATAATCTGGTTTCAAAGAAGAAAAATAATATATTTTATTGCTCGAATATGGTTTTTAAATGCCTCAAAAAGCTACATACTTGGTGGTGGAGGACGTGGTACACCTGCAAAATCTCTTGGGAAATATTCTCGCGGTCCATACATGCCAGGGTGCAGAGGTGGAGGAAAAAGAGGGCCTCGTCTCAGAAAAGGGCCTCTTGGATCCACTGGCAACAAGGGACTTCTGATTGGAGGGTGAGGTAATGGTATGTAGCCTGAGCCCCTTCCCTCAATTCCAGATGGAAGATGTCGATCAGAAGCATTTAGCAAACCCTATAAAATACAACATATAGAATCTTTATTCTTACTGGAGTATCTTTCACATAGTTAGGACTCTAACCGTCAACAAACAGAGAGGAAGCTTAATGCTTCCCCAGGCAGATGCATAATGGCAGAAAAGTCTTGACATTTTAATTTTAGAATATTGTCTATAGATTACTATAAAGAGGTACTTCAACTGTATGGCTAGTCACAATAAAAATATTCTAAAAGAAATGGTACCTTAGGAACAGAAAAACATTGGTACATTGACAAGTCTTTACTATTTTTAAATTAAAAATAATACATTTTGTTTTATTACTGTTAAAGAGGAAGACATGACAATACAGTACACCTTCAGGAAAAAAATGTTATGAAATTAAACAGAAATGACGCAGTTGCTCATATGTAGAAACCTCTGAAGCTGTTATATTAAGGAACAATCATGGAAAATTGTGAGATTTAACAGGGTGTTGTGACTGCGATGTTTTGAAGCATTCTCCGACTATGAATTAACCTTACAAATAGGAGAAAGTTTTTCTTCACTCAGCGTGTGTAGTTAGACTCTGGAACTCATTGCCGGAGAATGTAGTGACAGCAGCTGGCCTTACGGAATTTAAAGGGGGTTTGGAAAGATTCCTGAGGGAAAAGTCCATTGAACATTATTAATTTTTTTTTGTGGGGGGGGGGGGGGGGGGGGTTCTTGAAGCCTGGATTGGCCGCTGTCTGAGACAGGATGCTGGGCTTGATGGACCCTTGGTCTTTTCCCAGTATGGCGGTGCTTATGTACTTATGACAAAATGGCGAATAACTATTTATTTATTTATTTATTTAGTACATTTATCAGTAAATGAAAGCAGCCACCTATTGCTGTAGTCTCCAAATACAAAGCACAAGATGAAATAATGTGACTGTAAATAATGAATCAGATTGTACTTGGTTAATCAAATTCCTTACTTAAACAAAAAAAATAAAAGAAAAAGGATCATCAAAGCTACAGCCCCAGTTGTGCTAATTCAGTTCCTTTCAGTGTTTATTACCATGTATCCAGTAGATGCACATGTATTTTCTGACTCATTACAAACAGAATACAATACAAGTGGAATAAAAGCAAAACTGTTTACCTGTAATAGGGGTTCTTTATAAACAGGATAAATCAGATACACAAATGGGCAAAATCATCCAACAGTACCAGGCTTTTCTGAATATGATTCCCATGCAGCTGCTACCACATGGGTCTTTTCAGTCTCATTTATTTATTTAGATTTTGCTCACACCTTTTTCAGTAGTAGCTCAAGGTGAGTTACATTCAGGCCAGGAGGGCTCACAAACTAAGTTTGTACCTGAGGCAATGGAGGGTCAAGTGACTTGCCCAAGATCACAAGGAGCAGCAGTGGGATTTGAACCAGCCACCTCTGGATTTCAAGACCAGTGCTCTAACCACTAGGCCATCATGTAGAGTGTACGTCAACTCCTTGGGAAGGACGGTGGGTATGTGTGTCAGATTTATCATGTTGTCTATGGAGAGCCCTGGTTAACAAGAAAGCAACTTTGGTTTCTCTATCTACAAGCAGGATGAACCAGCCACACACGCTAAAGGCTGCCCCATGTTGAGGTTTTGATTATGCAGAGCAACCAGAAACAGATGTACTGTGGGAATTTATTAACTGCCATTTTAAGGTCCTCAAGTAGGGACAGTGGTGTTGGAACTACTTATTATGCCCCACCAACTGATCAGATTATGGAATGACCAGGGTCAAAATGTCTGATAATGAAGTCCTAAGAGCCTGTAAAGAAACTGCTTTTCTTGCCTTTTCGTGGGTCTTAGGTGGTGGAGAAAAATGTGATTATGATGAGTAAAAGAGCCTTCAAAACTGTCTTGCCTCAGGGACACCTTGGCACTGTGAGACAGCAGAGGCATTGCTGGTGGATATTAATGAAGCCACAATTAGTTATAAACTAGATATTTATTTGCCTAAAAAGTGCAATGGGGAGAAAAGACCTCAGAGTTTCCACTGCCTTTAGCTATAACTTCTTTGATAGCTTACTAGGCTAAGAGTGACAGTCACTGATCAGAACAACTCAAAATAGCGTGCAGATTCCATCATGAAATAATAATTGCAAGCGCATAAGAGTATAGCCTTTTGAATTCAAAAATAGCCAATTGCAAACAGCCTATCAACATCATCAATGTCCATTTAAACGTTAAGTCTTATTGGCTCAAAAAAGGGCAATCAAAACATTTTAAGGTTTTATTGACTCAATGTAGGGTACACAGGGGTATCCAGAGCAACATATTACGAGACTTAATTTTAATTTAAAAATTCATAACGAAAGCCAGAAAGAAAAATAAATCTCAGCAAAAACTGCCAGTATGAAAAATATTCATGTTGGAAGTGATCACACACATTAGCAAAATACTTGTTAAAAAATTATGTTAGGAAAAGTGCTATATTTGAGGGGGAAAAATCTATGTTACAAAACATTCGTATTAGAAAAAAACCTTCTTGTCTAAAAAGCCATTTAACCGATGAGGCTCAACCACGTTTAAATGAAAAATCCATCTTTATTCTAAGCTCAAAAGGCTTTACCATGGTTGCCCTTTTGGGTATTATCTTGTAGTTAATCTATAGCAATATGCCATAAATCAGAAATCATGTTTGCCAATGCAGTGAGAGACTATTGGAACCTCCAGTATCCCTTTTGATAATATTTGTGTTCAGTAATTCAGAAACTTAGGGGTTCCTTTTACTAAGGCGCGCTAGAAAGTGGCTGAAGCTGCGGTTAGTGTGTGGGTTTGCCGTGTGCTCTGGCCACTTTCTAGCACAGTAGAAAAACAGCCAGTCAGCTTTTTTTTTTTTTTTTAATGACCATGCACTCATTTCCCCATTAGCGCATGGCCATTACCGCCACCTATTTAGGAGGCGGTAAGGACTCCCACGCTAATCAGGTAGCATGCGGTAATGTGCCCATGCTACCTGATTAGAGCAGGCACACCTACTCTCCACCCCCAGACATGCCTCCCGTGGGAAAAAATTTAATATATTTTGAACTGTAGGAGTAGCACGAGCTGCTGTCCAAACTATCATGGGACACTTCAGCGTGTCCTGCAGTAGTGCCCTTTTACCGCATGGTAGGCCCACAGTAGATCTACTATGACTTAGTAAAAGGACCCCTTAATCCTCTAGTTGTTTTTCTGACATATAGAATAGCATTTTAGAAAGGACATCCAGGTTAGTAAGTTGCTGGTGGTGCTAGTATTTTAGAACAGAACCTTCCGACATACAGCCTGTTCTAAAATACATGATAAATGGACGGCCATGTGCTGGTGACAATGGCCAAACTATGAATGGGGATAAACAAGAGAGACATGGACATCATTGTAACAGCACAGGAATGTCCATGTTATAAAATGGCCACCATAAACGTCCACTGAACATATCAAACGTGACTTCATTATCTCTAGGTCAGAGGATAAAGCACCTAGGTGCTCAGGCAGTGTTCTCATCGATTCTTCCTGTTGAAGGAAAAGGCCAAATGAGGAAAGCTCACATTCTGGAGCTAAAGGTGTGGCTGTGTGGATCGTGCCAACACGAGTGCTTCAGTTTCCTAGACCATGGGATGATTTTCCAAGAGCTACTGAGCGGTGATGGTGTCCATCTTTCAAGGAAGGGACGAAGTGTCTTCAGTAACAGACTGGCTAAATTACTAAAGAGGGCTTTAAACTAAATTTGCTGGGGATGGGTGAGAAAAGCCCCAAAGTAATTAATAACCCTTATAGAAAAGGGGGGAAAAAAAGTAACACGTGGAGAACCTTGTAGATCAATGCCCTAGTATGGGAAACAAATTTCTAGATCTAGAGGCTGCAATGATAGAAGCCAACTTACATTTTCCTTTCCCTCTTAACCAGTTTAACCAACACAATTTACATTGGTGTAATATACAGATCACCTTCACAGTCAGGAGAAATGGACAGAGGCTTCATTGAAGACAGCCACAAAATAGCTAGGAAAGTGGAAGTATTATACTTATAGGTGATTTTAACATGCTGGACGTCGATTGGGGCATCCCTGCTGCACGGTCATCTAGAAGCAAAGAGATCTTGTATTCTCTACAGGAAGAATTGCTTCAGCAGTGGGTAACAGAACTGATGCGAGATGGAGCTATCCTAGATCTGGTACAAACGGGGACAATGTTTCTGATGTTACGATGAGAGATCATTTGGCATCTAGTGATCACTGAATGTTGTGGTTCAATATTAAGATAAAGGAAGGGAGGGCTCATTTGAGATTGAAGGTCCTAGATTTCAAAAGAACTAACTTTGCTGGGATGAGGGAATTTCTCAGGAGTTAGTTGGCTGGGAACAGCTGAAGGGAGTAGAACAGCAGTGGGCAAAACTGAAAGCAGCTATTACAAACCTTTATGTTAAAAGATTACATAAAAGTAAGAGGAAAAGAAGGTTAGTTTTCATACGTTACGACTCAGAAAGAGGAGGACAGGGAAAAATACCTGGAAAAGCTAAGAGAAGTTGGAAAAGCTGTCAGGAATGCAACGATGCAAATGAAAGATAGCTGATATGGTAAAATTGGGAGACAAGACATTTTTCAGATATATAAATGACAGGAGGAAGTGCCATAATAGCATTGTGAGACTCGAAAGCTGAGGGGGAGAAATATGTAGAAGCTGATAAGTATAAAGCTGAACTGCTTAACAATTATTTATTTTCTGTGGTAGAACCACAGAAAACAAATGCAAATGGGGATAGATGTATGGTAGACTGGGATTGATTCTCAGAAGAGTGTGTTCGTGAGTTAGCTAAACTAAAAGTAGACAAAGCGATGGGGCCTGATGGGATACATCCGAGGGTGCTCAAGTAACTTGGAGAGGTTCTGGCGGTTCCACTGACATCTTCAATGCTTCCTTAGAGTCTGGAGTGGTCCCAGAGGACTGGAGAAGGGCAGATGTGGTCCCTCTGCACAAGAGTGGAAGCAAGGAGGAGGTTGGGAATTACAGACCTGTCAGTCTGACCTCGGTGGTCAGCAAACAAATGGAGACGCTTCTAAAGCGGAGGATTGTGAGGTTTCTCAAATCAAATGGACTGCAGGACCCAAGGCAGCATGGCTTCACTAGAGGCAGGTCGTGTCTGACAAACCTGATTGATTTCTTTGACTGGGTGGCCAAACAGACTTGGGAGGGATGCAAGATGTGATGTACTTGGATTTTAGCTAAGCCTTTGACATGGTTCCACACAAGCCACTGATAAATAAACTGAGTGTCCTCGGTATGGGACCTAAAGTGACTAACTGGCTTAAAAATTAGTTAAATGGAAGGAGACAGAGGGTAATGGTAAATGGAGTTTGCTTAAGGAAAGGGGTGTTATCAGTGTTGTACCGCAGGTGTAGATCCTCGGGCCGACTCTGTTTAACATCTTTGTGAGTGATATTGTGGAAGGACCGTCTATTAAAGTTTGTCTCTTTGCGGATGATACCAAACTCTGTAATAGGGTTAGGGTTACCATATGGCTCCAGAAAAAGGAGGACGGATTGAGCCAGCCGGGTTTTACTTCCATTGCTTTCAATGGAAAGCAATTGCTTTCAATGGAAGTAATTGAGCCAGCTGGGTTTTACTTCCATTGCTTTCAATGGAAAGCAATGGAAGTAAAACCCGGCTGGCTCAATCCGTCCTCCTTTTTCTGGAGCCATATGGTAACCCTAAATAGGGTAGACACCACGGAGGGTGTGGATGATATAAAGAAGGACACAGCGAAACTTGAGGAATGGTCCAATAATTGGCAACTAAGACTTAAAGCTAAGAAATGCATTTTGGGTTACAAGAATCCAGAGGAGTGATATAATATAGGGGGTGACCTGCTTCTGTGTACAAAAGAAGAACATGACTAGGGGGTGATTGTGTCTCATGACCTTAAAGTGGCCAAACAGGTAGAAAACGCGACAATCAAAGCCAGAAGGATGCTTGAGTGCATAAGGAGAGGGATGACCAGCAGGAAGAAAGAAGTGATGATGCCCTTGTATAAGTCTCTGGAGAGGCCCCATTTAGAGTACTGTGTGCAGTTCTGGCGACTGCACCTACGGAAAGATATAAACAGGATGGAATCAGTCCAGACAGTGGCTACAAAATTGGTACGTGGTCTTATAAGGACAGGCTTAAGAACCTCAACATGTATACACTGGAAGAGAGGAGGTATGATAGAAACATTTAAATATTTCAGAGGCATTATTGTACAGGAAGAGTCTTTTTCAAATGAAGGAAAACTCTGGAATGAGGAGGCATACTATGAAGTTAAAAGGAAATAGTCTTAGGAGGAATCTAAGAAAGTATTCATTTATGGAAGGGTGGTGGAAGCATGGAATGGCCTCCTGGTGAAGGTTGTGGAGACGAGGACTGTGTCAGAGTTTAACCCATTAGTGCTCGATGTTGAGAAAGGTGAAAAGTGGTGAACATGAAAAGGGCTTCTGCTTCCTGTTTTTACAACAAAGCGAGAATATTTTCCTAAAAACCGCAAGCTCTTCTAATCAAAGGCTCTTTGCTGAAACCAAAATTGAAATGCTATCATGTTGTGCTCAATTCACACACTGCTAGAAGCAAATTTCATAGACTGGGATGAAGCAGTGTTCCATGATTTTTGAGTGATCAGTTCTAGAAATTAGTCCAATCCTATGGACCTCTGACTAGAAAGCTCAAACACAGAAACAAACTTGCCTTGACCAATCAAGAGCTATCAGAATCATTGAGCTGCTGTTCTGAATTTGAATAAAATTCTAGCTATTAGGGGTTCTGGAGATAAACATACATGAAATTTCATTTCCACAGACTAATCAATGCATCACGAGTTATCTTGTTTTTGCTAGAATCTTGGAGAAAAAATGGGAAGTACGTTTGTTGAGGCACAATACAAATAGATCCACATGGGGAGTTCCCCATTTTTGAAGAGGTTGGTTAAAACAAGCACTATTCAAAGACTATTTGTGAGGCTCCAATACATGACTTAAGTTTGTCTGCCAAATAATTCTGGTCTCCTGCTATGTAGACTGTTACAACATTATTCATGGCTACTGCTCAATCCCCAATTCTGGCAGCCTGTTGACAAAGGGACAGTGAACTCATCCCTCCTTTCTTGTTTGATGCAGCACATTGCAACTTGTTCTATATATGAATTCAAACAGTCTTTCCTTAGAGATGTATCACAAAGTTGTTGCGGGTGTTGTGTATTTCTCTTAGTTCCAGCTGATTTACGTGAAATTGCTTCTGCTTTATGGACTAGACACGAAACATTTATTGCCTCAATATGTGCTCCCTGTTCTCTATTAGAGGTATCTGTGGTTAGGACACACTGGTGATGGAGTTGCTGGAATTAAATATCTTTCAGAAGATTGCTCACTTGGTAGATTGCTCAGTCTAATCAAACATGACACATAATGGACTTTCTTATTCCACAGCCACATTAACTTCCAGTGAGGTTTTCTCATATGGAGATAACCAAAGGGAATGCACTGTTGATGCCATGTGACCAAGCATTTTCATGTACTGTAAGATCTTGTCATTAAATTGGTGTCACAGCTGGCCTTTTGGATGCCAGGTTGTTCATTCTGCAATGTGGCAAGAAGGCCTTTGGCTTCTCCCATATTCTGCCTAAATGTTATGAAAATTAGTTTCATGGTCAGAATGTGGTTGATTGCATTTCTGGTAATTTATGAGAAAACCTATATTATGAAGAAGATAAATGGTATCCTGAGTGTCATGTATAGCAACCAATTTGGTATAAACAGCTGACAGCCTTCATCTAGGTATGGGGAAAAAAAAAATCTGTACCCACACAAACTTAGATTGTGAGCTAATTAGGGACAGAAAAAAAGTACCTGCATATAATAAATGTAAATCACTTTGGTTGTACCATAGTAAGGAGGTACATCAAATCCATGA
The DNA here is from genome assembly GCF_901765095.1 of Microcaecilia unicolor. NCBI lineage: Eukaryota > Metazoa > Chordata > Amphibia > Gymnophiona > Siphonopidae > Microcaecilia > Microcaecilia unicolor. The sequence continues at coordinate 152,325,994 of NC_044039.1, read as the reverse complement.
CCCTTTACGTTCCTAAAATATGCTGTCACCACTGCTAAGGACTTGGTCAACACTCTTGGTATTGCTGCGAGGCTAAACAGTAGAACCTTGTACTGACAGTGGATACTTGTTTCTTATACCTATTCACTGAGAGTTCAGAAATTATGGAAAAGCTTGCATATTTTAGGTCTAACAAACATAGCCAATCTTCCTTTTGAAGAAAAGGAAGAATAACTGGGTGGAATTCTTCTTGAATTTGACCTTCAAGAGGAATTTCTTACAATCCTGGAGATCCAAGATAGGATGTAATCCTACTGTTTTCTGTGGTATATAAAATTAACAGAAACAAAACCTGTTTTGTTAAGCACAGGGATCTGGTTCTATTGGTCCACCCCTTAACAAAGCTTGAATTTCCTGTTTGTCATGGAATGTGTGGGTGAAGAAGCAGGAACAGGTAGAATCTGAGCTGAAAATCTCTCTTGATAATACTCATCACCCATGTATCTGTGGCAATACAACTCCATTTCTTTAAAAAAAAAATAGTTAACCAGCAGTGTTGGGTCAAAAAGTTAACAGTTGCTTTGGTGGATTCTGAGCTTGCTGCTTTTGTGGCTTTTATTCCTTTTTATGTGTTTGAGCGAAAACTGAGGATAGCATCTCTTGTAACATAAGTATTTATTGCTTTCTGTATGAAGAGGACTGGAATCTGAGAAAGACAGACATTGTCCTTTACGGTATCTACTGTTTATCTTCCTCATCAAATTATCCCCTATATCAGGAGCATCGGCCAACAATGTGATGCACAACCTCCTGGAGTCCTGAAGCCCACAGTTGTGCCAGCCTATGTGGTGCAACTTCTGTGGCTGAAATTCTAACTGATCTATCAAAGATATAAATGGATCTGATTAAGTGCTTATTACAATCTAACTTTATTACCTTTGACTGAATTGTCTGTTTTAGTTTGTCCAGTAAATTGTCATAAAATTGACTATTTATATATTGCTATTCTAGAGACTAACACAGTTGTGATAACTGAAGTGCCTCCACAGAGATGCACTGTGCAGGAAGGTATCCACTTTTCCAGAAAGGTTTTCTAATTGTTTCTAAGCTTTATCCCAGTACTGCCAGATATCACCCACGTGTGTGGCTGATTCATCCTGCTTCTTGACAGCATTTAAATTGCCTACCTTTCCCTATCCAAGCTCAAAGCCAGTTACTTATTGTACCTGAATGTATTTCTCTTCCTAATGAGATTAATGACTGTGTGGGAAGTCCTGTGCATGCCTGGAAAACCTTTAAGGTTTTTCTCAGCTCTTTGTGAACTATATATATTGGCACTATCCAATGACACCATCCACTTGTGCTGCTGATTCATTCTGCTTGTCAATGAAGAATATGTGGTTACTTCAAATAGGTTTGCCACTCATTCTCAGAGCTTAAATCAGAATCTACCACAGCCCTGATCACTCCCACCCGTGACAGATGTTCAAAGAAATATTTGTTGCTGCCAGGAGGCTTTCACTCATTAGCTTATTCTCTCATCCACTTTTGTTTCTACCATTATAACAATCTCTCCTATCCAGAGGATACAAACCATGGCTCCTGTTAATGGTGTGATCATTCACTATTGCTGTTGTGTAATAACTGGCACACCCTTCTCTCACAGCTCTCCAGGATTTGTGATCACTGCCTCCACACACGCCAGTCTCACCTGTCCAACCAAGAGGTTTTGGATCTAAAATTTGAATTCAGGTTTCTCATTATGGCAACCACTAAGCAATTAGGAAGCTCTAAAATTATATTTCTCACATAATACAAAGCAAATCTATTTAAGTAAAGTAAAATATTTTCAAGTTTTATTTTTCTTTGTACTTACACCAAAATTCTCCTTAGGGCCATTTCCACTAGATTCATATCCCAAACTATTTTCAGGGGGTGGCTGTCCACCTGTTCAAAAACAACAAAATTGTTACATTTATATGTTTTCAGCCAACCATGTTTATCTACATTTTTAAAAAATTAGTAGACATATCCTAGCAGACCATAACAATGCTATTTATTGTCCACACTCTATTATTTATGGGCCTGATATTCAAATGCACTTATCTGATTCCCAGCACCTACTATCTGAAAAAGTGCCACTGATGAGACCATCCACTGATGTACAGTGGCACTATCTGGATAGTGTCACTGAAAGATTCAGCAGAAATACCCTGAGGCAGAGAACTCTGAAATCCCACGGGAAATAGTAGAAGACAAGTAGGAAGTCGACTGTGGACTCCAGAAATGAGAGGGACAACCTTGATACTTTAGAGAAGATTTACTGATAAAAAGACTTGACAGCACTGTGTTTCAGCCTGTGGCCTGCTTCAGGAGTCTGTTGATAACAAGTGGATGACAAAATCTCCAATGCAGTACCTTTTCAATGCAAAAAATACAAAGGAAAGGTCTTGAAAAAGACCTTAGATAAAATATGGAAGATCTGTGCATCCTCTAATCGATGCCTTTCCCTCCTTTGACCCCCCCCCCCCCACCCACCCCCAACCACCTTAAGTACCCCTCAATAATAGATCCAGATGCACCCATTCTTCAGAAGAGGAATCATATCGCCCCAGTCTATGGTCCGTTAATTTCTACAAATCCCCCAAAAGTTTTATTTTGAAAAACCAGCTAGCTATTGTTGGTCCTCTCTCTTGCTTCCAATGGGCCACTATGACACTTTTCGCTGATGCTAAGAATAGCCTCTTGATGCGATGCTGCCACTTCAGGCCTCTACAATTGCCCCACCCAAGTAGACACCATTTAGGATCACAAGGAAATACAATATCAAACAGTGAGGATAAATGTTTCATAACTCCCTGCCAGAATCACTGGAGCTGCTCACATATCCACCATATATGAAAAAAGGTGGCCGTTTCCGTACCACATCTCCAACACAGATCAGTAGACCAAGGGTACATAGCTCTTATCTTAACTGGTGTACAGTACCATCTAATTAGTAACTTATATGCATTTTCCTTAATCAGGACACATATGAAAGCTTTTTTCACCTCCAGGTATATCGCCTTCCATTCATTCATATTCAGTTCACACCCCAGATCTGTTTCCCACGCCCGCCTATAAGAATGCTTAGATAACTCATTTCCCCCTATAAAGCAGTATAGATGAGTGATGGGCCCCCTAAGCATTCCCAATGAGGCCCATAGATTTTCCAAATGCTCAGTCTCATCCAGGTCAACCCTCAACCACCCCTGGCTGGAAATGTAATGCTTTACTTGCAAGTACGAAAACCTCTCTGTGTGTGGTAACCTGCGAGACTCCTGAAATTCTTCAAAGGACCGCATTTCCCTGACATCCAAGAAATCTAGAAATTTAATAAGACCACTTCGGGCCCATCAAAAAAACTGCCTGCCCATGGCCTGCCGAAAAGCCTGGTTCTTGAATGACACAAGCAAATGAGGAGGGAGCGAGCGAGCCCCTCAACTTAAGTTTTTAAAAAGCTCCATAGGGTGAGTAATGTGAATGATTATAATAGAACTATCCCGGGGAAGGTTGAAGAGGGGCCACTTACATCTCACTATAACCATCTTATTTTTTGTTACCTATAGCCCGATACCTGTAAAATGGAGTTGACATTGTGACTTATACCCACAATCCCCCTAAGCTTAACATGCATCTGAAAAGGACCTTATTGCTCCCCTCTGGAATGGATGGGACTACAGCAAAGGTTCAAATGAAGCCCTTACTCTCGAAGGCCTTCAAGGGGGGAGATGTAAATAATGAGTACAGGTCATGCACCATGGAACAGGGCCAAAGGTCAAAAACTGATAAGCATATGAACCAGAAACTCATGATCTGATAAGACATTCCTGCGTGCAAGCAGGCATGAGAAAGGAGCAATTATCAATAGACAAAAAAAATGTGGTTTAGCAACTGAGGGGAAACAGTTGGTGTTGAAAGAAAACAGAATGATCTCTGAGGAAGATAACTTGCTAAACCTATGTGAAGCATTGTTTAAAATAAAGGTATATAAGCAGCTGAACTAGAACATATCTTTGGAGAGACGGTTACAGATAACACCTATGTGCAGCAGTGCTGTCCTCTCATGAGAAACTATTGATTGTATCTGTACTTTGGTAAGTAATAATCAATAGTTTCTCACGGGAGGATAGCACGGCTACACAAAGGTGTTATCTGTAACCATCTCTCCAAAGTGCGAGACAAAGGGGTTGGATGATAGCTGCTTGTATGCCCGATTGGAAAGTGAGGCCCAAAGGACAGCTCCCAGGGAATAATCCTTCATAAAATGTTGTTCTAGGGAGGTCGTTACTATCTACCCCCCCCCCCCCCACCTTACTCCAATAAATCATAAGTTTTAGTTATGCGGTCCAATAATACCACACTAAATTAGGCGTTCCCCTTCCCTCCAGCTCCACCGCACCCCACATCACTTTCTTAGCCAATCTAGAAGGGTGCCTTCCCCATACAAAGTTAGAGATTTCTGACTAGAGTTGCATTAGCGCCGTCCTCGGTACCGATAAGGGTAGACTTTGAAACAAACACGGCGACCGTGGTAGCAAGTTCATTTTAACTGCCGAGATCACACTCCACCATGATAACCACCCATTCTTCCAAATATTCAGGTCTCGGCAAAGCTGTTGGAATAATGGGGTATAATTTAAAGTGCATAATTTAGACAAATCTTTGGGTATCTGTATACCCAAATACCAAAATCTGATCTGCGCTAAGGTCCACATTTACTGGATTATATCCCTTTAGAAATGAATACAAATTGTTTCATCAGAAAATATTCAGAAATATTACTGTAACCATAGAACAAATTAATTCACTTCTCAAAGTTATAGCCCAGCAAAAATAATAGACAGACAGATATAAAAATCTACAATTTAGAGTCTCTTGAAGTCTTTCAGATTAACAGTTATACTTCAATTTTGTATGCAATGAACTACCCAGTCTCTATTCAAGCACAGTTTAAATACAAATCTGGACAGGCTGCAGCTTGACTTGCTTTCAGAGCAAGTGAAACGTATTTACTGTTAAACCTATCATCCTTCTTTCTAGAAGAAGAGTGATGCAGCTGTCACTATAGAGCACTGGAACAAGCACAGCAAAGAACTGAGTGTTTTAGGAATTGTGTAAGCCATTATTTAAAATTATATTTAATTAAAATAATTATTTTGCATTTTTACTGCACCCAGTGATAAACAGTTGCACTTCAGAACACGAAACTGGTCAATTTTAAATAAGTAAAATCACACACATCAGCTGCTCCTTATCATTTCAAGTCCATCACACCAATTTAACTAATAACCATTTTCGGGGCAGGCCCTCACACAGGCAGGTGCTGCACATCCCCTCTGCCTTCTTAGTCCAAAGAGAAATTACTAAAGCTCAAATGTTTTCATGATGAAAGTCGCTTGGTAAAATCAGACCCTGAATTGCATGCTGTTGTGAGTAAGATCAGGTTTTGATTCCGAAGCTTGCCTTCTGTGCCAAAATATGGCTGTGAATGTTGCAGAGGCAGCATTCATAGCCATCACAAACAATGCCAAATTCTATATTCAAGCATAAAAGGTTCCTATGGAACGTACAAAGTACAGTTGCTTACTTGTAATAGGTGTGGTCCATATATAGGCAATGAAAGTGGTGACTTCATAAAAGCATCTACAGCAGTCCTGCTCATGCACAGCAGTCTCTTTAATTCCGCAGTTAACTCCATAGCTCAAGGTGTACAACTCTCACAGAGGTGGTACAGATTCTGTGCCTAATTAATCCTGCTATGGAAAAAATCTGTAACAGGTAAGCAACTTTGTTTTCCCATCAACAAGCAGGATATGATCAGGCATATGATCAGGGTGACTCCCAAGCCCAGGGTCATTCAGCTTTATAAATAATTTGTCCATTGTCAGGAGAGGCCTGCTCAATAAATGAGTGCAAGAATTGTTGGCATTACAAAGACCGGTAGATCAGTACTGCTTGAACGAATGCACTGGCTCTCATTGGACAAGTCCTCAAACATCAGAGAGAGGTGAAGGTATGAAAGCAAGAACCAAATGGCTGCTTTGTATATCCTGTCCAATGAAGCAGACTGAGAAAGCAATTGCAGCTGCAGTGGCTCTGATTTGATAAGGTTTAACTTTACTTGTTAGATGGAAATCCAACCTGTTCACAACAGAATTAGACACAGGAAGCAGGCCAGCTGGCTAGGGTCTGCTTAACTACTGGAATGCAAAATCTGTTGGGGACTGAAGGATACTAACTGCACAACCTGAAAGATTTTGTTAATTTTACACTCCAGAATGTGGAAGGATTCCTCAGGTGGATACTTGTGCAGTTTAGGATAATTGTAGACAACACTATTTCTTCAAAGATATTAGTAGGAATTTAGGATGAGTCCACAGAACGACTATCCTGATGAAACAGTATATGGTTCACATGTGACTAACAAGCCCATTTTAGATAGGTTGTACAGACTGGAACTGGAGACAGCCAGGTCAAGGCATGCTCAATTCTTCCTGCATTTTACAAAAAGCTTTGTGAAACTTGGAGCCTTTTGTAAAACACATATAAGGATGTGCAGGAACATACAGCAGCCATTTTACATAGAAACCTAGAAAAATGTAGGTAGATAAAGATTATATGGCCTATCCAGCCTGCCCATCCATGCCATCTACTCTCCCTATCCCTCCATTAGACATCCTATGTACTTGTCCCAAGCTCTCTTGAATTCAGATACTGTTTTTGTCTCTACTATGAGGCTGTTCCTCGAATTCACCACCCTTTCCCTGAAGTAGTATTTTCTCAGGTTACTTCTCAGCCTACCCCCTTTCACTTATCCCCCCCACCCCGTTCCAAAGCTTCCTTTCAATTGAAAGAGACTCGCTTCCTGTGCATTTATGCCACATAGGTATTTAAATGTCTCTATCATATCTCCCATCTCCTGCCTTTCATTCAAATAATACGTATTGAGATCTTTAAGTCTGTCCCCATTTGTTTTATGACAAAGACCACTGACCATTTTAGTAGCCTTCCTCTGGACTGACTCCATCCTGTTCTATCTTTTTGAAGGTGCAGTCTCCAAAATTGCATACAATATTCTAAATGAGATCTCACCAGAGTTTTATACAGGGGCATCATCACTTTCTTTTCCTACTGGCCATTCCTCTCCCTATGCACCCAAGCATCCTTCAAGCTTTCGCCGTCATTTTTTTTCTACCTGTTTGGTCACCTTAAGATTGTCACACACCCAAGTCTTGCTCCTCTTTCGTGCACAAAAGGTATTCACTCCCTAAACTGTACTGTTCCCTTGGGTTTTTGCAACCCAAATGCATGGCCCTGCATTTTTTAGCATTAAATCTAAGCTGCCAAATTCCAGACCATTCCTCTAGCTTCGCCAAATCTTTCCTCATGTTATCCATACCATCACCAGGAGAGGTCTGACTGACTGACTCTTCAGAAGCTCATATGTCTTAATGCACCTCAACGCAGAGCCGATGCTGTAGTCTTCACTCTTCCATGTACTTCCCCTGAACAGTACTTCTGTTCATGGGAAGTACATGGCGAAGCGACAACTACAGCATCAGCTCTACGTTGAGGTGCATCGAGGCACATAAGCTTCTGAAGTTGGAGAAAGCTCCTCTGCTGATGACGACGCATGTATCGGTCAGGTGTGAGGTGTAAGCTGCCCCCCCCCCCCCCCCCCACGGTCGATGTTGAGCGGGACGTCTCCTGTGACTCTCATATACATAGCAACATAGTAGATGACGGCAGAAAAAGAACTGCACGGTCCATCCAGTCTGCCCAACAAGATAACTCATATGTGCTACTTTTTGTGTATACCTTACCTTGATTTGTATCTGTCTTTTTCAGGGCACAGACAGTATAAGTCTGCCCAGCACTATACGTATCAATGGGCTGGGCTGAGGCTGGTGCAAGCACCCTATAAGTCTGTACAGACTGCATATGCAGTAGCCCTGAGAGCTCTTTTTCGGGCATAGGCGTCAGTACCAGCTAAGAAAGTGGTAGAGAAGCAGCTTGAGTTATAGCCTGAGCAGGCATAGGATATCTGGAAGACCTTGAATGCTCTCAATGCGAGATAAGCTGGAGAGGACAGCGGGTCACAGCAGCATAGATGTTTCCATGCATCAAGGACGTCAATGCATGGACAGTACGGACAGAGTGCCTCAAGGGAGTACAGTGGCAATACTTCTTAGACTTCTTGCACTGAAGGTCCCTTGATGCATGCAGTACTGATGATGAGGACAGAGTCCTTATGATTTTGTGGCATATATTTATTTATGGCATTTATACCCCGCTCTTTCCCGCTTGATAGCAGGCTCAGTGCGGCTTACAGGGTGTGGTACAGAGTATCATAGAGATAACACAAAGTAAGGTACAAGGTGTGGTACAGAGTATGGTATGAAGTATCACAGAGATGATCCAGTTGGAAAGAGTAGGACAATAGGGAGGGATGTGTGGGAGAGGATTGGAGTATGGGTAGTGCGGTTTGAGTTCGAGAATTAAGTTGGGTTATTTGGGTAAGCTTGTCTGAAGAGGTAAGTTTTAAGCAGCTTTTGGAAGGGTAGGTGTTCATTGGTTGTTCGAATGTGTCGAGGTATTGCGTTCCAGAGTTGGCTGCCTATAATGGAGAAGTTGGATGCATAGTAGGTTTTGTATTTGAGGCCTTTGCAATTGGGAAGATGGAGACTGAGATAAGTACGAGACGATTTGGACCCGTTCCTGGCTGGAAGCTCAATCAAGTTGTTCATGTAGCTTGGAGATTCGCCATGGAGGATCTTGTGGATCATTGTGTGGGCTTTGAAGTTTATGCGTTCCTTGATAGGAAGCCAGTGAAGTTTTACATGAAGTGGTGTTGCACTTTCAAATCGTGGTTTGCCAAAGATGAGTCTGGCTGCTGTGTTTTGGGCGGTTTGGAGTTTTTTCATGATTTGGGCTTTGCAACCGATGAATATACTGTTGCAGTAGTCGGCATGGGTGAGTACTGTGGATTGTACTAGGTTGCGGAAAGTTTTCTGTGGGAGGAATGGTTTTACTCTCTTCAGTACCCACATCATGTTGAACATCTTTTTTGTCGTGGCTTTTGCGTGAGTTTCCAAAGTTAGATGTTTATCTAATGTTACTCCTAGGATTTTTAGATTGTCAGATATTGGGATTGTAATGTCGGGGGTGATCAGGGTGGTTGGTAGCAGAGTAGCGTGTTATGATGAGAGGATTAGGCATTGAGTCTTTTCTTTGTTCATTTTCATCTTGAAAGCGTTGGCCCAGGATGATAGGATGTTCATGGCAGAGGTTATTTTCTCCAAGATTTCAGTAAGGTTGGATTGGAAAGGGATGAATATCGTGACGTCATCAGCGTAGATGAAAGGGTTAAGGTTGGATTTGGATAGGGATTTGGCCAGAGGAATCATCATAAGGTTGAAGAGGATCGGGGATAGAGGTGAGCTTTGGGGGACTCCGCATTTTGATGACCATGCAGGCGATATCGATGAGGTTGATTTGACCTAATACGATCTGGTGGTGATAAAACTTTTTATCCACTTAATGATGTTTCCGCCGATCCCTAGTTTGTCCAGTAATTTTGTGAGAATAGTATGGTCTACCATGTCGAATGCACTGGATAGGTCAAACTGCAGAAGAAGTATTTTGTTGCCAATTAAAATTTCCTGTTTGAACCTGGATACCAGGGTGAGTAGTACTGTTTCTGTGCAGGTCGGAAGCCCGATTGCGATTCATGTAAAATAGAGATATATATAGTTCGATGAAGCACCCTCTTGATGTTGTATGGGTGCACCCAATGTTAATGCCAATTCCGCGTCAACTGCTATGCTCAATGTAGATGATGATGTTGATGGAGACCCAGAAATATTTTCACACTGGACTCTGCAGGCTTTAAGGGTCCTCACTCACATGCACTGGCAGAGGTTACAATGAATGTCCCAGTGCTCTGGACCTAGGCACTGAACACACCAATTATGGGGATCTGGGCTTGAACTAGTCCTATTGCATCAAGTACACTTCTTAAAGCCACTCAACATCCTCGATGATATGAAGGGGAAAACGGCCAACACTAAGTCAAAAGACTCTGTGGCCCAGGAAGCTCGAGTAGTTGCGTATCTGAAAAAGGTCAATGCTTCCCAATGAGAAGGACACAGAGGCTCCTCGGGCCAAAAATCAAAAAAAATGAAAATACATAGAAAAAATTATTAAACTTTACAAATAATTATTGAAAAAGATAAAATATGAAGAAAAGGTATCCCAAAAAAAGGAAGGCACCGGGGCAAAGAACCCAAGATGGCGGCAGTAACTGCTGTGTGAGCGCGTCGTGGTGCGAGTTGCTGGAGGAAAATTACTTTACTATACTAATGCCACATATGAAAAGGAAGGGGGTGGTCAAGAACACACCCCCAAACCAACAACTTATCGAGCGTTTCACAATCAGCGCCCCCTCGCCTCTTGGGGAAGCGAGCCCTGTTGAGAAGTGCGAAGATGGAGAATCGGCTTCTCTAAGGCTGAAAACATCTCTCTGGCCCCCAGCATCCTTCGTGCCTCAGTGTCCGGTGATTCTGCAGCTATCAAATCAACGTGCAGAGCAGCCTGATGCCAGAAGTGCTGCGGGTGTCTCTGCAAATGAGGGAGCTGTTGACTGTGTTAAACTCCAGGAAGGAACCTAAGGTTCTTAAACTGTCCAAAGTCCCCTGGAATGTTACCTCTTGATTCATTTAAGAATTACCTAACTATGGTTTTGAAATATTCCCCTGAAGCTATTCCTCCACTTAACAAAATTTATTATGTGCCTATACCTATATAGAAATCTCAAGGAGAAATGGAGGATGGACGGACCCAAGGTACTCAGCTAGATGTGGAAAATATTTCAGACTTTTTGGAAACATCTTTGTCGAAGTCATCAGAAAGAGCTACATTGTTTGTATCTCTGGTTTTTGAACAAGATTTGAATGCTATTTTCAGATTATATTTTAGACATTCGACAGAACTATTTTATGGTAAACATATTTGGATTTACCCTGATGTAACAAAATCTACTCGAGAGAAGGAAACAATTTTGATTACGAGGAAAGAGACCAGAGATCTTGGTGCCACTTTTCTATTGGCTTACTCATGTAAATGCATGATTAAATTTGGAGGGACTAAATATGTCTTCTTTGCACCAGAACAATTGAGGAGTTTTCTAGATATGAAGATCATTTGTGTCAGCTTTGGACTTTATTAGTAATTAATGGGTGTGGGGGGGGGGGGGTAACTGTTAAACCTTATGTTCCTATGAATCTAATTTTCCTTTTTTGCTTTCTTCTGGCTTGGGGATTCTCTTCCTTATTAGTAGTGGTCTAAGGAAGATTTAAAGTGCTTTCTTCTTTAAACAAGATTTATAGAATATTTTTGATTGTGTTTCTGAAATAAGAGTTATTCTTGTGAATGTAAAATTGAAAATTATAAATAAATAAAAAGATCTGTTTTGTGAAGGCTCAGTGCTCAATCCTCGCTCACATTATCACAGTGCCCCTTATTCCCCTCAAAGTATTCCCTCTCATGAATACATATTTAAAAAAGGCTTATTCTTAGCCCTCCCCCCCACCCCAGTTCTGCTTGGTGGTCTAGGGAATCCAAAGCAGGAACAATCCCCAGTTGCTCCTGCCTCTACAGGTGCCAATTTCAAAATGGCACCCACGACTCCCTAGCAACAGTCTCACAATACTACCACTAAGGGTCAGGCTACCACTGATCTTAATTTAGAAGTCTAAAAGTTAAGCTTATAAATTTAGGGCTGCCATTCATTTGCCCAGATTTATGAACCTAATGCTGAAAAATAAGTGCTACGTTTCTAACTTCTTTCCCCCACACTAAATCCACCCCTGCTGCCACCCACTTTTTATGCTCCTACATTTAAGAGTTTAGTGAAATTTTGAACATAAATTTAGGCACTTGGCCCTAGTAAATTTTCAAAGAGGCCAATTTAGGAGACTAAGAGGGGCATAATCAAACAGGGACGACCATCTCTAAGGGCACCCATCTCTAAGGACGTCCCGACGAAGGGGCGGGGAAACCCGTATTATCGAAACAAGATGGGCGTCCATCTTTCGTTTCGATAATACAGTCGGGGACGCCCAAATCCCAACATTTAGGTTGACCTTAGAGATGGTCGTTCCCGGTTTTTGGTGATAATGAAAACCGAGGACGCCCATCTCAGAAACAACCAAATCCAAGCCATTTCAGAGGAGGCAGCATTCATAGTGCACTGGTCCCCCTCACATGCCAGGACACCAACCGGGCACCCTAGGGGGCACTGTAGTGGACCACATATTGCTCCCAGGTGCATAGCTCCCTTGAGTGCTGGGTAGGTTGGTGCACAGTGATTCCTGTGCTGCACGTGAAGTGTCAAAATCAAGACTGGTGCACAGTGCAGTTATGACTGCATTGGGAATCAACCAAGGTCTCTGTGCTTATGCAGAAATGTGTAGGTCAGTGCTACACTCTTGCTGAAACTTTGTAGATGGCACAGGAGAAGTCTGAACTTGTCTGCATTTTAGAAGATGCACCCTGGAGATCACCTGCTCTGAGATGCATGTGCTTCTTCAGACTTTGAAGGTGTTGTAAGCTCAGACTTATGCAAATGCACAGTAGACTAAGAAGTCTGTTGAGACTCAAGGTGATTTGGAGGATCCCTGGCACTTGTTTGCAGATGGACTCTTTAGAACATCTGGAAGGTAGAGACTATGTCACATTTGTGACCGTTTCCTTGTCTGTGCTCACCTCGCCCTCTGGTGGCCAGACCTGGTGGCTGCAATGGACTGTCTGTTTACTGTCACCCATTCCAGACTTCAGCCCAGTTCAGTCCAGTTCTTCCGGGCTGCCTGAATTGCTTTCCTTGTTTGTACCTGAACAGCACCTGTAGTTGCCTTGTGATTGCTGCAGCTGATGGGCTTTATTAATCACCTAGAAACTTCTGTGTTTGCCTTTGCATCGTCTAAGGTCCCTGGTATGTGGGTGTGCTCTGTGCACTTCTGCCTAGTCCAGTTTTATTCTGAGTTCTTGCCTGGTTCTTGTTTGTTTGTGTGTAGTTAGCTTTGGTTTTATTGTTTAGTTCCTAGTCTTGTTTCTGGTCTGCATTTCCTTGTCTTGTGTCTGTGTTCTTTATTAGTGGCTGCTTGGCAGCTTTTAGTCCTCACTCCCTCCTGTCTGTGTTTCTGTCTTAGTGGCTGCCTGGCAGCTTGTAGTCTTGACTCTGTTGTGTGTTTCCTGCTGGTATCCAGTTCCTGCCTAGTCCGGTAAGTCCTGCCGGCCGCCTGCACCCAGGGGCTCAACTCCTGGGGAAGGGTGGGAAAGTGCAGGTGAAGCCTTGCTCCAGTCCTGTGTTCCAGTCCAAGTGTTCTTGTCCAGTGTGTTCCTGCTTTGCTTATCCCTGTCCCTGCTTTGTGTGTGTGTTAGCCCAGTGCTGGTTGGGGTGGTTTTGCCTGCCACTGCTGCTCCTTGGCAGCGGCCCAAGGGCTCACACACCTAGTTGCTGCTTTGAGACCTGATAGACAACATCCACAGAACAGGATCTACTGGAGTGGGAGAATCAGCCGATCTCTGCACAGATGATGTTTTCTCCTTTTTCTGCACTAAGAGTCTTCTCCACCTCATAATAATTGCCAAGTTGATCTAGGCCATATTTTCAAGCTTGTGGAAAAACCTTTCCACATTACTTACATTTAGCATAATTTTGATCTGCTCCTGAACAGATCAGGCATTTGGAATGGTGTCAAAGTTCTGAATTCTTATACCATATTAACTGCATGGCTGGAACCCCAAATTCATCTGAAACATTTTCTGCAGGAAAAAGAAAATAACGTCTTTTTTGAAAGACTAGCAAGAGGTAAACCTCTTCAATTACAGCATAGCTTAGTTTTCGCCTCCATTTGACAGAATGGAAAAATACTGAGGAACTGAGGCGACTGCTGTGTGTGGAAAGGGCTGTGCATACTCAGAACTATACGAATAGTTCTGAGCTCTGGAAGAGCTGTTATATTCTGGCACCATGTAATTCTGTCACCCTGCTTGTGTACCTGGTTATATCCTACTTGTTGATTAAAAATCTGTCTCCCTTCTATAAAAAAAACAGTAATTGAAATGGCCTGGCTAAACAAAATGAGGGGGTTAGCTGAGAGAAAAACTACCTTTAGCTGCAAATAAAGACTCATGACACCCCAGCCACAGCAGCAACTAGGTCACACTGAGCTGCAAATCCAAAGACACATGTAAAAACTGTCAGGTGAATAAATAAAATAAAAATTATTGGGATGTGAGCTGCTGCTACAACTACTAATTTTATTTATGCCTATCATGCATCAACTAAACATTACTATATGTATGGAGACCTGAAAAATTAAATTTAAAAATTACCCCCTCGGATATTTCTGTTAGACATCACTGCACAAGATACATCACTTGATTATAAAAAGTTTACAAGTTAAGCAACATGGTCAAACTGACACCAAGATTATCCAAGTTTGCTAGACTCCATAAACCTATACTATCAGGAAGAGCTTTGTTTCCCATGCACCAATGGTCAAATTAAATGCCAATCATTGGTAAATTTATTTCATCAGTGGAGTCTACTATTGATCAGCTAGTGTAGGGGATTTTCAACTCTGTCAGTGAGTACCTCCACCCAGGCTGGTTTTCAGCATATCTACAACAAATACGCATAATGAAGGTGGTGCATGAAAAACTCTCATATACATTTGCTATAAGTATGCTGAAAGCCAGATTGGGTGGGGCTATCAAGGACAAAGCTGAAAACTAAATAGCGAGTACTTGCAATCTGCTAGCTCGAAGTCTGACAGGAAGGGTATGGCACAGACCTGATATTGGGACATTCATCCTACGTTCTCTTTCCCAGGGAGGAGATAGTGATCCAGTGCCCGAACGTGTTTTCTGGTGATCAGATATCCTGTCATAGCTCAACTCTGCACATTCATTAGGAGCAGGGTACTCAGCGTGATTCCCAGCTCCCCTCAGTGCTAGAGACAGAAAACACAAACAGTAAATTCAAAATTAAATAAACACATTTTTATCATCTTACACTTGGAAAGCAAGGACACCAGAACATTAAACAGGTTTGCCAACATTAGAAGCCTACCTTGCTCCCCTCCGCCTGGAAGCACAGGTGACAGTCTCAGGGGACCTTCCAGCAGAGTTGGAGGAGAAACAAAAGCCCTAGTCTCGGAGGAAGGCCGTCCTAACGGGGAAGGACCACAAGGGGAGTTCTCTGCAATTATTTCACAAAACAGAAATATTCAAGTCCACAGAGGTACAGCTATCAAAGAGCTTTGTAATTATCTCTTAGTAATTTATATACTCTGATTTTTTCAGGTTGGTTAAATTATTTAACCCAAAACACCATACCTCTACCAAACGCTGCACTGGACACATCAAGAGCATAGGGATCCTTTTCTAAAAGCTCAAGTTTAAACTCTGCTTCCGTTAATCTGAAACACAGGAAACACAAATATTTCAGGATAAACTTAATAGTAGAGCAACCCATTCGGAACAGAGACATACTTTATGTAAGCTAATTTTTAGAAAATTGCTTTTGCCATTTGTGTATAACAATTCTTCATAATTATTCAAGAAAGAATATTTAAAAAATGGTTGCATGCATCATGCATTATACTGCTAATTGTTATCTCCCAACTTCTCCATGCATTTTTCCTGCTTTTTCTGAAATCTACATCTCTTATTCAAAGATCTATTGTACAGCATTTCAACTGAGTTAATTCTCTGAAAGTTCCACTTCTTAGTAGATTTAAAGTGTTCCAGACTTAGAGGTAGGGACTTGGGATGGGGATGCGTTGTTGATGATACAGCAGTATAATCAGGAATTAAGCATGGTTAGTAAAGGAACAATATGTACTGTTTTTTATTCACTTATTGAATAGTTAAAAGTTGAAAATGCAAAAAAAAAAAAAAAACTCCAAACCTGCTTTTCAATTTTGCTTATATAAAATTTAAAAATCACATACAAAGATCAAGTAAAGGAAACTATACATACAACCTACTTTCATAATATCAAATTTTCAAATTCACACTGCGATGATAGACAATCCAATGATAGACAATCTCTCTTCTCTGCTTTACTCACTCAGTGGAGGAGTGGCCTAGTAGTTAGGGTGGTGGACTTTGGTCCTGGGGAACTGAGGAACTGAATTCGATTCCCGGCACAGGCAGCTACTTGTGACTCTGGGCAAGTCACTTAACCCTCCATTGCCCGCCGCATTGAGCCTGCCATGAGTGGGAAAGCATGGGGTACAAAATTAACAAAAATAAAAAAATAAAAAATTAAATCTCTTTGGCAAAGATCCTTTCTATCTTAATAGCAGGGGTCAATGTTATAAGTTAAACTAAAGCCACATCCCCACTGCCTCCTGACACAAAGGGTAGGATCCTGTAACCACCTGGCTTGTTCACATAGAACACTGCAACATGGTTGCCCGTTTGAATGAGAATAATTTGGTTCTGTAGCTGATCTCTGAAAGACTGTAAAGCATTCCAAATAGCCCTGAGCACAAGTTGATATGGTAAGCTGTTTCCTGAGCAGACCAAGTACCCCAAGTGTGAAGCCCATCTACATGAGCTCCCCATCCTAAGTTAAAAGCATGTGTTGTTAATACCATCTGAGGAGTTGAAATTTGGAATGGCAGTCCCGTAATCAAATTCGACCAAACTGTCCACCAGAGAAGGGCATGAGTCAGTTCTGGAGGAATCTGGATTACATCCGCTAGATTCCCAGCCACCTGAGACCACTGGGCCTCTCTCAAATGGAGACGTGCACTGGGAGTGGCATGCACTATTGAGGCCACATGGCCCATTAATCTCAACATTTGTCAAGCTGTGACCTGCTTGCTGCTTTGGACAAGTGTTATCAAGGCCGCTGCTCATGCTTGAGGAAGAAAAGCTCGAGCCCGTAATGTATCAAGCAGGGCTCCTATGTACTCCAATCGCTGAACTGGAAGAAGATGGGACTTAGGGTAGTTTTACCACAAACCCTAGTAACTCCAATACCCGAATAGTTAGGCACACTGACTGTCGCTCCCCTCCTGCAATGGAGATACTTCCTGTGACTGGGAAGTATCAAAATGTGGGTACAGGTATCTTTTAAATTCAGAGAGCATAGCAAATCCTTTTCCTGAATCATGAGAAGAAGGGTGCCCAGGGAATCATCCTGAACTTTTGTTTAACAAGGAATTTGTTCAGGGTCCCTAGATTTAGGAAGGGATGAAATCCCACCATCTTTTTGGGCACAAGGAAACACCTGGAATAGAATCTCTTCTCTTCTCCTGGTGGCACGGGTTCAACCACAGCCTGTAGAAGGGCAGAGATTTCTTCTACAAGTAACTGCTTGTGTCGAGAGAAGACGAACAATGCTCTTGGTGGGCAATTTGGTGGTCTTTGATGCCAATGCAGGGCGGAATCAAGATGAACTATTTAAGAACCCACTGGTCGAAGGCTACAAGAGGCCATCTTTGCTGGAAAAAATTCAACCTTCCCCCTACTGATAGGCCATTCAGGATGGTTACTTGAACTCCGACTATGCTTTCCTGGAGCCAGACAAAAGCTCATCCCTTGCTTTGACTGGGGAGCCAGCTGGGACTTCTGAGGACGGGACTGGCGAGGCTGACAGCGCTGGGTCTGGGACTACTGGGCAGAACGAGAAGGTGGCAGAAACCTATGGCTTTGAGAGTAGTAGGGTCACCGCCTAGGCCCACTCGAAAACCTCCTAGAAGAGAAGGCTGCAGCTGGAGATTGCCAAGACAGGGACTGGATAGTAACCATATGTTTCTTGATGAGGTCAGCAACCTCATCTACCTTGTCCCCAAAAAGGCTGTCCCTTTGGCAAGGTCCATCCGCCAACCTCTCCTGAACCACTGGTTCTAGGTCAGAGACACGTAGTCATGAGAGTCTGCATATCCCCACACCCACTGCAGAGAGTCTGGATGCAATATCAAAAGAATCCTAAGTGCCCCACCAGAAACTTTCTGAACTCCAGCTACTTATTAGCCAACTAGTGAAACTCTACGGCCTACTCCTGAGGGAGAGAATCTGAAAAGCTAGTAGGACTGGATGCGGGCAATAAGAATCGAGGCCTGCTAAGCCTTCCCCCCCCCCCAAACAAGTCTAGTGTCCGAACCTCTCTACCTGGGGAAGCAGAGGCACGAGTCCTGGAGCTCCTAGCTCGTTTGAGGGTGGATTTGACAACTAGAGAGTGGCGAGGTAGCTGTGCCTTCTCGAATCAGAGAGCCTTCTGGATACGATACTGCATATCCACTTTCTTAGGTGTGATCTGCACTGAGACAGGAGATTCCTAGTTCTTTGTCAGTGCATCTTTAAGGACAGGGTGCAATGGTACTGTGAGCCCTTCCTTAGGAGGAGACTCATAATCCAGAACAGTTTAACATCTCTGCCCTGGGCCCTTCCTCCACCTCCAACTTAAATGGAATGGCCGAAGCCTTCTCCTTCACAAAACAGCACTCTTCCCAGTGTCAGTGCTTCTCAGGTACTGGCGATGCCAATGCACTGGCGTTCCTGGCACCATATGCATCGAAGAGGACGAATGCTTACGCTTCTTGGGCTTCCCTCAATGCTCAGTATCACGGTCCCTCATTGTTGGGTCCCATGCTGACCGATCCCAGGGCGTACTTTCAGCACCTGACATCAAGAGAGGTGGAGACCTCCTCAATGCTGGTAAACTCCCAGTGGTAGTCTAAGTCTGAGCAGCCATCGAGGTCAATGCTTCTGATGCCGATGTTAATGGACCGACCTTCAAGGAGCCAAAAAGTTTCTCCTGCTGGTCCTGCCACGCCCTCAACTACATTTTCAAACAGAGAGAACAAGAGAGTTAGGCCCATAACACCTGACTACATTGGGCACACCTCTTGAAGCCCTGGGAGTCTTCTTGGACATCCAAAAAAGAATCATGGCCAAATTAAACTCCTCAATTATGAACTGTAAAAAGGGGCAGCCAAACTGAGGTCAGTGCTCCAGCCTAAGCAGGCCTAACAACTCGCGAAAAAGAAAGCAAAGACCTGAAAAAACTAAAAGGAAACAAAATAAAATAAAGTTTAAGGATAGAAGAACTGCGAAAGGAACACAAATACCTACATGGGAAGGCACTACAATAGCACAGAAAAACACTGAGGAGAACACAAAGACGCATTCTCCCTGCTCTGCAGAAAAATGAAGACTGAGGGACCCACGCTCACCTGTCGGGCGGGAAGGCACCAGCGCATGCACAATGAGATGCTGCTAGAAATTTCTACAATCATCTTGCTACACCAGGCTCCATCAGATGATGTCACCCAGATGTGAGAATACAACTGGCCTGCTTATCCTCAAAGAACTGAACAATCTAACACACTTTAGTAAAAGGGCTCCTTTGCCTTTGTATGAATAACATCTTCCAGATAATTAAATTCCACCAAAATCAACACATCCTTAAACTCTAAATAGTATTGGACTATTGACTCATGAAAGCCCTCCACTGATTTGGCCTCTTTCTCTGGGGCTAAGTAAATGAAGAGGATCCTAATCAGACCTTTATTATTTAAAGAGCTTAATCTTAATATTCAAACCCTTTAACTGAACCACTACTATGCAAATAAACTTGCAACTAATCTAATCTACAAACAAAATCAGCCCCCCCCCCTACCCTTTTTAATCAATCTAGGGCAATTCATCACCTTGTAACCCAAGAGGCACATTGCCTGCAACTGGGGACTCTCTGATCTGGTCAATCATCGTCTTTCTTTGTTCTATGACCTATTGAGCATGTCTAAATCACTACAGGCATATGAGTGTGATACACAGTATAAATGAGACTGAACAAGAAAACACAGACTAGTTTCACTGGTCCTTAATTATCAGTTTTCTAGCAGTTTCTTATACATGGCATATACAACTAGTGGATACTGAGCAGTACTTACTTTTGCCTGTTGTGCGCATTTTCTTTTCTAACATCATTAAGGTTCCTTTCAGCTGCTCGTGCTGCAAGCTATAAAACCAAACCAAATGCTGTTCAGTAATTTTCCACTGAAAAGTATGTACTTTCAAATGCTGTCAGAGTACTCCAATGGAACAATACAAGCACTCCTGCTCCTACATCAGACAAAATTCTAACAATTCACATGGCAAGCTTACGGCAAGTCTAAGTTACAGAACATCAGTCCAACTTCAAATAGCAGTAAGCAAAAATTCTGGTTTCAACCTCTGGTATCCACTATAAAAAATTAGAGCCCAGTGGAAAAAACATATGGAAGACATCTTATAGGAAGTGTCAGCTGAAATGTTCTCCAGGATCCGTAACTAACAGTACGTCCTATCCAAGAGAACTCATCATCACCAATGGGCAAGAGAACTAGAAAAACACAAGAAAAATCCCTTCTACCCTCAATCGTACTGTTGGAATTTTAATAGTCAGAGCTATTTCAGTACATTCAGCTGCTAAGTTACTATCTTAAGAAACCTACCAAAAATATCCAATAATTTAACTCAAAAGTTTAGTTTCATAAGAACTTTAGACAAGCCATGCCAAGTCAGATCAAAGTCCAGCAGCGTGTCTCTGACAGTGGTCAGTTCGGGTCACAGGTACCCAGCAAAACCAAAAAAGGTAGATCTATTTCTCATAGCTCATTTCCAGAGAGCCAGTTCTAATCTGGCTAATCAATTTTTATGGAGCTTGTCCAAACCTCTTTTTGAACTCCCTAGGTTAGTTGTTTTGAGCATATCCTCTGGCAACAGATTCCACAGCTTAGTATTTAAATACTATTTACAATTTTTCTCAATCTACTGGTCATTAGTTTTATTGTATACCTCTTGTTTAACCTTTCTAAGCAACCCTAAAATAACTGTTCCCTATATAACCATTCCACCTACCTCACGATTTTATAATCTTCTATGCTAACCCCTCTCCAAGCTGAAGAGCCCTAACCTGCTTGGCCTCTCTTCATATGGAAAGTGTCCCATCCCCGTTATCATTTTGTTGCCCTTAGCAGAACTAGAAAAGGTTCAGAGATGTCTATTTTGATATTAGGTAACCAAGACTGCATACAATAATCACGGAGTAGTTGCACCATGAACCTATATGGAAAAATGATACTCTGTTTTGTTCTTCATCCCTTTCTGAATAATCCATATTGTTGTATCTGCTTTTAAGGAGGCTGAATTGCACAGCTCAAAACTTCATCATATTGTCCACAGTAACTCCAATATCTTTTTCTTGGGTGGTGACTCCTGAAAACCCATCATTTTGTACCTGTAGCTGGGATTATTTTTCCCTGTTTCAATTTGTATTTGTTCAATTACATTTTATCTGAAATTTAGATGCCCAGTCTCCATCATCTCACAAGATCCTTCTACAAATGTTCACAATCCTCTACCATTTTAACAGCTGAATAATTTTTTGTGTCACCTCCAAATCTGATCTAATAAATCAAAAAGGCAAGACATGCCTTTGCTGGACCCCAATTGACTCGTTCCCATTAAGCCATGCCTATCTATAGTCACTTCTGAGCATGTCATCTAGGTCCTAAAGCTGATTTGTATTTACATACTAAAGCTAAGCCATCATTTTCATATGGGCAAGAGAACAAACTGCTACTAAAACTTACCCAGTTATCATGTGCTTTCTTCTCATGTGAAGTAATCTGTTAAAGAGAAATATATTCATTAGCATACCCACTAATAATTACTACCTTATCACTTTTCAAACAATTGGAGGGGGGGGAATAAGCATAATGATTTGATTTATGGACTTTATATTAAAGCAGTTTATAATGCTTCGTTATACAATCATTTAGAAGACAGGAGTTTACATCTGAGAGGCATTTTTTATATGACGTCTAAGTTCAACTTTGGAAGTTTACACAAAACGTCCAAAATCCAAACAGGAAAGGTGCTCATTTTTGAAAAAGAAAAAAAGTCTATTTTTTTTTTTTTTTCAAAAATACTGTTTCAAACAAGATTTTGTGCTTTGAACATTTTGTTTTTTGGTCCATTTAAAAAAAAAAAAAAAAAGTGCAAAACGTAGAGATTCATGCCATTGGGATGTAGGAGCAGCCAGGATTTTTATTAGACTGGTCCCTCAGACATCCCAGGATAGCAATGGGGCACCCTAGAGGGCACTTCATGAAAATGCTCCCAGCTGCACATCTCACCTTTGCTCCCAAGGGGGCATCTATATGTGGATACAGTAGGGTTTGGGTGACTTTGGGAGGGGTCACGGTTTGTGATGACAGGCCAGCAGCTGAGGGGAGATATGATAGAGGTCTATAAAATAATGAGTGGCGTTGAACAGGTAAATGTGAAGCGTCTGTTTACACTTTCCAAAAATATTAGGACTAGGGGGCATGTGATGAAGCTACAAAGTAGTAAATTTAAAACGAATCGGAGAAAATGTTTCTTCACTCAACGTGTAATTAAACTCTGGAATTCGTTGCCAGAGAATGTGGTAAAGGCGGTTAGCATAGCAGAGTTTAAAAAAGGTTTGGACGGCTTCCTAAAGAAAAAGTCCATAGACCATTATTAAATGGACTTGGGAAAATCCACTATTTCTGGGATAAGCAGTATAGAATGTTTTTGTACTTTTTTGGGATCTTGCCGGGTATTTGTGACCTGGATTGGCCACTGTTGGAAACAGGATGCTGGGCTTGACGGACCTTTCCCAGTATGGCAATACTTATGTACTTATGTAATGCTCTTTTGTGGGAACTACAATATAAATTTTCCTTAGCGTGCATATCTGTCCTTATTGTGCTGCCTTTGCAGAAACGGCAGCTTGCCCTAAGTGTCAAAACGCCCCTACCTGTTACGATTCTGCCCATGTTTCAGGCTCTCAGTCATCTCGCCACCTGGTGGCCAGACCTGGTGGCTGCAATGGACTGTCTGGTTATTGTCACCCGTTCCAGATTTCAGGCCAGTCCAGTCCGGACCTTCCAGACTGCCAGACTTGCTCTGTTTGTATGAACCTGCACAGCCCCCGTAGTTGCCTGGTGATTGCTGCAGCTGAGCCTCAGCTGCTGCTGGGCTTATTAGTCAGTTGGAAATTCTCTGCCTTTGCATCGCCTAAGGCCCTGAGGTTTGTTGGGGTGCTGTTTGCACTTCTGCTCAGTCTGGTTTCTTGCCTTGATTCTAGTCTGTTTTAGTTAGTCTGTGGGTAGTTAGATTAGGTTGTTTGTTTGCTAGTCCTGTTTCTGGGTTATAGTTTTGTGTTTAGTCTTTGCTGTTTGTGTCTTAGTGGCTGTTCTGCAGCTTTCAGTTCTGTGTCTTGTTAGCCAATGTTTTGTTCCCTGTTTTAGTGGCTGCTTCCAGCTTTCAGTCTTGTCCTTTAGCTTATCCCTTCCTTGCCCTGCGGTCCCTGTTTATTCCTTTCCCCTCTGACCCTCAGTCCCTGTGCAGCCTTGTTGGGATCCTGTTCCGGCCCTGTCCTTTAAGTCCTGCTGGCCACTTGCAGGCAGGAGCTCAACTCTTGGTGAAAGGTGGCCATGTGCAGGTGAAGTCTCACTATTTGTCAGAGTTCTGCCTTGCCTCTGGTGTAGGGTGGTTTTGCCTGCCGCTGCCGCTCCTCGGCAGTGGCCCAAGGGCTCACAAACCCAGTTCCAGCGTTGAAAACGTGACACTGCCACACTGGGACATATGTTTTGGGCTCAAGTCTTGCATGCTACAGAGTCCCAATGGTCTCACAACCTGTTTATCTTGGATCCACTGCTATTGCTTGAAGATTATAACAACGTCGCCAGTGCCACCAGGCCTTCTGGGGTTTCTTCAGCGCCTGGTTCTTATGGCCAAAAAAGTCATTCTTCTTCATTGGCAATAGCCCACCGCACCTTCTATGTCTATTTGGAGATCTCAGATGATTACATTACTCACCATGGAACGTAGAGCCACTCAAGACATTTCTTCAGCCAAGGGTCAGCAATTTCAGCATTGTTGGGTGCACTTCTGGTCAATTCTGCAGCCCGTAGCCGACTTTTAAATTAACAGACTTTCTCTTCCATGCATCAAATTCGGGTAGCAGGTGAGAGGGGATGGGAGAGGGATTTAGATTAGCATTTTTGTCATAGATAAGAGTTTGACTCTGTATAGTGTTTGCTGCATTTAAGCGATGTGACAACTGTTTTTTGTATCTAATGTTTGCCGTTATGATTAATAAAGATGATTTTTTTTTAAAAAAACAACATTAATTCACATCCCCTTCAGCCATCTCTTCTCCAAGCTGAAGAGCCCTAACCTTAAACCATCCTGTTCCCAATCCCCATCGCCCAATACCATCATCTCCTATCATCAATGGTCGGCCATTATCTTTTCTCGATTCTGTTCATATCCTTGGTGTTCCCTTTAACTCTAATCTAACATTTAAATCATAGGTTAACTCAGTTGTCCGTCTCTCTTTTCAGGCGCTTTGGGGCATTCATTCTGTGAAACCCCTATTGTCCATTGGTCAGATACGGTCATAAGTACATATCAGTACATAAGTGCTGCCATACTGGGACAGACCAAAGGTCCATCAAGTCCAGTATCCTGTTTCCAACAGTGGCCAATCCAGGTCACAAGTACCTAGCAAGATCCCAAAACAGTACAATACATTTTATGCCGCTTATCCCAAAAATAAGCAGTGGATTTTCCCAAGTCCATTTTACTAAAGACTTATAGACTTTTCTTTTATGAAGCCATCCAAACCTGTTTTAAACCCCACTAAGCTAACTGCTTTTACCACATTCTTTGGCAACGGTCACTAATCCATGTCTTGACGTTAATGTGCCTTATTTTAATGCCCTCTACAATGGCTTGCCACAGGCTACCTTTTGGAAGCTAAATTTAGTTGAGTCTACCGTTGTCAAACTGCTGAATAACGCTCACCATCGGGACTATATCATCCTTCGACGAACAATCATTGCCAGTTTCAGCTAGATGTAAATTTAAAATACTCTCCTTGATTTATAAAGGCTTCTCCCCTGCTGCACCAAATTATATATCCGATCTGCTCTCACTCTATCTCCCTGCACATGTTGTTCGTTCCTCTCAGCGAGCTCTCCTTTCTTTGCCTCCACCATCTTTGCTGAGACTAGATCCATCGCATGATTCTGTTTTCTCCTTTCTTGGATCCTCACTGTGTAACTCTCTTCCTTTGGACATCCATTTGGAACCAACCTAACTGATCTTTAAAAAAGGCAATAACCTGGCTTTTAACCTTTAACTGACTTTTCCCCTCTTTTTATCTCTTCCTTTGGGAACAGTGTCCCTCTCCCCACTATCTTTTTGTTCTTCCCTCTCGGTTTTGTTCCTCAGTTTCTCTCTTTTTTTTTGTTCTCTTTCTCTTTCTCTTTAAATAAGACTGTAATTCTTTTCCTCCTTCATCTTTTGTATTTGTAAACCGTGTAGAAGTAATATCTGTACATTATGTGGTATATCAAGTGCAATAAGTGAAAGTATTTGTGGTAACTTCTAAATGAAAGTATACAAAGTATGTAAATCACTCTTCAGGGGGTAGATTTTTGCTGGAAAACTAGGTAAGTAGAGTTGAAAATACAATCTAAAAGTATATATTAGCTCCCCTGACCTAAACAGGCTTCTTTGCTACATGGGTAAAAGTATACAACATGTGGACTTTCAACAGCACTAAAGAAGGGCAATTTTAAAGCAGCTCTTGTTCCCTATACCCTCACCATTCATGGTTCTCAATGCATCCCTCAGGCTAGCAGGTTTGTTCACCCATTTTGGGCCTTTTGAAATGTTCATTAGGGCGTACATATCTCATGGAGAAGATATGTACCAGAATACGATTGCTCCATCACATTATCTAATTTCCTCATTTTCAGTGTGCCTTTAGATCCTGGAGGATTTTGTTTTGGACTTTTTTGTACTTTAATAAGAACTTCTTAAGAACAAAGCATGGTGTATAGTTTTTTTGGTTAATTTGTAGCCTGGTTTCAGTGGAGAGATTGAAAGAACATCCAGAGGTCAACAGTGCAATCTGTGTAGAAATATTTATTAAGATGTGGTAAAAAGATGAAAGGTCATGGATTTGATATATCGTCTATCTGTAGTACAATCAAAGTAGTTTACATTTATTATATGCAGGTACTTTCCTCTGTCCCTAGTGGGCTCACAATTTTTGTACCTGGGGCAGGGCAATGGGTTATGTGTCATGTCCAAGGTCATGAGGAGCCATAGTGGGGGACAGAGGCCCAACTCCTGCTGGCAGGGTCTCCATATAACTTGTGCCAGCAACTCGAGAACCCAGCCCAAAGGCAAGGCTCCAAGCTAAAATGAGATTCAAAACACCCCCACGTTGGCCTGTGATTGGCCCACACGTTGATCCCTGGGAAATAGGTACAGTCCGCAGAACTTGACCAGCAAGACACTGGGTCTATGGGAGAAGGTACTAAGCAAAACAAAAAAAAATAGCTGCACCAGTCTAACCTTCACCACTGCTGGAGGTAGAGAAATACAGACTAGCTCCAGGCTATATCTACTGTTATACTAGTGATGTCGGTGGAATTTGTCCGTTTTCTCTACTTCCATCTGCTGGTCGGAAGATATAACCCCACTGGTGTGGACTGGTTTAACTGGACTATAAGGAACAAATTTTAGATGCAAAGAAGGCCAAAAAAATATGTGCTGGCAGGCCTGGTTTACCTTGTGGGCTACTGTTTGCCCATCCCTGTTCTAAATCATTAAGAACCATGTTATTTTCTGGAACAGGTAGCTTCAGCATCACAGAGTCGTCCACCAAGTCATAAAAACAAAAACAGCTCATCTGTACCCCAGTACAGGGCCACAGACATAGTGTAATCATATTAGTTTCCAAAACAAGAAGCGAACACAGATATGCTCAAATAACTATACCTGGCTTTGGTAAGAACGAATGGTTTTCTCTAGCTCTTCTTCTAGGTCTTTTGCTCGAGTTCTGCAAATAAATAATTACATCAAGTTAATATAATACCTTACTACTGATATAATTGCATCAAAATGCTGTGTTAGCATTATTTGTACCTGTAACTGTTTAGCTCTTCAGCAGCATGGTTAATCTTTTCATCTACTTTAGAGAGTTTTTCTTCTTTCTGTAAGCGATATTTTTCTTCTACGGTCAATTTCCTTAAAATAGAAAAACAAACACACTTTACAATCATTTGAAACCAGAGAACACATTAGCTACAAGGCAAAAAGTTGGGTTTTTTTTCTTGAAAGAAAACAGTATCCTATGCATATTTAAGTAGTATTTCAAGTATACCGAAGTATTAAAACACATGCTATATCTACAAACAAAAAAACAAAACATTAACCTTATATAAATCAAGTGCAATGATCAGTGCAGTTTCCCTGCAATTCTACTGCCGACTCTAAAGCACCTACGGAAGCAAAAATCAGAAACTGCATTAACTAATCTGATGCCATGTCATACGAGGTTACATGTGTCACTGTTACCAAACATAGTTGCTTCTAGGGGTACAAAGAGTTGCATGGGAGGCACTTAATACAAACAGGACTAAGAATATAGTCACTAAGTCCAAAGCTATCTAATTAGTTACTACTAATAGAAATCAAACAAAATAAAACATGGAAAAGAAAATAAGATACCTTTTTTATTGGACATAACTTAATACATTTCTTGATTAGCTTTCAAAGGTTGCCCTTCTTCGTCAGATCGGAAATAAGCAAATGTGTTAGCAGATAGTATATATAAGAGAAACATCAAAGCATTACTTTGACAGTCTGACAGAGTGGGAGGGTGGGGGTATGCATGGGGACATCAAAGCATTTCATTGATATTCTAACAGGATGGGTGTTGGTAGGACTTAATAAGGATCTGGGTTTTCTAACCCATTATAAACCATAAAGCTGTATTTCTCTGTTTATTACCCTCCTCTCACCTACCAACACCCATCCTGTTAGAATATCAATGAAATGCTTTGATGTCCCCATGCATACCTCCTACCCACCACCACCCTCCCACTCTGTCAGACTGTCAAAGTAATGCTTTGATGTTTCTCTTATATATACTATCTGCTAACACATTTGCTTATTTCCGATCTGACGAAGAAGGGCAACCTTCGAAAGCTAATCAAGAAATGTATTATGTCCAATAAAAAAGGTATCATCTTATTTTCTTTTCCGTGTTTTATTTTGTTTGATTTCTATTGATAACCTTTAAGAGTGGACTAAAACGGCTACCACACCTCTCTAATTAGTTACTGCAATTCCTCTGAATTGCTAGCCAAATATCGTTATTGAAATGCAGTGATTTACAGTCAACTCTTGGCTACAATATCAACTCCTGCCCACAATATTTTTGTTTTGTATGTTTCTCTCTACCTGTGAAGTTTCATTTCATTTTCTTGATACATCTCTGTCATAACCCTCAGTTTTTGCTGTAGCTTCTGAACTTCACTCTCAAAACGTGAGGTTTCAGAATGTAGGGAGCTTTGTTCATTTTGAAGTTGTTTGATGCGATCTGAAAGGTGAAAAAAAAACAATTAAAAACAGGAATATAAGGTCAGAGGAGGGTGTTGTACATAACGCAGTTTGCAAAGTAGAAATGCACACTTCAGAAAATCAGAAGAGACATACTGTACATGCTAGATGCTGACTAGCTAAATAACAGCAGTGCTGGTAATTGTTACTCAGCTTGTACTGATGTTCATTTTTCTATTCACACACAAAGTGAGGTGAAAACATTTGGGAAGAAAAACAAAATTAAGAAGTAATGCTTAAACTCCACGTGCAATTACAATGAGCACTTGATATCTAAGCATCACCAGAATCCCTTGCAGTAAGACTAAAGGGCTCATTTTCAAAGCACTTGGACTTACAAAGTTACATAGTAACCTATGGATGTCTAAGTGTTTTGAAAATACTCCTCTAAATCATCCAGGATATCACAAGAGCAAAGTACGGTAATGTTCTCCTAAATAGTCAATTCCAAACCTGCAGTCCAGAGAAAGGCTTTGGTACATTTTATAAATATCTATTAATATGGTTTAATTCATTCAGGAGATGCTTTTGCAAAGAGAAAAATGTTCTCTCTTTCATCATGTTCTTGTCACAAGTTGATAAAGTCTGCTTCAGAATTGATTAAAATTACCATTTTGAACTCCTTGATATTGTGTGTGTGTGAATCCCCTTTTTCTTTGGAAAAGATGCAGGGTCTTCATTTATTAAATATGGATGGATAATGTCTGTTTATACTTAACTGCAAACAGAAATCCAAGTAGATATCAAAGTTTAAGATAAGGTTATAAAAACTGAACAAAATAACCAGAACACACTGTAAAATTGTAGCATACTTATTTAAGGTCTGGTAAATATTACATTATTAACTACACTTGTGTGTTTCGCCCAAGCGACAGCACAAATTGGAAAGGCTCCATCCGTTTGTCCATCTGCATGCAGAGACAAAAAGAAACACACACACACACATATATGCGTCATATAGTTCCTGGCACCCTAATAAGATACAATTTATTATGTCTTTTCACACCCAATTCATGAACAGACATGCCTGAGTTTGCACATGGAGGAAAGGGAAACATGCCTTTTTGACACATTATACATGTGCGTTTTCCAAATTGTAAATCTTATAATAAAGATTTTGGCTTACCTGCAAGCTCCTCCTTAGCTTTAACTTCATCAGACAGCTTAGCATAGATTTGGTTTCTTTCTGCCTCCAGTGTTTTTAGAGATGCACTTAGCTACATAAAAATTAAATAAGTAGTCATAATACATTAAAATCATATTTAAAAGCAAAAGATTTAAACCATTTGCTTCACTTTAAGGACTGAAGATCCTATTCTATTTAAAATATTTATCAGTATCTATATTACTATAAGGAGTATATATATATATATATATATATATATATATATATATATATATATATATGAATTGCAAAGAAAAATAAACATATATGAAGCTCTCCATTAGCTGTATACAGGGCTTCTATTCTTAGATGTTTATAAATTGTGCATTTAGATTTTAGTTTCCAGCTAATTAGGTGTTCTCTGAAGTTACAAAAAATTGGTATCTATTACTGCTACATACTACAAAACTTGAACCTTAGTACTTTAATCAAGGTATAGTGGGAGGGTCAACTCTGACCACCTTGTTAGGCAGATCCAGTAAATGACAGCAGAAAAATACCTGTTACTATGTACCTTTTCCAGTGGAATCAAATATGTACATTTGTATCACTTAGGCGTTATCAGGGTAGAAAGAAAACAAAAACTGAATGGAGAATACAAGACAAGATAGGGGAGGAGGGGAGGGGATAAGAGTACTAGAAGAAATAGTGTTTTTACGGTGTTTATCCAATAAATGCTTAATTTTTTGCATCGGAGGTGTTTTATCAATGTTTATCAGCTAAAACCTAGTCAGAAGCCAAGCCATAGCTATATTTTAAAAAGCTATCTTCGGGGGGGGGGCACTGGCGAGCTCCACAATGCAAGGAGGCATA
Organism: Microcaecilia unicolor; assembly: GCF_901765095.1. Taxonomy (NCBI): domain Eukaryota; kingdom Metazoa; phylum Chordata; class Amphibia; order Gymnophiona; family Siphonopidae; genus Microcaecilia; species Microcaecilia unicolor. The sequence goes on along the minus strand of NC_044039.1, from coordinate 152,295,474 downwards.
AATCCGTAGCTCCGGGAGGAAGTGACGTCACGCTCCGCAATGGCAGCTTGAAAGCGGAGCTCCTGATAGCCAGCTTAAAAAGGAGATAAAAATATTGCTGTCTGAGCCCTCGGGTGGATTCTAAGAGCACCAGAAGCGAGACGAAAGATCGCGGACCTAACGATGTCGAACTCCAAGCTTAAAACGACGAATTTAAACGCCTTTGCATTTCGACAGCGAGAACAGGCGCCAGAAACACAGGCCGTGGAAAAGGGCGCGAACGGGAGCGCCATGAGGCCAGGCGCATTAGCGGACCCTAAAGACAACGGGGAAGAAGGAGATGGAGATATGCAGCCGGATAAATGGGACCAGCTGCGAACATGGTTCCACGATATAAAATCAGAGATGAAAGAAATGCGCAGAGAATTTGCACAGTTGGGGGCAGACTTGCGGGGAGAGATAAAAGAGCTGGGAAAGAGAGTCAATGAGACTGAGGCTAGCTTAGAAGAACAAGCGGACTCTATAAAGGCGATTGAGAGGCAACTGCTGGAACAGCAATCAGAGGTACGGTTTCTCACTGACAAGGTGGAAGACCTCGAGAACAGGAGCAGACGGGCAAACATTAGGATAAGAGGCCTCCCCGAGTTACCGGAGTATAATAACAGTGAGCAAGTGGTGCAGGCACTAGCAGCCCACCTTCTGTCCACGCCGGAGCAGGTTGTGGCCCCCGAAACTATCCGAATAGAGCGGGCACACCGAGCGTTGGGCTCACGTAAAGCTAATGTGCCCAAGGATATTGTGGCATGTTTCACAGAATTTAAGACTAAAGAAGAGGTCATGCATAAGGCGAGGGCGAGCGGGCCCATTATCTGGGAAACATACCCTATAGAATTATTTCACGATATATCAGCCACAACGCTCAAACGCAGGAGAGCATTACGCCCGCTGACAGAGCATCTGCGAGCAGATGGCATTAAATACAAATGGCAGCACCCGTTTGCCCTAGTATTCTACCGAGAAGGCAAACAGCGAAGAGTAACATCAATCGATGAGGCTCAAGAATATTTGGACCCGGAATCGTCGGCGGAAACAGGTCGATCACAATCACTAAAAGATCCATCAAAGAGCTACAAATCCAAATGGCAGCGGGTCTCCCAGGGGCGTGGACGCCTGAGACGGCAAGTATCGGGGCATACAACTATAGAGGAAAAGGCCAACTGATCTAGAGTTTTCCTATGGATTACAAAATCTACAACTTTTCCTGGTTGGATATATAATGGCAACGATACGAAGATTATTTCCAGTTCGAGGGCCAGACATATTCAGCAAGCTGGCGAAGATATCGGGACATTGAGTCACAACTCCAAAGACATGTCCCTTCGGGTGAGAGGGACTTGTCGGTTATGGTTTAAGGTTGGGTGGGGAGGGGGGAAGGGGATAGGGGGGAGGGAGGGGGAGACTAAGTGGTGGTTGTATCACAAGATGTATAATTAGAAATGGCAGATAAAATGATCACGTGTGTAACTATGAATGTGAGGGGGCTTAATTCACCTATGAAGCGCAAGTTAATGTTTAAAGAGATGCAGCGCCTAAAAGCGGATGTAGTTCTCTTGCAAGAGACACATCTTAAAAAATGCTATGAGAAGTTAGTATATCATAAGCGTTACCCTATAATGTGTTTCTCGTCATGTGCAGCTACCCCTAAAAAGAGAGGAGTGATGATAGCGTTAGCTGGGACACATCCGTGGCAGGTGCTAAAGAATATAACTGATAAAGAGGGTAGGTTTCTATTGATGGTGGTCTCCCTATACAATATCCAATATACTATACTTAACGTATATGCCCCGAATCAGGGACAAGGCCCACATATAGAACAGATAGAGCAGGCTTTGCAGCGCCACCAACAGGGTATATTGCTAGTAGGGGGAGACTTCAATGTGACTATACACCCGCCACTAGACAACTCCACGGGCCAAGCTCCATATGCTAAAGCGGATAGGAAATTGTTAAAAGGATTTATGGCCCGATGGGGATTGATGGATCTGTGGAGGGCGAATCAGGGGTCTAAGAAAGATTACACATACTATTCCTCCAAATATAACTCCTATTCTAGAATAGATTGTTGGCTGGGTGAGGGAGCCCTAGCAAATAAGGTACAGAAGATAGCTATTGAACCACGAACATGGTCAGACCACTCTCCAGTGATACTAGTAATTCGAGCTGGCTCCAAATTTATAGGCCCCAGATATTGGAGACTGGATGAGGCTATCCTAAATGACACGAAAAATGTCCCAGTGATAGAAAAATATATTCTAGAATATCTGGAATACAATGACACGGGAGAAATCCAACCGGCTAGTCTGTGGGAGGGATTGAAGGCTGTGATTCGTGGGCACTTGATCGCCTTACGGGCCCACATTATTAAAACCCGCACAGAACAGGAGAATAACCTTAGGGAGGAACTGCGGAGAATAGAACAGGAGCATAAAGAGAAGCCAGCGGACACTAAAGGATGGGAGAAACTGCATCAGTTGAGACTAAAGCTTAATGAACTTCAATTAGCAGACTTAGCCGCACAATTACAAAAGGTGCAGCAAGAGCACTTTGAATTTGGAGACAAAGCGGGTAGGCTGCTGGCTAATAAGCTTAAAAAGCAGGCCCAGCGTAATTACATTGGGGGCATTCAGAATCAAACGGGAGAATATGTCACTCAGACAGAGCAAATTCAGGATACTTTTCTAGATTATTATAAGACACTGTATGAGGCAGAACAGACATCAGAAACAGCAGTAATTGAACAATATTTACAGGAGGTGGATATCCCCCAAATAGGAAGCAGAGAGTCTGAATCTTTATCTGCCCCCATAACGCTCGAAGATGTCAACTGGGCGATAGCGGACCTTGCGAATGGCAAGGCCCCAGGCCCTGATGGATTTCCCACAAAATTTTACAAATTGTTTGCGAAACACCTGGCTCCAGTGCTGTTACAGCTATTTAATACGCTGGAAGGTGCCCAGGAACTCCCTCCTTCGTGGAGATTAGCAGGGGTGACTTTAATAGCAAAACCAGGGAAAGATCCCCAGCTTTGTAGCTCCTATAGGCCGATTTCACTCCTTAATGTGGATTATAAAATCTTTACAAAAATATTAGCCCGTAGGTTACAAGAACAAATACCGCACATAATACACGCAGATCAGGCGGGATTTATAGCTGGACGTCAAACATTCGATAATATTAGATGTCTAATACATGTCCTCCAACAAGTTAGGGATGATCAGACGCCAGCAGTTCTGCTTTCAATTGATGCTGAGAAAGCGTTTGATCGCGTGGACTGGACATTTTTATTTGCGGTATTACGGCGAGTAGGTATTACAGGGAGATACTTAGTCTGGCTCCAACTCCTATACAAAGGCCCTTTAGCCACATTAAAAATTAACGGAGCATATACTAAAACGTTTAACCTAGGGCGAGGGACCCGACAGGGATGTGCGGTATCTCCACTCCTTTTTGCCTTATATATAGAACCATTGGCCTGCCTGGTGAGGAAAGATAAGGAGGTTAGAGGGATAGTGAGAGGATGGAGAGAACATAAACTTCTGCTTTTTGCCGATGATATTTTATTGACGTTAGCACAACCTGAAATTTCAGTAAAGAGGGTAATAGAACATATGACACACTATGGACAGTTATCCGGCTTTAAACCAAATCTAGCCAAATCTGTATTTCTTAACCTTACAGTAGCTACAGGAGATCTGCCGGGTCTTCGTGCAGCTTTCCCATTTGTTTGGGCGCAAAAATCCATTAGGTATCTAGGCATACAGATCACACCAAAGGTGGAGGACCTTTTTCTTGCTAATTTCCCTGGTAAAACAGAGGAGTTATTTAAAGAACTTGATGGTTGGGAGGGCCTTAATATTACTTGGAAGGGCCGTATACACGCTGTTAAGATGATGCTGCTTCCCAAATTGCTATATCTCTTTTTGGCACTACCTCTCCCAATTCCGGCCTCCTTCTTTGATAAGCTGAATCGAAAAAGTTTTGCGTATATCTGGAGGAAACGTCCACCGAGGGTGCGACGAGCGATGATGTGTCAACCCTATGAACGAGGAGGCATGGGAGTTCCCAATTTTTTTCTTTCTTATCAAGCAGCCCAACTAAGAGTGTTGGCGGAGTGGGCCCCCGGGGCCTCAAAGAAATGGTTGCATTGGGAGAGGGCATGGCTACATAGGCGTGAGATTGAAGATATTCTATGGATACCAGGGGGAGAACTAGCACATATCATAAAACAGACGCCTCTAGCACTGAAACACCCACTTATGACATGGTATCAGATTAGGAAACAAATGTTCCCGGAGAGAAACTATTATAGACAAACAGCGATCAGATGGGCGAAGGGATTCCCAATGGGAGGGTCTGAAAAGATATTCGATACATGGGCTAAAGCGGGATTGCGTACATTGGGACAGGTTTGGAAGGAGGGAGAGTGGGTTAGTTTTGCAAACCTGCAAGAGGAATATGGGCTAGAGGAAAGGGACCTGGCCTACTACTGCAGCCTTCGGAACTTTGTTAAGAGGCGAGCACAAGAAGAATTAGAGCTAGCTGTAACGGCCCTGGAATCAGCAATAGGCAGGGGGGGCGGAAAGGGTAGTATCACTCGTATCTATCTAGCCCTATTGAGCCGTACAGATCCTCAGGTATTTTACCATGCGAGATGGGATAGGGCGCTGCAATACTCTTATCCTAAGGAGGTATGGGTGAGGAATTATAAATACTTGCTCAGATCTTCTTTAGCACAATCAGTAAATGAAAATGGGTTCAAAATGTTGTATTGGTGGTACTACACCCCCGTTAAACTACAAAAAATATATCCGGGACTGACGGGTCAATGCTGGCGGGAGTGTGGTCAAAGGGGCACATTCCTTCATGTGTGGTGGGAATGCCCGAAAGCAAAAGTATACTGGGCGAAAGTGGTGGATCTGGTCAGTAAAGTAATCCAAAAGCCCTACCCAAATAGGGCAGAACAATGCCTACTCCACTTCCGGCCGATATCAATCCCTAGCTGGCAACATAGACTAGCAACCCAATACTTTGCAGCGGCCAAAATCGCATTAGCCAGGGCGTGGAAGCAAGTGGAAATGCCTACATTACAGATGGTGACGCAGAAAGTAGATTTCCTTTACCAAATGTCAAAGCTAACGGCATTACGAAGAGGGGCTATGATGACCTTCACAAAAATATGGACACTATATGAACAATTACAAGAGCAAGATCAAACACCACGAGTCTAGGGGGAGGGAATATACAAGGTGGGGAAATAGGGGGGATTAACTATGTAATAGCTTTATGATACTGTTTAAATGTCAATGTATCTTGAATGGTTAACAATAAAAAATTACTAATAAAAAAAATAAATAAATAAATAAATAAATCCGTAGCTCCTGTTCCCAACATAAGGAATCCCTTTCATTTGAGCCAGTTTCATCTCTCTTGCATCTTACAATTCTTTTAACATAGTGTAACTCTAAAACTGACCCATGAACCATCCTGTTACTGGCATCGAAACGACCAAAGCAAGAGCCCCATTCACCAGCCAAAATGGCTCCTGAACACGAGGCAGAGATCTCGCTGTAATCGCTGATGGGGGAACCACAAGGATCAATGTTATCTCCTATTGTTTAACATCTACCACAAGCCACTAGCTGAGCTGATTCGGTCAGTGGATACTTAGTTCCACCATCTGCTTGGATGACATGCAGTTACTCTTACCTGCTGAACTAGACTTACCCACAGGCCTGAATAAGCTGACTACTTGTTTAACAGCAATTCAAGAATGAGCTAAAAATAACCACCTTTGGGGAGGAAGTGACATCAGCCCTCTAGATGACTGCATGATTTTGGGCTCTCGACACCTCTCCTAATATTAGCCTCATCTCACGCTATCAGACCTTCGGGACACACTCTCAGCTTGCAATTTATGTGCCTTACCTCTTTTATGGCCCATAAACTTAAAACCACTGACATTAAAGAGTCACTTTGGCTGTTTCACCTGTCAACACTAGGGGGCACCCTAGGGTGCAAGCCATGGTCCTGACAGCTGGTTAAGGTGAACGAGTGGTCTCTGACGGAGTCTCGCACACAGGTATAGCTGGTACTGAGAGGGAGCTGTAGCCTTCCTGCTATTCCTATATCCCCTGGAACTAGTTCAATCTAGCCCCATGGAAGTCTTTTCCTACAATAACCACAATTCCTAGCATTTCTCAAAATCAAGTTTTATATTGTGGTTAAAACAAGCAGAAAATACAAGCCCCTATTCTTGGCATTGGCTTATAGGGTTTTCAGAATATACAAAAGCACCAATAACAAAGTAAAATTCCTCTTTTCTTACAAACAGTAGGGCATCAAACAAATCAGTGAGGGCTTACTCCTACCAAAACCCTTCTCTGGTCCCACACAGCACTGGTTAATCGTGGGCAATCCCTCTCTTCCAGGTTCAGCCTAACAGTGACCTCTCTATGATTTGCACAGTACTGCACAGAGGGTGAGAACTTGTGTGCATGAAGACTGAAAATTTAATTCCTGCAGTTAATGCACAACGGCAAACACCTAGTGGCTGGATTTAATGCCCACAACTAGATGGTTCCACATGGAGCCCTGGTGCAGAGGCCTCAGCCAGGAACTGGTACTGCAACAACTGAGCTAAATGAATTGGGAAAGGAAATGGGGTACACCGCAATGAGCCTTCATTCCCCCATCTACCCAGGGATTCTTCCGAGTCTGAATTTGACAGAGCTGGAAGCCCAACGAAGCAGGATACCTAACAGGTAAAAAAAAAAAAAACCTTTATCAAATGATTAAGATATTATTCTGCTAGTCTGCATTAGACAATGTAAATACAGGTAGAGCTATTGGTTAACTAAACTGCCCTGTAATGGCAAAAGGAAGTAAGTTCATTAGACTGATTTGGGGGAAAATGTTTTGCTTGGTTTATTTGCAATGAACTTATTGCCTTTTGCCTCTGAAACACTAGGGAGAACCTGAAAGAGTTATGTAGAAGTCCAATATACATTATGTTGGGACAGTGGCGTTCCTAGGGGGGGCTGACACCCAGGGCGGATCGCCGATGCGCCCCACCACCCGGGTGCAGCGCCACCCCCCCCCCCCCCCCCGGCAAAAGAACCCTCCCCCCGGGTGCACACCGCTGGGGGGGTGCCGCGCGCCGGTCAGCTTCCTTCATTTCCATGCTCCCTCTGCCCCGGAACAGGTTACTTCCTGTTCCGGGGCAGAGGGAGCATGGAAACGAAGGAAGCTGACCGGCGCGTAGCACCCCTCCAGCGGAGTGCACCCGGGGCGGACCCCCCCCCCCTCCCCTTGGTACGCCACTGTGTTGGGACATACTTCCTCAGTTACAGATAAGTTTTTATTTTTGAGCATGCACGGAAGCATATACCTCACATTTTTCTGAGCTTTCCCCAACTCTTCTTTATGCCATGCAACTTAGAGTGTCACATACCTTAGCAGCATAAATCAGCTTCTTTACAGTTTGTTTCTGGTCATCTTCTGAACACAGAAAAAAATAACAAAAAAGGTAAATCATCAATGAAATCTATGCATTTATAGGATGCATTTCCTTAAGAGTATGCTAGCTCCTATACCTCTAATTTTTGAATATACACCTTCTGGCAATGACTAACTGATAAACCTCATTAAATATGTTCTTTGAGCACCTTGGCACTATCTGGACAGTGTTGTGACAGTCTGTGGGTGGAGTTTGGACAGAGGTGAAAGTTATCTGGTTAGCAGTGATATTCAGACTACTAACCAAATCAGAAACTAGATAAAGGAAAGCTATCCTGACTTTATTCAGTTAGTGGCCTGGATATCACTGCTAAGCAGATAGTACTTCTGGGATGGCACTGAACAGATATTAAGAACTGGCCTGGAACCTGATACCGGTGCTGAATATCTGGTTTCATTTTAACTGCAGCTGCCAGCGTTTTACTTAACCACTGATCACAGTGATTAAATATTGGGCCACACATTTATTGCTCTTTCTTTTCTGGCCTGAGAAAGAAAGTATCAGCTCCCAAAAGCTAATCAAGGAATTACACTAGTCCAATAAAAAGTTTAATCTTATATTTGTTTTTTTTGTTATCCTTTATTCCCAAGAGTACACACCTCATATGTTGCCCACGTGGCTGTTATTTCTGCAAACATTTGTGTAACAGCGCAAGCTACAGAGACTAACTATGCTGCCCAGGTTGAGGAACAGGGGTTCTGGAATAAGGGCCAACTGGTTTTTACCCAGGATGTCCCTTCTTCAGGATAAAACTTTCTCCATAGACAAGCAAGATCTCTACAGCCACAAAAGTGGGCAACATCACCAGCAGAGTCCTCTATTCCAGAGTTCAGAAAACACTGGAAATATTTTCTGAACCTCCACAGGTGATGCCATGCTCCCAAACTGCAGTCTCCTCATCTTAATTTAACCACAGTCGAAGACAGTTGGGTAATCTCCTCTTCTACACTGAATAAATTTAGACAGTCCTTCTGTCTGTTAAAATTGAGTTCATCTTATTAGAGGTAGCTCTGTATTTAGAATGCCAGACAACAAACCTGGATTTAAGCAATGCCTGGAGTGCTATAAAAAGATGTTAGTCATCGACATATATGCTCTGTGTGTGCATTACATGGGTCCTACCCACAATATACAAAATTGTTGTTCATCATCTTTCTTGTCCTTGGGGACAAATGGGTGTGCTTGGAACAAACTGAAAGAGTTTCTGGAGAAGAACAGCAGCCCTTGGACAAGGAATTGTCTACAACGAGATAAGTATACCAAATGTCTCCTCAAGCTCTTCAGATAAAAAAATGTTCCCATTCTGACACTTGAACAGAGAGATGTACTGTTTTGGGATCTTGCCACATACATGTAACCTGGACTAGCCACTGTTGGAAACAGGATGATGGGCTTGATGGACCTTCGGTCTCTCCCAGTATGGCATGGCAATACTTATGTTCTTATGTTAGATATAACAGGGCATTATAACTGAATCAAAGCAAAACAATTCTTTAACATCCTGCTCCCCTGGCCACATCAACAAGTCAATGATGGAGGCAAACACTCAACTGCATAACTCCTCTTCTGATATCAATACTGCTCAGACTAAGATTTCACAGTGGGGAAGCGGTATCTCCAGCATTGCATTAGAGTGCTGACTCCTGCCCTTCACCTCAAAAAGCACAGCATCATTGAGGCTTTTCCAACACAACATCATTAAACTGCCAAGCCCTCCCTCTCAGACCGAATATGGTGTCATATCAACAGAGCTTCTCAAACCACAACCCTAGCCGCACAGCCACATGTCAACAGCATTGAGGACTGTTACTCAAGTAATTTAAACAATAAGGATGAAGTAAATTTTGGTTCTTCCCAAATGTGTAAGATTTTGTCTTGATCAGGAGGAGATGGAGGAGGGTGAGGGAAGCAATTATACTGTACCTAGATGCTCTCCATTTTCAGTTTCACTTTTCATTTCCACTTCCAAGCTGTTATCTTTGTTGTCATTTTCACTGCCTAACTCAGAGCTCCAGTCTTTCATCGCCAGCAGACATTCTGTCAGTGACTACACAAAATGTCAAAGGGACAAAATCAGTGAAGCGATATGACAGTTGACAGTTTTTTCACACTTCTGCTTTGTTATCACATAGCACTTTAAACATTAAGAGGCAGAGTTATCAACGTGGGCTACCATTAAGATGTGTTATTTTACCACTAGCTCATGCTGTTTTAGCACAGGTCTGTTTGGGACTGTCAGGGCTGGCTGGAACACAGAACCAGAACCCAAGCCCCTCCCCAAACCAAATACCCTCAGCTGCACTTTCTTGGGACACCAGCCTGGGCAACCATAAAAAGAAAACTACAAACAAAATAATCTTATCACGTTAGCAACTGTTTATTCCTACAAAATTAGCAGCAAAGCAGAAACTTGTTTCTTAGCAAGAAAAAGCAGGGGGAAATTGGCTATATAATAAGCAAAGGGTAAAACAGCAGGTGGAACACCTACTAAGTCACTGGTTCCCCAGAGACTCAGGACTGTCAGTGCCCAACCTGCCTATAGTATCTGAGTCCTTACACAGTATCTTCTCTCAACTCAGAGTACAAACAAGCTGGTTCTGTAATAAGTCATTGTCTTGTTATTACATGATTAAGGCACATAAAAGATGCACTTCCTGGGTTCTCATTGGGCTCATTCTTTGTTAAAAGCTTTTTGTTATAGTTATACAAAGTAAGGTTGTAATCCTGAGGAAAAGGTCATATTCTCAGGAACCAGTTTGTTTTCCTGTTCCATCTTTTCTCCCTTGCCTTACAGCCAAGGTCACGTATCCCTATATTCCTTCTTCCCACACCCTTCTAGCCATAAATATAGTGCAGATGGAACTATTGCCACCTACTCGAGTTGGCTCCCTCTTTGATGCACACATAGTGGTGGACATAATTATAAAGTAGCAGAGTTCCTCTCCTCAGGGAAAAGGGGGGGGGGGGGGGTTCTGAAGTAATTGTTCAATTGCTTTGGCCCGAACCATGCAAGGAAATTAACGTTTTTGATCCACTGTAAGAGAAATGTATTTAACATCTCACCGTCTGTAGATCTGTACTGGACCTTCATATTTACTAGGCCATATTCTCAGGTCCTATTTTATGCAATGAGACCTGGTTACTAATAACTGGGATTAACTGTAAAATAACTCATCTTAAAAGGTACCTGTGTTGATAATGTTGGTGGAGGTGTACTTTGTACTTATGAAGGCCTGAACCAAGTAGTTTCAGTGCTGCTAAGTATCTAATATCTAAGAATTAATGTACAGACGATGAGAAGTGGAAATTTCTCTTTTTTTCTGTTATCAATAGAAATCAAACAAAATAAAACATGGAAAAGAAAATAAGATGATACCTTTTTTATTGGACATAACTTAATACATTTCTTGATTAGCTTTCGAAGGTTGCCCTTCTTCCTCAGATCGGAAATAAGCAAATGTGCTTATCCACACCCACCCTGTTAGAATATCAATGATATGCTTTGATGTCCCCATGCATACTTCCTACCTACCCCCCTCCTCCCACCCTGTCAGACTGTCACAGTAATGCTTGAATGTTTTCACTTATAAACACTGTCAGCTAGCACATTTGCTTATTTCCAATCTGAGGAAGAAGGGCAACCTTCGAAAGCTAATCAAGAAATGTATTAAGTTATGTCCAATAAAAAAGGTATCATCTTATTTTCTTTTCCATGTTTTATTTTGTTTGATTTCTATTGATAACCTTAAGAGTGGACTAACACGGCTACCACACTCCTCTTTTTTTCTGTAAATTACAATGATATTAAGCAGGCCAGGTGGCGCAAGTACCCACACCTCTTTCCCCCACCTTTCTCTGACCAAGCAAGTGAAAGACAATCCATTTGCTATTCACATGAGTGTGTTTATTAGCCTTTGAGAGACTTTTAGGATGCAGATCAAAGGAAGTTCCAGGTGTAGGGGGCAGGGCTGACAGAGGAGAGGAGAGATAGAAATCCTGTAGTAAGGACTGGATAAGAAAATATTATTGCAGAAGGGGGAGAATCTCTCCCTTTGAATATGGCCAGGCTTGGAAGTAAGGCTACTATCCAGGACAGAATTACCCTTTTACAACCATGAATCAGGTAACACCTTATTTCCTTCTCTGCCTAGAACAATTCAAACACTATCTCCCTGGTCCCTGGAGTCAAAAGCAATAGTTCTATTGACAAGAGAAACCTAACACCTCTATAGCAACTGGAAGCAGTAGTTAACTTTTGTCTCCTCTTTTAGAATAGGGGAAATACTAATTAAAGGTTTGAGAAATGTATGTCCAAAATATTTGGACAACAGACCAAATGCATCTTCAAAAGGAAATATAAACAGATGCTGTGTATTTTATTGATACTAGAGATCCTGACTGACTGTAAGGTGCTAACTAAGGGGGTGTGACAACCCCTCCCCCTTGTGCTCCCTTTTTGTCTTGTAAGGGAAAAGAAACCCTATATAATATTTCTCTGCCAGATAGGAGGTTGGGCGGTGTACATCTCTTTTGGCTCCCAAGCCAGGGAGTTTGAAAGAATGTCCTGCTTCCACTTTCCATTGTAATTTCCATTTCTATATACATGTTCTCATTTCTGTCATATTCTAGACTATTTCTATGACCATTTTTCTTAATTTTTTTATCCTAATCTTTGGATAATTAAATAAACCAGTGTTAACCCCAGGAAGAGCTTCCTTGGTCTCTTTTTGTCTTTGTTGCAGTCTAAATAGTGCTACCAGTTGTCTGGTTCTTTTAAGGTATCGGTCGAGGGGATTGCATTTGTGTGAGTAGTGCCCAGCCGTGATTAGAGACTCTGGAGGCGGCACGAAAAGCACAAACAATAATAAGTTCTTAGGGGAGGAAATTAACTAACCTGTGGTAAGCTTTCACAGTTTCCACCCTGTAACAGCAAAACCTCTGCATTAACTGTTGAGACACATTTTCCGCAGTTTCCCATTTTGTTAATGCAGAGAAAAATCTTTTAAGTTGCGTTAACTGAATAGCAGAGAACACAATGCAATTAGTTACACCTACTGAAATAGAGTTAATTACACCATGTTATCTGGCATGTTAACATCATACAGTCCATATGTTCTAGTTATGGTCTGTATGATGTTAACATAAAAGAAAAAGGAATCAAGAATGCAGTGATTGCTCCTATCATTTTTTAAGAGAAGTCAAACGCCACTGAAAATAAATACGTTTTTAGGCCAACTTTAAATTTATTGTAAAAGGATTTGGAGAGGAGCTCCAGGGGCAACCCATTCCATAAAGATGGAAATAAAAAGAAAAAGGCACTACCTCGTGTAGACTCCCAAAGAGCTCTTGACAGGTGAGGAAGAACGATCATTAAGTAAACGTAATAACCATGAAGGAACATAAGGAATAGTATGATTGGACAGACAGTCCAGAATTATTTTATATTTAATATTTTTGTTTTATATTCGTTATAGTTATTTTTAATTGTATGATTGTTTTATGTGGTTTAATCTTTTTAAGTTTGATTTTTTTATGTTGGTTGTAACCTGCTTATATTTTTAGATAATGAGGCATATTTTCAAAGCACTTAGCCTTCCAAAGTTCCATAGGTTTCTATGGAACTTTGGAAGGCTAAGTGCTTTGAAAATATGCTTCACTATATGCTAGAAATCTTTTTATTGAAATAAAATAAAGGCTAAAAAAAAATTTAATCTGAAAGAATCAAACTAAGATCCCATGTCATTGCAAGTGGCTTAACGGGAGGCTTCATCTGAAGAAAGAACTGCATAAATAAAAATAAAAATCATACAGAGATGAAATTTCCTTTTAAATGCACACAAGTTCTATTTGTACCAAGGCAAACACACACAAGCTTGGTTTTGAGACCAAAGAAGTAGAAGGAACTGAAGCAGTTTTTGTGTAAGGCAAGAAAAAGGATCATTTGAATTTGTAGGATTTCATGGTGATGCCTTTCTAAAAATAAGGAGAATTTCAAATACTGCATCAGTGCATCCACAGAACAAATCAATTTACTCTGCTCTTTGATCTTCTCCTGGTGCAGAATGTCTGAACATTCCTGTTCAGCCAAACATGAAACAGACCTCTCTCATGCGTATTTTCTCTCAAGAAATATCTTATCTGGCACTTTCTGAACCAGAGACCACTTTTGGTCTAAGATCCAAAGTGGTTGTCTACCAGAACATTCTTTTCCTTCCAACTATATGGCCCTTACAGCTGTCCTCAGAAAATGTCAAAACTGTGAAACTGGAATATTTCCTAAAACAAAAGTAATAACCTTGTTCCTCCCTGCTTATTCAGCTGAAAACAAAATTACACAATTGATTGTTTGAGCCAGGACAATTCTGCTGGTCACAATCTTTTGGGAATTTAGATGGGTTGTTCTTTGTCCAGAATGGCATACAAGGTCCACCAAGATAGTCTCCAAGCTATCCCAAGTTACAAATGTGCTTCTTTGTCCAAGTGGCTTAACTGCACTAGAACTTCAAGGTCTGTTGGAGGCATACCAAGAATATCATGTGATGTGCTGAAAGCCATATGGCTTAAGATTATCAACAAGTTTTAGGCAAATATCTGCAAAATTCATCTTACCCTGTACGTTAATTCAGTGATCCTGTCAGTAGGAAGAGAGACTTTTTCTCAAGTCAAATCTAGCAAAGGAATGGATCTACGGAATCTTAGCGGAGATTGGGTGGCGACGCCGATATTTGGAGAATAAAACCGGTGCAGGGTCGACTTCTACAGTCTGTGTGACCTGATCATGATTGAATAGATATGGATGAGCTGGAGAGTAAATTTTAAGGGGCTTCGACGTTAGCTTCAGAACTTTTAGTACAGGAACAGTACTGGGCAAACTTTTACGGTCTGTGCCCTGAGAAAGGTGGGGACAAATCAAACTCGGGTATACATATAAAAGTATTACATACCATGTAAAATGAGTTTATCTTGTTGGGCAGACCGGATGGACCGTTTAGGTCTTTATCTGCCGTCATTTACTATGTTACTATGTAAAGTCCCAGTGAACTCCAATTGACGTGACAGACTTAAGGTTGTTCATAAATGACCAAAAATCCTGCCTATCAGCTCCCCATTCTGTGCTAGGCCAAAATGTAATGCACAACACTGGATGTGGAGACTTCCTACTACAAAACAGAGATATTCCGGTCAAGATAATATTTTCTATGCATATATACATCCTTGAGATCCAGAGTATAACTTACAGAAATTTTAAAAACTATTCAAAGCCCTTGGAACTAAGACAGGATGGTATCCTCGGGGAGTTTTTCTTCTGGATACCCAACAAGATTGTAAATTATTTTTGGAAGGGATTTTACTGTAAATTGCATTAAACATTAACTGGAAAGCAGGATATAAATTACAAAAAATATATTGTTAATTACTTGGAGTAAACTCCCTACCTTCTTACCGGTGGTGAAACAGGTTCTACTGCTCTGGCCTGTTATAAACATGGAGAGCTAGCTCCATTTGCAGTAATTCCCCATAACAAAAGTAGTAAACAAATGCACTGGGAGGGCAACTTAATAGGATTCTCATTAACTACAATCTGCAACTCTCCTTCATAATACAGAAGACCTGGATGTTGGAGGCTATTTTTGGTGAACAGTTTACGTAAAACCTCAGTCTTCCTGACAGGAAGAGTGCCGAGGACAGAAACTGGTTCTGGATCCAATCACAAATCCGGATCCAGTTTTGGCCAAGTTACTATGCGAAGCTTAGAGCTGCTGCATTCACACGAATAAATCCTTAAGCCCTGCTGCTGACTAACGTATAATTATGTCTAATTCTAGATGTCCATGTCCTACACAGCAGTAATCTGAGTGCTTTAGTAGCAGTACTCTATAATAAAATGGTATCCTCTTTAGCTCAAACAGTTCCCATTAGAATGGGATACACACATATTCAAAGATGGCAAAAGCCCACACTTAGAAAAAACAGATGATGTTCAAAAGGTAATACAGAATATTCATCTATTAGAGGTAATCTCAAAATGAGGGGTGGGCAATCAATGTGTTAATTTTTTTTTTAACGCATAAGGAGCTTTTTAATGCTGCCCTCTTTTTTTTTTTTTTTGTTTTACGCAGACCCACACCCTGCCCCCCTTGTTTACCTCTAAAGCTGGGCTCAGGCTCCAGATTTTTCCAACTTCCTCGGCGCAGCCTCAAAGTCCTTGTCTTCCCCTGCACGGCCGGGCTCTACAGACACTTGAGCCATGTCGTGAAGGAAATTGGGGAAGTCTCACAGGACTTCTCCAACTTCCAGAGCATCCCGGCTCCTAATGCCACCCCAGAGTATCCCCCTCCCTCCGAAAGACACCCCCCCCCGGCCTACCTTAAGGATTTCCTGGTGCTGTAGGGTAGGATGGACAGAAGCGATACATAATCGTCTCTGCTGGATCCAGGTTCAAATGTTGGCCACAGTAGATGCCTAATTTCAGGCTGCAGCAGTCAGCGTTAACAGCATTAATTTTAATCACTGTTAACATTTGTGCATTAATGTTCAATCATTACATCATAAGACATGGAGTTTCGTTTTGAACAAATTGCACGTTGTGAAAATCGGGGGTATGAGGGCTTTCTTTATTGTTGTTCTTACTATTTAGAGTGGAGTGGAGGAGTGGCCTAGTGGTTAGGGTGGTGGACTTTGGTCCTGGGGAACTGAGGAACTGAGTTTGATTCCCACTTCAGGCACAGGTAGCTCCTTGTGACTCTGGGCAAGTCACTTAACCCTCCATTGCCCCATGTAAGCCGCATTGAGCCTGCCATGAGTGGGAAAGCGCGGGGTACAAATGTAACAAAAAAAAAAAAGAATCAAATCTCCTGATGGTTAAGTTAGGAGGGGGGACAAGGGGGAGTTGGGGGGTATAGTTTGGGAGGGGGTGGAAGCGAGAGTGAGGTAGATGGATGTTAGGAATAGAAAGTTCTCTATTTCATATGTAAGGGAAAACTGTTGCTATTCATAATCTGTTAGTAAGCTGGAAAAAGTGTTTTGTATTTGTATTATTGCTGGTTAACTTCTTGGTTGTTATTTATCTGTTTTTCTATGAATAAACATATTGAAACATAGCATTTGTGCATTAAATCACAAACATTAATGGCGATTAATCAACAGCACTAATTCTGAGCACATATGGACTTACTTTGATTTGGCTTTCTTTATTATTTAGTGCATCCTCCAGGTCTCTTTTTGATGATTCAAACATTTTGGTTTGTTCATTGAGCTCACTAAATCGTTCATTCCATCCTTCTGCTTCATGAGAAAGCTAAACAGAATAAGAGTCAAAAACAATTTTGCCGCAATTAGCCGGGAATTGGCTGCTAGACAAAACTATTGAGCTAGATAAAGGTAGACAAAAAAAACATCATTCAAATAATTCATAATATATGCTGGACATAGATGCTAAGACTACAGTTAGATTTGACATATTATTCAATAGCAAGTCTCACTTCAGTCTCTCCAGGAAGGGAAAGCCAAATTCAGGGGCTGATGCTCAAAGGTTCGTAGTAGAGTATTCACTCTACAACAAAACTAGTGCAAATAATTGCCTCAGCATACAAATTAATGTTGCATTAAAATAGGGGCAGTTGTCTGCTGCTCAGCGCTAACTTTCCTTTCACTGCCTACCTGGAAAGCCGATATTAAAAATAAATAAAACACATACATATACATACACAATCATGACAAAGCATGCATCATCCCCTTACCCCCAACCCAACACCTCTTCCCTTCCCCCTCAAACATATCCCTGGTGTCTAGTAGCACCTCTCTTATCCCCATTTAAATAAAATGCCCTGGTAGTCCAGTGCCCCCCCTTCCTCCATCCCCTGCCCAGGCACAAAAGAAAAGATGCCCATATGGTCAGGTTGCCCCCTGGCCCCTCCCCCCAGTCGCAAATGCCCTGGTGGTCTAGTGGCCCCTCCTTCCCCTGCCTTGGAGCACAAAAAAAATGCTTGGGTGGTCGAGTGGCCCTAGACACCCGTTCCTCTCAACCAACCCTTCTACCCTGCCCTGGACCTGGTGTAAAGTTTCCCGCACTAAACACACATGAGAACTTTTTTTTTTTTTTTTAACATGGCTGCAGAATGCTTAATGACCAAATTAATGCATTTAAACCACTTGAGCATTTGGCGCACAATATCCTGTGCACAACCTGGCATTAAGCACTGGCAGTAGTTTTCAATATCACATTCCAGAAGGAGCTGCAATTTGTGACCCTTGCCCAAGAACCAACAACAGAATGACTGGGCCAATTTGGAACTGAATTCAAGGCACTGTCAATGCCGACTGAACAGAAGTGCAGAGGAGGAAACTGCAGCCCTCTCCACACCTCTCCCAACAAAAAACTAGAGGAAGCTAGCAGGTACTTTAAAAGACTACAACCACAAATGAAGGATTGATTTTTTTTTTTGTCCAATGACCAATTTATCCTAACCAATTAATAAATGTAGTACTAAATAGAGACTTTTATAGACATATTCACCCAGATTTTATATAGCGTGACCAAAATTGCAAGTGCAAATCTGATCATATTCTGGATTTGTGCACGCAATTTAATTGCTTAGCAAGCTAATCAGTGCTGATAATTGCCACAACAAGCAATTATTGATACTACTGGCATTAATTTGAATTTATGCATACAACTTGCTAAGTGTATTCTATAAAGTAGTGTGAGTACATTCTAATGTGCGCTGCTAAAAGAGGGGCATGGCCATGGGCGTAGAATGGGCATTCCAAAAATCTATGTGCACGGTTATAGAATACACCTGCTCTGCTCCACACTTAGGCACAGGTATTTACACCAAGTTTAACTTGGCGTAAATGAACACGCCTAGAGTGAGGCGCAGGCATGGCCGCTAGGCGTATTCTATAAACCCGCTAGGCATATTCTATAAACCACACCTAAAACTAGGCGCAGTTTACAGAATACACCTAGGAAGAAATATTTTTGGCACCTATTTTTCAGGCGCTATATATAGAATCCAGTCCATTATTTATATAGTAGGTATGTTAAAAGAAATTATAGAAAGATAATCCACGAATCTTTTTCACCCAAATATATCATCTAGAAATCTATTTGCGTCTCATTTCTCTTTTCAGAATATGATAAGTTACTGTTTGACTTCTTGGTCTCAGTTGCACTGAAATTGATCATCTCGCACTAGAAAGACAATTCCCAAGTGAATGTGGTGCTTTGGTGGAACTGGATTTTACTATACAAAAAATAGGAGCAGTCGGCCGTAAATTCTATTCCAGGACATAAAACTGGTCTTCATAAATGGAAATCTTTAGACCTCTTTTTCTCAGCTACGGCCCGCCATTAGGATTTGGACTCAGCTTTGTGTACTTTATTCTGTTACACTATCTTTCTGTTTTTGATGTATTTTTTTAAAAAAAACCTAATAAAAATAATTAAAAAAAAAAGAAAGATATAATTTACTGTCTGTATTAATTTTTACTGCCTGTATTAATTTTATAGGTTAACAGAAACATCTGAAGAGTATTAAATTAAATTTAACACATTTTAAAATGGCTCAAAAATAGGGAGAAAATTATAACACTTGGTGATGTTCACCAAACACTATGGGGTCCTTTCACAAAGCTACAGTACTAGCATGCGCTTATCTCAGCTTAAAAGGGCTTACCGCAGGACTTGCTGTGCACTGTAGAAGTTTAATCTGCACATGCTATCCACGCGCTAAAAAATATTTTTAATGTTTTGTGGGGGGTGGCAGAGAGTGAGCATTTCTGCACTAATCATTTAGCACATCTACATTACCACATGAGCCCTTACTGCCTACAAAATGGATAGCGATACGTCCCCCACGCACTAATTTCTATTAATGGCCCGGAACTAATGGCAATGTTAACGCATGGCCATTAATTCTGAAAACAGAAAATTGGTCATTTTACTGTTGCAGTAAATATGGCCTTAGTATGCAGGAAGGACCCACAAAAGTGCTATGGCCACTTTTTACCACAGCTTAGTAAAAGGCCCCCTAAGTAAGTTGTTATAAATATCTGTTTTATTTACAGTTAAGACATTTCAACAAAAGATATAAAGGTTGTAAGGTTCAGTGTAACTGTCAACAAACCAAGAAGATTGCTATGCAAGGGAAAAGCATCTGAAAAAAGGATAAAGGAGAAATTCATCTACCTGCTAATTTACTTTCCCTGAGTTTCTCCATACCAGTCTAGATGCTTGGGTTTTTATGCTCTCCTGCCAACAGATGGAGACAGAACTAATGACTTGTGACATCACCACTTAAGTATCCTATGCTGCCAGTGGCTATTCAGTATTTATCATAGCAAAGCAGTAAATAAAAGCAACTCCCCAAAGAACTAAGATTAACGAACAGACAACAAATACATCTTGAACTACTTATACAGAAACCAAAAAAGGCTACAACTGGAAAAGAATGCACATATTCTGACATTCGAGTTTCTCAACAGATGTATAAAATTTGAAAAGTAACCTGCTCTCAAAGGGTGGGTCTGGAATAGAAACATGACAACAGATAAGGAGAAAATGGCCCATCCAGTCTGCACATCCTCAGTAACCACTAACTCTTCCTTTCCTAAGGGATCCCACATGCCTGTCCCACGCTTTTTTTAAATTCTGACACAGTCCTCGTATCCACAACCTCCACCACCCTTTCGGTGAAAGAGTATTTTCTTAGATTCCTGCTAAGTCTATTTCCTCTTAACTTCATCGTACGCACCCCCCCCCCCCCCCTCATTCCAGAATTTTCCTTCATTTGAAAAAGACTCGACTCCTATATATTGATGCCACTGAGGTATTTAAACGCCTCTATCATATCCCCTCTCCCTCGCCTTTCTTCCAGCGTATACATGTTGAGGTTCCTAAGCCTGTCCCTATATGTTTTACCACTAGACTACATATACAAATAATTTCTACCAAATGAAAATGTCCTGAACACTGTTTCAAATATACCAATGTCAGTCCCACTATGAATAATCTTGTATCACAGATGCTCAAAAACTTATTTCTGAAATTATATGGAAGGAAAAAGGCCTCACAGAGCTCATAGACCATATAAATCTAACAGAACTGACCAGATCGCAACAATCTTCTCTTCATCATTGGCCAGAAAAAACCTTCCAATTACAAAAATTGTATGAAAAATTAAGTAAGTAATTTTTACTGCTATAGTATTTTCTTTATCACTTATGGAGTGTTCACCAAAAAGAAACAAAGTGGGACTACAGTGATACGCCAAGGTAGTATTGGCAGTAGTGTGCAGCCACTTATCTCTCTTGTCGGGACTCTCTGTTACATAGTAACATGGTAGATGACGGCAGAAAAAGACCTGCACGGTCCATCCAGTCTGCCCAACAAGATAAAGTCATATGTGCTACTTTTTGTGTATACCTTACCTTGATTTGTATTTGTCATTTTCAGGGCACAGACCGTATAAGTCTGCCCAGCAATATCCTCGCCTCCCAACCACCAGCCCCGCCACTAAATGATCCTGTGCTGGACCGTGGGGTGAAGGGGTAAAGAAAATATGGTCTAGCACAGGATCATTCAGTGCCGACAACAGAGAGTCCCGACAAGAGAGATAAGTGGCTGCACACTACTGCCAATACTACCTTGGCGTATCACTGTAGTCCCACTTTGTTTCTTTTTGGTGAACACTCCATAAGTGATAAAGAAAATACTATAGCAGTAAAAATTACTTACAAAAAGTAAGATGAGTGTCTGCACCTCACTTTTTAACCATGCCGACTGTTGTCTGGTCTTCATTCCTTCTTTTTTAATACACGGAATAATTTGGCCTGGGCTTCCAGATGGTATTATTGAAATGCACCCACACCTCATGTAAATTTTTGACCTTTGCAGCTGCTCCGCTAAAAAAAATTTTTCCATCATTGTTCTCATTTTATCAGTCTCCTTTTTGAAAGTTAAATGCTAACGTATTGGATTTCCTGTGTACTTACTTCAAGGCCGATATCAAATCTGATCATATTATGATCACTGTTATCAAGCGGCCCCAGCACCATTGCCTCCTGCACCAGATCATGCACTCCACTAAGGACTAAGTCTAGAATTTTTCCTCCTCTTGTTGGCTCCTGTACCAGCTGCTTCATCAAGCAGTCCTCAATTTTGTCAAGGAATTTTACCTCTCTAGCATGCCCTGATGTTACATTTACCCAGTCAATATCGGGGTAATTGAAATCACCCATTATTGTGTTCCCCAGTTTGTTAGCCTCCCTAATTTCTGATAACATTTCTACATCTGTTCATTTTGGCCAGGTGGATGGTAATACACTCCTATCACTATCCTTTTCCCCTCTACACATGGAATTTCAGTCCATAGGGATTCCAAGATATGTTTTGTTTCCTGAAGAATTTTCAATCTATTTGATTCAAGGTCCTCCTTAACATACAATGCTACCCCTCCACCAATTCGATCCATCCTATCACTACGATATCATTTTTGTATGACAGTGTCCCACTGGTTATCCTCCTTCTACCAGGTCTCAGAGATGCCTATTATATCTAATTTTTCATTTAGTGCAACACATTCTAACTCTCCCATCTTATTTCTTAGGCTTCTGGTATTTGCATATAGACATTTCAAACTATGTTTGTTGTTCCTATTCAAAGTCGTTAAATCGCGACAGGATTGTGAAAAATTACAAGAGGACCTTACGAGACTGGGAGACTGGGCGGCTAAATGGCAGATGATGTTTAATGTGAGCAAGTGCAAGGTGATGCATGTGGGAAAAAAGAACCCGAATTATAGCTACGTCATGCAAGGTTCCACGTTAGGAGTTACGGACCAAGAAAGGGATCTGGGTGTCGTCGTTGATAACACACTAAAAACTTCTGCTCAGTGTGCTGCTGCGGCTAAGAAAGCGAATAGAATGTTGGGTATTATTAGGAAAGGTATGGAAAACAGGTGTGAGGATGTTATAATGCCGTTGTATCGCTCCATGGTGCGACCGCACCTTGAGTATTGTGTTCAATTCTGGTCGCCGCATCTCAAGAAAGATATAGTAGAATTGGAAAAGGTGCAGCGAAGGGCGACTAAAATGATAATGGGGATGGGACGACTTCCCTATGAAGAAAGATTAAGGAGGCTAGGGCTATTCAGCTTGGAGAAGAGACGGCTGAGGGGAGACATGATAGAGGTATATAAAATAATGAGTGGAGTAGAACAGGTGGATGTGAAGCGTCTGTTCACGCTTTCCAAAAATACTAGGACTAGGGGGCATGCAATGAAACTACAGTGTAGTAAATTTAAAACAAATCGGAGAAAATTTTTCTTCACCCAACGTGTAATTAAACTCTGGAATTCGTTGCCGGAGAAAGTGGTGAAGGCGGTTAGCTTAGCAGAGTTTAAAAAGGGGTTGGACGGTTTCCTAAAGGACAAGTCCATAAACCGCTACTAAACGGACTTGGAAAAATCCAAAATTCCAGGAATAACATGTATAGAATGTTTGTACGTTTGGGAAGCTTGCCAGGTGCCCTTGGCCTGGATTGGCCGCTGTCGTGGACAGGATGCTGGGCTCGATGGACCCTTGGTCTTTTCCCAGTATGGCATTACTTATGTACTTATATATTTACATCTTGCTCAGCAGTTGGCAGTGTTAATTTGCAATCTCTTCTCTGGTTTTTCTTTAAAGACACCTGGAGGCATATTTTCAAAGCACTTAGCCTTTCAAAGTTCCATAGAAACCTATGGAACTTTGGAAGGCTAAGTGCTTTGAAAATATGCCTCATGGTCTACTATGGTCTCTACTGCAACCTCGCAATCAGGATACCCTATCTTCCCTGTTTTGGTGATATCTTTGAAAGATACCTTGTTCCAAACCATGCGCTTTTGAACGACTCTCGGCCTTCCTCCAGTTTCTAGTTTAAAAGCTGCTCTATCTCCTTTTTAAATGTCGATGCCAGCAGCCTGGTTCCATCCTGGTTAAGGTGGAGCCCATCATTCCAGAATAAGCTCCCCCTTCCCCAGAATGATGACCAATTCCTTATAAATCTAAAACCCTCTTCCCTGCACCATCACCTCATTCATGCATTAAGACTTCGGAGCTCTGCCTGTCTCTTGGGCCCTGCGCGTGGAATGGGGAGCACTTCAGAAAATGCTACCCTAGAGGTTCTGGATTTGAGCTTTCTACCTAACAGCCTAAATTTGGCTTCCAGAACCTCTCTCCTACATTTTCCTATGTCATTGGTATACAGCAGCACACAGTCAGCATATTCTCAAAATGTCATCGATCTGAGCTCCCTCAGAGTAGGACAGAGGCAAAAATTTCAAAATGCTGTCAGGACAACATCCAGGCAGCACATTCTCAAGTACTGGCATCCTGAATTCCCTCAGAATGAAAAACAGTGAAAACATTCTCAAGTGCTGTCAGGCTGAGCTCCTTCAGAGTTACACAAAGGCAGCAAAATTTGAAAGTACCATTGATCTGAGTTCTCTCAGAATAACACAAAGGCTGAGCATTCTCAAAGTGCCCGAGTAGCACATAGGCAACATAATTTTGAAGTGCAATTTTTCTGAAATCTCTCAGAGTAACACACAGGCAGCACATCCTCAAAGTGCTGTCATTCTGAGCTCCCTCACAGCACAAGTAAACCATTCACACAGTGCTGTTGACTTGCATTCTCACTATAGGTAGTGGCTTACTGTAGTCCTAGAGAGAAAAAAAATCCCTCCATACATAGGAGCCAACTTTTCACATTATTGGAGGTGCTAAAACCAATGGAAATTGCCTCTGCTTGGACAGTCAAGGAGTCTGTTCAATACTGGGGTCGCTCAAGTACCCATAGCACCCAAAGAGCCGACTCCTATGCCTCCATGTAGGCTTCTCAGACCAGGAGCTGCATGATCTGTCTGTTACCATCTGCTGGAGGCAGAAAAACACTGAGCATTCTAAGACAGCATGGTGCCCTAAAAGGGTGAATCAGGCAGAACTACTTTGGGCCTCTTATCAAGCTGCGCAAGCAGGGCCCACACAGCAATGCCGATGAAGCCCATTCAAATTGAATGGGCTTTGTCAGCATTACCGCACCAGGGACTGCTAGCACGGTTTGATAAACGAGGCCCTTTCTTTCTAGATCTCCATCCACTAGTCAACAGACACAACCTACTGGTCTTGTATGGACACTAAGGAATAATACTGTATTAAGGTGAGGAAATGAGGGACCTGGAGCTCCCAAGGTGTAACACCTTCTGGCTCCACATGGATGGAAAACTGTCCTCAGCCACTGTCACTAACCCTAGAGCAGGGTAATTAAATAAAACTTTTTTTATCATTATTTAATAAAATTCCTCACAGAAAAACAACATAATTAAATCCTTCCACACCAAACACAGGATAACTTGTCCTACCACCTGCTGGAGACCGAGAAATGCTGACTAGCCACTGGCTCCACAGGATACTTAAGTGGTGATGTCACTAATTACTAGTTCACTGTCTCCACCTGCTGGCAGGACAGCATAAACCCAAGCATCTGGAATCATGTGGAGGGACAATAAAGAATAATAGACTTTCAGTGCTTTGCATTCATCAAAGTTATTTATGGTGCACCCATCCCATTTAGACAGGGAAAGAAGAGATATAAAACCCCCAGTTTTAAAAATTATGGCTATACAAAAAAGAACACAATGTTAAGTGAAATTACATTTTATCAACAGGTACCAATGGAAGAAGATTTCTATACTTTTCACAGATGTTCACTTCCCTTTACTTACCAAAGAAACAAAGGCGCTCATTTTCAAAGCACTTACACTTATAAAGTTCCACAGATTACTATGTAACTTTATAAGTCTGGGAGGTTTGAAAATATGCCTCAAAGTAACAAAAAGCTTTATCCAAAACGTTGCTGAACATGTATACAGAGTCCCCTACTACAGCTTCTCTTCCACAAACACTCTGTGCTACTGAACCTCACTACTCTGTAAGGCATCAAAAGCACACAATACCTGCTGGTTGCTTTCTTGGAGATGAGAACGTTCCTCCGTCGCATCCTGCAGAGAGATTTCAAGCCTGCCTCTGCTAATCTGAAATACTTTTAATGTTGTCCTGGCCTAAGAAAATTAAAGTTAAAAAAAAACACATCAGAACACTGCCTATTACTACTACTTAACATTTCTAAAGCGCTACTAGGGTTACGCAGCGCTGTACAATTTAACATAGAAGGACAGTCCATGCTCAAGGAGCTTACAATCTAAAGGACAAATGTACAGACAATCAAATAGGGGCAGTCAAATTGGGGCAGTCTAGATTTCCTGAATAGGTATAAAGAAATACAAAATTAATTCACCTTTAATTAGGTTTTATTGTTTGTGTGTTGATAAACTGCATTTCAGCTATGTTGAATTTTATGCAGAGTCTTAAGCATACAAATGTTATGAACCTGTGTATGTTACTTTTATGATAATTAGTTTGTTGTTACCTACTAGAAGCCTGATTGTACTGGTGGGCTATACATCTAAATACATTTCAAGAAAACTACATAGTGCATGTGAACATTTTACCTAATGATTCAAAACATTAACTTAATGCATAATGTCCTGGCTCTCAAAGTTCAATAAAGCAAGCATACATACTGGCATAATGAAATTTATTTAATGGGACAAAGGGAAGGCAAAACAAAAGAAACTATTAAAAGAAAGCTATTGATTTCCTGGTATTTTAGTGGCTTTCCATTTAGCTTTTTGTTTGCAGTATATATATGAAATTACCTAAGTCATGTAATATGCTGTCATTACAGCTCAATTCTATAGTGAGAGCACAGATCAGGAGGCTGGTTCAGACCTACTGATTGCAATAGCTTCTGTCTGTTACAAACAGACATCTACCATCAGGGCTGTTGAAAAGGACAGGCAGGCAGGCCAACCTACCTAGGGTCCAAAATTCAGAAAGGCAGCATGTTGCCCTTTTGAGTCAGTGTGAGTCTGCAAAAATATGAACCTGAAAGGGCACAACAACAACAAAAAAAAACAACCCTTGTCCTGAACACCAATTATATGTAGCTAGGGAATTCCTCCTCTCTAACTGCCTCTCCCCTATTCTCCCCTCCACACACACTAACAAATACTCTCAACCCCCAAAACTGCCCCCCATTTTTTGGAGGAAGAGTGAGGCTTATATTTATGGAACCCCGATCTTGCCCATTTTTAAACTCAATATGGCTGTTCACCAGTATGTTCCCATGCCAAATTTGATCCCATTCCATTGCATTTTCAGAGAGTTATTTGGCCTTCAAACAGATATTCCTGACACCTTACGTAGAAATTTCTTTCCAACCCAATTTACATGGTATCTGGAAAAAATGGGACCCGTTACATAGTTTCAACATACTTTGCAATTGTTTAAACATTTGGTATGACCTTTGAAAACACATTAGTATAATGTTTTTTTTTCCTTAGTTAATTCATTATTTGTGTTCAAAGTGTCCTCTTTCAACCTTGACACATTTATAAAGTCTTCAATGCCACTGAGCTGTTAGTTCAGTGATTTGTGGGGCTTCATTAAATTAAGAGCTCAACTGTTTTGTGAGCTTGATGCGCTGGAGCTCGATCCTGCTGAAAAATAAAGTACTCAAAAAAAAGTCTCAAATTTCAGTACTGCAGTAGGACGTTCTTGGTTTGTCTGGAAAAATGTTGGGGGTCTCATTTTTTCCCGAACACAGTGTAATTCCTCAATTCATGTTTAAGAGTGTGAATTGAAAAAGCTATAGCCCGTCAACTGAACCTTCTAGATGAGATAAGGATGGTTCATAAATTATTATATTTTGGTGAACTACCATATCTATTCCAGTATTTGATCACTTCTACTCCATCTTATACTTTGAGACAGAGGGTGACTGAAAGAGTTCCTGGTTTTGACTGAAACCAAATCAGCAGCCAAATTTTGTTGTTCGGTTTCGGCAGAAAAAGAAAATGCCCCCCCCCCCCCCCCCCCCCAAAGCAGAGAGCAGATCCTCCTGGGCCAGTCCTTAACCACCACCACCTCCTCCCCCTCCAGCAGAGGGTGGGTCTTTCCAGATCTGCCAGCCACACCCCCTCCGCTCTTCCAACACATGAAGGCCCTCCCCAGGCCTACTAGGGCATTTAGTGGTCAGTCAGCTTGGTGGGGAGGAGGGCAGAGACTTTTGGTTTCAACCAAAAATGCACTGGCATTTTCAGCCACAACCCAAACCCAGATTTCAGGCCAGTTTGGGTACTGAATCCAAAACAAATTCAATCAGCCTCTACCCTACTTTGAGATCACAGGAATGGTTACAGATTATGTCTTCTTTCAGAATTATTTCTTTGGATACTATTCATTAATCTATATTTAGTGTTGTCATTCCTAAGCTCTAGAATAATCTACCATTATACTTCAGATTGGAGTCTTCCCTTCAGAAATTTAAAGTAGGCCTACAAACGCTCTTCTTTGAGAAAGCTTTTGAAGCACAGGGCCTGATATTCAGCTGGCAGCAATCAGTGTTTTGCTGACCACCACTGGCATCTTCCCCAGAAATTCAATGCTGGGCCATATCCGAGCTCCAGCACTGCATTTCCAAGTATACAGAGCCAGCAAAAACAGAGCCAATTAGGTGTAATATTCAGCACTTAAACTAGCTATAAGAACCATATAAAGATGGGACTGCATTTTATGCAGCCCTATTTACACAGTTATCTTAGCTGGTTAAGTGCTGAAAATCGGCACTTAACTGGCAAAATGCCAACTCCACACCCAGAACACTCCCCCAAATAGCTAGCTTCAGTGCTAATTGGACATTTTTAGATGCACTATCCGGTTAAGTGCAGTTGAAAATTCCCGGTTAGTCCTGGACACGCAATTTAAACGGTCAGGTGCCTCTCCTGACCCTTTAAATTGTTTTGAATATCAGGTCCATAGTTTATTATTTGGTACACAGGAGGAGAACCTTAGGAGACACAGCAGTGATGATCTATTAGTTGATTCTATCATACACCTTTCCTATTAATAATTGTAGGTTTTTTTTTCACTTGCTATTTTATAGGCTTATGTTGATTCTTTTTTTTAAATTTTAAATTTATTTTTTATAATTTTGTTTTAATAATGCTACTAACACATTAAAACAAAAGGTTAGCCTGCAGAATTGAGCACAACTTGAAACAAATGCATCTTTAGCATCATCATAAACTTAGGAACATCCAATTCTAGTTGCAACTCAAGAAAATTATGGAACATTAAAATTATTTCATTACACTTTGACCCATTGTGCTATCCTATAATCTGGGCTTCTGATTTTAAGTTTTAATTGACTAACATTGATAAAACACCATGATGCAAAACAATTAAAATAGGTGTTTATTGGGTAAACGCTGAAAGAACACTGCTTCCCCTAGTACTCTCTCACCCTTCCCCCTGGCTTTTCTTGTATCCTCCATTCAGTTTTTTGTGCCTTTTCTATGCCAATGACTCTTAAATGAGACAAATATTCCTATTTTAATCCAGTGAAAATGGTACCACAAATATTACCTGTGGCACTAAAACACTTATAAGCACCAAAATGTTTGTATCCTCAAACGACCCCTAATTAGCTGAAAAACATCTTAATTTACAATTTATAACACCTAAGAACAGAAACCCTACTCATAATAAGGCAACATCTCTAGAAATTAACACATCAATATTAGGTTTGTGTAATACTAATCTGCATCCGGATATAAATTTGCTTGTTAGAATATTTTTACTTATAATGCAACAAATTTCTAGAATTTTTATCAAAAATAAGCACAGATGGGGCAATTCTATAATCTGACACCAAAAATAGGTGCCACAAGGGGGCACATTTAGGGGGGTCTTTTACTAAGGCACACTGACGTTTTTAGCTCACGTTAAAAATTGGTGCATGCTAAACGCTAGATACCCATAGGAATGCATTGGTGTCTTTAGCGGTTAGCGCACGCCTATTTTTAACGCGCCCTTAAAACACTAGCGCGCCTTAGTAAAAGACCCCCTTAGAGCCAATTCTATAATGGCACTTTCTAGAATGCTAATGCAAGCCCACTTTGGAGTGCCAAAACTTAGGCGTGATCACTTATGCCATATCAATGGTTGATGTAGGTGTGGGAGTGCTTAGGTGTGCCAATCAGCATGCACAATTGGTAGTATTCTACAAGTTGTGTGCATTGTTTGGCGACATGTCCATGGCCCACTTATACTCTGCCTATGTGTACAGCCTTCTTGCACTTATGCTCTACCTTATAGAATAGCACCTACTGTATATATGCGCACCACTGCTGATTATTGGTGCCAATGATGTGCGCAAGTGGCATATACTTCTAGGCACCCGTTTACAGAATTGCCCCAAAACGTCTTTACTTGCATCACTGCTATTACTATAAGGGCAAATAGGGCCTGTATCATGGCAAACTCAACGCTGTGAATGCTTATACAGTATAGTCTCGATTATGCAATCCTCGCTAATCTGATCATCTAGCATCTAGATCAACCCCTCCCCCACCACTCAATGTCATCGCATTTATTTCTATTAAAAATCTTTGTTTTAGAACAATTTTTTAAAATCGGGAACTTGATGATGCATTGTTTCAGGGGTTTATGCAAGTATTTTCTGTATTATCCGACTCTACTTATCTGACAACAGGTCAGTCCTGTTGACATCAGATAATTTATTTATTTATTTGTAGCATTTATACCCCGCTCTTTCCCACTCGATAGCAGGCTCAGTGCGGCTTACAATAAATGGTAACAAAGTGTAACAGAGATGACATAGGCTCAGTGCGGCTTACAATAAAGCGAATGCTACATACCTGTAGAAGGTATTCTCCGAGGACAGCAGGCTGATTGTTCTCACTGATGGGTGACGTCCACGGCAGCCCCTCCAATCGGAAACTTCACTAGCAAAGTCCTTTGCTAGCCCTCGCGCGCCCGCGCGCACCGCGCATGCGCGGCCGTCTTCCCGCCCGAAACCGGCTCGAGCCGGCCAGTCCAGTATGTAGCAAGACAATACACTTCAAGGGAAGACACAACTCCAAAGGGGAGGCGGGCGGGTTTGTGAGAACAATCAGCCTGCTGTCCTCGGAGAATACCTTCTACAGGTATGTAGCATTCGCTTTCTCCGAGGACAAGCAGGCTGCTTGTTCTCACTGATGGGGTATCCCTAGCCCCCAGGCTCACTCAAAACAACAACCATGGTCAATTGGGCCTCGCAACGGCGAGGACATAACAGAGATTGACCTAAAAAATTTACCAACTAACTGAGAGTGTAGCCTGGAACAGAACAAACAGGGCCCTCGGGGGGTGGAGTTGGATCCTAAAGCCCAAACAGGTTCTGAAGAACTGACTGCCCGAACCGACTGTCGCGTCGGGTATCCTGCTGCAGGCAGTAATGGGATGTGAATGTGTGGACAGAAGCCCACGTCGCAGCTTTGCAAATTTCTTCAATGGAGGCTGACTTCAAGTGGGCTACCGACGCAGCCATGGCTCTAACATTATGAGCCGTGACATGACCCTCAAGAGCCAGCCCCGCCTGGGCGTAAGTGAAGGAAATGCAATCTGCTAGCCAATTGGATATGGTGCGTTTCCCTACAGCCACTCCCCTCCTATTGGGGTCAAAAGAAACAAACAATTGGGCGGACTGTCTGTGGGGCTGTGTCCGCTCCAGGTAGAAGGCCAATGCTCTCTTGCAGTCCAATGTGTGCAGCTGACGTTCAGCAGGGCAGGAATGAGGACGGGGAAAGAATGTTGGCAAGACAATTGACTGGTTCAGATGGAACTCCGACACCACCTTTGGCAGGAACTTAGGGTGAGTGCGGAGGACTACTCTGTTGTGATGAAATTTAGTGTAAGGGGCCTGGGCTACCAGGGCCTGCAGCTCACTGACTCTACGAGCCGAAGTAACTGCCACCAAGAAAATGACCTTCCAGGTCAAGTACTTCGGATGGCATGAATCCAGTGGCTCAAAAGGAGGTTTCATCAGCTGGGTGAGAACGACATTGAGATCCCATGACACTGTAGGAGGCTTGACAGGGGGCTTTGACAAAAGCAAACCTCTCATGAAGCGAACAACTAAAGGCTGTCCTGAGATCGGCTTACCTTCCACTTGGTAATGGTACGCACTGATTGCACTAAGGTGAACTCTTACGGAGTTGGTCTTCAGACCAGACTCAGACAAGTGCAGAAGGTATTCAAGCAGGGTCTGTGTAGGACAAGAGCGAGGATCTAGGGCCTTGCTGTCACACCAGACGGCAAACCTCCTCCAATGAAAGAAGTAACTTCTCTTAGTGGAGTCTTTCCTGGAAGCAAGCAAGATGCGGGAGACACCCTCTGGCAGACCCAAAGAGGCAAAGTCTACGCCCTCAACATCCAGGCCGTGAGAGCCAGGGACTGGAGGTTGGGATGCAGAAGAGCCCCTTCGTCCTGCGTGATGAGGGTCGGAAAACACTCCAATCTCCACGGTTCTTCGGAGGATAACTCCAGAAGAAGAGGGAACCAGATCTGACGCGGCCAAAAAGGAGCAATCAGAATCATGGTGCCTCGGTCTTGCTTGAGTTTCAACAAAGTCTTCCCCACCAGAGGGATGGGAGGATAAGCATACAGGAGGCCCTCCCCCCAATCCAGGAGGAAGGCATCCGACGCCAGTCTGCCGTGGGCCTGAAGCCTGGAACAGAACTGAGGGACCTTGTGGTTCACTTGAGATGCGAAGAGATCCACCAGGGGGGTGCCCCACGCCTGGAAGATCTGTCTCATCACACGGGAATTGAGCGACCACTCGTGAGGTTGCATAATCCTGCTCAACCTGTCGGCCAGACTGTTGTTTACGCCTGCCAGATATGTGGCTTGGAGCACCATGCCTTGACGGCGAGCCCAGAGCCACATGCTGACGGCTTCCTGACACAGGGGGCGAGATCCGGTGCCCCCCTGCTTGTTGACATAGTACATGGCAACCTGATTGTCTGTCTGAATTTGGATAATTTGGTGGGACAGCCGATCTCTGAAAGCCTTCAGAGCGTTCCAGATCGCTCGCAACTCCAGAAGATTGATCTGTAGATCGCTTTCTTGGAGGGACCACCTTCCTTGGGTGTGAAGCCCATCGACATGAGCTCCCCATCCCAGGAGAGACGCATCCGTGGTCAGCACTTTTTGTGGCTGAGGAATTTGGAAGGGACGTCCCAGAGTCAAATTGGAGCAAATCGTCCACCAATACAGGGATTCGAGAAAACTCGTGGACAGGTGGATCACGTCCTCTAGACCCCCAGCGGCCTGATACCACTGGGAGGCTAGGGTCCATTGAGCAGATCTCATGTGAAGGCGGGCCATGGGAGTCACATGAACTGTGGAGGCCATGTGGCCCAGCAATCTCAACATCTGCCGAGCTGTGATCTGCTGGGACGCTCGCACCCGCGAGACAAGGGACAACAAGTTGTTGGCCCTCGCCTCTGGGAGATAGGCGCGAGCCGTCCGAGAATCCAGCAGGGCTCCGATGAATTCGAGTCTCTGCACTGGGAGAAGATGGGACTTTGGGTAATTTATCACAAACCCCAGTAGCTCCAGGAGGCGAATAGTCATCTGCATGGACTGCAGGGCTCCTGCCTCGGATGTGTTCTTCACCAGCCAATCGTCGAGATATGGGAACACGTGCACCCCCAGCCTGCGAAGCGCCGCTGCTACCACAGCTAGGCACTTTGTGAACACCCTGGGCGCAGAGGCGAGCCCAAAGGGTAGCACACAGTACTGGAAGTGGCGTGTGCCCAGCTGAAATCGCAGATACTGTCTGTGAGCTGGCAGTATCGGGATGTGTGTGTAGGCATCCTTCAAGTCCAGAGAGCATAGCCAATCGTTTTGCTGAATCATGGGGAGAAGGGTGCCCAGGGAAAGCATCCTGAACTTTTCTTTTACGAGATACTTGTTCAGGGCCCTTAGGTCTAGGATGGGACGCATCCCCCCTGTTTTCTTTTCCACAAGGAAGTACCTGGAATAGAATCCCAGCCCTTCTTGCCCGGATGGCACGGGCTCGACCGCATTGGCGCTGAGAAGGGCGGAGAGTTCCTCTGCAAGTACCTGCTTGTGCTGGAAGCTGTAGGACTGAGCTCCCGGTGGACAATTTGGAGGTTTGGAGGCCAAATTGAGGGTGTATCCTTGCCGGACTATTTGGAGAACCCACTGATCGGAGGTTATGAGAGGCCACCTTTGGTGAAAAGCTTTCAACCTCCCTCCGACAGGCAGGTCGCCCGGCACTGACACTTGGATGTCGGCTATGCTCTGCTGGAGCCAGTCAAAAGCTCGCCCCTTGCTTTTGCTGGGGAGCCGCGGGGCCTTGCTGAGTCGCACGCTGCTGACGAGAGCGAGCGCGCTGGGGCTTAGCCTGGGCCGCAGGCTGTCGGGAAGGAGGATTGTACCTACGCTTGCCAGAAGCATAGGGAGCAGTCTTCCTTCCCCCGAAAAATCGTCTACCTGTAGAGGTAGAAGCTGAAGGCTGCCGGCGGGCGAACTTGTCGAATGCGGTGTCCCGCTGGTGGAGAGATTCTACCACCTGTTCGACTTTTTCGCCAAAAATGTTATCCGCACGGCAAGGCGAGTCCGCAATCCGCTGCTGGATTCTATTCTCCAGGTCGGCGGCACGCAGCCATGAGAGCCTGCGCATCACCACACCTTGAGCAGCGGCCCTGGACGCAACATCAAAAGTGTCATAAACTCCTCTGGCCAGGAATTTTCTGCACGCCTTCAGCTGCCTGACCACCTCCTGAAAAGGCTTGGCTTGCTCAGGGGGAAGAGCATCAACCAAGCCCGCCAACTGTCGCACATTGTTCCGCATGTGTATGCTCGTGTAGAGCTGGTAAGACTGGATCTTGGACACGAGCATAGAGGAATGGTAGGCCTTCCTCCCAAAGGAGTCTAAGGTTCTAGCGTCCTTGCCCGGGGGCGCCGAAGCATGTTCCCTAGAACTCTTAGCCTTCTTTAGGGCCAAATCCACAACTCCAGAGTCATGAGGCAACTGAGTGCGCATCAGCTCTGGGTCCCCATGGATCCGGTACTGGGACTCGATCTTCTTGGGAATGTGGGGATTAGTTAATGGCTTGGTCCAGTTCGCAAGCAATGTCTTCTTCAGGACATGGTGCAAGGGAACAGTGGACGCTTCCTTAGGTGGAGAAGGATAGTCCAGGAGCTCAAACATTTCAGCCCTGGGCTCGTCCTCCACAACCACCGGGAAGGGGATGGCCGTAGACATCTCCCGGACAAAGGAGGCAAAAGACAGACTCTCGGGAGGAGAAAGCTGTCTCTCAGGAGAGGGAGTGGGATCAGACGGAAGACCCTCAGACTCCTCGTCAGAGAAATATCTGGGATCTTCCTCTTCCTCCCACGAGGCCTCACCCTCGGTGTCAGACACAAGTTCACGGACCTGTGTCTGCAACCTCGCCCTGCTCGACTCCGTGGAACCCCGTCCACGATGGGGGCGTCGAGAGGTAGACTCCCTCGCCCGCATCGGCGAAGCTCCCTCCGCCGACGTAGTCGGGGAGCCTTCCTGGGAGGTGGCCGCGGTCGGCACCGCACGCGGTACCGACGTCGGGGACCTCAACCTGGGCGATGGGCCAGCCGGCGCCACGCTCGACGGTACCGGTGGCGCAAGCACCGCCGGTACCGGAGGGGTAGGGCGCAACAGCTCTCCCAGAATCTCTGGGAGAACGGCCCGGAGGCTCTCGTTTAGAGTGGCTGCAGAGAAAGGCTGAGAGGTCGATGCAGGCGTCGACGTCAGTACC
Source organism: Microcaecilia unicolor (assembly GCF_901765095.1). Taxonomy (NCBI): domain Eukaryota; kingdom Metazoa; phylum Chordata; class Amphibia; order Gymnophiona; family Siphonopidae; genus Microcaecilia; species Microcaecilia unicolor. The sequence continues at coordinate 152,260,149 of NC_044039.1, read as the reverse complement.
TGTTCCGGGCGTGGAGGCTGTTCCGGGCTGTCCAGAGCGGAGCGCATCGACACCTCCTGAACAGAGGGTGAGCGGTCCTCTCGGTGCCGATGCCTGCTGGGTGCCGACTCCCTCGGCGACCCAGAGCTCTCGGTGCCAACACGGGGAGGAGACCGGTGTCGATGCTTCTTCGATTTCTTCCGAAGCATGTCACCGGAGCTCCCCGGCACCGACGAGGAGGACGTCGAATCCATCCGTCGCTTCCTCGGGGCCGAGACTGAAGAAGGTCGATCTCGGGGGGGCTGTACCGCAGGAGCCCTCAGGGTAGGAGGAGACCCACCCGAGGGCTCACCGCCACCAGCAGGGGAATGGACAGCCCTCACCTGCACTCCACCCGATGCACCACCGTCCGACGACATCAGCAGACGAGGTCCTGGTACCACCGACGTCGATGCAGCTATCCGATGTCTTGGCGCCGATGCAGAGGCCCGATGCCTCGATGCACTCGATGCAGGGGCGGCCGAGGAAGATGGTCTGGACGCTGACGACGTCGATGCACTCGAAGATCCCGGTGCCGATGCCGACGAAGAGCCCGAGAACAACACGTTCCACTGGGCTAGTCTCGCTACCTGAGTCCGCCTTTGAAGCAGGGAACACAGACTGCAGTTCTGAGGGCGGTGCTCGGCCCCCAGACACTGAAGACACGACGAGTGTCGATCAGTGAGCGAGATAACCCGGGCGCACTGGGTGCACTTCTTGAAGCCGCTGGAAGGCTTCGATGTCATGGGCGGAAAAATCACGCCGGCGAAATCAAAAGCCGAAATGGCGAAATTTGGAGCACCAAAATTTAGAGGGAGAAAAAAATCTCGACCGAGGCCGAAAAGAGGCCTTCCCCGACGACGAAAGAAAACTTACCGGGGCAAAAAGCTGGAAGTACGGGGAGGATTTACACGAAACCCGGCGGGGGGTTTCCGGAGCACTTCCCGACTAAGGAAAGCTTTCCCGAAGGAAAAAACACGCTCAAACAAGTTGGACGCGCGAGGTCGACTTTCCGGGGCTCGACACGGCGAAAACACGACCGTACCGAGTGCGGACAAAAGAAGACTGGCCGGCTCGAGCCGGTTTCGGGCGGGAAGACGGCCGCGCATGCGCGGTGCGCGCAGGCGCGCGAGGGCTAGCAAAGGACTTTGCTAGTGAAGTTTCCGATTGGAGGGGCTGCCGTGGACGTCACCCATCAGTGAGAACAAGCAGCCTGCTTGTCCTCGGAGAAATGGGAATAAGGTGTATCAGAGATAATATAAGATATGGATACATCATTTTACAGAGATACAAATTGTATAGAGAATGAGAAGACGAAGGAATATGGGGGCAGGATAAGGTATGGTAATGCTTTCGGAGCCTGTATTGTACTTTTATTTTGACCACAATGAAAAATGAACATATTGCTAGAGACAGCTGCATCAATCACTTCTGATACCAGTAAGCACAGTGCATTATTATTTTTCTTTAAAAATACAGTGAGAAATAGGACAAATATACTTACCTCTTCTGTATGTGATTTGATGGTTTTCGCTTCATTTTCTAAAGACTCTATCCTTTTCTGAATTTCAGTACGCTGCAAATTAGATACATTTTTATATACAATTTATTATCAATATCATTACTATGTAAATGACCTCTCAACTGAAAGATAATTTTGTAGATCTTTTCATTGAAGCTAGCAACTGTGAGCCCCGTTTACAAAGGTGAGAAGTGTTTTCAGAACACACTAAAAATTAGTGTTAGCTAACCATGTAGATGACCATAATGGGCCGGATTCTATATACGGCACCTACAAAATCCGCACGGATTTGGCATATTCTATAATGGTGTGCATAATATCTAGAAATGTTCGTGCCCCTCCCATGGCCACAACCCCTTTGGAGATTCACGCATTAGGATTTACATGCATCACTTTACAGAATACACTTAGAAAGCTGCGCACATAAATTCTAATTAGTGCCAATAATTGCTTTTTATTGGCCAATTATCAGCACCAATTAGCTTGCTAAACAATGAAGTTGTGCACACAATTTGGTCACGCTGCCAAATTTGCGTGCACAACTTTAGTCGACAAATATAATCTGGGGTATATGCATAAAAATACAGTTTTGCAAACTGCCTAAACTCAATTATCAATTTCTCCACCTCTGGGTCTCTTCTCCAACCTCTTCAATTGATGTCCTAGTATGTCTTTCTTTTCTTTTCATTCGTTTGTCATTCTGGATCTCCTCTCTGTCACTACCCTAATCCTTGCTTATAACTCCATTCTGAACCCCCTCCTTGTCTCCTATCAAGCCTAGTCTTGATGTCCCTTTCCAAATCCCTTCTTTCTCTCTCCGCATCAGTCTTTTTACTCCTTTCTGGATCCCTTCCCTCTTCTTCTGAATCAGCCTGTGGTGCTTTTTTTCAAACCCTTTCTTTCTCTGACTGTACCAGCTTTTCTCCTGTGGTTCCCTTCTCAAGGCTCCTGTTTCTTTTTCGGTATATACACCTTCCCTCGGATGCTCCCCCTTAAGTCTTCTCTTTCTCTCACCATTTCTTTTTCTACAGAAGCCCTCAATTGTGTTAAGATATTATCATTCACATACTTCTTTTTTTATATCTTTAAAATTAGGGATCTTAAATGTGCTTCAGTCATCTTTTCCAATGGCAATGTTCCTCTTCCAGTTTTTGGCAAACCTCTTAATTGAAATATAGGGTGTGTCGCATAAGAGTAGCAGTACATTACTGCCTCTTTATCTGCAGGAGTTCACTTATAGTTAATTTAGGGTCTAGCACTCGGTGGTCCCCTGATGACTTTTCACCTTTGGTGGATCCGATAGTACGAGCTCCCAGTACCACACTCTTCCCCTCTGTCCTTGCTAGATGACAAGGAGGATGTAGTAAATTTTACAAAAACACACACATACACACAAAAACAAAAAAATCATTCACTGCAACCTCTTCCCATATTGAATCTGTACTGTGGTGCTATGTTGGAACCCCAAGTGACACTATTCTCTTCCCCCTCTTTTCATCCAGTATATCTGGAATTTATACACTATAGCTCAGTGTGTCATCTGGTGCATTTGGCCTCGCTTGTAAGAAAGCAGGCAGGCATCAGGCTAATGGGTGCAATTCATGGAGAGTTAGCACCCAGCTAAAAGTAAAGCTGGACTGGTTACATCTGGGGGAATTCTGCACAACTGTGACTTCCAACCTGCACACAAATTTATTTATTTATTTACAGCATTTATATCCCACATTTTCCCACCCAAGGGCAGGCCCAACGTGGCTTACAGTAATTTACAAAAGCATACATCAAATCTTCAACAAACAGTCAACGGCATTGTAGGGAAAGGGACAAGTGAGTAATAGCAGAGGTGGGAAAATATGAATAGAAAATAGAATTCAATAGGTAGCGGTGCGGGGCGGGTCAAGAGTGTAAGCCTTTCCGAATAAGTAGGTCTTAAGGTATCTTTTGAAGGTCGGATGATCATGGATAACTTTCACAAATTTAGGTAGACCATTCCACAGTTGTGCGCTAATATAAGAAAAGGTGGAGGCGTAAGCAGTTTTATACTTGAGGCCACTGTAGATTGGGTAATGCAGATTTAGGTACAAGCGAGCTGATCTGTGAGAGTTTTGAGGCGGTAAGCTGACAGGCAGTATCTGTAGAAGAAGAGGTGGCAACAGCAGCTCTCCTTGCTTCCCTGCAGTGATCTCAAGAGGAGGTGGTGGTGACAAACATTTCCACATCAGGCCACTTTCTTCTCCTTTACTGTCTTGGGCCTGGCTGCTTATTTGAACTGAACAGTTCAAATAGGAAGCGAGGCTCAGGGCAGTAAAGAAGGACATGGCCTGATCTGCAGTCATTCACTGCTTCCTCCTGCTGCACCAAAAGAGGGGGAGATGTGCCGTGGAGGTGTGGGGAGAGCAAGCTTGTGGATGTGCTGGGGTGGGGGGAGACCTTGGTTCCAGACTAAACTGGGGTTTTGCTAGGGAGAGAGAACAGGAATGGGGCACAGGAGGCTGAGGGGTGGGGGGAGAAAACTGCAAAGGGCAGAGAATGTACTAGAAGGTAGAGAGGGAGAGAACAGAGGAAGAGAGAGAAGGGAGCATTGTTGCGCAGAATTACCCCAGAAGGAACCCATCCAGTTATAGCTAATGAGAGCTCTGGGAGATGGGAAGAATTCCCCTGGGCTCGTTTCTATAATAGCGACCCATTTTGCAACTCAAAGTAGAAACAGACAACATCCAAGAGCACCTGTGCAGTATAAAAGCTGTCAACTACTGCAGCACACACCATAGGAACACCAGTGGAGCGCAGAAGAGCAAGCAACTTACTGTGAGATCTTTGAATTGTGAGTACTTTGTGTTTGTACGGGCAAGTGTAAGATTAAAGTCATGAATGTATCCATATCTACTCCTGTAACTAAAGGTCTGATGGATAAACATGTTGTTGCTGGCATTCATCTAGGCTATCTTCAAATTCTCCACAAGAGTTAAAGGCAGCAGTGGAGCCTCCTCAAAATCTTTTTAGATGTATGGACAATTGTTTCTTGAATTGAGAGCTTATTTAAAAATAGTCACTCATTTATGTATATTTACCTCAGAATCTGTTACTAAGTTTAAGGATATGGGGCTAGATTCTATATATCATGATTTTAAAAATTGGTGCAAAAAAAAAAAATACACCTAGGCAAATTCTATAAACTACACCTAAAGTTAGGTGCAGTTTATAGAATGTGCCTAAATCAAGGAGTAGTTTATAGAACATGCCCAGTGCCTCTTTTCAGTGGCTATATTTAATCACTGCAATTTACACCAATGAAAATCTGGTGTAAATGCAGATGCTTAAATTATGGGTGGAACAGGAATACTCTGTAACTGCGCGTAAATTCAAGGAATGCCCACAACTTGCCCATGCCCCTCCCATGGCCATGCCCTCTTTTCAGATCTGCATCTTAGAATCCATGCACATCACTTTATACAATAATACACTTAGACAGTTATGCGCGTAACTTCTAATTAATGCCAATTAGTGTCAAAAATTGCTTAAGTGCAATTATCAGCACTGATTGGCTTCTTAACCTAATTAAGTTGCGAGCGCAAATCCAGAATACGACCAGATTTGCGCACGCAACTTAAGTCACACTATATAGAATCCAGGGGGGGTGGAGGGTAAATTTTCCTTTATAGAAGTCCAGGTAAGAACCTTTCAGTTCCACAGAATTCTTTTCAATCTATAAGTGCTTCTGCCGTTAAGGATAGCCTCTATCTGCATCACTTTGGAAAATGGGGACTTTGGAAAATGGGCTGAGAATAAAGAATCTTAGATTCCTTAATTTTCTTGTCATTCATTATCAGCAGAAATAGAGAAAGGCGGTATATAAATAAAATTCTATTCTATATGCCTCTGGAAGACAATAAACAAAGGAGTAATATGCTCATAAGTACATAAGTATTGCCATACTGGAACAGAGCAAAGGTCCATCAATCCCAGCATCCTGTTTCCAACAGTGGCCAATCCAAGTCACAAATACCTGGCAAGATCCCCAAAAAAGTACAAAACATTTTATATTGCTTATCCCAGAAATATTTTCCCCAAGTCCAATTTAATAATGGTCTACGGATTTTTCCTTTATGAAGCCGTCCAAACCTTTTTTAGACTCTGCTAAGCTAACTGCCTTTACCACATTTTCTGGCAATGAATTCCAGAGTTGAATTACACACGTTGAGTGAAGAAAATCTCTCTCTGATTCATTTTAAATTTACTACTTTGTAGCTTCATCGCATGCCCCCTGGAACAATCAATGGTACTAAGCCATGTAGACTAGTGCAATGGAATCTATGCGGGATGTAAAGAACAAACCTTAAAGAAAGTTCAGACCGCTCAAAACACGGCAGCTAGGCTTATCTTCAGAAAAACGCGATTTGAAAGCGCAAACCCCTCCGCAAAAAACTACACTGGCTCCCAAAGAACGCATTGCTTTCAAAATCTGCACTGGTTCAGAAAATTATCTACAGCAAAGCCCCAGGATACGTGACAGACCTGATCGACCTACCAACTAGAAACACATCCGAATCAACACGAACGTACCTAAATCTGCAGTTCCCAAGCTGCAAAGGACTCAAATACAAATCAACCTACGCATCCAGTTTTTCCTACATTAGCACACAACTGTGGAACGCATTACCAAAAGCCTTGAAAACTACGTACGATCACCTAAACTTCCGGAAAACACTAAAAACTAACCTGTTTAAAAAGGCATACCCTGCCGATCCAACATAAACGCCTGATATCTGCAACACAACAAAACTAAAGTACGTAATGGACATAACACAACCAGTGCCAATAGTTGGATGTTAAGCAATTAGTACTAATTAGCACATATTAGGATTTAAGCGCATCACTCACTAAACATATTCTATAAAGTGATGCGCGTAAATCGGACCATGAGAATCTCAAAATGGGGTGTAGCCATGGGCGGGTCATGGGCGTTCCTAACATTTGCACACAGTGTTATAGAATATGCCTGATCTGTGCCTAAATCTGCTTTTACACCAGGTTTTAGTTGGCGTAAATGGCTGTGACTAAATTTAGTAACAGGAACTGGCACTAAGCGTATTCCATAAACCACGCCTAACTTTAGGCAAGGTTTATAGAATACCGCCAAGCGTCGTTTTTTTCAGTGCCATATATAGACTCTAGTCCATAACAACTGCATCCACTTATGCATCCAGTTCTAAAATTATGTCCTTGTCTTTAATACGATTCATAATCTGATTTTGACTACATAAAAATACAAGTACAATTAACAATTCATCTAAATTAGTAAATCAAATATTTAAGATGAAGAAGTTAAAAATAATTACCAAATTGTCCTGTTCCAATCGCTTAGATTTCTCCTCCTCTAGCTCCTCTTCCAGATCTTTCACTTCATTTTGGAGCACAATGTTTGACCTGTTCAGTTCTTCAGATGTTGCCTAAAAGAAGAATCAGTTTCAGAGCCAGCAGACAGATTACCTTATATACTTTTATAAATTTTAATCAACAGTAACCATTTTATAAACCTAGTTGTTTATAGATTAACCATAAGCAAAATACTATTTACTGTAGAACACAAGCCTATTCTAGTGTTATACGTTCGAGGCATATTTTCAAAGCACTTAGCATTCCAAAGTTCCATAGAAACCTATGGAACTTTGGAAGGCTAAGTGCTTTGAAAATATGCCTCATGGTGTTCTGTCACATTAACAAAAGCCAAGTTTCAAAAAATACATTTTACAGTTATTGTCTTAGGAGCCTTTTTATTAAAGGGTGTTAAGCCCTAAGGCAGGTTTAGCGCCTTTAAGTATTTTGCAGTAAGGTAAAATTATGTATAATCATACCTGATAATTTTCTTTCCATTAATCATAGCTGATCAATCCATAGACTGGTGGGTTGTGTCCATCTACCAGCAGGTGGAGATAGAGAGCAAACTTTTGCCTCCCTATATGTGGTCATGTGCTGCCGGAAACTCCTCAGTATGTCGATATCAAAGCTCCATCCGCAGGACTCAGCACTTAGAGAATTACACCCACGAAGGGACACTCTGCCCAGCTCACCACCGCCGAAACGGGGGAGGGGAATTAACCCAGCTCATCCCCACACAAGTGGGGGAGGGGAATCCGTCCAGCTCATCCCCGCGGAGCGGGGGAGGGACACCACACCCGCCGATGCGGGGGGATCTGGCTTATCCTGCAACCGCAACCGCGGGAGGAGCTGACTGACCCTAACACCGCCGAAGCGGGAGGGGTACAAAGCTGCCCTACAGCCGCACGAAGCGGGAGGGAGTGCCGGCAGAATTTATGTCTCAATCCAGCCCCGTAAAACGGAGGGGAGAGGAATGCAGCAGCTCACTGTAACACAAACTCGTCTCAACTCTTGAAGAATCCAAGTGAAAGAAGAACTTGAACACGAAGTCCTCCTGAAGTAACTGAAGGCTAAACTTGAACCTAAAATTCAACCAGAATATAAACAGTACAGATATCTGGGAGGGGCTATGGATTGATCAGCTATGATTAATGGAAAGAAAATTATCAGGTATGATTATACATAATTTTACCTTCCATATCATCAAGCTGATCAATCCATAGACTGGTGGGATGTACCGAAGCAGTACTCACCCAGGGCGGGACATAGAAATCCCTGACCTCAACACTGAAGCTCCAAACCGGGCCTCCGCCCGTGCAGCCACAGTCAAACGGTAATGCTTGGAGAATGTATGAGCCGAAGCCCAAGTTGCCGCCTTGCATATCTCTTCCAAGGAGACGGATCCGGCCTCTGCCATCGAGGCCGCCTGAGCTCTCGTGGAGTGAGCCTTCAGCTGGATAGGCGGCACCTTCCCCGCGGCCACATAAGCCGCTGCAATGGCTTCCTTGACCCATCTTGCCACTGTAGGCTTAGCAGCCTGCAGACCCTTACGAGGACCTGCAAACAGGACAAACAGATGATCCGATTTCCGGAAATCATTGGTCACTTCCAAGTATCTGATGATGACTCATCTCACATCCAGATATTTAAGAGCAGAGTACTCCTCTGGGTAGTCCTCCCTACGAAAGGAAGGGAGACAGAGCTGCTGATTCACATGGAAGCGAGAACCAATCTTGGGCAGGAAGGAAGGCACTGTGCGAATAGTCACTCCTGCCTCAGTGAACTGCAGAAAAGGCTCTCGACATGAGAGCGCCTGGAGCTCGGAAACTCTTCTGGCTGAAGTGATAGCCACCAAAAAGACTGCTTTCAACGTCAGGTCTTTCAGAGATGCCCTCGACAAGGGTTCCAAAGGCGGCTTCTGCAATGCTCTTAGCACCAGGTTGAGATTCCACGCAGGCACCACTGAGTGCAGAGGAGGGCGCAGGTGATTAACTCCCTTGAGAAAGCGCACCACATCTGGCTGCGAAGCCAGGGAAACACCCTTCAGGCGGCCCCTGAAGCAAGCCAGAGCCGCTACCTGGACTTTAAGGGAACTGAGCGACAGGCCTTTCTCCAGACCTTCTTGCAGGAACACCAACACTGAAGAAATTGGAGCAGTAAAGGGAGAAAGTGAGCCTGCTTCACACCATGCTGCAAAGATACGCCAAACCCTGGCGTAAGCAGTAGAAGTAGAGCGCTTCCTCGCTCTCAGCATAGTGGCGATGACCTTGTCTGAGAAGCCCTTCTTCCTCAGACGCTGCCGCTCAATAGCCAGGCCGTAAGACCAAAGGGAGAGGGATCCTCCATCACCACGGGACCCTGATGTAACAGGCCCTGCTCCACTGACAGCCGCAGAGGATCGTCGACTGAGAGCCTGAACAAGTCCGCATACCAGGGACGTCTGGGCCAATCCGGACCCACCAGGATTACCCTGCCGGGATGCTTTGCCACCCGGTCTAGCACCCTGCCCAACATGGGCCAGGGCGGGAACACATAGAGGAGCTCTTGTGTCGGCCACTGTTGGAGAAGAGCATCTACTCCCAGGGATCGAGGGTCCCGTCCTCTGCTGAAAAAGCGCGGCACTTGGCCATTGGCCGATGACGCCATCAGATCTAGGCTCGGCTGGCCCCAGCGCTTCGTGATGTCCAAGAACGCCTGAGCAGATAGTTCCCACTCTCCGGGCTCCAAGGTATGGCGACTGAGAAAGTCCGCCTTGACATTCATGACTCCGGCAATGTGGGCCGCTGAAAGCTGCTCCAGGTTCGCTTCCGCCCACTGGCAAAGACTCATAGCCTCCTTGGCTAGAGGGGCGCTCTTGGTACCTCCCTGGCGGTTGATATAGGCCACAGCCGTGGCATTGTCCGACAGGACCCGTACAGGCTTCAACACCAGTACCGGGATGAACTCCAATAACACCAACCGAATGGCTCTGAGTTCCAGGAGGTTGATAGACCACTTGCCTCTGCAGGAGACTAGAGCCCCTGCGCTGTCCTTCCCAAGCAGTGGGCTCCCCAGCCCATCAAAGAGGCGTCTGTCGTGACGACAATCCACTCCGGGGTCACCAGAGGCAATCCTGCAGACAACTTGTCTGTCTGCGTCCACCAGCTCAGCGCCTTGCGCACTGCTGGGTCCACGGGAAGGCGCACAGCATAATCCTCCGACATCGGAGTCCAGCGCAGCAGCAGAGATAGCTGTAGTGGTCTCATATGAGCCCTGGCCCAGGGCACTACTTCCATCGTGGCCGTCATAGAGCCCAACAGCTGCACGTAGTCCCAAGCCCGAATAGGAGAGGCTACTAGGAACTAGTCCACCTGAGCCTGAAGCTTGACAATCCGATTGTCTGGCAGGAACACTCTGCCCACTTGGGTGTCGAATCGAACTTCCAGATACACCAGGGACTGAGTCGGGCGCAGCTGGCTCTTCTTCCAGTTGATGATCCATCCCAGGGAGCTCAAAAGAGCAATTACCCGGTCCATAGCTTTGCCGCACTCTGCATAAGAGGGGGCTCGGATCAACCAGTCGTCCAGATAAGGATGGACTTGTACTCCTTCCTTTAGCAGGAAGGCCGCTATGACCCCCATTACTTTGGAAAAGGTCCGCGGAGCAGTAGCCAACCCGAAAGGGAGGGCTCTGAACTGGAAGTGTCGTCTCAGGACTGTAAAACGCAGAAAGCGTTGGAGAGGAGGCCAGATGGGAATATGCAGGTACGCTTCCTTGATGTCCAAGGAAGCCAAGAACTCTCCTGCCTTCACTGCCGCTATAACAGAGCGGAGAGTCTCCATGCGAAAGTGCCTCACTTCCAGGCCCGATTGACCCCTTTAAGGTCGAGGATAGGCCGGACAGGCCTCCTTTCTTTGGAACCACAAAGGAAATGGAGTAACGTCCCTTGCCAATCTGATTTTTTGGCACCGGAACGACCGCACCCCGGCGGATCAGGTTGTCCAAGGTCTGCTGCACTACCACAGCTTGACCGGAGACTTGCAGGGAGAGAGTACAAACCCGTCTCTTAAGGGTTGGCAGAACTCTAGCTTGTAGCCGTCTCTGATGACTTCCAGCACCCACGCGTCTGAAGTTATAGTGGTCCACTCGCCCAGAAACGAGGACAGCCGTCCTCCAATCTGCACTGGGGCGTGGACCAAGGCCCCGTCATTGGGTACGAGACCCTGGGGGAGGACCGGAGGGAGCACCTCCGGGACGGCGGTCTCTGCGAAAGGAATGCTGCTTGGGGGAGAAATTCCTCTTGAAGGAAGAGGGGGCAGAGGAACCCGACTTGCCCGGGCGGTACCGATGGGCTTCCTGCAACCGTCCTCTGGAGGTATCGGGACGAGTACTAACCCGAGCCCTGACCTCTGGTAATTTCTTGCCCTTAGACGTGCCGAGATCGGTCACGATTTTGTCCAGCTCGACCCCAAAGAGCAGCTTGCCTTTAAAAGGCAATCTAGCCAGGCGGGATTTAGAGGCGTGGTCAGCAGACCAATGTTTCAGCCAAAGCCACCGCCGCGCAGAGACTGTCTGAGCCATGCCTTTAGCTGAGGCTCTCCAGACATCATACAGCAAGTCTGCCAAATAGGCTAAGCCCGATTCCAGGGCCGGCCAATCAGCCCTCAAGGAATGATCCGAGGGGGAAGCCCGCTGCACCATAGTCCGGCACGCCCTGGCCACATAGGAGCCGCAAACTGAGGCCTGCAAACTTAAAGCAGCTGCCTCAAAGGACGACCTTAAGGCCGCCTCCAATCTTCTGTCTTGGGCGTCCTTTAGGGCCGTGCCACCTTCCACCGGCAACGCCGTTTTCTTAGTCACCGCAGTGATTAAAGAATCCACGGTAGGCCACAGATAGGCCTCACGTTCACTCACAGCCAAAAGATAGAGGCGGGACATAGCCCTAGCCACTTTAAGGCTCGTTTCCGGGACATCCCATTGAGCCGCAATTAAGGTGTGCATGGCATCATGCACGTGGAAGGTTCTAGGCGGGCGCTTCGTCCCCAGCATAATGGCAGAGCCAACAGGGGCTGAGGGAGAGACGTCCTCCGGAGAGGAAATCTTCAAAGTGTCCATGGCCTGTAACAACAGGTTGGGCAAATCCTCTGGGCTAAAAAGCCGCGCTGCAGAGGGGTCATCCGCTCCAGCCGAGCGGGGATCTATCTCCTCCAAGGAATCCGCAAAGGATCGTTGGGAGACCTCAGACACGCTGCCCTCATCTACATTGGAGGAGACAAAAGTCCTCCAAGGCCTGGAAATCAACCCGAGGGCATTTACCTCTGGGAACCTCAACCTCTTTATCAGAAGAGGGAGCAGGGGCAGCGTTTTGCATGAGGAAAGCCTGATGCAGCAGCAAAACAAACTCGGGGGAGAAACCCCCCAGACTGTGCACTTCCGCAGCCTGGGCAACAGCCCTAGACGCACTCTCAACCGGCGCTCGCAATAGCGGGGGAGAGACATGCTGCGCATCCAAAATGGCGTCCGGCGCGAAACTCCGTGAAGGAGCCGCGCGGGAAGAACGGCGCTTAACTTTAGCCGCTTTTGTGCCGTCGCCCAAATTAAGGGCGTTCATGGCATTAATGTCTCCAACCTCAAGGGCGGCCCCGAAGAAGCCGTCCGAGCCGCGTGGCCGGCCAAGATGGCGGAGGCGAGGAGCGGGGGATGGGCGTTTATGGCGGGAAAAAACCGCCACGCCGGAGGAACGACCGGGACATTCATCGGTCACTAAACTATCACCCATCAAGGGCGAATCAGGTTGTAAAACCCCCGCATCCCCTCTAGAAGCGCTCCAGCGATCCGGGGAGCGACCCTCTGCGCCCTCGCCCTCCGACGCCATCGCCACGAGGAGAAGAATCGGGGAACCCCCTGCCCGCTATAAAAAGGTAAAATTACCTGCTTGCCGCTCCGAGCTGTAACGAACTGGTGTCCCAGTGAGTAGCTGCAATGAACGTTTAAAGAAACGTCGAATTAAACGCCTTTAAAGACGTTTAAAAATTTTTTTTTTTTTTTTTTTTTTTAAACGGAGCCAGCGGGAGGGGGGAGAAAAGGAGGGACCTGGCACCACCAGGTTTGCACTTGCTCAAAAGAGCCCTCAACCCCAGGCCTCAACAAAACCTAAGGATTAGGCTTGGAGGCCTAGCCAGAGCTGCTGCTGTGTGTGACCACCACCTGCTGAGATAGAGAACATACTGAGGAGTTTCCGGCAGCACATGACCACATATAGGGAGGCAAAAGTTTGCTCTCTATCTCCACCTGCTGGTAGATGGACACAACCCACCAGTCTATGGATTGATCAGCTTGATGATATGGAAGCATGCATTTTTCTATATATATTTTTCTTTGCTCATGACACATCCCTTTCCATATATATATATACCAGTAAAAAATGCCCGTTTCAAAAGGGAAGGAAACGGGTGCTAGCAAGGCCATCCCCCACCCTCCCTCGCTGTTCCAGACTCTGCCGTCCCTCCGTTTTCACACCCCCCCCTCCGCAACCCAGTCAACCCCCCTTCTCGGCGAAAACCGTCCCCTGCCACCGTCCAGTACCTGTGCTGATGGGGGACCCCAACCCACGTCAGCCCAAGTCCTGTGCTGGGCTTCGTGGCGTTGCTTCTTCAATGATTTTGTGTTCAAGTTCCTCTGCATGCGTCTGACATCAGACGCACGCAGAGGAACTTGAACCGAAGATCATTGAAGAAGCAACGCCGCAAAGGCCAGCACAGGACTTCGGCTGACGGGGGTTGGGGTCCCCCATCAGCACAGGTACTGGACGGCGGCAGGGGACGGTTTTCGCCGAGAAGGGGGAGGGGTCGACAGTGTCGTGGAAGGGGGGTCCAGTGGGCTGTAACACAGGGGGAGGAGTAGGGAAACACGCTCCGCATGTTTCCCTATTCCTCCCCTTGCTTTGGTATCAGCTTTGGTATCAGCTGTCACTGACGTCACTGCGTGCCTGCCTAGCAGACCACCTCCGAGGGAGGCACGGTCCCAGGCACATTCGAACGCTGGAGGTGAGAATTATTATATAGGATATGGAAAGGGATGTGTCATGAGCAAAGAATGGTTGTAGAAGCATTATCCAGCTAGCCTTTTAGCATTAGTACATGCTAACTGGATAATGCAAACTTAAGGTGAGAGCAGTAAGTACTCCTGTATTAATTTTTTTTTTGCAAGTCCCACACACCAATGGAAAAATAAGCACAGGACCTGCAAAAAACAACTAAAACGCCCTAAATACTGATGCATTAAATCTGAGCTTAGCATGCAGGAAACTCAACCCAGATTTTAACACCTTTTAGTAAAATGTGAGCTATATACGGTTTATAAATGTGATGATGGTTTTTTTTTAATCTTCCAGCCCCTCTAGGCAGGGTCTCTGACTTCATTCCATCCTCTTCCATTTGCCCCTTAAACAGTACTGCAAGGAATTATTTCCTCTTTGCCTTTTCGGTGGTAGAATAATACAGATCCCCTTTACAGAGAAATACTTCAATGCAGGAAGGGTTTCACAGGGGGGGCAGCCATGTAACATTACATACCTTCTTATATTTTGCAAATACCCAATTAGGTTTTATGCAGATTATGTATAAAGATATCCAGCAACTTCTGAAGAGTAACAAGTGAAAAAAGCAAAAGTAATAAAATATAGTACTACAAAAAATATAAAATTCAAATACCTATCAACCAGTTAAAAATCACTTGAACAAGTAGGTTTGCAATGCTTTCCTAAAGTGAAAATAACTTTGCAATGACCTGAGTTCATTCTAAATAAGAGGGGAAAATTAGTTCTTACCTGTTAATTTCCTTTCCATTAGTCCCAAAAGATCAATCCAGTCACTTGTAAGTTATGTCCGTCTACCAGCAGGTGGAGACTGACGTTTTCTCTACCATGTAGGACCCTGGCAGCAGCCTCACTTTCAGTATTATCAATACACAAGCAGTGAAGAACAGAAATCAGAGGGAGAAATCTCCTGCCTCTGCACAGTACAACAAATTAACAAGCAAAGAACAAACCAGCACAACAAAAGATGCCCTGCTAACACCACAAACCACGTGTGACCCAACACCACTGGACAATCATTCAAATCCATCGTAGTCGCACTCACAGCATGAGATGTACCGCGGCTATGCATGCAGTACGGGAAAACCAGAAGAACTTATCCTCCGGCAGATCAATCACTCTTTGTGCTGAAGAATGTTCTGAAAACACGTGCAGTGCCTCCACAACTCCCCACCTATACAGGAACAGAGCAGAGACAAGAAAAGCTGAAATACCAACACCAAGGGTGGGCCCTCAGGATTGATTTCAGGACTAATGGAAAAAAAATTAACAGGCAAGAACTAATTTTCCCTTCCACAGCGTCCCTCAGATCAATCCAGAGACTTGTGGAATGTAACAAAGCAGTCCTCAACAAGGGCGGGACCAAACAATCCCAGCCTGCAACACCACCACACCAAAGACTGCATCCCGGCATGCCGCTATGTCCAGTCTATAATGCCTCGTAAAGGAGTGCACCGAGGCCCAAGTTGAAGATGTACAGATCTCATCCACTGACACCACCTGCGCCTCCGCAAGGGAAGTTGCCTTTGCCCTGGTTGAGTACACCTTTAGCAAAGCAGGCGGGAGTTTCACCACTAGAACATATGCCGATGAAATTGCTTCTTTCAGCCAGCACCTTTTGCTACCTGCTAGCCCTTCTTCCGACCCGCAAATAACACAAAAAGATGGTCAGACTGACAGAAATCCTTGGGGTAATCCTCCCGCCAAAAGCATGGAAGGAAAATCGGCTGGCTCACATGAAACTCTGTTACCACTTTTGGAAGGAAAGAAGGACAGTCCGAAGTTGTACACCCACTTCTGTGAAGAGAAAGAATAAAGACCAAAGAGGGAGGGATCCTCCATGAACAATGGACCCTGCACCAACAAGCCCTCTGCCGCCAGCCAACCGAAGCAGGTGATCCACCAGAAGCTGGATGAGGTCTGCATACCAGGGCTGCCAAGGCCAATCGGCCGCCACCAGCATCACTAGAACTGGGTGCCAAGCAATGCACCCAAGAAGCTAGCCGATCACTGGCCACAGTGAAAAGACATAAAGCAGACTCTCAGAGGGCCACAGCTGCAAGAACGTGTCTACATCTTCCCCCGCTGCATCCCTCCATCTGCTGAAGAAGCAGGGCACCTTGGCATTGGCCCGAGACCCCATGAGATCTATCTCTGGAATCCCCCAGCAGTCCGAGATCAGGTGGAACATCTGATGGGAGCATGCCCGTTCTTCAGGATCCAACAGCATGTGAATGAAAAAATCTGCCTGAACATTGAGCACCCCCACAATGTGCACTGCGAAGAGGAGAAACAGGTGGCACTCCGCCCACTGATAGAGACGAGCAGACTCCAATGCCAGGGCTGCACTCTTGGTTCTGCCATGCTTGTTGATATAAGCCACTGCTGTAGTGTTGTTGGAAAGGACCTACACAGCTCCGTCCCACAGGAGATCCAGGACCACCACCAAAGCCATCTGAACCACCCGCAATTCCAGCTGATTGATTGGCCACACCGTCTCTGTGGGTGACCAAATGCCCTGCGCCATCCTATCCAAGCAGTGAGCCCCCCAGCCAAAAGGCTGACATCCGTCATCACTACCACCCAATCTGGGGAGGCCAACGAAACTCCCCACTGCAGGTTGCTGGACTGAAGCCACAATATATCCCAACTCGGGCCTGCACAGTCCACGGGAGCCATAAGTGGTACTCATCCAGCAGTTGTGGCTACCTGTGCAACTGCAACAGTTGTAGGTCCCACATGTGGAAACGCACCCACAGAAAGACAACTTTGCCTACGGGCCTCTGGAAAAAAGAACTTCCCCAACCGCATATCAAACCACACCCTGAGACACTCTAGATTCTGCGAAGGCTGGGGCCTCCTCTTTTCCAGGTTGATCACCCAACCCAAGGCTCACAGAAATACGATTACTCAATTTGAGATTTTACATCTGCTGTCTTATTTTGCACTGTATAGGAGGAAATGTGTTTCTTTCTGTTTTTCTAGTATTGTGCTGCATGCAGTCTAGCTTCTTAGGATTGGTTAATTTTGAAGAATTTGAAGAGGGCTATCTCTGTTCTGCATATGTGACCGCAAGGCCAAGTGTCTGAATAGGAATCTGTTAGGTTCTGAGATTTTGATAACATATTGTATTTCAGATTTGGCAAGACTGTTCTCCTAATTCCTGGTCTGTGTGCTAATTTGGTTTGTGTCATTTTGGGTATACCGGAGCTGTAACAGCTTACTTAAATTATTTCTAATGAAAAAAAAAATCACAAGTTGTTTTTCTTCTCCTACACTGGTGTAATATTTTCAATGATGCCTGTTTATATGTGCCATGGCTGATAAAAGGGGTGTGGCTACTGTACGGGCAGAGCCATAGTGATCCCACCCCTAAGGTTACCCATGAGTACCAGTACTTTTTTTCCTACAAAAAAAGCACTAAGGGCAGATGTATGGTAGTGGAGGAGTTTGTGTTGCTCTCACTGAAGGGAGGGAAGAGAGAAGGTGCTAGACAGGGGGAGGGGAGGGGTTGGGAGGTGGAAGGAGAGACAGGAGATGCTGGATGGGTAGGGGGTGCCAGAAACCCTAGCACCGGCCCTGGGTGGGCACCTACTCTGACATTAGACACACTTTCCCCATTTGTGAGCACCAGATCCAGCGTCGCTCCTTCCCTTGTAGGATCCATCACCATCTGTATGAGCAAAGCACTTTTGAAAGGCATCCACTATCTCCCAACTTCTTTCTGATTCCGCAGTTCAAACTTTCCAGTTCACACCTGGCAAGTTTAAATCTCCCAGTAACAGTATTTCCCAGCTTTTAGACAACTGCAATCAGACTAATCGAGCTACTCAGATTGTGTTGGAGGTCCGTAGACAATACTCAGTCTTCTCTTTTTAAGGCAATCCATAGTGCTTCTTCTTTTCCCCAGAACCCCTGCATTTCAGTCACTTTGATATTAAATTTCTCACATATAGAGCTACTCCTCCACCTTTTCAACCATCTCTATCCTTCTTAAATAGATTATAGTCCCGTATGTTAGCGTCCTATTCATGGGAGTCACTTGAACCATGTCTCTGTGTTAGCAACATCTAAATCTGCCCCTACCAGATCATGAACTTTGTTGCTTAGACTGTGAGATTGATTATGTGGCTCGTGATAACATAGCCTGTCTGGTTGTTTTGCTGAATAGCTTGTTACGTGGTTGATCAATAAAAAGAATTATTGAAAGGTTGAGCACAATGCCAGGACTTTAACACCAAGTCTGAGGACTCGTAGAAGGATCACCTATTTCTTCTGCAATAGAATCTCTGAGGATTTAGGGATGAATTCTATATAAGGCGCCGAAAATAAAGTTAGGCACGGTTTATAGCACTTACGCCCAGAACTCGCGCCAAACGTTAGGTACAGCCATTTGCACCAACTGAAACGTGGTGCAAATGTATGTGCCTAAATTGGGTGTGTATCCCCCTTACTCTATAACAAGGTGCATAAATGCTAGGAATGCCCCCATTTCACTCATGACCCATTTCTGTGCCCCTTTTTTACTCACATGTAAAATTACAATTAAATCTAATTAGTGCCAATAATAGCTTGTTAAAAATCCAATTATTGCCACTAATTAGCTCATTATTCAATTAAATTGCACCTGTAAATTGGGCACACAGCCAAATTTGCATGCGCAATTTTTGGTGAATTTATAGAATTAGGGGGTTAATGCCTGTCCTTGTTTTTCATATAAGCATACAGGGCCTGCCAACATTTTTTGTGGCCTTATTTAGGCACATGGATTAAAAAAAATAAAATAAAACGGAAAAGGGAAGGTAACTGCTTTGCACTAAAGGCAGCTACAGCTGCACACAGTGCTGAACACAAACTGTATCAGAACACATATGCAAGCACAAAATAGCATTCTGGCATGTGCACAGATGTGTGCTGATGTATTTTTCTGCTAAGACAAGCGCACAGCACTAGCTGCCCTTGGTGCAGAAACGTGGGCACATGCATCCAGTTTGCCTCCCATGTTGGCGAACAAGTTCTGCAAGTTCCCTATTGATATATAATTTGGTTTACCACATCTGTGAGCAAATCCCTGGTGTTACACTTGCAATAGGAAGCCATGCACTAAGCCATCAGCGCACAATTCTAAACACAAGCTTTTTGCATAGGTCCCCTTCATGTTCTTTTCAACGATAAAGTGACACTTGCAACTTTCTAGTAACTAAAAGAAAAATCAAATTTTAGCATCATGCAAATGTGAATCTGAGACACTATTGACTCCCCTTTCTTTAAAATTAAAGAACATTAAAAGGAAGGCTAACATACTGCAAAAGTGCCCTGATAACAGCAACTAAGTATATTGATCTATTCTAAAAATAGTCATTGATAAGTATACATTGCTAATTTTAGAAAAATCATACTAATTTTAGCCAGTCTGTTTTACCTCAAGACATGTTGCTCCAGATGTCTCTTTCAGAAGATCTGCTTCCTTTAAAGACAACTCTAACTCTTCATACTGAAAAAAAAATGTTTGTATCAGAAATCAATGACATCAGAAATATTTTATGAAGCAAAAGAGATAACACAGCTACTAAAATTATAAGGTTAATATGAGGCACCATAATAAAGGCAATATTAACTCAGGTCCTTGAATCTAAAACCTAGTGAAAAAGTATATGTCACCATGAGAAACTGATTAATAAGGAAACTGAGCAAAAATAAGTACTAGAGTGAAAAATACCTGTTGTTTGCAGAGGCTGAGCTTCTCTAGAATGCTGCATTTTTCTCCTACTAATTCAGCAACCTTAGTGGCAAGTTGCCTCTCTCTTCCTGAAAATAATAATTTTGATATCTATTTAAAACAAAAACACAAACTGAGTTATGCACTTGGAGCTGGTGGCAGTTGTAATATTCTTGAAAGGGGGATATGCTGACACTATAGTGATAGGTAAGGATGAAGAGAATATGAGCCTGAATCCAAAATCAACCCCAGCTTTAAATTCCACAAGCCCAGTATAGAGTACCATGAAATTGCTATAAAATACTGTGTAATTCGTTCTAAACTCTATACATGTGTGCACACTAATTTCCACACACAATACTGCAAGTAATAAATTAAGATGCTATATTCTGGCTAATTCATTCAAATTAATTTGCCTAATCATCAATGGTGGCTCAAGAGGTTGTGGTGCCCTGAGTCAACCGTTGCTCTGACACTCCTCACACACCCTCCCCTGCCTCAGCTCTCTTACAGCAACAAGAACATGTCACTTTGCTCTCACTGTTATGCTCTCCTCCATACTTGGCCACTGGCACCACATCAGGCTGCTGGTACCTGTTCTCATGTTTAAAACTGCAGCAGTGCCAGTGCAGAGAAGAGAGCACAACAATGAGAGCAAAAACATGCTCTTACTGCTGTGAAGACTAAGCCAGTGAGGCTGGCTTTTGGTGCCCTGAGCCAGTGCCTCACCTGGCTCATGCCTTGAGCTGGCCCTTCTAATCATGCATATTTTGGGTGAAAGTAAAGCTGTGATAAACAGATACTGCATAGCAATTTAATGACACCTCTATGCTCATCATATATGTTTCATTATGCTCTTGAAGGAACCACCTTGTTTGGAAGACTTGCTAATATAAGAGCGTGAGAGCGAGGAAGATAGACAGAAATCTAGCACCTGTGAACAGGACTTTTATAACACCTCTTTGTAGCAGGTAAACTACCAAGTAATTAATAAAACAGGGCTTGGAAGGATCTTTCTTATTCCTGCAGGAAGAACAGATACCTGCAAAACACTTGCAGCAGGCCCAGCCCTCATCTCCTTCTCTCCTACCACACCCCTTCCTCCTGCTGATGTGTTCCTACCACTGCCTCCTCCAGCCCACATGGAGTAATCCACTATCTTCTGGATTTAAAGGCTCTCATGGACAGCAGGAGGCAGTGGTAGGAGCACAGCAGCAGCACCACTGAGCAGGGAATGACTGCTGGCACCACTGCAAGTGTTTTACTGCTATCCACATGAATTTCTCCCCCACCCCCACCCCCATCCTGGCAGTTCCTTTGAATTGTGTACAGCGTGGCTGTGGAGCCACTGATGATTTCTTTCATCTGCCCCCGAGTATGTACTTAGCATTCTGGATCTTCAGAATGCGGTTCATTATCCTCAGAAAGCTGATTACTGCCTATTATATTTCCGTCCCCTTGGGTTAAGTTGGAGATTCATAAGTTTGCTGTTTATTTACAGTGGGCAAAATTGCTATAGCAGCACATTGGAAACATACTGAATTACCTCCAAAGAATCAGCTCCTTAAACGTTTGGACTATGTTCATCAGATGTCGCAGTTGACAGCTATTTGTCAGGGAAGACCGTTGCAGTTTCACAAGTTTTGGGATGTTTATGAAACCTGGCGAGGGCAGCTCCCTACTAGTGGGCAGCCCTGAGCAATTAAGTTGGATGTTGTATGCTCATGAATCTGGAGTTAAGGCTTTTTAGATGGTTTTGCTTGCAGTTTCGGATTTAGCACCAAAACCAACCCAAAATGTGGGTTTAGGTTGTGCATTTTTGGCGAAAACCAAAACCGTGGCCCCACCCCCCACTACCACAAGTTTAACCCCCAAGTCAGCTCCTCCCACACATACACACAGAGAACTCTTCCTCCCCCAGGCCACCCCCCACCCGTAGGTCCTCCCTGAGTGTATCTTCTAAAAGCTCTGGTGCTGTAGTGGCCTCTTGGGATGCTCCTGTCCCAGAGTTGCACAGGCTTCCACTGGCTGCATTGTGAAAATGGTGGCTGCAACTTTCCACGACAGCCTTGTGAGACTGCCATGGAAGGTCATGGCTGCCATTTTGGGATTGGAACCAGCATGGGAGTGGTGAGCAGCCTAGACCAGGAAGGGAGGGGGGGGGAAGAGGGCTGGCTCAAGAGGACTGGACTTGCGGAGATAGCAGGGCCATGGTTTTGGTTCCAGCCGAAACCAAGCAGCAAATTTTGGCTGGAACCAAAAAATCACTGGTTTTGGTCAGTCTCTACTTACAGATTCATTGAAACATGCATTTTGACCACAGGTACCTAAACGTTTACATAAAAGGTACCAAAAGTGGGGTATATGACTTATTTACACCACAAGACAGAGAGATTTCAGCAGCATAAACCTGAAAAGTTTCAGCCTCAGATATGGATTAATAACATCTTTAAAAAAAAAAAAGGGAGTAACATTTCTTAATAAAAAATAAATAATTAACCCTAGAAATCACATACCCCACTTTAGGTACCTGCAGTTTTTAGGCTTTAGAATTCTACTGAACCTATAGTACACAAAACTTTCAAAAAGGAAAGCTGCTCCTCCAAGCATTTCTAGCTTTCATCTCTTACTTATAACCCCACTTTTGGAACCTTTTCGTTCAGCAGGTTACACACATATATTTCAGATATAGATATCTAGGACTGCACGTTAATCACAATTATTAAAAAATAATCGCAATTAATGATTACCCCCCCCCTCCCCCGCACATCCAGTCCAGCATCTCTTCCTCCCCTCCTGGACCGCCAGCGGCTCTCCTCTCCTGGTTCACCTTGTCTTGCAGCAAGTCTTCGCCCTAGAGCAGCAGTGTATAGAAATGCTGCCTTGGTCTGCACCGGGCCTTTCCTTCTGACCCATCCTGCCCTTCTGAAGCAACTATCTGTTTTCAGAAGGGGGCATCAGGTCAGAAGTAAAGGCCTGTGCAGGCTAAGGAAGTATTTCTATACGCTGCCACTGCAGGGCAAAGATTTACTGCAAGACGAGGTAAAGTGGCAGGGGAGGAGAGAACCGCCAGCGGTCCAGCAGAGATGGCAGGTGAGCAGAAGGAATCGAGAGAGAATGCAGGCGGGGAGGCACATTCGACGGACAGAGAGAGAGAATGGGTGAAGGCACCGGGGCGGGGGGGGGGGGGGGCACATGGATAGATACAGACAGAATGGGTGAAGGCACAGGCAGGCACATGAGCAGGAGAATGGAACCTGTTCAATGGCTGGTGGGGGTAGCTGAAGCTCCGAAATCCGCTGCCCGAGTCACCCCTTCCACCTCATACTGCCTCAGGAGTGAGGACATCTGTAAGCTGCTTCTAGCCACCAATGTTTGCACTCCTCAAGCATGCTCAGTTTGTGCATAAATTGAACATGCTCAGGGAATGCCAGCATCGGCGGCTGGGGGGGCACCCTGCTGACTTCCTCGCTCCTGAGGCAGCACAAGGGGGGGGATGACTCGGGCAGCATTGGCAATGGATTTCTTTGACTGGCTTCACAATCCCCACCAGGGAAGGTATATTTATTTATTTGTTGCATTTGTATCCCACCTTATCCCACCTCTTTGCAGGCTGAAAGTGGCTTACAACACATCATGATTAGTGGAAGAAAGTTAATAAGTAAACATTTGATATTACAGGATTTTGGTCATTTTGATGAAGGTATAACATACAGTAACATACAGAATAAACGATTTCATAGTGTACAAGCAGATATTAAGAATCAAGTTCTGAAGTGTATATGCGAGTTGTGCCTTTTCTCATTTGTTGATCTTTGTGGTATGCTTTATTGAAGAGATATGTCTTCAGTAGGATGCAGAAGTTCGTTCTTTCGAATGTCGATTTCAAACTGCGTGGTAGTGCATTCCAGAACTGTGTGCTCAGGAAGGTAAAGTTTGACGTGTGCATTATTTTGTATTTCATTCCTTTGCAGCTGGGGAAGTGCAGATCAAGGAATGTGCGAGATGATAATTTGGCGTTCCTAGGTGGCAGGTCTATTAGGTCTGACACATATGCTGGTGCGTCTCCGTGGATAATTTTGTGGACTAGTGAGCATATTTTGAACATTATGCGTTCTTTGAGTGGAAGCCAGTGTAGTTTTACTCATAGGGGCTTGGCACTTTCAAATTCTGGTTTGCCAAATATGAGTCTAGCTGCTGTATTCTGAGCTGTCTGGAGTTTCTTGATTATTTGTCCTTTGCAGCCGGCATATAGTGCGTTGCAGTAGTCTAAATGACTGAGCACCATTGATTGTACTAGGTTACGGAAAACACTCCTTGGGAAGAAAGGTCTTATTCTTTTTAATTTCCACATAGAGTGGAACATCTTCTTGGTTATGTTTTTCGCGTGGTTCTCTAGTGTTAAGTGTCGATCAATGGTGACTCCAAGAATTTTTAGGGTTTCTGAAATAGGGAGGTTTAGAGTTGGTGTGTTAATGGCGGTGAATTCTTTCTTGTTGTGTTGCAAGGTGAGTATTAGGCATTGGGTTTTATCTGCATTGAGTTTTAGTCGAAATGCGTTCGCCCAGGAATGCATGATGTTAAGACTTTGGTTAATGTTGTTGGAAATTTCTTTTAGGTCTTGTTTGAATGGGATGTAGATTGTTACGTCATCTGCGTAGATGTATGAATTAAGGTTTTGATTTGCTAGTAGTTTGGCCAGGGGTATCATCATTAAGTTGAATAAGGTCAGCGAGAGGGGGGATCCTTGTGGTACTCCGCATTCAGGTACCCATGCGGCTGAAATAGTCGAGTTTGATGTCACTTGGTATGATCCTGTGGTTAGAAAACCCTTGAACCAATTGAGGACGTTGCCTCCAATTCCGAAGTATTCAAGGATGTGTAATAAAATTCCGTGGTCAACCATGTCGAAAGCGCTTGACATATCAAATTGTAGTAGTAGTAGTATGTTCTTACCGGTTGCAATCGTTTGTTTGAATTTAGTCATGAGAGTTAATACAGTTTCGGTGCTGTGGTTAGATCGAAATCCTGACTGGGAGTCGTGAAGTATTGAGAATTTGTCTAGATAATTTGTAAGTTGCTTGGTCACTAATCCTTCCGTTAATTTGGTTATTAAGGGAATGGATGCTACTGGTCTGTAATTGGTTAATTCACTTGCGCTTTTCTTTGCATCTTTGGGTATTGGGGTGAGTAGGATGTTTCCTTTTTCCTTCGGGAAAAGTCCGTTTTGTAGCATGTGGTTCAGGTGTTTCGTTATGTCGTTTATGAATTGTTGAGGAGCAGATGTCATCAGGTTGCTTGGGCATATATCTAGTCTGCAATGTGATTTGGCAAATTTTTTCAGCGTTTGGGAGATAGTGTCCTCCGATAGTATCTCGAAGTCAGTCCAGGTCCTGTCCGCTGGGTAAATGCCAGGGGTTGGATCTAATAAATAAACTACAAAACCAAAAATAAGAACTAACTGTCTGCAAATAGCAAAACCTTTAGTTTTTCATTACACATTGGTTTGTTATACATATTCATGATGTGATATAATCTTATACTTGTATAAGGGAACCCTCGGAAGATACCACTTATAAAGACAATGTCATTAAATCTTTTGCCTAGTGGCATAGCATCTCTTCATTGGGCTATCCCTTAATTCATTTTTTGTAAGTGCTATTGCAAACACGTAAAAGTGCTCAAACTACACGTGCTCTAAATAATAATAATAAACTTATCTTATCTTCGAAGCCGTGTCCATGTCTCTTAATGCTAAAATCCACTTGGGCTTCCCCTGATTGCGCCCGACACCGCGGGTTTCAATACTTTCACCAGGGACTCGGGTTAATTGCCCTCAGCAGATACACAATCAGGGGAAGCCCAAGTGGATTTTAGCATTAAGAGACATGGACACGGCTTCGAAGATAAGATAAGTTTATTATTATTTAGAGCACGTGTAGTTTGAGCACTTTTACGTGTTTGCAATAGCACTTACAAAAAATGAATTAAGGGATAGCCCAATGAAGAGATGCTATGCCACTAGGCAAAAGATTTAATGACATTGTCTTTATAAGTGGTATCTTCCGAGGGTTCCCTTATACAAGTATAAGATTATATCACATCATGAATATGTACAACAAACCGATGTGTAATGAAAAACTAAAGGTTTTGCTATTTGCAGACAGTTAGTTCTTATTTTTGGTTTTGTAGTTTATTTGGTTGCGTTTACCAAAAAACATTCCATTGGGGAGATTTTGTGTGGTTTCAAGTCAGGGGTTGGATCTAGGCAATTGAGGAGTTCAATGTAGTCGATGGTGCTGGTCGGTATTTTAAGTCGCAGTTGTACTATTTTCTCGTTAAAGTATCTCGCGAGATTGTCTGCTCCAGGAGTGTCTTTGCTATTGGTGGTGACTGGTGTTGTATCTAATAGTTTGTTCACGAGTTGGAAGAGTTTATGTGTGTCCTCGTAGTTTGGTCCGATTATGGTTTTGTAATGTAGTCTTTTGGTTTGTCTTATGGTGTATTTGTATTTTCTGTGAAGTTGCTTCCAATCGTTATGTGTAGTGTCGTCTTTCTTCTTAATCCAAGCTCGTTCTAACCTTCTGACTTGTATTTTAAGTTTTTTCAGCTCTTCATTGAACCACGGCGTTGAGTTCTTTCTGTGTGAGGTTCTTGTTTGGGTTGGAGCAATGTTGTCTAGTGTGAATCTGCATCTGTCGTCCCATTCTAATAGGAATTGGCTTGTATCTGTTTTTATTGACCAATCGTTGTGGTAGATCTGTTGCCAGAAAATTTCCGGATCTATTTTTCCTCTCGTGGTATACGTTTTGCGTTCTTGTTTGTTCGGTAGTCCTTTTGTTCGCCATTGGAAGGAGATGTTTGCTTTGTAATGGTCTGACCATGGTGCGGGTGTCCATTTTGTGTCTGTTAGTATAAGGTTTGTGTTGAGATCAAAGTTATATGTGATGATGTCTAGAGTGTGTCCTTTTTTATGGATAGGTTGTGTGTGTGTCTTATGAAGATCCCATAATTGTAGGAACTCCGCGCATTCTCGGGTACTGGTTAAATTGAGATCTTCGAGATGTAGATTGATATCTCCTATTATGATGATATTTGAGCTAGAGACGCAGGTGTTTGAGATGAAGTCCATGAAGTGTGTTTGGGATTCATGCCAGTTGCCTAGTGGTCAGTAAAGCAAGACTGCGGTGAGGTGTTCTTGTAGGTTTGGGTGGCTAATTCTTACCGAAGCGATTTCGAGTTGCGGTAGAATAGATTCGGTTATTGTTGTAATGTTGAACTCGGATTTGTATATGATTGCTATTCCTCCTCCTCTTTTTCAGTTTCTTGACCAGTGGATAATTTTGTATCCCGGTGGACATAGATCTAGGATTATAGGGTCTTTAAGATCATGAATCCAGGTTTCAGTGATGAATAGGAGGTCCAGTCTATCTGCGATGATCCAATCTGTTGGAGTCGCTGTTTTAGTTATCACTGATCTGGCGTTTGTGTATCCCATGTGGATTTGTCTGTAGGGTTCCGTTTGGGATTTGGTTGTGTTGATTTTTATTATTTGTCTGGTTTCTTGGTGTTTGTTTTTGTTGTATCTTTTCTTCTCTTTATGTTGGTTGTTTCCATGTGAGTTTGTTCTTAATTTTGGTTGGTTATTGTTCCTTTGGTTTGTTGCACTGTTAAAGGGTTGTCTGTGGTCTTTGTATGTTGTAGGAAGATTGTTGCTTATGTTGGGAGTAGTCCATATGTGGTAGATTAAGGGTAGGAAGTATATTAGCATGAGTAGTTTGTTGGGATGCATTTTGGCTGTGTTTAGTGTTTAGTTAATCTGGTGAGGAAATGTACCTGTCCAATCTATTAGAAGAAGCACGGGAGCAGAGTTAGTTGGTTTTTGTTTCCCTGTTTAGAGTTGCCATCATCCAAGTGCTCTTAGAGGGATTGCTTGCAGGTCTTGCGTTGGTCTCATAGGCTATTATTGGAAGTGAGCCTGTCTGGTCCTATGTGGACGATGAAGCCACTCTTCAAGAAGGTCTCTGTAGCCTATTTTCGCCAGCCCCCGATTGGGCTCCGGTCTAGAGACCCGAATAGCCTCTTTGGGAACAGTTCTCCGCGAGATCGTCGGTCCCGTCACCGCTTCCCGCTCCGCCCTGGGACACGACAGGCAAACAGTGCCCGTCCGTCTCTAGTCTCCCCTGTGTGCCCGCCTGCCCGTCCCGGAGCTCCTCGATCGCCTCATCCCGAGGTCTACTCAATCCTCAAGCAGCCTTGCCAATCCGTTCTGGGTTACGGCGGGCCGAAAGTATTAATCAGCTTCGGCCACTCGGCCGCTCGTTGCTCAGCCAGTTCGGATGGGTCTGTCCGGTCTGATGTGTCGGGCCACGAGGTCAGCTGCGGTCGGCTCGCTTATTCGCTCCAGAGAGCCGCGGCACCGCTCCGTTCCAGGGATCCCGACTGGCTCCGATCCTGTTTTGTTATGGACCATTTCTCAGTTCGGTCCCCTAGGCTTGGGCCGATCCGACAGGCTCAGCCAGTCCCAGACGGGCCGTATGGTCTGGTTGGGAGTATGCAGGGATATCAAAGTCAGCTACGGCCAGGCCGTCCCGGCCAGTCTTGGGTTTGCTCACCTGTGCTGTGCTGTTCCCCGCGGTCCCGCAGTTCTCGGTTCGACTGCGGACCCGCTCCGATTTAGCTCCGGTCCATTCCGGTCCGGTTGGAGACAGCGCACAGTGGTCCAGGTACATTTTGTTTCCTCTGGACTTCGGGAGCTCCTCACCTGGGGTCCCTACCTGTCGGCCATCTTTTACCAATTCTAACATATCTAATGTGGGGGGGAGGGGGGACACATTTCCTCTCCACCCTCACCCCACATTAGATATACCTTCCCTGGTGGGGATCTGAAGCCAGTCAAAGAAATCCATGAAGCTATAGTCAAACTTTAATCGCAATTAAAAATGTAACCCTAATATATATATACACAGACACACACAGACCATCTCTGGGAAAAGGTGACTAAAGTAGCAAATCCAAAATGTTGAAAATGGGCAACTTTTCATGTCTTAGGTTCATAAACAGTTTGAAAACGTTACATTTGAACTTCTGTAACTTTTTTATTTTTTTCACATAAAAGGATGTGGTTTGGACAGTTGTATTACAAATTATTTGCTGTAACAGAATTCATTAAAATCTTATTTTTGTTTCTGGTGACAAGAGAGAGACAGAGAGATACACACACATATATATATATATATATATATATATATATATATATATATATATATATATATATATATAGGGTATGATACATACCTGTAGCAGTTGTTCTCCGAGGACAGCAGGCTGATTGTTCTCACGACTGGGGTTGACGTCCGCGGCAGCCCCCACCAACCGGAAGAAGCTTCGCGGGACGGTCGGCACGCAGGCCACGCCCACCGCGCATGCGCGGCCGCCTTCCCGCCCGTGCGCGACCGCTCCCGCCAGTTGAATGACAAGCAATAAAATATGAAACACACAACTCCAAAGGGGAGGAGGGAGGGTAGGTGAGAACAATCAGCCTGCTGTCCTCGGAGAACAACTGCTACAGGTATGTATCATACCCTTTCTCCGAGGACAAGCAGGCTGCTTGTTCTCACGACTGGGGTATCCCTAGCTCTCAGGCTCACTCAAAACAATAACCCAGGTCAATTGAACCTCGCAACGGCGAGGGTACAACAGAAATTGACCTACGAAGAACAACTAACTGAGAGTGCAGCCTGACCAGAATAAATTCGGGTCCTGGAGGGTGGAGTTGGATTTACACCCCAAACAGATTCTGCAACACCGACTGCCCGAACCGACTGTCGCGTCGGGTATCCTGCTGGAGGCAGTAATGTGATGTGAATGTGTGGACAGATGACCACGTCGCAGCCTTGCAAATCTCTTCAATAGTGGCTGACTTCAAGTGGGCCACCGACGCTGCCATGGCTCTGACACTATGAGCCGTGACATGACCCTCAAGAGCCAGCCCAGCCTGGGCGTAAGTGAAGGAAATGCAATCTGCTAGCCAATTGGAGATGGTGCGTTTCCCGACAGCGACCCCTAGCCTGTTAGGGTCGAAAGAAATAAACAATTGGGCGGACTGTCTGTTGGGCTGTGTCCGCTCCAAGTAGAAGGCCAATGCTCTCTTGCAGTCCAATGTGTGCAACTGACGTTCAGCAGGGCGGGTATGCGGCCTGGGGAAGAATGTTGGCAAGACAATTGACTGGTTAAGATGGAACTCCGACACCACCTTCGGCAGGAACTTTGGGTGAGTGCGGAGCACTACTCTGTTGTGATGAAATTTAGTATATGGAGCATGAGCTACTAGGGCTTGAAGCTCACTGACCCTACGAGCTGAAGTAACTGCCACCAAGAAAATGACCTTCCAGGTCAAGTACTTCAGATGGCAGGTATTCAGTGGCTCAAAAGGAGGTTTCATCAGCTGGGTGAGGACGACGTTGAGATCCCATGACACAGTAGGAGGCTTGATAGGGGGCTTTGACAAAAGCAAGCCTCTCATGAATCGAACGACTAAAGGCTCTCCAGAGATGGCTTTACCTTCCACACGATAATGGTAAGCACTAATCGCACTAAGGTGATTCCTTACTGAGTTGGTCTTGAGGCCAGACTCTGATAAGTGCAGAAGGTATTCAAGCAGGTTCTGTGCAGGGCAAGAACGAGGTTCTAGGGCCTTGCTCTCACACCAAACAACAAACCTCCTCCACTTGAAAAAGTAACTCTTTTTAGTGGAATCCTTCCTAGAGGCAAGCAAGACCCGGGAGACACCCTCAGACAGACCCAACGCAGCGAAGTCTACGCCCTCAACATCCAGGCCGTGAGAGCCAGGGATTGAAGGTTGGGGTGCAGCAACGCTCCGTCGTTCTGCGAAATGAGAGTCGGAAAGCACTCCAATCTCCACGGTTCTTCGGAGGACAACTCCAGAAGAAGAGGGAACCAGATCTGACGGGGCCAAAAGGGCGCTATCAGAATCATGGTGCCGCGGTCTTGCTTGAGCTTCAGTAAGGTCTTCCCCACCAAAGGTATGGGAGGATAAGCATACAGGAGGCCGGTCCCCCAATGAAGGAGAAAGGCATCTGACGCTAGCCTGCCGTGTGTCTGAAGTCTGGAACAGAACAGAGGCAGCTTGTGGTTGGTCTGAGAGGCGAAAAGATCCACCGAGGGGGTGCCCCACTCTCGGAAGATCTTGCGTACCACTCTGGAATGGAGCGACCACTCGTGCGGTTGCATGACTCTGCTCAGTCTGTCGGCCAGACTGTTGTTTACGCCTGCCAGGTACGTGGCTTGGAGAAGCATGCCGAACCGACACGCCCAACGCCACATACCGACGGCTTCCTGACACAGGGGGCGAGATCCGGTGCCCCCCTGCTTGTTGACGTAATACATTGCAACCTGATTGTCTGTCCGAATTTGGATAATTTGGCAGGACAGCCGATCTCTGAAAGCCTTCAGTGCGTTCCAGATCGCTCGGAGCTCCACGAGGTTGATCTGCAGATCCTTTTCCTGGAGGGACCACAGACCCTGGGTGTGAAGCCCATCGACATGGGCTCCCCACCCCAGGCGAGATGCATCCGTCGTCAGCACTTTCGTGGGCTGCGGAATTTGGAATGGACGTCCCAGGGTCAAATTGGTCCGTATGGTCCACCAGAGCAGTGAAGTGCGGCAACTGGTGGAGAGGCGGATGACATCCTCTAGATTCCCGGTGGCTTGGAACCACTGGGAAGCTAGGGTCCATTGAGCAGATCTCATGTGAAGACGAGCCATGGGAGTCACATGAACTGTGGAGGCCATATGACCCAGAAGTCTCAACA
This sequence comes from Microcaecilia unicolor, assembly GCF_901765095.1. NCBI lineage: Eukaryota > Metazoa > Chordata > Amphibia > Gymnophiona > Siphonopidae > Microcaecilia > Microcaecilia unicolor. Next base: position 152,228,602 of record NC_044039.1, on the reverse strand, counting down.
TCTGCCGAGCTGTGATCTGCTGAGACGCTCTGGTCTGCGAAGCCAGGGCCAAGAGATTGGTGGCCCTCGCTTCGGGAAGGTAGGCCTGAGCCGTCTGGGAATTCAGCAGCGCTCCTATGAATTCCAGAGACTGAGTTGGCTGGAGATGGGACTTTGGGTAATTTATCACAAACCCCAGCAGCTCCGGAAGTTGAATAGTGCACTGCATGGACCGGAGGGCTCCTGCCTCCGAGGTGTTCTTGACCAGCCAATCGTCGAGATATGGGAACACGTGCACTCCCAGCTTGCGTAGGTAGGCCGCTACCACCACGAGGCACTTGGTAAACACTCGTGGGGCAGAGGCGAGCCCAAATGGCAGCACACAATACTGAAAGTGGCGTGCGCCCAGGCGGAATCTGAGATACTGTCTGTGAGCTGGCAGTATCGGTATGTGAGTATATGCGTCCTTTAAATCCAGGGAACATAGCCAATCGTTTTTCTGAATCATTGGCAGAAGGGTGCCCAAGGAAAGCATCCTGAACTTTTCTTTGACCAGGAATTTGTTCAGGCCTCTCAGGTCTAGGATGGGACGCATCCCCCCAGTTTTCTTTTCCACAAGGAAGTACCTGGAATAGAATCCCTGCCCTTCCTGCCCGGGTGGTACGGGCTCGACCGCATTGGCGCTGAGAAGGGCGGAGAGTTCCTCTGCAAGTACCCGCTTGTGATGGGAGCTGAAAGACTGAGCTCCCGGAGGACAATTTGGAGGCAGGAAGGCCAAATTCAGGGCGTATCCGTACCGCACTATTTGGAGAACCCACTGGTCGGAGGTTATGAGAGGCCACCTTTGGTGAAAGAATTTTAACCTCCCTCCGACCGGCAGGTCGTCCGGTACGGACACTTGTAGGGCGGCTATGTTCCCATGGATCCAGTCAAAAGCCCGTCCCCGGCTTTTGCTGTGGAGGCGCAGGGGGCTGCTTAGGCGCACGCTGTTGACGGGAACGAGCGCGCTGGGGCTGTCCCTGTGCCTGACGAGGCCTTCGGGCCGGCTGGTTGTACCTACGCTTCGCAAAAGAATAGGGTGCAGCCTGCCGAGCCCGGGAAAAACGCCCACCCGCGGGGGCGGGTGCTGAAGGCGCCCAGTGGGAGAGCTTGTCGAGAGCGGTTTCCCGCTGATGCAGTTGGTCAACCATCTGCTCGACCTTCTCGCCAAAAATATTATCCCCCCGGCAAGGGACGTCAGCCAGTCTCTGCTGGGTGCGGTTGTCCAGGTCAGAGGCACGCAGCCATGAGAGCCTGCGCATCACTATACCTTGGGCCGCAGCACGAGATGCCACGTCACAGGTGTCAAAAATCCCCCTGGACAGGAACTTTCTGCACGCCTTCAGCTGCCTGACCACCTCCTGATAAGGCCTGGACTGCTCCGGCGGGAGCTTATCGACCAGGTCCGCCAGCTGTTGCACATTGGTCCGCATGTGGATGCTCATATAGAGCAGGTAAGATTGGATGCGGGTCACGAGCATGGAGGATTGGTAGGCCTTCCTCCCAAATGAGTCCAGAGTGCGAGACTCCCGCCCCGGGGGCGCCGAGGCGGTATCCCTCGAACTCCGTGCCCTCTTGAGAGCAGAATCCACGACCGCTGAGTCATGGGGCAACTGGGGCCGCATGAGCTCTGGGTCAGAGTGGATCCTGTACTGGGACTCTGCTTTCTTGGGAATGGTGGGGTTAGTTAGTGGTCGCACCCAGTTCCGAAGCAGCGTCTCCTTCAGGACATTGTGCAGCGGTACCGTGGAGGACTCTCTAGGTGGTGATGGATAGTCGAGGACCTCGAGCATCTCGGCCCTCGGCTCTTCCACAGAGACCACGGGAAAGGGAATGCTTATAGACATATCCCGCACAAAGGAGGCAAAGGAGAGACTCTCAGGAGGTGAGAGCTTCCTCTCCGGTGACGGCGTGGGGTCCGAGGGAAGGCCCGTAGACTCCTCTGAGGAGAAATATCTCGGGTCCTCCTCTTCCCCCCACGAGTCCTCATCCTCGGTATCGGACATTAGCTCATGTAGCTGAGTCCGGTACCGGGCCCGGCTCGACGTCGAGGCACCAAGGTCTCGGTGTCGTCGAGCGGTGGACTCCCGCGCCGGCGGGGACGGAGCTCCCTCCATCGACGTCGACGGGGACTCCACCTGCGTGGCGGTCGAGACCGGCACCGCAAGCGGCGGCGGTGTCGACAGCCCCGGCGCCGGGCTAGAGCTCGCCGGCGCCACAGTCATCGGCGCCGGGGGCGCAAGCACCCCCGACGCCGGCACAGCCTGGCGCATCAGCCCTTCCAGGATCCCCGGAAGGATGGCTCTGGGGCACTCGTCCAGGCCCGCTGCCGGGAAAGGCGGTGGGGCCGGTAAGGGTGTCGGTGCCAGAAGCTGCTGGGGGCCAGGAGACGGCACCGAGGTGCCGGAACCCCGACGCGTCGGTACCTCCACCACCGACGGAGATCTCTCCTCTCTGCGATGACGCTTCGGCGTCGACTCCTCTTCAGGGTGCACCGAGGGCTCCCGGTGACGGCGCTTCTTATCTTTTTTCCGGTGCACGTCACTGGCGCCGGAGGGCATGGAGGAGGAGGAGGTCGATCCCCCTCGGTCTCGAGGTACCGGGTCCGACAGGGTTCGGTCCCGTGGCTCACGAGTTGAGGGAGTGACCGGGGCCGACTGCCCACGCGACCTCTCAACCCCACTCTCACCGGCGGACCGACGGGACCTGTTCTCCTGGGGTCGCTGCCATCGGTGCCGATGTCTCGGGCATCGATACCGGTACCGAAGAACCGGCCTTCGATACCGATGCCGTCGAGGTCGACGTCGAGGGGCCGGCGCAAGTTCCAAAAAGACGGTCCCGCAGAACTTGCCTCGCAACCTGGGTCCGTTTCCGGAGACCGAGACACAAAGCGCACGACTTGAGATTGTGCTCCGGCCCGAGGCACTGGAGGCACCAAGCGTGGGTGTCGGTCTGCGAGATCGGCCGGCCGCAGCGACCACACTTTTTAAATCCACTCGGGACCTTCGAGGACATCGACAGAAAAATCGCGTCGGCGAAGTCAAAGTCGGCAATGGTGGCTAAAATCACACCACGAAAAAATCAACCGACCGAGCGGCCACTAGGCCGCAACGTGGCGTCCCCGCTAGAAAGCGAGGGAAAAAGGGGAGCGCGTGCTCCACACGCGCAAAAAATTTCTTTTTTTTTTTTTTTTTTTTCTAAACAATACAAACAAAATCAGAGGAAACCGAATGGGAATCCAAGCGACGATCCGCGTAAACGCGGTCGAAAATCCGGCGGCTGAACCGAGAGACAGGCAAACGCACCACTCTCTCAGTCGCGGAAAAAAAGTAACTGGCGGGAGCGGTCGCGCACGGGCGGGAAGGCGGCCGCGCATGCGCGGTGGGCGTGGCCTGCGTGCCGACCGTCCCGCGAAGCTTCTTCCGGTTGGTGGGGGCTGCCGCGGACGTCAACCCCAGTCGTGAGAACAAGCAGCCTGCTTGTCCTCGGAGAAATATATATACACACACACACATATATATATAGAGAGAGAGATTTCTAAGATAGATAGCCCAAGAAAGATAACCCGTTTGATTTAAGCACTTTCCCCCACATACAAAAGGTAATTCTATAGCAGGAGACCTAAGGTAAGAGTAAACCAGGTACCTATTTCAAGCCTATCCAATAAAGAGAAGTGGGCTTTCCTATATGGAATACTGGCACAATGGTGCAATCACCTTCACCAGCCCTATAGCTGGTGTAAATGCCCGCACCAAGATGACAGAAGTTGTGTGAATTATAGAGTACTGTAACAAGGCAATTCTATAACTGTGTGTGTATCTGTGTGCTCCACTCATGTTCAACCCAAACTTCGCCTATACACATGCCCACCCACCAGCAAAGTACAGACCATCAAAACATGGCGTGCCCTTTTCCGCTAGATGATATCCTATAAGATGTCATTTAAGCACATACAGTAAATGACTAATACTGCCATTTACATGATTTCCTGGCTGCTCCTTACAGATTTACTCCCAGACTGTTTAATTGTTTAATATTAGCTCTGTAAGGAATCCTAGTCATTAAAATATGAAATCCAGATATGTTTTATTATCAGACTATCTACTATTTTTGAAGCTCAAAGAAAACATAATAATAAACACATCAAAGTCTGCTGATTGTCCTAGAAGTTCAATTGTATAAGAATTTGAGTTTGCCAGTTATTTTATTCAGATCCAAATATGCTATCCCTCTAGCTTAATGAGAGAACTATTTATAAAGAACGAAGTACATCCCCCAAGATAGCAAGTTGTAAATATCTTGTGTGTTAAGAAAAAGACCCATAACAGAAAATAAAACACCTACCTACATAAAGTCGGCTTTTAATCTGAAAGAAAAACAAAAAAAAGCAGGCAAATTACTTCTAGCAGGTGTATATATTTTAAACACAGTTCTAAAAGAATGATACTTGCATTTCATTTCAGCAAAGAAGCTATTAGCTGCTGGCGACAGTTACATAGGAAGCCTCCTATCCTATCGATTGCTTTTCTTCCTAGAGAGCAGAGTCATCTTCTCCCCTAAAGTGAGCACACATTCAGTACTAATTGACTCACTGAATTTCACCTACCTCCACAGGTTACAGGATGCTCCTTCTGCTAGTGCTTTTCTAAAACAACAGTAATAACAATCTTCCACACCTGTACTAGTTGCGCTCAAATGTTCTCCTTATAAACTAATCTGCTCCTGGACATAAGGTAAGCAGAGGAGAGAGGAAATGCTGGCCTAACATCACATGAACATTCAGGCATCTTCCCTGCTGTGAAGTAACACATACCTTGTAGCATTATATAACTGTAATAGTAGTGAAGAAATAGCAGCACGGTTACGGCTCAAGGGATGTTTTAAAGGTGAAGGCCGACCAAACTAACAGATATGACTGTAGCTGGAATGGTATGTGAACAGGAGTTCAGGAAACAGAACATGAGATAATAGAAATGTAGCAGGGAGTTTTTGGCTGTACAACATAAGAGAGAAAGATGATGAGTGAAAGAATGAAGTAATGTCTTTTATGAAAAGGCTTTGTGTAGAAACAGTATATAAGTAGCAGCATGATTAGTAAATGTTTGAGACAGTCTCAGCCAATACTTTTGTATAAGCAGAACTGTACTCCTATGAGAACATTTATTTTAATTCTGTATGCTCTATTGGTAAGTTAATAAATTGCCTCTCTCATACGTTACGTGGCCTGGTCTTTTATCATTCCAATCTTTTATTGGGATATGCATGATTACTGGGATGGTAAAAATACCTAAATCTTAATTACAGTAGTAGTACTAGTACTATGTACTTCCTTTAGCTCAACGTGGGGGCAGGGGTCAGATTCAATAGAAGATGAAATTATTTTTTAGACTAGTATGGCTGTAGAGTAAAATTATTTATAAGTGTCACTCTGAAATAGATGTCATCCTAGTAATTCTTTTTTTTTTACTTTATATTTACTGCAAATTTTTTTTACAATTTCCACAAGCAATGAATAAACATTCAAATTGTTCAAAAAAATAAGATACAGCGCAAATAGTAATACATCTTAATTAAAAAGAAAAAAAAGCAACTGAAGGTAATCTCTCCTCTTACTCCCCCAAAGAGGAGGGATCAAATAGCAATTTATAAACTGTCCTTCATATTTAATGGTAGATGTGCCATCTCAGTTAGTGCATTGGCTCACTTCTTTTCTAAATGATTATTTACAAATCATTTATTGTAAGTGATATCTTTCTGACTCCTCTTTTGAAATATGTGAAGCTAGATTCTGGTCATCCGGTAATCAATAGAAATAAAACAAAATAAAACATGGAAAAGAAAATAAGATGATACCTTTTTTTATTGGACATAACTTAATACATTTCTTGATTAGCTTTCGAAGGTTGCCCTTCTTCGTCAGATCGGAAATAAGCAAATGTTGGTAGATGACAGTATATATATGAGTGAAACATCAAAGCATTTCAGTGACAGTCTAACAGGATGGGGGTGGGTAGGTGAGAGTCAGGGCAACAGGAGAGCACTACAATTTACAAAGTACAATTTTATGCTTTGTAATGGGCTAGAAAACCCAGATCTTTGTTAAGGTCATCCAGCAAATTATTGACCTGTGACCCCAATGTCCTAGAAATCACCAGGGAATAACTTGAGAGCAGGAGACTCGCCCAGAAGTGAGCGGGACCCAGTTGATGGGAGGAGTGTGCGTACAGAACACATGCACAGCTGCAAGCAGGTCTGAGCAGTGCTGGGGATAGACCCTCCAGATGGTTGCAGGGTTAACCCTAGGCGAGTGCTAGGCATTTGCAGCACCACCCTACTAATTCTACTTCAAAGGTTCCATACTCAATAACATTACAACTTTTAGGTATTCAAGAAGGCAAAGTAGCCACAGAAGCAGACAGACGATGAGAGATCTGCAAACTGAAGGAAAAGTCCATCTCAATGTGATTCTTTGGTGCTAGAATAGGTCCGCTTCATTTCAACAGCACCCAGGAAAACTACCAAAATTAAATTCTGGATCAAGTGGCTGTTTGGAACCAATGCATATATTTTGCAGGCAAGCTCTATCATATCAAGGCTTCTTAGGATACAGATAGAGACCGACTCTTTATGGGTGAAATTATACTGCTAGGAAAGATTTGGGTCAAGCATCTATCTGGTATCAAATATCAGATAGTGAAGAAGTAAATATTTTAAGAAACCAAGGTTCTCACAGGACCCCAGGTTATAGATAAAGGTGATAAATTAGGATTTTAAAGGATAAGCAGAGATTATGGGAGTTAACACAACAAAAATAAATAAGAACTGAACAAAAGACAAAACAATTTATCAGAAGCAGATATGCAGAATAGCATGAGTTTGTGAATGAAGAATGAAAATCTAGAATAAAAAAAAGAAAGATAAGATTCCTAATCTATTCAAAAGCAACTTCCTAAGGGGGTCTTTTACTAAGGTGCGCTAGCATTTTTAGCTCACACTAAAAATCACTTTGCGCTAAGGGGGAGATTCTTTATATGGCGCCTAAAAAAATCAGCGCTGAAATCAGTGCCAACTAAGCATATTCTATAATCGGTGCCGAGATTTAGGAACCAATTATAGAATACGCTTAGTTGATCTTTCAGTGCCTAAATCTATGCACATCCACTTACACCAACAAAAACGTGACAAATTCCAGTGCATAGATTTAAGCGCACTGGGCCATATTCTGTAACTAGGAACATAAATTTCAGAATGCTCACGAAACGCCCATGCCTTTCTTACTTACAGCAAATATGCTGAATACTTACTGACTGACAGGTTCTGCAGATAAATAATAATACTGTAAATAATCCAACAATAACAGCACAAAACACCATTTCCCAGGGAAATCCATGCTGATCAGGGCCTGGTTGCAGATCTTCAGAAAATGCTTCCATTAGCTACAGAGAAAAAGACAAAGCCTGTCAGTCCACTGAAGAGTAAATAAGATGTTTATATACAGAAAAGTAAAAGCTGTCCTAGTATATCACATTTTCAAAACATATGTGCACACGTACTGAGAGAAACTGTATCCTGCAGAACATAATATGTTCACAATTAAGGTTGTATCTATCTGTAAAACTGTCAAGTGTAGAGACATAGCAACAAACCATTTATCTTCCTCACTGAAACTGAAAAATTCATGAAGATTCAAAATTAACACATTAAGGACAGGGGTGGGCAAATTAATTTAAACTAATATTTACTCTTCGCTAGGATTTAAAGTGGAATATATCAAATAAAATAAATATAGCTTCAACAATATTAAAAATACCACACACAAAATCAAACAACTACTAAACCAAAAACGGATCAATACAAAATAAAACCCCATAAAAATAATCCCTAAATTAGACTACTAACTCTTTCATTATGACCCATTTGACACTGTCAACAGGCTGGAGATAATGCAGTTTTTCTACTCACTCTGCAGTTGATCTTGCAACATCATTATCATTCAAGTCCCATATATCCAACTTTGGCGTGCGTGCGTGCGTGCATGCGTGCGTGCGTGCGCGTGCATGTGTAGATAGATAGATAGATAGATAGATAGATAGATAGATAGATAGATAGATAGATAGATAGATAGATAGATAGATGCCAACCAAATTTTAGATTCAGTTATGGTGTCAAAACCAACCCCAAATCCTTTTTCTGCCTGGTTTCAATTTCAGCCAAAAGGTTATTTTAATTTCCAGCCATGTTTTCGGTTTCAGCCAAAAATGACCATGTGTTTTCAGTGGAAGCCAAAATTTTGTGCTTTATTCCGTCTCCCTTCCTCCCTCTACTACCCAAACAGGAGTTGCCTCTCCTCCCAGAACCCCCCCTCCAGGTTCCCCCACCTCCTAGGCCTAGCTAATAATCTCTAATGGGCAAAGGGTATAGTTGGAGCAGGAGCGATCCCAAGTTACTACTGCTCATTCCAGCTCTGCTCCCAAAATGACTGCCGGACTGTGGCATTGCTCCTGCCCCAACTACACCACTAGACCACCAAGGATTGTCAGGCTGCCAAACTAGGGCATTGCTCGTGCCCTGACTATACCACTAGACCACCAAAGATCATCAGGTACTCCTGGTGGGGGGCTACTTTTTGTTTGGCTGGGTTTTTTTTTTGTTTTTTGCACTGCGAGTGAAAGTAATGTAGTTATGATCTTGCACAATAGTTTATATGGTAGAATGTTCCAAATTAACGCTTTTAGAAGGAATCAGAGGCCAACTGAATTTCAGTTTCAGATTTCGCATTGAACCCAGATCGAAAATCCAGGTTCAGATTTTTGCTGAAAATGCCTGCGCATTTTTGCCTGAAACCTGAAACTCACTCCCCCCCCCCCCCCCCAATAACACTTCCCCAGGCCTGGGGTCAGCTTGGTAGAGGGATTTATTTTGATCAGGTGTAAGGGAGGGAATGGGGGGGTTGTTTATGGGCAGCCAATTTCAGTTGCAGATTTGGTTTTGGTCTAGCAGGAATTTAGGTCTGTAAATTTGGTACGACAAGCTACTACTACTACTACTTATCATTTCTATAGCGCTACTAGACGTACGCAGCGCTGTACACTTGAACATGAAGAGACAGTCCCTGTTTGACAGAGCTTACAATCTAATTAGGACAGACAAACAGGACAAACAAAAGATAAGGGAATATTCAAGTGAGGATGATAAAATAAGGGTTCTGAACAAGTGAATAAGGGTTAGGAGTTAAAAGCAGCATCAAAAAGGTAGGCTTATAGCTTAGATTTGAAGATGGCCAGAGATGGAGCTTGACGTACAGGCTCAGGAAGTCTATTCCAGGCATATGGTGCAGCAAGATAAAAGGAACGGAGTCTGGAGTTAGCAGTGGAGGAGAAGGGTGCAGATAAGAGAGATTTACCCAGTGAAAGGAGTTCCCGGGGAGGAATGTAGGGAGAGATGAGGTTGGAGAGGTACTGAGGAGCTGCACAGTGAATGCACTTATAGGTCAATAAGAGGAGTTCGAACTGTATGTGGAAACGGATAGGATGCCAGTGAAGTGACTTGAGGAGAGGGCTAATATGAGCATAACGACACTGGCGGAATATTAGTCGTGCAGCAGAATTTTGAACAGATTGAGGAGGAGAGAGATGGCTAAGTCAGAGACCTGTGAGAAGCAAGTTGCAATAGTCTAAGCAAGAGGTAATACGAGTGTGGTTGAGGATTCTGGTAGGGTGCTCAAAAAGGAAAGGGCGAATTTTGGTGATATTATAGAGAAAGAAACAACAGGTTTTAGCAGTCTGCTGAATATGTGCAGAGAAGGAGAGGGAAGAGTCGAAGACGACCCCAAGGTTACGAGCTGATGAGACAGGAAGGATGAGAGTGTTATCTATAGAAATAGAGAATGGGGGAGGAGGAGAGGTTGGTTTAGGGGGAAAGATAAGAAACTCAGTCTTGGTCATGTTTAGTTTCAGATGGCGCTGAGACATCCAGGCAGCAATGTCAGACAGGCAGGCTAATACTTTATCCTGGATTTCGGCTGAGATTTCTGGTGTGGAGAGGTAGATCTGGGAATCATCAGCATAAAGATGATACTGAAAACCATGGGATGAGATCAGAGTACCAAGGGAAGAAGCATAGATGGAGAAAAGAAGAGGTCCTAGGACAGATCCCTGCGGTACACCAACTGACAGTGGGATATAAGTAGAGGAGGATCCACTAGAGTATACACTTAAGGTATGCTGGGAGAGATAAGAAGAAAACCAGGAAAGAACAGAGCCCTGAAATCCAAGTGAGGCCAGCGTATCAAGGAGTAGGCTGTGATCAACAGTGTCAAAAGCAGCAGATCGAGAAGGATGAGGATAGAATAGAGACCTTTGGATCTGGCCAGGAACAGGTCATTGGAGACTTTAGCAAGCGCTGTTTCAGTTGAATGAAGGGGGCGAAATCCAGATTGAAGAGGATCAAGAATAGCTTGAGATGAAAGAAAGTCAAGGCAATGGCGGTGAACAGCATGTTCAAGTATCTTGGATAGGAAAGGGAGGATGGAGATGGGGTGATAGTTGGAAGGACAGGTAGGGTCCAATGAAGGTTTTTTAAGGAGTGGTGTGACTATGGAATGTTTGAAGGCATCAGGAACAGTCGCAATGGAAAGTGAAAGATTGAGGATATGACAGATAAAAGGGATGACAATAGGAGAGATAGTGTTAAGTAGATGGGTGGGAATAGGATCAGAGGAACAAGTAGTTAGTTTCAAGAAGGAAAGAAGATGTGTAGTTTCCTCTTCAGTGATTTCAGAAAAGGAAGAAAAGGAGGCAGGGGTTGGAGGGTTGAGAGAATGGACTAAGAGAAGGAGAGGTGGAGGTGTCCTGGTTAAGAATTCAAGTTTAATCTTGTGAACCTTATCATGAAAGTACTCAGCCAGAGTCTGGGGGGAAAGCGAAGGGGGGGTTGGAGGTGAAGGCACTTTGAGGAGAGAGTTCAGTGTGGCAAAGAGATGTCGAGGGTTTGAGCCAAGAGAATTTGTCAACTGGATGTATTAGTCCTGTTTGGCAAGTAAAAGAGCAGACTGGAAGGAGGTCAGCAAGAATTTGAAATGTATGAAGTCAGCATGGGCACGGGATTTCAGCCAAAGGCGTTTGGCAGAGCGGACACAGGAACGTAGGTAGCGGATTCTAGAGGTCAGCCAAGGCTGGGGTTTGGTACGTTTTACAGAACGGGGAATGGGAGGAGTGAGAGTATCCAGAGGAGAGAATAGTATTATAGGAAGAGACAGCCTCACTGACAGACTTGGATAACATAGTGGTAGAGCTCATTAAGGATTGTCATAACTCCACAGACAGGCTGTCACTTAAATGTGGCACATTTTTAGTTTCAATTTTCATTAGCTGCGGTCCATGTGTGAGGAGTTTAGGAATCAAGGTAAGGTATACACAAAAAACTAGCACATATGAGTTTATCTTGTTGGGCAGACTGGATGGACCATGCAGGTCTTTTTCTGCCGTCATCTACTATGTTACTATGTAACTCCACAAAGAGGCTATCATCTGTCACTCTAATGTGGCACATTTTTAGTTTTAATTTTCATTAGCTGCGGTCCATGTGTTAGGAGGCTAGTTTGCTTGGAGGTAAAATACGGACCTTCATTCTTTATTTCTGGCTTGGATACAGTGGGTTTAGCAGAAGGATGCCAGGTCTACTTTCCTCCTTCTTGAAAAACTTTGTGCCCCTGCAGGCCCAGCAAAATTCGGGCTTTCTGAAGCCAATCTTTATTCTTCAAATCAAAGACTAAGGGAATAAGAAGTAGTCCCCATTTGGGGGGGCAAGGGGGGGACCCAATTGAGAGGGTAACTGTCACCTCCACCGCTGGTAGTGGCCCCATAGGGTCTGCTACCAGGATACCACAATGAGCCAAAGTCTGTGGACTAAGGCTTGGGGCAAGATTGCTAAGCTTCTGGCTCCACTGAGGTAAAGTCCACGGACTGAACCTCAGGAGCTAAAAGCTCTGGGACTCAACCTAAAGGTAGCAGACTATGGGCTGCACCTCAAGAAACCGGGCCTATCTTCTGTGTCCTACTGCACCAACCCACCTGCCATCTGCTAAGTAAAGACATACTGAGGAATTCCAGCCTGCACCAGCCCTTATACAGGTGATGCATACCTCCATCTGTGAGTCCGGAAAGGACACAACCCATTCTTGTGGACTGATCTAGCAGGATTTTTAAAGTTTAATTTCTTATACTTATTTATAGGGATTCCTTGACCATCTTTATAAAGAGATTCATCCAATATAGAACAAGTAAAGCGCGACATAAAAACTTATACTGTCTAAAAGCCTGAAAGCTATTGAAGCAATGCTACATTCAAGTATCTCTGGAGGGTTCACAATCTAATGAAAAGGAATGCAGGACCTTGGTGCAAATATTAACCATCTCTTTTCCTGCAAGGGTAAAATTATTAGCTCTTTGTACCTCTGCCTCTCCTTACCTCAGACTTTGGCGGGCAGACCCCAGACCCCTACTGATCCCAATCATAGCTCCCAACGTGCCCCTTAGGCCTAAAAGGTTTTCCTATCCCTGATCTAGAAATATTTATTTATATCGCCTATCCATATATTAATGCACAATTTACAGTAATGTATTGTACATACAGCTAAACAGTAATTCTATGATCTGTCATCTTTTTGCCTACACTACCATTTCTCAAACCAGATCTGCAGATGTGGAGGCTCATCCCATTCAGGCCTGCCAACTTAAAAAAGAAAAAAAAATGTTTACTAGAAAGTCTACTCCTTACTAAAATAACATCAGACATTCAGAACTGCAGATAGTCAGAGGGGAAGCAGCTAATAACAGATGATATCAGACAGCCTCTCTACAGTCATACTGTGGCAATAAAGAAAAACAAATCAACACTAAGTCACTATCACAACAGAAATAATTAACATTACACATGTAACTACCAATAAGGAGATGAGGTAGGTGTGGCTTGTGATCTTGCTACTAGGATTATCATGGGTATTAAAGCAACTGAGCAGTTTCCAGCAGGTGCAGAAAATTAATGGACCACCTGGAGGACCATAAATCACCTCATTACGTAAATTAGCATGTCAAGAGTCAATATGCAAAACAGGGATACTCTATCAGATATGATATCTGCGACTGTGGCAAAAGGCAGACCATGTTGGTGACAGGTCCTTGAATAATTTAAGCTAAGTAGCTTTTATTATACCTTTCAAAAAGATGTTGAAAAAGTGAGAAAAAGGTTTTGTACGGAAGATTAAAAAGTTTGATATTTGACCAATGACAATATCAGTGAACCACTAGGCTACACCTAGTGTGAAGAGAGTCCTGCTGAGATCGTATTAATTAATCTTTCCCTGTGTTTACACAGATTAAGGTGCTGGGCTTTTTTGCAGTTTATATTTAGTGCTCCCACCAATTGAAGATCGGACTGTTGAAATTGGATTTATCACATTCACAGTCTATCATCATGGCGTCTGAAGAATCTGGAGAGTTCAGCTATACAGCAGACCAGGAAGCAGCCATATTACAACATATGGCTGGATTGGATGAGAATGGGTCTACCACTTTTCCTACACCATGGTCTTATGTGGAAGAACTGAGAAACAGGACCATAAGAGCAGAGATACAGAACAGTATATTCATAATCATAGGAATCAGAGAGAATTGCGGGTTTGTTTGGAACTTAAAATATTTGATACGAGTTTTCTTACTAAATGGAATGGGATCCTTGAATAAATATAGCAAGGATCTCATCTTGCTCATTATTTAACCTAAAACAGAGGTAGAGGAGGAGTTGATAAATGAAATAGGAGTCATGGAGGAAAAATTGAAAGCATCACCTTCCATGGTGAGTGAATATGAGAAGTCCTGACAGGATCTATTAAACAAGTTGAATATACTTAAAGACTCTATAAAGAAAGATAAAATTAAATATAAACAGGACGAGTGTGACTACCAGTTGAAAACTGTTTATCCATGAATAAGGATCGATCATAAAAAAACAGATTGTCATAATACATTTACTTATCCATCAGAAGACTTTGATTCCACCGAGGATGAGGTTGAGAGATTTACTACTTGTAGTGATCTGGGTTTTTTGTCCAAACATAAACCTGCGAATTGGGGCCAGGGATCCACGCGGGTTGGATTTCAAGATCAGTCAATCAGCCCCAACATTTGGGCCAGAAGGGATCAAGATCATCAGTGATCCTTATTGGGCATCCACAGCATGATATCTGCCACTTTCAAAGTATTTTGGAATTGGGATTGACTTTTGTACCCATTGTACCTTATGATTCTTTTAAGATGTGTATTGCTTTGTTTAAATGTATGAGGAAATTGCATTTACAGAAGTACTTTGATGGTATCCAGATTTTGCAATATGTTTTCATTGTTAAAATGTGATCTACACGGACTCCTCCAGAAAGCGCCAGTTTCAGAAATTAAGATTTTTCAGAAACTAGTCTTTAGAGATTTGGATTGATTGGAACAAAGACTGTTGTTGAGACATCTTTAGCAAGACAAGGATTGTCCCAATTAAGTGACAATAAAGATCTGGCAATATTGCCAGCTGATAAAGGAGGTGAGATTACCCTTCAATCAGTAAACATATATACTAGGGAAGCTTTGTCCCAATTGCAAGATGAGACTGTATATTGTAAATTGGACAGAAATTTGATTGCAGGAAGAAATTAAGGAATATGTGGGTCAAGCATTCATGCAAAATATTTACATACCTAAGGCTTATGTATGCAGAATCCTCTTACCCCAAGTATTTATTCCTTGCCAAAAATTCTTAAGAACATAACAGCACCTTCAGAATTTCTTATAGTATGGCACTGTAGGGCAATAGAAACATCATCCCAACGGGGACCCGTTTCACCGTTCGGCTTCCTCAGGGGACCAGATACTGCTGCGCCTTCTTTTAAGTTACTGACTGTCCATCCAACTCAGTGCTGGCGACCATTGAGCCTGGACACTAAGAAGCCATACAAAGCTAAGTTCAACTTTTAGCCTTATGAATTTGTTACAATATTTTCACAGTTGAAGATTTTTTGCATAGATAAAAAAATTGTCTTGGTTTGGTTGGGGGTTTTTATGACCAATGATAGAAGCTGGGAACTGTGACTTGGATGCTGGAATTTGATAGTATAACGGCATTCTGAGGACTTCACAGGCATCTGAGGTCTTTTCCCCCACCATTCCTTTATGGTGTCAATCTACAGAGAATCCATTTCTCACCCTAGCCTTTGAACTGAGCAGCAAAATAAAAGGAATGGAGTCTGGGGTTGGCAGTGAAGGAGAAGGATACAGTTAAGATAGATTTACCCGATGAACAAAATCCTCAGGGAAAAGTGTAGGGAGAGATAAGAGTGAAGAGGTACTAAGGAGCTTTGGAAAATGACTATTCGTTTTAGACTTTTTCAGTGCAAAAACGTCCATCTCACAGACATAATCAAACAGGGAAATCTAGACATTTTTCCTGCTCAATTATGGCTTTGAGATAGACAGGGTTTTTTGGATGTTATGCACTAGATTTTATATATCACGCCTAAAAAAATCGGCGCCTGGGTATATTCTATAAAGTATACCTTAATTTAAGCATACTTTATAGAATAAGCCTAAATTTCTGCACCGTTTACAAAATACGCTGAGCGCCCGACCGCACGACTAAATTTAGTCACAGACATTTACACCAAGTAAAACTTGGTGTAAATACAGACACCTAAATTACGCATAGACTGGATGTATTCTATAACCACAGCATAGATTTTAGAAATGCCCACGGCCCACCCATTCCATGGCCATGCCCCTTTTCAACTATACGACTTAGAATTTATGTGCATCACATTATAGAATACGCTTAGACAGTTCTGCACATCAATTCTAATTAATACCAATTGGTGTCAAAAATTGCTTAAGTGGCAATTATTGGAACTGATTGGCTTATTAACTAGGTTGCATGCAAAAATCCAGAATACAACTGGATTTGCATATGCAACTTACATCGCGCTATATAAAATCCCAGGATATGAGCAGGATGGGGGGTGGGGTTGAGACAGACATTTTTTTTTTAAATGCCCCTCCACACCTGTTACCACACACACAATTCCTACAACTGGCTGGTATTCACAAAACATGTGGGCAGATTTGCTCAACCCCAATACTCACTCTGCCCCCACCAACCAAGGACTCTCATTCCATTCTGCCCACTGCATTCTTCAGCCTCTCTCCTGCACTGACCAGCTGTGTCTGCTGCCAGTACTGGCATCTCTCTGGACTCACAGCCCCCAACTTTGCAAAGAGTACAAAGTCAGGGAAGCCAGGCTCAAATCCCAGTGCCAGTCTTTGTGTTCTTGGACAAATCACTTAGGCCTCCATTGCTCAGGTGATTACAAACCTTCTGAGAACATAAAAACTCTGAATGTAACTTGCCTTGAACTACTGGGAAAGGTACATACTAAATCCAAATTGGATATGACTGATGCACAGATATCAATTAAGCCACAACAGCATGACCCCCAACAAACAGATGCTACTTTCAAGAATTATTGATATACCTTTTTTAATATTTCTTAAAAACAATCACCAATTTTGCACTGATAATTAATAGAGACCTTCATTTTCAAGCTTTATTTTTCCAAGACTCAAGAACAAAAATAGGAGAAAAATCAAAAGAATAATGTAAATATTAAGTGTTTACTGAGGTGAAGATAAGCATGAGCACTTAAAAAATATTTTCCCCAGCCCACACCCCTTCTTCAGACTTCATTGCTCAGTCTGTCAGAGTTCAAACTCCTTACAGTCTGACACTTGCTGAACACTGACTGGTTTGCGTGAATCAAAATCATTTTGAGTCTCACAGTACCAGTATGTCCACGTTTCTAATAAGTCAAAACTAGAACAGCACGGGATTGTGGGTATCAGGCAGCTCAAGTTTCTTAACAGATGCCAAGCAGAGTCAGCAGTAGTGTCACGCTGCACTTTCTCTCTCCTGCATACATGAAAGCAACCAGAGTGGGTATGATTCTGGGCCACAGCCATAACTGAGAAGTTAGACAGCACTGCTTTCGTTTAGACAGACTAAAATTAGGGTGAAAATCAGTTTAAACACACTTTCACCTCTGCAAAAATCTCATGAATTTATGGGTGAAAATTGCTTTAAATGGATAATAAAGAACCAATAATCAGACACAACTATAGTATTACTAAAAATAAAAAAAATAAAAAGTCACAAGCTATGTCAAATAAGCTACCCTAATTCTACTTCAGGAAACTAGGACCACAGCTAAAGAGTTCCCTGAAGTTAGTAGCCAATCCACACCATCAAATCTACCCCCCCCCCCCCTTTTACAAAGCCATGCTTGGCAGCTGCCAACTCCAGACTTCGCGCCTTCTGTCTCGCTGCACCCTACGCCTGGAATAAACTTCCTGAACCCCTACGTCTTGCCCCATCCTTGGCCACCTTTAAATCTAGACTGAAAGCCCACCTCTTTAACATTGCTTTTGACTCGTAACCACTTGTAACCACTCGCCTCCACCTACCCTCCTCTCTTCCTTCCCGTTCACATTAATTGATTTGATTTGTTTACTTTATTTATTTTTTGTCTATTAGATTGTAAGCTCTTTGAGCAGGGACTGTCTTTCTTCTATGTTTGTGCAGCGCTGCGTATGCCTTGTAGCGCTACAGAAATGCTAAATAGTAGTAGTAAATAGTAGTAGTAGTAGCCCATTCAAAGTGAATGGGCTGTATCGGCACTGCCATGCAGCTTTCTAAACGGGAGGGGTAAATCTTTAACACACACAAAGAAATACTAGCAGGTACATAAAATTTCAAGATCGCACAAGTAAATCCTAATATATAAGGAAAAACATTTTAAAGTTTGTGTCTGTTCTAAACTGTACTATATAAATATGTAGTAAAAGTCAAATACTGCATTCAGAAACTAAACTTGTAAACTTATTTTCAAAACTAAATATGTTGGCTATTAAACAAAAATACCATCCAAGTACAAGAGTTTTAAAAATTCAAGACTAATCTGGCTCAGTTATGAAAAGATCATTAACTCACTAGGACCCTGATGGCGAACCTATGACACGCGTGTCAGTACTGACACGCGTAGCCATTTTCGGTGACACGTGGCCGCATACAGAGAAGCAGCGGAGTTCCTTGCTGACACCCGGGGCGGATCGCCGATGCGCCCCCCCCCAGGTGCAGCGCGACCTCCCCCCCCCCCGTTGCGTGTTTACCCGCTGGGGGGGTGCCGTGTGCGCTCCTATTGGCTCCCTCCGAGTCCTCCGCTTGTTCCCTCCCTGCTGCTCCCTCTGCCCTGGCCGTTAGGGGATCTTTGACCTCACTTCCGGCCGGCGGAGCAGAGAGCAGCGGAATGCCGTGGGGGACGCATCTCTGAGGGCCCTGTGATCACCATTACCAGCAACCATCATCCAATCTACTGTTCTGGGGTGTCGTGGATTTGTAATTGACCATCATTACTGAGATAGGTGAGGGGGAGGCTGGGAGAGGCGAGGGCATGTGCTATGGGTGCCTTTTCCCGCCATTAGAAATAGCGGCAGCCATCTTAATTTACATAAGGTGGTCAGTTAGGCTAGTTAACCCCTAATTGCCTGCAGGGCTAACAGGCTATCTATAATTCTATCTTCTGTCACTGCCCCCCTGATGGAGAACCCAAAAAATAAAAAACCAAGGTTAAGTAAAGGAAGTGGTAGTAGCAGTAGCCGACCCTTTCAAGAGACATGGACCGAGATGTATGGCATTATAGAAAAAAATGGCAGATCATTTTGCGTTCTATGTACTGAAACGGTAGTAAGCAGAACGTGGAATATAAATAGACATTTTAAAACTAATCATTCCCAGCTCTTGAAAAAAAGTGAGGATGAAAGGAAGGAATATATTTCCAGGCAGCTACACTTTTATAAGAGCCAAACTAATTCCATCCTTACATTTGTAAAAGGTTCTACAAATTTAACATCTGCAAGTTTGAGCATTGCTCACTCCATAGCTCAGCATGGAAAAGCACTCAGTGAGGGAGGATTTATTAAAGAAACTCTCCTAAGATGTGCACCAGTTCTATTTCACGATATGCAGAATAAAGATGCAATTATTAAGAGAATATCTGAGTTACCAGGAAATTTGGAGTGCCTGGATCCGATTACCAGACACTTTTAGCACCCTGAAAAATATAGCAATGGCTTTACTCAATTGAAGATTTAGCCAATGAAATTCAGCAACAAAAAAGTCACTAATAGGCAGATTAGTTAAAGAATTCCCCCTCCCTCTCACTTATCTTAGTTCACGGCACCCCACACAAGTTAAATAATATGAAGACCAACAAAAGAAACCGACTGACAGATGAACAAAGAAGTCACTAAGTAGGTAAGTTAAATAATTAGTTTTTGGTTTATTAAATACAGTTATATATTACAATTATACATTTTTGTTATTTAAACTATAAATATCGCGAAATTGTGTTTTTTTTTCTCGAAGTGACACACCACCCGAGTTATGCTCGGTTTTTTGGCGAATTTTGACACACCAAGCTCAAAAGGTTGCCCATCACTGCACTAGGAAGTCCTTTTACTAAGGTGCACTAACAGGCTTAGTGTGTTCTATAAGATGCCCATTATATTCCTATGGGCGTCTTATCTTTTAGTGAGCACTAAGGGCCCCTTTTACAAAGGTGCACTAGCATTTTTCGCACACACTATTCCTATGGGTGTCTCTAGCATTTAGCACGCACCAAAAACACTAGCACGCCTTTGTAAAAGACCCCCTGAATCTGTTAGTGCACCTTAGTAAAAGGATCCCTAAGTGAAGTATCACGTTTTAACTAATATCCAATGTGTTATTAATATGTGTACGTTTGAATTTATACAATTTATTCAATGCAGTTTATTCACATTACTAAATGATTGTGACACAGTACACATCCGAGTAAGTCACAGTGAAATGGAAATTCAAAACATCAAATAACTGTGTTCAATTGAAAAACGATATCCTTCTCTCCATCTCGCATTTGACACGTAAAGATACCAAGTCACACGCATTCAGCTGTATTCACACTCTCACACGCCGAGCACCCCTCGTCACACACATTCAGGGATTGGGGGACTGGTCTCCTCACGCATTCGGGGATCAAGGGGACCTGTGTCCCCTCCCCATGATCTGCCATCAGCCCATCTATTTTCCACTCTCCCTTGTACGTGAGCACAACACCTCTCCCTCAATTCCCCCACCCCCCGTCAAACTCATACCTGAGGTCGCCCACTAACAATCCCACCGCTTTTCTTTTCCGGTGCCCCCGTTTCCTACGATATTACCAAGGCGTAAGGACCTCCTCCTTGGACGAATCGACACACACACAACTTCTCTCTCTGTACTGCCGGCGCCCGCCTTCCCGGAAACAGGAAGTTGCGTCAGAGGAGACGGAGAGCGAGCGGCGCAGCAGCAACAGAATGTCTACTCAGTTTTTGGTGTAGTAGTGCTCCGTTAAAGCAGACACAAGGATACCGTGTAGCCGTTTTACAACTATCTATGGGGGCAACTCTGTGAAGATGCGCTTTTGTACGATTAGCCATAAGGAATCTGCATTTTC
Organism: Microcaecilia unicolor; assembly: GCF_901765095.1. Taxonomy (NCBI): domain Eukaryota; kingdom Metazoa; phylum Chordata; class Amphibia; order Gymnophiona; family Siphonopidae; genus Microcaecilia; species Microcaecilia unicolor. The sequence goes on along the minus strand of NC_044039.1, from coordinate 152,207,964 downwards.
ATAGTAGAAAAAGATATAAGCCGCTTATCCATTGCGACGAATTACGTTTTGTGACTGGTTGAGGCAGATGCCGCTCCCGTACGAAAGAAATAATTTTAGATGAACAACCTGGGCATGTTGTGCGAGTTAAATGGTAAGTGTTCGCGCGCAATCAATCGACATCTGTATGAGCAGGTGGACAGAACTATGGATTGATTTAAATGAAACGGAGACCACCTTAAATTTTGGGTGCTGTGGACGAAGGAGTATCTTGGTTTTCAATATTAGTACCAGGCAGCGCTCGAATATCCCTAATACGTGGTGATGTGATTGTAATCAAAAAGAGTATATATATATATAAACTTTTTGATTACAATCACATCACTATATATATAAGCAATGGCAGCCACTGCGCCAGCGAGCCTTATACTAATGGGATTTATGACCAAGGGCACACTGACACGTCCATCACATGTCAGCAACATCAGAGGATACTTGATCTACAAGCAGGGTTGCCAGCAGGGTTGCCAGGTGGAAAATTTTTTTCCAGCCTAAAGGAGCCCAAAATCCAGCCCAAAACCCGCCCAAACTCAAACCCCGCCCCTGACACCCCCGCCCCCGCCGTCATCAACCCCGCCCCCGCCGTCATCGGCCCCGCCTCCCCCGTCATCGGCCCCGCCTCCCCGTCACTAACCCCGCCTCCCAACGTCACTAACCCCGCCTCCCACGTCACTAACCCCGCCTCCCAACGTCACTAACCCCGCCTCCCACGTCACTAACCCCGCCCACCGCGGCCGAAAAGCCGGCCAAAAAACCGCAACCCGCCGCGGGCAAAAATTTCCCGCGGCGGGTCGCGGAAAACCGCCCAATTGGGCGGTAAAACCGCCCACCTGGCAACACTGGTTGCCAGGTGGAAAATATTTTTCCAGCCCAAAGGAGCCCAAAACCCGCCCAAACTCAAACCCCGCCCCTGACACCCCCGCCCCTGCGTCATCGCCCCCGCCGTCATCGGCCCCGCCTCCCACGTCATCGGCCCCGCCTCCCACGTCACTAACCCCCGCCCAAAAACGTCGCTAACCCCGCCCACCGCGGCCGAAAAAGCAGCCCAAAAAACCGCCCGAAGCCCAAAAAGCAGCCCAAAAAACCGCAACCCGCCGCGGGCAAAAATTTCCCGCGGCGGGTCGCGGAAAACCGCCCAATTGGGCGGTAAAACCGCCCACCTGGCAACACTGTCTACAAGCTTGGGCCAGAAAGCGCAAGTGCGGTTGGGCTGAATTGTTGAAGCGAGGAGTGATAGAACTTGTTGCACAATGCTGTTTGCTACCAAAGCCGTAAGTGTTAAATAATGCTTCGAGAGTTTGTAAATTCGCGCTGGTTGGGTAGTTAAGGGCAAACTAAGGGGCAGCATAGGTTATAGAGCATGAAAGTATGCTGCTTTGAATATAACTTACGCCACGTCTACCTTGTATGCATGAATGATGTCAGACTTACTGCTTATGTGGATTGTTGGTTCAATAATAATAAAAAAGTAACACTTTATTCTTTTTGTTTGTCTTCATTTTTTACATTTCTTTCATTTTCTACAAATGCACACAGTCTGCAGCCTCTCATTTCCCCTTATGTTCCCGCCCGAGACCTCAGCTCACAGGACAAATCCCTCCTCTCAGCACCCTTCTCCACCACCGCCAACTCCAGGCTTCGCCCATTCTGCCTCGCCTCACCCTATGCTTGGAATAAACTTCCTGAGCCCTTACGCCAAGCCCCCTCCCTACCCATCTTCAAATCCTTGCTCAAAGCCCACCTCTTCAATGTTGCTTTCGGCACCTAACCTTTATTCCTTTCAGGAAATCTAGACTGCCCCAATTTGACTGCCCCTACTAGACTGACTGTACATTTGTCCTTTAGATTGTAAGCTCTTTGAGCGGGTACTGTCCTATGTTTAAAATAGAGTAACAGGCAATCCCACTTACTTTATCCATGTATAATGAGTGTAGCAATTTAAATGAATGGAACCACTGAATATGAGTACATAAAGTGGTGCAGAAATAAATAACTTATGAAATAGTAAAATGAATTTATAAAGGCAAAGACAGTGTTAAGTTCTGTAGGCAGTAGTTATTGTTCCTGCTCAGATTATAGTTCTAGCCTGATGACAGGAGCACATGTTAACTGCAGCATTATGGTCTTACTACATGCTAAAAGCCCATAAGTCAGGCACTAATTCTATTAATGTGCGTTAAAGCCATAACACTTCTTGATGAATTCCCCCCTTAGTTTTCTGGTGGTTCTGGTAGAGGTATGTTCTCCTTAAGCAGTTGTACTATGCAGTCACTTACTTTTTCTTCCACTTTTCTCTTTTACATTTTCTTTCTTTCTTTTTATATACATGATCTGCCCTGCTTGCATGAAGACTTCTATATTTTGATGTAGTGAAAAATGCAGTCATTTAGAGAGACTACAAATTCGATATGTGGTTCAAATAAAGTAATGCAAACATTATTCTTCAAGGAGAATTAGATTGAACGAGAGACTCTGGCAGAGACACATTTGCGAAGTATATATTCTTCCCAATTAAATATTTCAAAATTAATAAAGAGCTTTTGTTTATTTGGACTCATTAATTGGGAAAAACACATACTTCATAAATGGGTCTCTGCCAATGACTGCAGATAAGAGCCAAATGGCCCATCCAGTCTGCCCATCCACAGCAAATCACTATATCCTAATTTCCCTAAGAGATCCCATGTACCTGTCCCATGTACCTGTCCACCACCTCTACTGGGAGGCTATTCCACACATCCACCACCCTTTCTGTGAAAAAGTATTTCCTCAGATTACTCCTGAGCCTATAACTTCTTAACTTCATCCTATGCCCTGTCATTCCAGAGTTTTCCTTAAGTTGAAAAAGGCCCATCTCCTGTGCATTAATGCCACAGAGGTATGTAAACAGCTCAATCATATCCCCTCTGTCATTCCTTTCTTCCAATGTATACATATTGAGAGTCTTACATCTTCCCCATATGCCCCAATTTTGTAGCTGCCCTCTGTACTGACTCCATTCTGTTTATATCTTTTCGCAGGTGCAGTCCCCAGAATCGCATACAGTATTCTAAATGGGGCCTCACCAGAGACTCATACAAGGGCACTATCACCTCTTTTTTTCCTGCTAACCATCCCTCTCCCTATGCACCCAAGCATCCTTCTGGCTTTGACCATCGTCTTTTCTACCTGTTTGGCCACCTTGAGATCATCTGATACAATCACCCCCAAGTCCCGCTCTTCTTTTGTACACAGAAGTACTTCACCCCTATACTATACCGTTCCTTTGGATTTTTGCAACCTAAGTGTATAACCCTGCATTTGTTAAATGCACGTTATCCACACCCTCTGGGGTGTCCACCCTATTGTAGATTTTGGTATCATCCGCAAAGAGATAAACCTTACCAGACAGACCGTCCATAATATCACTCACAAAGATGTTAAAAAGAGCCTTCCCAAAGACCAATCCCTGCAATACACCACTGATAAAAACATTCTTTTCCTCTGAGCAAGCTCCATTTACCATTACCCTCTGTCTCCTTCCACTTAACCAGTTTTTAACCCAGCCAGTCACTTTAAGGACCCATACTGAAGGCACTCAGTTTATTTATAAGATGCCTTTGTGGATATGTGTCAAAGGCTTTGCTAAAATCCAAGTACACCATATCTAGCGCCCCAACCACATCCAACTGTTTGGTTACCCAGTAAAGAAATCAATCGGATTTGTCTGGCAAGATCTGCCTCTAGTGAAGCCATGCTGCCTCGGGTCCTGCAGTCCATTCGATTCTAGAAACCTCTCAACCCTCCACTTTAGAAGCCTTTTCATTAGTTTACTCACCACCGAAGCCAGACTAACAGGTCTGTAATTCCCAACTTCCTCCTTACTTCCACTCTTGTGTAGAGGGACCATATTCGCCAATCTCCAGTCCCCCGGGACCACTCCAGACTTAAGGAAGCATTGAAGGGATCAAGACAACAGAGCCGCCAAAACTTCCCCGAGTTCTTTGAGCACCCTCGGATGTTTCCCTCAGGCACCATCGCTTTGTCAATTTTTAGTTTAGCTAGCTCCTTCCAGAGTCTTTTGAAAACAGGTCTACCAAACATCCATTTCCATTAGCAATTGTTTTCTGCAGCCCTGCCCCAGCCTTTCATCCGTGAACACAGAACAGAAATAATTGTTAAGCAGTTCAGCTTTATTCTTATCAGCTACATATTTCTCCCCTTCACCCATGAGCCTCGCTGTGCCATTTGGCACTTCCTCCTGTTGCTTACATATTTAAAGAATGTTTTGTCCCCTAGTTTTACCCCACTGGCTTTTTTTCTTCCAGTTGCGTCTTTGCTTTCCCAACAGCTTTTCCAGCTTCTCTGAACTTTTCTATGTATTTTTGCCTGTTTTCTTCTTTCTGCGTTGTCTTGTAATTTATGAAGACTAACCTTTTTTTCTCTTACCTTTTCAGCTACTTCATTTGAGAACCAAAGTGGCCTTCTTTTTATCTTACTCTTATGTGCTTTTCTAACATAAAGGTTTGTCACCTTTAAAAGAGCTTCTTTCAGTTTCACCCACTGCTGTTCTTACTTCAGCTGTTTCCGTCCACTAACTCTTCCTTTTTTTTTTTTGTTACATTTGTACCCCGCGCTTTCCCACTCATGGCAGGCTCAATGCGGCAGGCAATGGAGGGTTAAGTGACTTGCCCAGAGTCACAAGGAGCTGCCTGTGCCGGGAATCGAACTCAGTTCCTCAGGACCAAAGTCCACCACCCTAACCACTAGGCCACTCCTCCACACGATTCTAGAAACCTCTCAACCCTCCACTTTAGAAGCCTTTTCATTAGTTTACTCACCACCGAAGTCAGACTAACAGGTCTGTAATTCCCAACCTCCTCCTTACTTCCACTCTTGTGTAGAGGGACCATATTCGCCAATCTCCAGTCCCCAGGGACCACTCCAGACTTAAGGAAGCATTGAAGGGATCAAGATGAGATATTCCCCTTTGTCGAAGTTAATTCTTTTGAAGTATAGAACTTTCAGTCTTGAACAAGCCCTCTTCTCATTTGTGTTAATATTGAACCACACCATCTGGTGATTACTAGATCCAAATGACCACACACTGTAACGTCGGAAACGCACTTCCTGTTTGTAAGCACCAGGTCCAGAATAGCTTCATTCAACAACTGCTAGAACAATTCTTCCTGTAGAGAATCCCAGATCTCCTTGCTTCTAGATGACCCCGCTGCAGGAATCCCCCCATATTAAAATCACCTATGAGTAGTACTTCCTCTTTCCTAGCTATCTTGTGAATGTCGTCAATTAAATCTCTTGTCTATTTCTTCTGGTTGTGTGGGAGGCCTGTATATCACACCAGTGTAAATACTTTTTCTGTTCCCTCTTTCCAGATTAACCCACAGCACTTGTTCCTTATTCCATATATCCTGCAATTGTCACTTTAATATTATTCCTAACAAATAATGCCACTCCCCCACCCTTTTTTCCTACCCTGTCTTTCCTGAATAGATTGTAGCCAAGTATAACTATATTCCAGTCATGGTTCTCTGTGAACCACATCTCCGTGACTGCCACTAAATCAAGTCGGCTTCTACCATTACCGCCTCCAAATCCAGGCATTTGTTTCCCATACTACGGTCATTGGTATACAAGGCTCTCCAGATATTGCTGTTTTTTCCTATTGCTATAAAAGTTTTAGATATCTTACATTCCCAAGAGTTGGTAATGACTTTGAGGCTTTTCTCACCCATCCCCACTGAATCTAGTTTAAAGCCCTCTTTAGTACATTAGCCAGTCTGTTACAGAACACACTTCGTCCCTTCTTGGATAGATGGAAGCTATCTCTGCTCAATAGGAGCATCCTATGGTCAAGGAAACCAAAGAACTCTCGCTGGCACCATCCACGCAGTCACACATTCAGCTCCAGAATGCGAGTTTCCCTTGTTTGGCCTTTACCCTCAACAGGAAGGATCGATGAGAACACCACCTGTGCACCTAACTGCTTCACCCTCTGTCCTAGAGCCATGAAGTCATGTTTGATAGTTCAGCAGAATATCTAGCAATTGTGCCAGCATGGATAGCAGCTTAGGGTCAGTAGGCTTGATTCTTGGTAAACTTTCTGCTACATCCTGAATCTTTGCACCAGGCAAACAGCACATTAACTACCGCCCAGTAGCATCAATCCCACTGGTGGTCAAACTGATGGAAAGCATGGTAACCAAACAACTTACTGATTATATAAACAAATTCACAACATTACATGAATCACTATCAGGATTTTGCCCCCTCCATAGCACTGAAACAGTACTAATTACCCTCCTAACCAAATTCAAGCAGGAAATAGCAACAGGCAAAAGCATACTTCTCCTCCAATTCGACATGTCCAGTGCTTTTGACATGGTAAACCATAAAATACTACTAAGACTCCTAGATTACTTCGGGATTGGCGGACACATACTTCGTTGGATCAAGGGTTTCCTAACCACTAGAACATATCAAGTGAAATCAAACTCAAACATATCACCACCGTGGAATACAGAATGCGGCATACCTAAAGGATCACCACTATCACCGATCCTTTTCAACCTAATGATGACCCCACTATCCAAATCCTTATCCAACCAAGGCCTTAACCCTTTCATCTATGCAGACAATGTCACAATGTACATTCCTTACAAACGTGATCTGACAGAAATCACCAACGAAATCAAGCTCAGTTTGAATATCATGGACTCATGGGCAAACGCATTTCAAACCTCCCTGCCCATCTTCAAATCCTTGCTCAAAGCCCATCTCTTCAATGTCGCCTTTGGCACCTAACCACTATACCTCTATTCAAGAAATCTAGACTGCCCAACTTGACATTTCGTCCTTTAGATTGTAAGCTCCTTTGAGCAGGGACTGTCCTTTTTGTTAAACTGTACAGCGCTGCGTAACCCTAGGAGCGCTCTAGAAATGTTAAGTAGTAGTAACTAAAACTCAACACAGAAAAAACACACTGTCTCATCCTCTCATCCCAATACAATACGAATAAACCCACAAACATAAACACCCCAGATTATACCCTCCCTATCTCAGACAGCCTGAAAATTCTCGGTGTTACAATCAACTGTAACTTCACACTAGAGAACCAAGTGAAATCTACAACAAAGAAAATGTTCCACTCAATGTGGAAACTCAAACGCTTGAAACCATTCTTCCCAAGGGAAACATTTCACAACTCGATACAATCAATGGTACTAAGCCATATAGACTACTGCAACGGAATTTATGCGGGATGCAAAGAACAATTTCTAAAGAAACTTCAGACCGCTCAAAACACGGCAGCCAGGCTTATATTTGGAAAAACACGATTCGAAAGCGCCAAACCCCTCTGAGAAAAACTGCACTGGCTTCCAATCAAAGAACATATTGCTTTCAAAATCTGCACCCTGGTCCATAAAATTATCTACAGCGAAGCCCTGGGATACATGACAGACCTCATAGACCTACCAACCAGAAACACAACAGGATCAACACGAACATACCTAAATCTCCACTACCCAAGCTGCAAAGGACTCAAATACAAATCAACCTATGCTTCCAGCTTTTCCTACATAAGCACACAACTATGGAACATATTACCAAAAGCCGTGAAAACAACTTATGATCACCTAAACTTCCGGAAATCATTAAAAACTAACCTGTTCAAAAAGGCATACCCTTCCTACCCAACTTAAATGCCTGTACCCTGCAACACAACGAAACCAAAGCTCATAATGGACATATAATAACTCTTCCTCTCTACGATTCCCTAATGTGTCTGTACACACGAACCTTATTCTACCACAACATTACTGTATTTGTTTATACCGGAATTGGTGAACGCCTTTACGGTACTATGTAAGCCACATTGAACCTGCAAATAGGTGGGAAAATGTGGGATACAAATGTAACAAATAAAATAAATCAGGTAAATGTACATTCACCCACATAAACAGCAGCATTGCACCTAATCACTATAATTACATGCCCAACTCTTAGGTGTACACGGGAGGGGCCTGCGTGGGGCATAGGTAGGGCCAACATTTATGTAGGCAACTTTCAGAATATTGTAAGTTGTGTGTGCTCCTATTGAATTTGAGTGCAAGCATATACACAAGTCCTAGACCTATTGTAAATGTACGCACCTATATGTGGCATGCTGATGCCAGGTTTACAGTACTACTCTATAAGTCATGTGCGCACCCAGGTTTTCTTATAGAATAGGCTCATTATTCACGTAATTAGGCTGCCTAAGTGGAGGCACCCTGTTACCCAATTCCCTCCATTATTCTATACAGCAGTGCCAGGATGAGTATAACTTGGTACAGTTCAAGCATCATTGTTACAGAATAGATACGGGGTGAGGCAAAAAAAAAAGAAACCCCCTAGAACAGTGGTTCCCAAACCTTTTTAGTTCATAGCACCCTTCATGTCCAAGCAATTTTTTGCGGCAGGGCCACACAGGTCTCCATCTTTTCCTCTGCACAAATATAACAGTGCCAGGGTGTCCCTATAATCATCCCCTCTAAATGACACACTGATTACAATTTATAACAAATTACTACTCTACCTCTGAAAAGTTATTCCGTTATTATACTTGCTCTTTATACATCTGTATGCTGCATAAGACAGCATGTTTAAAAATATAAGTGAAATTAAATAAAAAATGCTACCAACAATAAAGAATGACAGAATGACAACTCAGATGCAGCAGCTCGTAGGTTTGCTTGCTTTTTTTTGAATGGGAAGGGAAACAGAGACTGACCTACTGGCTTCAATGTTTTGACTTCATCCCGTCTCCTGTTTTCATCTAACCTTCTTGGCAGTCACCTCTGTGAGTCCCAAACACTATCTGCTCCCTGTCCCCAGTGGCCGCAACAACAAAAAAACAGGGGGCTGCAGCAGCCTTCAGGCATGCACTGTCGGCTCTGCTGGTCCTCTGTAGCCGCTGACATCAACTTCCAGTTCCGGGGGCAGAGGACCAGCAGAACTGACAGCACATGCTTGAAGGCTGCTGCAGCCCTGCGCTTGCTTTTTCTGTTATTTTTGTGCTGCTGTCTGCAGTAGCGGTTTGGGCGAGAGGAAGGTTGGGATTTTCTGCAGCACCCAGAGAGTTTGCTGCGGCATACCAGGGTGCCGCTGTGCATAGTTTGGGAAACGCTGCCTTAGAGGTTTTTGCTGTTTTCTTAGCAACCGCTTGGCATTTCAATGTGAAATGTTGCAGCTTAATTTGTTCTTACTATCTACGTGTGAATGACGAGTGGAATGAGATTATCTTTAAACACGGCAAAGTTACAGACTTTATAGTAGGACCACCCAGCAATTTTCATGCGTTCAAAAATGTTTGCACTGTAAAAGTACCATTATTTGGAAAAGAAACAGGGTACCAGCTTACTGTTAATGATGTGACAGTGACATAGATGTTTGTAAACAATAATTTGTGTTTGATAATATAATTTACAAATAATTTCTTCAAAAGCATTTCAGATTGGAACAGCAATCATGGGCAAGATATCAGCAGATGATCTGGGACAGCCTGCAACAGGGACCGATCGACAAGACTGTTAAGAACTTCCCAAAGTGATGAAGGCCATTATTAAAGCTGGGGGTGGAGATTTGAGCATTCACAATGACTGCAAAATTCTGACATATTATTAATTGTATAGTTTGCATGATGTTATTTTTACTGTGTTTTACCTCAGTGGAGGAGTGGCGGACTTTGGTCCTGGGGAACTGAGGAACTGAGTTCAATTCCCACTTCAGGCACAGGCAGTTCCTTGTGACTGGGCAAGTCACTTAACCCTCCATTGCCCCATGTAAGCCGCATTGAGCCTGCCATGAGTGGGAAAGCACGGGGTACAAATGTAACAAAAAAAAAATCACCAGGTAGTAACACTAAAATGCCAGTAACATCAACATAGCTTAAGCTAATTAAATGTTGTTTAATAGTCAAGTATGTAAAATTTCTCATTGAAATTCAGAGCAGTTGCTGAGAAAACTGCAAAAAAACTGTAGGCAATACATTTTTTTTTTTCTTGCCTCACCCTGTTTATTAGAAGAATAAACTTGGGTAATAGTTACCAAGCAGTTTCTGTACAGTGGTGAAATACTGCAAGTGTTAGCACAGGGCTAATGAGAGATATGTGTGGTTGCACAGTTTACAGTTTATTTCATCTTTGCTATCCTTCTTAGCTTAAAAAAGAATGCAACGATGACCAATACAATATACAAAAAAAAAAAAGCAATAGAAAAGCAAACACCACATAAAAAAGAAGTCGGGTAAAAACAAACAAATTAAAACATAAGCCACGGCAAGGGTAAGGGTCTTTTTTACAGAGCCGCACTAGCGATTCTTGCACGGCAAATGAGAGGAAGCCCATTCAATTCCTATGGGCTTCTCATTTGTTGTGTGAGAATCGCTAGCGCAGCTTTGTAAAAGAGGCCTTCTGAGATAATGATACTCCAAAAGCACAGGGCACCAAAATTGCATCCTTTTCACTGTGTCCGCTACTCACCTTGGTGCCTGAAATTTCTTGTCTCCAAATGTTGTTCGCTTTGCAAAACTGCCTCAGTGCTTCTCCCAAATTTGCACCCCGATTCATCACTCTCTAATCTTGAGCTGCATGGTTCAGGAAGTCTTGCAGTTTCAAGTCTCATGCAAGACCAGCTCAAACTTCCTTCACTGTGTGACTCAAGCTTAGAGAGAACTGAACCGAATATGGGAGATGCATACAGCAAGATAATTGCCGAGAATGACTTATGACAGCAAGAGAGCAACTTGGTGGAGGTGTGAAGTAGGAGAGGGAGAGAGTGGGTAAAGGGGGATGTGAGAGAGAGAAAGGCTGGTGTGAATATAAAAGAGAGACTGGGTGAAGGCTTGGGAGAGAAGATATGGTAGAGAGAGAGGCAATAGCCACTTTGCTTCAGCTATCGAGAGGCTGAGAGCATACTTTGGGAAGGGAGACTGCTGGCTTCTGCAGAGGCATCTTAAGGGACTGACTTACTAAAGTTTCTTTGCCCACAGACACAAAATAGTATCAGTTTCTGAAAGAGCTACTGTTGATCTGGGATGAGATTCCCCTCCCCCCCCCCCTTGAAATTCACTGGGGACAATGTTGGAGGGGTGGGGAAAGAGAATCAAGAGCGATCTCAGCTGCTGGCTTCTAAAGACCTACATTTTTGAGCTAGCTAGATTTAATTAAAATTTGTTGAGGCTATCTGCAGGCTACTGTGGTGGTCTATGGTAGGGTGGGTAGCAGTAATCCCCAGTCACTGCTGCCTGTGCCACTCTGGGATCAAAGTGGTGGCCACGACCTCAGTGGTAGTCTCAAGACTACCTAGACCACCAGGACATCCTTCAGGTAGGCTGGGGGTACTATGAGGGGGTGAGGGGCTCCTTGGGAGGAAGTGGATGTGTGTCGCGCCTCACGCGCTCGCCGCGCTCTCGAGGACCTTGGCATACCTTCAGGCTTCTTCCCCGGGAGCGCGGGGTTTGTGAGTCCTTAAGGCAAAATCACCCTCCAGGTAGACAGGAGAAAAGACTGGACCGGAACTCCGGACTGGAGTTGTACACCGGAACACTCGGAACTGGAACGCACCGGGCTGGTGCGCACTGGAATGGGGCCCACTGGACTGGACACACTGGAGTGGCCCCACTGGACTGGAACATACAAGAGTGAAACCTGCTGGGCTGGAACACACACTGGAGCGGAACCCGCGGAACTGGAACACCCTGGATCTAGGCTTCACCTACACTTGACTGCCTTCTCCCTCGGGTTGAGCCCTCAGGTTCTGGCAGCCGGTAGGACTTACAGGAACAGCAGGAATGAAGATCCAGGAGTGCCCCCTGGCACCTAGGCGAAGGCAAGGCAGACAATCAGGAACTATCCGGGTTCTGGTAGTCAGCAGGAACCAACACAATGACAAGTAAGCTGGACCCAGGCGCATAGAGACGCTGTACCCGGGCAACCCAGTCATACACAAGAACATACACAGAGCAGACTCAAGAGGCTTGGAAGGCTATACACCAGCTAACAACTAAGCTGTGCCCCAGCTAATAAGTCATGCCCTGGACCCAAACACAGAAGACTAGCACGGCTTGACACAGGCTACACGCCAGCGGGGCCTAAGCTGGCTAGTCGACACTAAGAACAAACACAGTCTTGGAATAGTGGCTAGCAAGGGCGGCTAGGCTCACTCTAGGAACAAACACAATCTTGGAATAATGGCTAGCAAGGGCGGCTAGTCTAACACTAGAAACAAACACAGACGTGGAAATGGCTAGCAGGACGGCTAGCTGACACGAGGAACAAACATGGTCTTGGAAACAGCTTAGCAGGACGGCTAGCTGACACGAGGAACAAACATGGTCTTGGAAATAGCTAGCAGGACGGCTAGCTGACACAAGGAACAAACATGGAACACTAGTACAGCTATGCACAGGCAACAAGCCAGACGGTGCCTAAGCTAACTATTCATATCTTGGAAACAAACATAGAGAACTAGTAAAGCTATGCACAGGCAACACGCCAGACGGTGCCTTAGCTAACTAGTCCTACCTTGGAAACAAACATAGAGCACTAGTAAAGCTATGCACAGGCAACACGCCAGACGGTGCCTTAGCTAACTAGTCATACCTTGGAAACAAACACATAGAACTAGTAAAGCTATGCACAGGCAACTAGCCAGACGGTGCCTAAGCTAACTAGTCATACCTTGGAAACAAACACATAGAACTAGTAAAGCTATGCACAGGCAACAAGCCAGACAGTGCCTAAGCTAACTAGTCATACCTTGGAAACAAACACATAGAACTAGTAAAGCTATGCACAGGCAACAAGCCAGACGGTGCCTAAGCTAACTAGTCTGAACAAACATAAACACTAGCAAAGCTATACACAGGCTATAAGCTACACGGTGCCTAAGCTAGCTAGTCAAACAAACATAGAACACTAGCAAGGCTATACACAGGCTATAAACTACACGGTGCCTAAGCTAGCTAGTCAAACAAACATAGAACACTAGCAAAGCTATACACAGGCTATAAGCTACACGGTGCCTAAGCTAGCTAGTCAAACAAACATAGAAACTCACACAGAGCAAACACTGACACCGGGTACAGCACTCTATACTCCAGGACCTTTGCATGAGATTAGATGAGGTGAGTAGAGGTTAGTAGATACAAAGGCAAAGGCTCTAGTCTTCAGGTGACTAATAAAGCCCATCAACACCAGAGCCACAGGTGCAGCAATCACCTTGCAACCAAACAGAGGCTTGACACTCAGAGCAGGCATCCCATAGAAAGTAACAGCGGGGGCCATCTTGGATACTGGCAGAGACGAAGAGGCGGCAGCCATCTTGGAAGAGGCAAAGCCCACACAGGTGAGGTTCAGTAGGGCAATCAGCACACAGAGCCAGAGAGAACCTAAGACAAACACAGACACAGAGACAAGCAGGAGCCAGCACAGACACTGACTCCCAGAAACAGGGTAAGTCTGAAGGGTGGCACGGCCACCAACGGGACAGTATCCCTTCCTCAAGACCCCCCTCTCGGTCTCCCGGAGGTGGTCAGGTATCCAGGGGTAACTATGATGAAACTTCCTGATAGGTCTCAAAAGCCAGACATAGATCACAGGGCTGGAAGTCACAAGGAAGACCAAAACTGGCAAATAAAAATAGAACTTGGAACCAGGAAGCTCCTTCGAGTCACCATGGGGCAACCTCAGGAACATGGATACATCAAAATGAACACAATTCAAAAGTAACCCTCCCCTGAGGGGACCCACAATGTCCTGACCCTCTTGGCAAATCCATGAAATGACAGGAACAGGGCTGGAGTCGCTACCCCAGCTGACATTAGAAGCTGGGCTGAGGCTCAAGGTGGCATTCCCATCTTGGCAGGAGTTAGAAATCTGAACAGAACTGGATCTGGAACTAGCACCCTGGTTGGCCTCAACCCCTTGACTGGAACTGGATTCAGGGGCTTGACTGGAACGGAAACTCAACAGAAAGTCAGCCTCCTGACGGACACTGGAACTTAGGACGACCTCAACATCTTGGTCGGACTTGGAACTAGACATGGACTCAGCCTCCTGGCTGGAACTAGAACTCGGAACAGGCCTAGCATCATGGTTAGAACTGGAACTTGGAAAAGATTCAGCTGCAGGGCGGGACGCCCCTCTCTGGCCGGACTGGGACGTCTCTCTAACCTTAGCTTCGGGCGGCCTCTGCCGAGCAGGGTTCAAGAGGAGACGGCCCTGGTATCCCCAGAGCATGCTAGCAGGCTGAAATGCAGAAAAGGGGTTTCTCCGGGCTCCAAGCCGTTGAACACACCCTCTCTCAGCTATAGCTTCGGAGATCTTCTCCCAGGCTGAATCAACACAAGGTCTATCACAGTCCTCTGGGAATATCATCTCTTCCTCAATAGCAGACTCAATATCGTGGCTGATCTCTGCACTCGGTGCAGATTCAGCATCTTGACTGGACTTGCAACTCGATCCAGGCTCAGCATCTTGACTGGACTTGCAACTCGGTCCAGGCTCAGCATCTTGACTGGACTTGCAACTCGGTCCAGGCTCAGCATCTTGACTGGACTTGCAACTCGGTCCAGGCTCAGCATCTTGACTGGACTTGCAACTCGGTCCAGGCTCAGCATCTTGACTGGACTTGCAACTCGAGACGCCCTCTGCCTCCTGGCAGGGACGGAACTTTAACTGAGGCTTGGCCGAACACACCCTTAGGGCAGGGATCGGCGGCTCAATCTGAAGCGCCCCTTGAACTGGGGTTCGGAGCTTGCTTAGAGGGGCCCTCAAGACTGGAAGCGGTGGTGCCACCTGAACCACCCTGTGGACTGGCACCGGAGGCTTGGTTAGAAGCCCCCCTCGAACTGGACTCAGTGGCTTGACTGGACGGGTCACTTGAACAAGAACCGGAGACTTGACCCGAAGCGCCACTTGCACAGGAATCCGAGGCCCCATCGAAGGCTTCCCTCGGACTGGACTCGGAAGCTTCCAAGGACGTGCCACTTGAATGAAGACTGGAGGCTCGACCCGAAGTGCCACTTGCACAGGAATCTGAGGCTCCGTCGACAGCTTCCCTCGGCCCGACCTCAGTGGCTTGACTAGAGGCTTCACTGGAACCCCTCTTCGAACTGGACTCAGCATCTGTGGACTATGATCCCGATGAGAAGTTACCCCACCATGGTACAGCCAGCTACTCGGCTGAGGAGGACGAAAAGACCCGGGTGACGAAGGTTCCCGGCGCCTTCTCTCGAGCTCAGACTCCAGAGTCTCCCACAGAGCAGGGTCTTCCCGAAGTCTGCGGCGGTACTCCCGGAGCGTGATGCCCGAATCCATGGCAGAAACTGGGTCATAGTGGCACCGACTCCAGTCGATACGCTCTATCTCCGCTGCTGCTTCACGAGTAGCCGCAAAGGCAGGATTCCACAGAAGTTCCTGTCGGTATTCCCACAGGCTTAAATCGGGATCAAAAATAGAAACTGGACTGTCCTTGGGAAAAAAAGATTTTTTGGCAGTTCCCCTGGGATGGTCCGTAGGGCACGAACTTATGGGCATGAAACCCACCTGGACTGATGATCTCGCCGAACTCATGGCCTTTGTATTCTGTCGCGCCTCACGCGCTCGCCGCGCTCTCGAGGACCTTGGCATACCTTCAGGCTTCTTCCCCGGGAGCGCGGGGTTTGTGAGTCCTTAAGGCAAAATCACCCTCCAGGTAGACAGGAGAAAAGACTGGACCGGAACTCCGGACTGGAGTTGTACACCGGAACACTCGGAACTGGAACGCACCGGGCTGGTGCGCACTGGAATGGGGCCCACTGGACTGGACACACTGGAGTGGCCCCACTGGACTGGAACATACAAGAGTGAAACCTGCTGGGCTGGAACACACACTGGAGCGGAACCCGCGGAACTGGAACACCCTGGATCTAGGCTTCACCTACACTTGACTGCCTTCTCCCTCGGGTTGAGCCCTCAGGTTCTGGCAGCCGGTAGGACTTACAGGAACAGCAGGAATGAAGATCCAGGAGTGCCCCCTGGCACCTAGGCGAAGGCAAGGCAGACAATCAGGAACTATCCGGGTTCTGGTAGTCAGCAGGAACCAACACAATGACAAGTAAGCTGGACCCAGGCGCATAGAGACGCTGTACCCGGGCAACCCAGTCATACACAAGAACATACACAGAGCAGACTCAAGAGGCTTGGAAGGCTATACACCAGCTAACAACTAAGCTGTGCCCCAGCTAATAAGTCATGCCCTGGACCCAAACACAGAAGACTAGCACGGCTTGACACAGGCTACACGCCAGCGGGGCCTAAGCTGGCTAGTCGACACTAAGAACAAACACAGTCTTGGAATAGTGGCTAGCAAGGGCGGCTAGGCTCACTCTAGGAACAAACACAATCTTGGAATAATGGCTAGCAAGGGCGGCTAGTCTAACACTAGAAACAAACACAGACGTGGAAATGGCTAGCAGGACGGCTAGCTGACACGAGGAACAAACATGGTCTTGGAAACAGCTTAGCAGGACGGCTAGCTGACACGAGGAACAAACATGGTCTTGGAAATAGCTAGCAGGACGGCTAGCTGACACAAGGAACAAACATGGAACACTAGTACAGCTATGCACAGGCAACAAGCCAGACGGTGCCTAAGCTAACTATTCATATCTTGGAAACAAACATAGAGAACTAGTAAAGCTATGCACAGGCAACACGCCAGACGGTGCCTTAGCTAACTAGTCCTACCTTGGAAACAAACATAGAGCACTAGTAAAGCTATGCACAGGCAACACGCCAGACGGTGCCTTAGCTAACTAGTCATACCTTGGAAACAAACACATAGAACTAGTAAAGCTATGCACAGGCAACTAGCCAGACGGTGCCTAAGCTAACTAGTCATACCTTGGAAACAAACACATAGAACTAGTAAAGCTATGCACAGGCAACAAGCCAGACAGTGCCTAAGCTAACTAGTCATACCTTGGAAACAAACACATAGAACTAGTAAAGCTATGCACAGGCAACAAGCCAGACGGTGCCTAAGCTAACTAGTCTGAACAAACATAAACACTAGCAAAGCTATACACAGGCTATAAGCTACACGGTGCCTAAGCTAGCTAGTCAAACAAACATAGAACACTAGCAAGGCTATACACAGGCTATAAACTACACGGTGCCTAAGCTAGCTAGTCAAACAAACATAGAACACTAGCAAAGCTATACACAGGCTATAAGCTACACGGTGCCTAAGCTAGCTAGTCAAACAAACATAGAAACTCACACAGAGCAAACACTGACACCGGGTACAGCACTCTATACTCCAGGACCTTTGCATGAGATTAGATGAGGTGAGTAGAGGTTAGTAGATACAAAGGCAAAGGCTCTAGTCTTCAGGTGACTAATAAAGCCCATCAACACCAGAGCCACAGGTGCAGCAATCACCTTGCAACCAAACAGAGGCTTGACACTCAGAGCAGGCATCCCATAGAAAGTAACAGCGGGGGCCATCTTGGATACTGGCAGAGACGAAGAGGCGGCAGCCATCTTGGAAGAGGCAAAGCCCACACAGGTGAGGTTCAGTAGGGCAATCAGCACACAGAGCCAGAGAGAACCTAAGACAAACACAGACACAGAGACAAGCAGGAGCCAGCACAGACACTGACTCCCAGAAACAGGGTAAGTCTGAAGGGTGGCACGGCCACCAACGGGACAATGTGCCTGGTGGGGGAACTGGAGTGAGCTTGTATAAGGGGGGTGAATGTGATTGAGGGGATCTTTGGGTGGGTTTTTCAAAGCGGGCTTATGGGAGGGGTTGGATGTTTGTGGGAGTTGGGGGAATGCCCATGGTAGGTGAGTCACACGGTGCAATTCTAGCTTGCTACAGGCCTGCTTCGGAACAGCCTAGTAGTAAAAGCAGCAGCCTGAGAACAAGAGAAGTCAAGGTTTAAATCCTGCTTTTAACCCTTAATCCTCATGACCTGGGAAAATCACATCACTCTCTTGTGCCTCAGGTACAATTTAGACCATCAGCTCACGTGGGCAGAGACACAACTTGTGTACCTGGTTGTAACTTGCTGTGGAGTTTGGATTAGGAAAAAGCACATAATTCAATCTAAAAATCCAAATCCACCCTTACATGTATCACACAGCCTGATGGGAAAAGACGACAGTTCCAGTTGGACTTCTTACAGACATTCCACATTCAAGGATGTTGCTTTCAAAGTAAACACATTCTGCTTCTCAGAGCCTCACCCATGCTAATTGCCTCTTGCGTGTAAACCAGCAGCCTTACAGCTGGGATCTCCCCCTATCCAACGTGTCAGAAAAAAACAGGCCTCTAATGGACACACTAGACCCAGGTAAGGAATCAAGAAAATGCTCCTGACTGAAACTAGATATTTAGTGATATGTTTTAGGTTTACTGCTGCTCTGAGGTCTTGAGTGGCAGATACACTGGACATTCCTTACGAAAGGCACCAGGTACTAGCTAGAACATCGAATTGCTTTAAAGGTTTTAGAGATCACATGTATGTGCAACCTGCTTCTGAAAATGCAATAGCTAAATCAGGTTTTATCTCACTACCAGCCACCTGGCCATGAGATCTCAGATGTAGTTTGCAAATTTGATTAAATGCAGTAGTCTTTGGTCTAAATATTAACTAGTCACTGCCATGATTACAAATGTGCAGAGAGGTTAGCATACATTATATGGAGCACCTCTTTATGGATATGATCCAAGTGCACTCTCGGAGCTATGAACTGAGGAGGGTCCCTTTTTGACTGAGACTGAGAACCTGTTCAATGTTGGGGGGCAGGGGAAGGGTTAATTAACTATCACTTGACCCTACTAATCATTGTCAAAAGGTTTAAATGGTTTGGTAATCAGCTATGGATTTTGATTTTTTTTTTTTTGCTTTATGTATGCTGCCAGTGATGTTTTCAAAAGTTTCACTTCTCGGGAGGGAAGCCATGTCTCTGCCATGCCAGTGGTGCAGTTATATTCCTAAGGTTTAGTATTAATCATTTCATTAGATATTTGTGTCACTATTTATTCCCAATTAACAGTCACACAAGAACTTAAGAGGTTACTTTGCAACCTTACTCATCCAGAAAAATGGGAACTATATTGTCTTTGTGAATACTGAAATCATTACATACCTTCTTTATATGTGTAGCCACTGCTGAAAACGCACACTTTACAAAACTGCGAATTTCAGATGTCTTCAAATTCCAAAGCATCCAAAATGTTGGTTCATCTTCTGCGTGACATGGAAAAGAGGCAACATAATATATCCCATTGTAATGGCCTCTCTTCAGCAAAATTCCTGAGCTGCACTTTTGTCTCAGTATTGGAAAGACTGTCTTGCTGCATTTAAACTCGTAATGCAGGAATGCATTTTTGAGGTTTATTCAGGAAATATTCAATTCAGTCCTACAGAGACTTGCTCCTGCAGGGAATTTTTTTTTCCCCTTCACTGAAGTGGAGACTAATTCCTGAAACTGTGGTAGCATTTTAACATCAGGGAGACCTAGTCACTAAATCCCACAGCTTCAAGAACTGGCCTCAGTGTTCTGAGATCAGTTAACAATCTTTGCACTACTGTGTGTCATAGGTATGTCAGCAAATCTTATAGTTACCATAGTAGGGACTGTGGTCCACATGCTGCACAGGGGTTCCTGATAAAAGCTCCTTTGCATCCTCTGAAGTGTGTGAATCTGAAAGGTGTTCCTCTTTCTTTTTGCCACGTAGTGCTCTAAATATGTGAGCTTCTGTCTCGTGACCTTTTCCTAGCTCAGTGTTTGTACAATGTATGTTCTCTGGATCAGGATTTAATGATTCCACATTAGCTGCTGTGTCTGCAAAGGAAAATACAGTACAACTGTATTAATTTTTTATTGTATTGGTCATTATTTGGACTGAATTTGAAAATGAATGATTACTTGTTCTGCTACAGTAGAACTTTTTGTCATTGGCCACAATTAAGCATAAATGGTAGTCCTATAGGTGCTGTCGGTGCATCTGTGTGCATATTCTGCTGTACTTATATCAGCCATTTGTAATTTTCATTCTGCCATTTTTCTGGGCTTAGGGTGTCTCCTCATATATCTTTAAGTTGTTGTGATGACATTCTTTTGGTTACTAATAGCCTGTTTTGTGCCTGTGGCAGATATCTTTATAACAGTGGGCTTTAGTGTTTTTTCCCATGTGACTTCCCAGAACAGGTATGACATGAAAGCATAGTAAAGTGGGTCTATTCTGGTTCCAGCAGTGTCCTCGCAATTTTGATATTACCAAATGACTGGCATAAGCTACAGTGACAGACTACAGAAAACTACTTACAACATGGTTATACTGAAAGAAATTCTTCAGCCTAGTCGGTGCAAAAAAAGTCAGAAATGCTCTCCAAATAAGTTGGTTTCACAATTATTATTCTGCATATTATCAAATGTAGGAGCTAACTTTGAAATTACAAATTACTAGCATTATGAATAATTAGGGGCTTCACATGTTTACTATCCCACTTAGGGTTGCCAGCTGGATCCAGATTCACCTAACAGGGTTGATCCAGTCCTGGGCTTACCTCCAATGCATGAAGGGACTTGTAGCCTGACTTTTCTTAGGGAATCCAATGGGGGAAATCAGAACCACAAGTCCCTGCATGCAATGGGGTAAGCCCAGCGGCATAGCTGGGTTGCAAGCGGAGCGGCTGCTCCCCCAAACAGACTTCTGACGGCATCGGCCGTCCACTCTCCATTCCCCCCCCCCCCCCCCATGCCCTCAACCTGGCTACGCTTCTGGGTAGGCCCAGGATAGGATCAACCCTATCGGGGAATCTGGATCTAGTTGGCAATTCTAACTCCACTGCTTCCACAAGGATACACAGTCCTTCAATATCTCCACAATAGTTTTCTCAGAATAACCAAAAGCAGGGATTCTCAACACAGTCCTCGGGACACACCCAGCCAGTCAAATTTTCAGGATCTCAACAATGAATGTGCATGCAATAAATTTACATGAACTACCTCCACTGTATGCACATCTATCCCATGCTTATTCATTGGAGTATCTTGAAACCTGACTGGCTGGGTCTGTCCCTGACTGGGTTGAGAACCATTGCCCAAAAGTAACCATGGATCTGGTGCCTGGAAACCAGCCCCAAATTACAGAGAGGGGACGTACACAACAAATGACAAATGTTTTCAATTGAATTTCAAGGGTCATATTAAACCACCAGAAACCATTTCACCTAAGCTAGGGGTCTGCAACCCATGGCTTCTGAGCCACATGCAGCTCTTTGGAGACTTGAATGGGGATCAGTCATAGGAGTGTTGATACACAGCAGTGAGGGCAAAGAAAAAAAGGCTGTATCAGCAGCTTACACTGGCATAGGAAGCAGGTGTGAGCTGGTGTCTTCAGCTGTGGGAGACAAGGGGGAAAGTGGTGGTGGGCATCTCTGGCCTACAGCCCATGCAGTTCAAGTGCCTCCTGAATACAAACAGGGTAAGAGACAGGGCCGTGCCAACCCAGTAAGCAGGGTAAGCACCGCAGGGGGGGGCGCCACGCCGGCCGCCGCATTGCCGTCCAGTTGTATTTAAAAAAAAATTTAAAAACCCTTACTGCGTTGGTGCATCGGCGACTATGCGCATGCGCTGCTGTTGCCTTCCCACGCACAGTGCTCGGCTCTATGGCACCGGCACTTGGTATGGGGAAGAAGAGGAAGGGAGCCGCTTGTCATTGCCCTCCGGTTTCAGCAGCTCCACGGAGGATGACTCAGTTCACATTGGAGGAATGTGGAGTTACGCTTGGGTCTGGGACACCATCCCTTTCCACTTTGCTGGGGAGATCATCGAGCAGCAGTGTAGAAGGGGTTTCTTTGACCCCTGACCAGAGGCTTAACCCACCGCAACCCAGAAGTAATAGCTACAGCATTTTTGAGGAGCATTGGCCCACGGCTGTAATGCTGGTGATGAAGTCGCTGGAGGGCCCTTCTGCTGTGGCCTCCTCCCCATTGCAAACACCCTGTGCCTCCTGGAATCAAGTGCAGCCTTCAGTCGATGAGGAACTAGGGAGAAAGGGCTCCGATTCTTGCAGTGAGGGAGCTGCACAAGCCTTAAGTGGTGACATTGGATTCACTCTGGGACCCAATTCAGGTACTTAATTCTTCAATGCTTAAATTATTGGGAAAGTTTGTTTCTGATATAGAAACTGTGAATAAAGATGTGGAGGTCCAGATCCAAATAGTGGTTCAGCATTCTGCAAAGTTACAGTTCCATAAGAGTAAAATTTCTGCACTACAATTATTGAATGAAGCTTTGGTAAATGATAAGAATTCTACTGCCAGAAGACTTTATGGAAAATCAGATAAGAAATAAACACATTGAGATGTTTTAACTTTTCCAAATCTCCGCTCATTGCTCCTATGGATATGGTGCAAAAGTACTTAACATAGATATTGAAAATGCCCTCAGAAGCGTTACCCCCTATAATGAGGGATCATTATCTATCTCTGAGTAAACTTTCAGCTCCTGTAGATACAACAAGTAGCTGCTTCTCCTTCTTGGATGAATCTAATAGAATCTCAGCTAGGGAGAAACCTAGTTTCAGGGTAAGATGTCCTTGCTGTAGTAGTTGGCTTGGGGAATGATAGCTATGTTAAGCGTCCTTCCCATAAATTTAGTTAATTTCCTGTATCTTTAAATTTAAAATGATCCCTTGTTTTTTCTGCTTTTTGTGGATGACTAGATTTATTTATTTTCTCTTTATTATAATATACCATATTGAAATAATCATCAGTATACCATATTGATGATTATTTCTTATGTCACAACTGTTTGCTGTGATTGTATAAATAAAAATATAATTAATTTTTTTAAAGATGCTATGTTGCAGTTTGTTTTCTGCAGAGCATTTTGTTTAAGACTCAGTATCCTCTAACATAGAGTGCAACGGGCCCCTTTTACCAAGCTGTGATAAAAGGGGCCCTGCGGTAGCATCAGTGCATGGATTTGCTGCACACCAAGGCCTCTTTTACCACAGCAGGCAAAAAGTGAAAAAAAAAAAAAGAAATGGCTGTACGGTAAGTAAATACTTGCCATGTGGCCATTTCCAAGAGGATCCCTTACCACCACGTATTTAGGAGGCAGTAAGGGCTCCTGTGGTAACCAGGCAGCGCATAGCACTGCCCAATAACTGCAGCAGTAAAAAAAATATATATTTATATTTTCTGGTCGTGCCAGGGGCGACACTACCACCAGCTGTGGTAGTGTCAGACTGGCGTGCGACAAACTGGTTGTAGTTCTTCAACTTGTCATTCACCTTTTATGGTAATGGGCTGAAAAAGGGGGCAGGGTGGGAGAAGAGAGAAAGGAGATGCCACACGGGGGGGGGGGGGGGGCGCCAACTGATAGGCTGCAGGGGGACACCAGAGACCCTATGCACAGCCCTGGTAAGAGGTTACTGGGAATGAGGGAAGGAGTGAGAGAGAGAAACTGGTGGGGGTGAGAAGAGATTGAAGAAAAACAAAGAGACTGACTGGAGAGATTGGGGAGTTAGAAGAGAAAGTATGGATATGGAGGGACTGAAAGAGGGATTGAGAAACGAGGAAAAATTAAGACAGATAAAGACCATATGGCTTATCCAGTCTGCCCATCCTTGCCTTCTATTATCCCTTCCTCTCTCTTAAAGATCCTACATACTTGTCCCAAGCTTTCTTGAATTCAAATACAGTCTTTGTTTCCACCACCTCCACAAGGAGGCCGTTCCACAAAGTCACCACCCTTTCTAAGAAAGAGAGAGCCTGCTGGAAATGATGCAGAGGAAAGAAGAAGAGGCAATTTATATGAGTGTCCTAATTTATGACAGCATTGCAGTTCTTAAAATATTTTGGACAAAAAAAAACTATGAAATGGCTCTTTTCTGAAAGTTTGCAGACCCCTGATCTCAAACCAGTCAAGGAGTGCTCCCTAGCTCACAGGTGGGCAACCTGGGTCCTAGAAGGCTGCAACCCAGTCAGGTGTTAGGAGGTGGAGGATATATCAAAGAGAAAAGGTAGGTTTTAATGGCGGTTTTAAATTCAGTAAAAGGTATCTCAGATCTAATATAGACAGGAATAGAGTTCCAAAGATTTGGTCCTGCGTAACTTATGGTGGTGGCATGAGTAATGTCAAGTCTGATTCTAGATGGGGGTGGAATCTGAAGTAAACCTGCACTCATGGAATGAAAGGACCGAGAAGGTACATAGGGGATTAAAAGACAAGACAGATAATCCAGCGCATTAGGTAGTTGTGATTTAAAAACCAGTGTAAGTAATCTGAATTGAATATGTGAGACTAATGGAAGTCAGTGTTCAGCACACAACAAAGGAGTAACATGATCAACAGGAGTTGGCCTATGAAGCAAACAGACAGCAGTAGACTGAACTAATTGTAAGTGTTTCAAAGAAGATAGAGGCAAGCCAGCATAGAGGGAGCTACAGTAATCCAAATGTATAATAACTAAAGAAAGAAGTAAAGTGCGGACAGAGGTGAATAACGAACAAATAGCTCAAACATGGTGTAGAGCAAAAACTGCATATTCATTGGGGAGATCCTGAAAACCTGACTGGGTTGTGGCACTCAAGGACCAAGGTCACCCACCCCTGCCCTACACAGTCTGGCTTTTAGGATACAACAAATATGCATGAGATAGATTTACATACTACGGAGGCAGGGCATGTACATCTATCTCTTGCATATTCATTATAGATATCCTGAAAACCAGAATAGCTAGGAGGTACTCTAGGATGAACTTAAACCCTGATCTAAGTCAACTTCTAAGTTGAAATAGAGTACACCTTTAAGTAAAATGTATTGGTTTAACATGCAAACCCAGGAACCAGAGGTTACCTACTACTTTACCTGCCCAACTGCAAAAACATACTATACAAGTCCACCTACATGGCAGGATTTAGTTACCTAGACTCAAAATAGTGGAACTCAATTCTCATAGTCATAAGAAGCATCACGAACTACACCTCCAGCTCAGAAAAGACCTAAAGACCTACCTCTTCAGGAAATTCTATGAGTAACATATGCACTAATCATTCTGGAACAACAATACATAACACAGCCTCTAACTGTAACGCATCTTTTCATTTAAGAAAAGAACTAAGACACACCTTCTCAAGAAACCCAATGAGTAGTCCATATGCACTAATAGTTATCTTGCCAACCACTGTAAAACACAGCATCACACAACCTTGTGAATGTAATTGAATCAATGTAATCTCTTAACAATTGTTAAATTAAGCCACGTTGAACCAAAACTTGTTTTAGGATCATTGTGAGATACAAGTATGAATAAATAAATAAATGTCTATGCATACAACTATGCAACTTGGATAGATTGTTCTCTTGAATGATGTTTTGTCAAGTTCTGTGAAGAAACTTAAAGCCCTTCTTCATAAATTATAGAAGGCAGTTTTGATGTACTTTTCATTTCAATTAAAATGCAAAGCCCTACTGAGGAGTACTGCTTTAGACCTCTGCAGAAATCAGTAAGAAGAAAGCTACAATTGTCTGCAGTCGCTATCGCCTTTCCTCCAAATAAAGAGGCCCTTTTACTAAAGAGCATTAAGTCTTAATGCATGTTTAGCATGTAAAAAAAGGTTTTCTGCAAAAAAGCATTTGTAGTCATTTGACACATTCTAATCGCACATTATTCTTTTTCAAACATTTTTGGAAAGGAGCATAGCATGGTCAGGGAATGGATGTGGAAGCATTATCCTGCTAAATGCTAACTGGATAATACAGACAATGCAAGAGCATTTAGCAAGTGCTCCTGTATTAATTTTTTGCTGATGGAAAAATTTGTATGGGACCGTAAAAAAAAAAAAAACTAAAAAAAAAGCCCTAAATACTGCCACATTAGATTTGAGCTTAGCATGTGGGAATCTGCTGCATTAAAACACATTAGGCCCAGATTTTAACATGTATTAATGAAACCACAAAGGCCTGGTGAATACCTTTCTTATCCTATGTAAATATAGATACTTCTGACATTGTTATACTGCACTTCTCAGTGACCTTAAAAAATGTAAAATAAACAGTTCTAGTGTGATAAAAACTTGAAAAGGGGCAGCTGTGTTAGTGTGGTGTAACAAAGTACAGTGTGAGGATCAGTGTGGGCCTCAGTTAATGTGTTTTGAGCATTAAGCACATTCTGCTGTCTTCAATGAGTCAGACTGAAATGCCTAACCAAGTCTTGAGAAAATGACTGAAACATCCTGGAACAGCAAGAAGTAAGCATTCCCAGGTGTGGGAGGTGCCAGCCAAGTAGGAAAGAGATACAGGATTCTAAAAGGGAGCAGTGTGCCATTTACATAGCTGCTCCTGGATGCCAGCTACAACATGGCTCCTGATTTCATACGGGTTTTCTCTCACGGTGCATTTATGAGAAGAAATCTATAGACACCAAATCTGCCCAACATAAATAGGACACTGTAGATACTACATATTTTCCCATAAGCACAAAAGGAGACAAATAGCTCTGCAGTGTATCTTATCCACACAGTTTATAACAACAAACTTGGGGTTAATTTTATAAGCCTTTTTTTTTTTTTACATAAAACAGTATTTTGAGGTTAATTTTATAAGAAGCTGCCTAGCATAAATGTGTATTCAGGTGCCTATATTAGATCACCCTTATAAAGACAAGTAGGTGCCTATTATCTTTATAAAGTATTAGTGTAGGTGGGAGAAATCACACCTATATTACAGATATGGCCATGTACACCCGTCCTGCAGCAGGTGTAAGTGTCCACACCTATCATTTTTAAGTATGCGCATTGATCATATATTTTATCATCTACATGCATGCTCTGCCCTGCTCATGCCTACTACTACTACTACTACTACTACTTAACATTTCTAGAGCGCTACTAGGGTTACGCAGCGCTGTACAATTTAACAAAGAGAGACAGTCCCTGCTCAAAGAGCTTACAATCTAATAGACAAGTGAACGGTCGGTCCGATAGGGGCAGTCAAATTGGGGCAGTCTGGATTCACTGAACGGTAAGGGTTAGGTGCCGAATGCAACATTGAAGAGGTGGGCCTTAAGCAAAGACTTGAAGACGGGCAGGGAGGGGGCTTGGCGTAAGGGTTCAGGAAGGTTGTTCCAAGCATAGGGTGAGGCGAGGCAGAATGAGCGGAGCCTGGAGTTGGCGGTGGTGGAGAAGGGTACTGAGAGGAGGGATTTATCCTGTGAACGGAGGTTACGGGCGGGAACGTAAGGGGAGATGAGGGTAGAGAGGTAGTGAGGGGCAGCAGACTGAGTGCATTTGTAGGTAAGAAGGAGAAGCTTGAATTGAATGCGGTATCTGATCGGAAGCCAGTGAAGTGACCTGAGGAGAGGGGTGATATGAGTATATCGGTTCTGGCGGAATATGAGACGTGCAGCAGAGTTCTGAACAGACTGAAGGGGGGATAGATGGCTAAGTGGGAGGCCGGTGAGGAGTAAGTTGCAGTAGTCCAGGCGAGAGATAATGAGAGCGTGGACGAGAGTTCGGGTGGTGTGTTCAGAGAGGAAAGGGCGAATTTTGCTGATGTTAAAGAGGAAGAAGCGACAGGTCTTGGCTATCTGCTGGATATGCGCAGAGAAGGAGAGAGAGGAGTCAAAGATGACTCCGAGGTTGCGGGCAGATGAGACGGGGAGGATGAGGGTGTTATCAACTGAGATAGAAAGTGGAGGAAGAGGAGAAGTGGGTTTTGGTGGAAAGACGATAAGCTCGGTCTTGGACATGTTCAGTTTCAGGTGGCGGTTGGACATCCAGGCAGCAATGTCGGATAAGCAGGCCGATACCTTTGCCTGGGTCTCCGCGGTGATGTCTGGTGTGGAGAGATACAGTTGGGTGTCATCAGCATAGAGATGATACTGGAAACCATGCGATGAGATCAGGGAGCCCAGGGAAGAGGTGTAGATTGAGAAGAGAAGGGGTCCAAGGACCGATCCCTGGGGAACACCAACAGATAAGGGGATGGGGGTGGAGGAAGATCCATGAGAGTGAACTTTGAAGGTGCGGTGGGAGAGATAGGAGGAGAACCAGGAGAGGACAGAGCCCTGGAACCCAAATGAGGACAGTGTGGCAAGAAGTAAGTCATGATTGACAGTGTCAAAAGCGGCGGATAGATCCAGGAGGATGAGGATGGAGTAGTGGCCTCTGGATTTGGCAAGGAACAGGTCATTACAGACTTTAGAAAGTGCTGTTTCTGTCGAGTGAAGAGGGCGAAAACCGGATTGAAGCGGATCAAGGATGGCATGAGAGGAGAGAAAATCAAGGCAGCGGCTGTGGACTGCGCGCTCAAGTGTCTTGGAGAGGAAGGGTAGGAGGGAGATGGGGCGGTAGTTGGAGGGACAGGTAGGGTCTAGTGATGGTTTTTTGAGGAGTGGCGTGACTACAGCATGCTTGAAGGTGTCGGGGACAGTTGCAGTGGAGAGAGAGAGGTTGAGGATATGACAGATGGAGGGGGTGATAGTAGGAGAGATGGTGTTAAGTAAGTTGGTGGGGATGGGATCAGAGGAACAAGTGGTGCATTTTGAGGAGGAAAGAAGGCGGGCGGTTTCCTCCTCGGAGATATCAGGAAAGGAGGAGAAGGAGGTCTGGGTTGGTTGGTTGAGGGAGAGGGTTGAAGGGTGAAGAGGAGGAGGTGGCTTGGTAGTGAACTCAAGGTTGATCTTTTGCACCTTGTCGCGGAAGTAGTCAGCCAGTGATTGAGGAGAGAGTGACGGGGGGGTGGGAGCGGGGGGCACTTTGAGGAGGGAGTTAAGGGTGGCGAAGAGACGACGAGGGTTAGAGCTGAGAGAATTAGTCAATTGGGTGTAATAGTCCTGTTTGGCAAGGCATAGTGAGGACTGGAAGGAGGATAGCATGAATTTGTAGTGAAGGAAATCTGAATGGGTGCGAGATTTCCTCCAGAGGCGTTCAGCAGATCGGGCGCAGGAGCGAAGGTAACGGATGCAAGGGGTCAGCCAGGGCTGGGGATTAGTACGCCTTGTGGGACGGGAGGTGGATGGTGCAAGGGTGTCCAGAGCAGAGGAGAGAGTGGCATTGTAAGCGGAGACAGCCTCGTCAACAGACTCGGAGGACATGATGGAGGGGAGGAGATTAGAAATACTAGATGATAAGGTGGGAGGGTCAATAATCTGGAGATTCCTGGAAGTAGTGGTTAATGTTGGGCGGGGCTGAGGGGGAGGGTGAAGAAGTGTGAAGGTGATCAGGTGATGATCAGAGACAGGAAGAGCTGAGGTGTGGAAATTGGAGGGTGAGCCGGAAGAGGAGAGGACGAGGTCAAGGCAATGGCCATCACGGTGAGTAGGGGTGGTGGAACATAGCTGGAGGTTGAAGGAGGATGTTAGAGTGAGGAACTGAGAAGCGTGAGAGTTGGACAGGTCATCAACGTGTATGTTGAAGTCTCCGAGAATGAGGGATGGAGATGAGGGTTCAAGAAAAACAGAAAGCCAGGCATCGAAGTCGGTGAGGAAGGAAGGGAGGGATTTATCAGGGGGGCGGTAAATGACTGCCACTCTGAGTGGCAACGGGTAGAATAGACGGATGGAGTGGACTTCAAAGGATGAGAAGCAGTGAGACTGTGGTAGGAGGAGGGGTTGGAAGCTACAGGAGGGCGAGAGTAGTAACCCGACGCCTCCTCCACGGCCAACTTGGCGGGGAGTATGGGAGAAGAGATAGCCTCCATGGCATAGAGCCGCAACTGAGGCAGAGTCGTCAGGGGAGAGCCAGGTTTCAGTTAGGGCAAGCAGGTGAAGGGAATGAGAGATGAAGAGATCGTGGGTGAAGGGAAGTTTGTTGCAGACCGAGTGGGCATTCCACAGTGCACATGAGAAGGGGAGGGAAGAGGGGGGGAGGAGGGGAATAGATATGAGATTGGAGACATCCCGGAAACGTTTGCATGGATAGGACGAGGACAGGTGTGGGGGACCTGGATTGGGATTGATGTCTCCTGCGGATAGCAGGAGGAGGAGCAAGAGAGTGCGGAGGAGGGTGGGGGAGGTAGGGCGACGAAGGCGACGAAGATGGGATGCACTTAGGAGGAATGGGGATGGGTTAATGGCAGGAAGGAAGTGTTGAAGGTTGAGAGCTAGGAAGGAGGAGGGGGACACGAGAGATGGTGAGGTGGTGAGGGACGGGGGTGAGTAGGGTATTGCAGTAGTGAGCAAGATGGGAGAGGACATGGGTGGGCAGTGAGTTCCAGTGGTAGACAGCGGTAGGGGGAGGGGAAAAAGATTAGGAAGGGACAGGGCAAGGAAGAGAATGTGTAAAGGGGCCATAAGTAGTAACTGAGGTGTTACGGGTATATATGTAGTGACTGAGGTGTTAAGCGATAGATAGAACGGCAGAGCTGGATTAGAGGCTTAAAACTGGAATGGTAGGCAGCAGGCAGGTAGGCACTGCCCAGTAAGAACAAGTCACACCTACTATGTTTGAAAAATGTGGGAGGAAAGGAGGTGAAGAGCCTGAACACAGAGACAGAGCAGTTATCTGCAGGCAGATTAGGTTGCTTGGGAGGGTATATAAGAACTATCACCCTAGGGGTGGGTGGGTAGAGGGGTGGGTGGGAGGGATCTAAGTCTAAAATGTACAGACAGAGCTGCAGCACAGCCAGTTAATCTGTAAAAAAGGTGGATTTCTCAAGAAAAACTGGTATAGAAGGCTGCCCCTCTAACAGAGAATCAGGTGGAGGTGGTGTAGACTAAGACCAAGGAGGTAAGAAAAACAGGAGACAGCATGATGTCACAAAACTGAAGCCGGTCCATCCAAGAAGGTTTTCATTCTCCCCAAAGCAGCTGCTGCCATCTTGGTACACCCAAAACAATGTAATTGATAGGGCAACAAGCTCCGCCTTCTGACTTCAGCCCAGATAATAAGACAAGTACGCTCCTGCCGTCTCCTATTCATCAAACCTCCTTGACCAAGACCATATCTGAATTCAATAAAAGCATGGGACAGATAGGATCTCTAAGGGAGAGGAAAGGATAGTGGTTGGTTATGTTATATATGCACTTGTATTCCGCCTAATCCATACAAATAGGTTGAAAGCGAGTAACATATCAGAAACTAAACATAACTTCAGGAATTATAGTTACAATAACAATCACAAATTAAAAGATTCATCAAATAGATAAAATTTCTAATTTTTTTATAAAGCGCAGATATCATTAAGTTGTACCAAGTATGGCAGAGAATTCCAAAATTTCACTGAACAAAAGTTGAATGATTTATCGTACAACAATTTAAAGGTGGTAAAGCCAATATTAAACGGTCTTTATTATGATCATATTTGGGCATGCTAATTAATGGAACTAAATTAGAAAGACTCTGGAGAATAACCTATCAACATTTTATGATAGTAGACCTTAAAAACAATTCTAGCTTTAACAGGGAGGCAGTGCAGATGAAGCAGCAAAGACGTCAATTGATCAAAACTCAGTTTACCAAATATCAGTTTAGCTGCAGTATTTTGGATTAACTGCAGCTTTAGCCTCGATTTTGACAAAATACCTAAATACAAAGAGTTGCAGTAATCCAAGTAAGAAAGAATTAGTAATTGAACTAAAATTCTAAAATGGTCAGTGTAAAAGTAGGAGTGAACTAAATGTAACTGCCCAAGCTTTAAAAAAAAAAAAATCTTAGGAAATTAATTTGAGAGTCGAAACTTAAAGAACAATCGAGGATTTTTCCCAGTACTCTAGAAGACCTGTCTACCTTTAACAAGAGTCCAGCAGCAAGAGACAAAGAATCAGGAATTAAGTCAGACTTTAAGCAAACCATAGCAATTTGGTTTTATCCGTATGACGGTGTGGATGAGCAGACTGGATTGGCCATATGGTCTTTATCTGCCATCATTTTCTATGGGGCTGATATTCAAAAGGGTTTAACCAAGCAGAAGAGGCACCTGCCCAGTTAAACCTTGCTGAGCTAGCCGGCTGCTGATATTCAGTAGCACTTAACTAGGTAGTGCTGCTGAATATCTCCACTATAACCAGCCATTCTGGCTAGGTTAGGGGTGGTCCAGGGTGGAGCTTGGGCAGAGCCAACACTTATTTATTTATTGATTTAAAATATTTCTTGACCGTACCATCCACATTTCTAGGTGGTGTACATAACAACATACACAATAAAATATCATAAAAACAGACCATAACAACATAAAATGAGCAAAATATTAACACCATAAAACACAAAACACACAGCTTGCATGAAAATGGGTCACTTACTCAGAAATGAAAGAAAGCAAAGGTCATAAAGGGATAGATTCTATATATCACGCCTAAAAAATCATCACTGAAAAAAATATGCCTAGGCTTATTCTATAAACTGCACCTAAATTTAAGCATGGTCTATAGAATAGAATAGAATATGCCCAACACTCATTTTCTGTGACTATATTTAATCACGGCCATTTACTGTGAAAACCTTGTGTAAATGCCAATGCCTATATTACATGTGGAAGGGGCATATTCTATAACAGTACGTGTAAATTCTAGGAATGCCCATGACCCACCCATGGCCACACCTCCTTTTCAATTCTGCATCTTAGAATTTACACACATCACTTTATAGAATATGCTTTAGACATTTGTGTGTGTAAATTCTGATTATTGCCAATTAGTGTCAATAATTGCTTAAGTTCAATTATTGGTGCTGATTGGCTTGTTAAGCAAATTAAGTTGCGCACACAAATCCCGAATATGACCAGATTTGCGCACACATCTCAAATTGCATTATATAGAATCTGGGGGAATATGCCTAATTACAATAAACCAGATTAAATTAATGAGCCTTCCACAATTTTCTAAAGCTTAGAACAAGAATCAACATTTCAAAGCTCAAGGGGCAACACATTCCATAGGCGTGCACCTTCAAAACGGACCACAGAGATCCAATACACATTGTGCCTAATTTGTTTAAATTAAGGTATTTTCAACTTTGTCAATAGATCTCAAACAACAACTCAGTCCATAAATCTTCAGTGCAGTCGCAATTGCAGGAGATGTTTCACTTTTCAAAGTTTTATAAATCACAGTGAGAACTTTAAATTTCACACGAAACTTAATTGGTAACTAATGTAACTTCCTTAGAACTGGTGTAATATGACAAGAACAAACCAAACCCATTAATAACCTTGCTGCTGCATTCTGAGCTTCCTGTAAAGCTGGTTAGAACTGATATTGAGTCCACTAACCATCTAAGTAAATGTATAAAGTTAGGACAGCAAGAGGTTGTTCTAACTTAATGTGCCAAGTTATCTGGGGCATTGGTCTGAATATCGATTGGTCCCTGGTTAACTTCCAGGTCAACACACATACCCGAATATTCAACGCTGGGAGCTGTGCATGCCCCAGAACTGAATATCCGGGGCAGTGGTGTTCCTAGCCTCGACGACACCCAGGGCGGATCGCCGATGCGCCCCCCCCCCCCCCCCCGGCAAAATGACACCCCCCCGGGTGCACGCCACTACGGGGGGGGTGCCGCGGCGCGCGCCTGTTGGCTGCGAGTTCGAATCGCTACGTTAAATTCTCTCGTTCGCTGCAGCTCCCTCCCTCTGCCCCGGAACAGGAAATAACCGCCCCCACCGCCCCCCCCCCTTGGTACGCCACTGATCCGGTGGAAGCAGCTTACAAGCCACTTACTACCGCATCCCGAGTACTACCATGCAGTGGCGTAGCTACGTGGGCCAAAGGGGCCTGGGCTGCTGTAGATTTGGCCCTGGACCCCCTGCAGACGACCCCCCTCCCACTGCCAACCCGCCGCCATCGCCTACCTTTGCTGGCGGGGGACCCCAACCCCCGCAAGCTGAGGTCCTCTTCTTCCGGCATAAGGCTTCATTCTGTTTCTGTGAGTCTGACATCCTGCAGGACGTCAGACTCACAGAAACAGAACGAAGCCTTGTGCCAGTAGAAGAGGACCTCAGCTGGCGGGGGTTGGGGTCCCCCACCAGCAAAAGTAGGCGACGGCGAGGGAGGGTTGGCGGTGGGATGGGGGGGTCGAGAGGGTCGTCAGTAGGGGGGTTCAAAGTTGTTGGTGGTGATAGCAGCGGGGTGGTCGGCAATGGCGGGGGGGGGGGTTGGTGGCGAGGGGCTAAAATGTGCCACCTCACCTCAGGCTCTGGACCCCCCTCCCACCGAAGTCTGGCTACGCCCCTGCTACCATGATGTCAAAGCGTGTACTTTATCTGGACTGTATTTTATAAGAGGCCATTTGCATATGTGACTTTATGAAATTACCCTTCACATGTGCAAAACTAGGAGCTTCTAAGCTTGCTTGGAGTTACACGCATAAAATTACAGGTTGCCAATACACAGTTTGGGTGTAGGTGTTCCCAGAGGTGGAGGTCGGGCAGAGCCAGACAGACTTCTATGGTCTGTGTCCTGCAAATAGCAAAAGACAGGTGGAGCTTTGACAAATCCAGTGTTGTAGATCACTTTGTCATGTGCTGCGGAGTGTGAGTGCTGTGCAGCTCAGGGGGGAGAGGAAGACATCTTGACTGGTAAGTTGAATACTGTCAACAATACTTCAGGATGCTATGTGGTCATAACCAAGACTTCATCATGTTTGGTTGCCTGTATGGTTGGCATAATGGAGACTTGCCGACCAGTGTTTAAGCATGGGTGGCTGGGCCCTGCACAGAGTGGCAGGCACAGCTCTGGTCACCTTGTTGAGCAGACTGGATGGACTGAACAGGTTTTTATCTGCTGTCATTCACTGTGCTACTGTGTGTTAGAGCTGGGGCAGAATTGCAAGTTACATGTGTATGTAATCTACGCAAACCGAAGGGGAAAAGTCACACCTGCCTCGGAACAGGTATAACTTTGGGCAGGAACTTTCAGGTAGACATTTTTTTTTATACAGAGAGGCACAAAGGCACCTATATTTCACTTACAAAATAGGCACAATATATGCCCCATCAGCCTTCACAGACTATGCACCCATTATAAAACCAGCACCCTAGAGGATAATTTTATAACTTGCGAAGCATAAAATAAGTGCCTTGTACTGTAAGGTTTTCTGTTTTCTTACCTTTCAGTACAAGGCAGGAAGTAATGGCTGTAATTAGGATTAATTGCAATAAAAGACAGCCAGCAGTAATCCTATATACAAGAAAGCACATACTGCAGAGATAGATTTACTACTACTACTACTTAACATTTCTAGAGTGCTACTAGGGTTACGCAGCGCTGTACAGTTTAACAAAAAGGACAGTCCCTGCTCAAAGGAGCTTACAATCTAATGGGCGAAATGTCAAGTTGGGGCAGTCTAGATTTCCTGAATAGAGGTATGGTGGTTGGGTGCCGAAAGCGACATTGAAGAGGTGGGCTTTGAGCAAGGATTTGAAGATGGGCAGGGAGAGGGCCTGGCGTATGGGCTCAGGGAGTTTATTCCAGGCATGGGGTGAGGTGAGGCAGAAAGGGCGGAGCCTGGAGTTGGCGGTGGTGGAGAAGGGTACCGAAAGGAGGGATTTGTCTTGAGAGCGGAGGTTACGGGTAGGAATGTAAGGGGAGATGAGGGTAGAGAGGTAAGGAGGGGCTGCAGATCGAGTGCATTTGTAGGTTAGTAGGAGAAGCTTGAATTGTATGCGGTACCTGATTGGAAGCCAGTGAAGTGACTTGAGAGGGGTGATATGAGTATATCGGTCCAGGCGGAAGATAAGACGTGCAGCAGAGTTCTGAAGGACTGAAGAGGGAATAGATGGTAAAGTGGGAGGCCAGTGAGGAGTAAGTTGCAGTAGTCAAGGCGAGAGGTAATGAGAGAGTGGATGAGAGTTCGGGTGGTGTGCTCAGAGAGGAAAGGGCGAATTTTGCTGATGTTATAGAGGAAGAAGCGACAGGTCTTGGCTATTTCTGGGGGAACAGCCTGGAATCCAGTTCTGCCACTTCTTTACAGACTCCAGAGGCAAGGCTGCCAACTGGATCCAGATTCGCAGGACAGAGTTGATCCCGTCCTGGGTTTACCCAGTGCATGCTTTTCATAGAGAATGCAATAGGAAAAATCAGAACCGCAAGTCCCTGCATGCAGGACTGGATCAAACCTGTCCTACGAATCTGGATCCAGTTGACAGCCTTCTCCAGAGCAGCAGGTATATCTTGCTCTGCCCCCCTCCCTTCCAGTAAGCCTGCAGGGGAGGGGAAGAGAAGGACTGAGATGGAAGCTCTCTAACTCTGTCTTCTGTTCCTCCTGCTTCAAGCCCCACCCCGCCCTCTCTCCTGGCTCCACAGTTCTACTTCCTTTTTGGCTTATTTTTTTTTCTTACATTTGTACCCCGCGCTTTCCTATTCATGGCAGGTTCAATGCGGCTTACATATACAGGTACTTATTTGTACCTGGGGCAATGGAGGGTTAAGTGACTTGCCCAGAGTCACAAGGAGCTGCCTGTGCCTGAAGTGGGAATCGAACTCAGTTCCCCAGGACCAGAGTCCACCACCCTAACCACTAGGCCACTCCTCCACTCCATGTGAGGGAGTCTACAGAACACTGCCCCTCTCCCTTAAAAAAAGTCCTTCCAATAGCCTGGACCACCCTAAGAGAACAATGCCCGCCTCGGAAGAAAGTGAACTGGGAGGGGCAGAGCCCATACCTAGGAATATAGAAGACAGAGCCAGGCTGAGGATAAGGAGGCACAGGGAGAGAAGAGTTGAATCCCCAGCATATGACACTGAAGTTATAGTTCCATAATTGTGACCTGGCTGAGGTAAGCCATTTGTTATTGCCAGATTGAACCTTGTAAGTTTTGCTTTGAGGTCTGGCTGGACCACAGACCTCTCACAACTATACTCTACTAATTTGGTGCTCTTTAAAATATGATCTTGGTCCCAAGAATGTGTTACAAGTCTTGCCTATTTTCTTACAGCATCGGGACAAACTCATTCTTAGGAAAGCGGTTTCCTCTTTCCTTTGGCAGGGTAAGAAGGCCCGCTGCCCTCTGGCCCACCTCCGTCTATCCCTTGCAAAAGGAGCCCTGGGTCTCTTAGATGTGAAATTGTTCTCTGTGGC
The DNA here is from genome assembly GCF_901765095.1 of Microcaecilia unicolor. Classification (NCBI taxonomy): domain Eukaryota; kingdom Metazoa; phylum Chordata; class Amphibia; order Gymnophiona; family Siphonopidae; genus Microcaecilia; species Microcaecilia unicolor. The sequence continues at coordinate 152,170,859 of NC_044039.1, read as the reverse complement.
ATGTTGTATGAGACACATTTCAGACTTCAAATTAATTCCTGATATACTGTAGTAAGAAGGGCAGAGATGTCAACTTGGTACCTGGAGATTTTAGGACAATCCTGGTGCACTACGGCATTTGCAACATTGATTTTAATGGGCTTTGAGATGTAAGTTGAAAACCAGGACTGGCCAAAGGTCTCCAGCCTGAAATTGGGAAGCTTGGCAGGACTGTGTAGCAAACAGTTCCACATTTTAGTTTAAGCCTCTGGAGGGTAATTTATATCTGGCTGCTGAAGTTGGGAGGCCAAGTAGGTGCCTAATTTGAGGTTGATTTATAAAGATGCTTAGGAGCTTCATCATCTTAAAATAGTCTCACAAGTGCAGCCAAAATCATGGCTAAAATGGGGCTGCATATATTTACACCAGCTCAGGAGCTGGTATAAATGTACATGGGAGAAGTAAGTACACGGGCGAGTATTTTATAACCTATGCATAGGATTGCCAACTAGATCCAGATTTACCCAATAGGGTTGATCCAGTCCTGGGTTTACCCCTTTGCATGTAGGAACTTGTGGTTCCAATCTTCCCATTGGCTTCCCTAAGAAAAGCAAGACCCTGCATGCATTGGAGTAAGCCCAGGACTAGATCAACCCTGTTGGCCGAATCTGGATCTAGTTGGCAACCCTACCTATGCATGTACTTCATGTACTTCATGACTCTCTACCCTCATCTCCCCTTACGTTCCTACCCGTAACCTCCACTCTCAGACAATCCCTCCTTTCGGTACCCTTCTCCACCACACCACTCCAGGCTTCCGCCCTTTCTGCCTCGCCTCACCCCATACTTGGAATAAACTCCCTGAGCCCATACGCCAGGCCCCCTCCCTGCCCATCTTTAAATCCTTGCTCAAAGCCCACCTCTTCATGTCGCTTTCGGCACCCAACCACCATACCTCTATTCAGGAAATCTAGACTGCCCCAACTTGACATTTCGCCCATTAGATTGTAAGCTCCTTTGAGCAGGGACTGTCCTTCGTTGTTAAACTGTACAGCGCTGCGTAACCCTAGTAGCACTCTAGAAATGTCAAGTAGTAGTAGTAATGACTGAAGCTGTTCACTGCCCAGACTTCTCCCTAAACATGTCTGCCCTTGAGTCACATAAAATATGCACCTTTTAGTCACCACATGTGCACGGTAATTTTATAATAGGCTTTCTCACGAGGTTGACATACAAAACGTCCTCTATAATACTGGCCCTTCCAGGATCAAATAAGGTATAAGTAGTAGTGCCTGCGCATGTTGTATAATATATAAGGTTTTCACACACAGCTTTATGTTATGCCAAATTCCTGCCATGCACAATAGTTGCAGTTCCAAATTCCACAGTCTGTATTGCCATACTATTGAAGAGATGCCAAGGGGGGAACCATCTCAAAGAGTGAAATTTAGCACCCCAATGAGAGAGATTGAAGGGTTAGGTTTTCCAGATGTTTTAGTGCACAGGAATCTCTTTTTGCATAGTAATTTTTTTTCTTTGCAGTTCTGTCCATGAATCATTGTAGAATTATTGACAGTATATGATAACTGATATGTTGTACCTTGTTGATTATAAATTAACATAGTAACATAGTAGATGATGGCAGAAAAAGACCTGCACGATCCATCCAGTCTGCCCAACAAGACAACTCATATGTGCTACTTTTTGTGTATACCCTACTTTGATTTGTACCTGTGCTCTTCAGGGCACAGACCGTATAAGTCTGCCCAGCACTATCCCCGCCTCCCAACCACCGACTCTGGCACAGACCGTATAAGTCTGCCCAGCACTATCCCTGCCTCCCAACCACCAGTCCCGCCTCCCACCACCGGCTCTGGCACAGACCGTATAAGTCTGCCCAGCACTATCCCCGCCTCCCAACCACCAGCCCCGCCTCCCGATCTCGACTAAGCTCCTGAGGATCCATTCCTTCTGCACAGGATTCCTTTATGCTTATCCCACACATGTTTGAATTCCGTTACCATTTTCATTTCCACCACCTCCCGCGGGAGGGCATTCCAAGCATTCACTACTCTCGCCGTGAAAAACATTTTTTTTTTTATTTGTAAGAAGTCTTTTATTGAAAATTTGCAATAAACAATGTACAATATTCATCGCTCTACACTGGTATGTTTACAATGTAGTCCAGACAAGATGAGACCCAAATAATGCAGTTTGCTGCCACAGTGCAACAGTGAAATATAACTGTAGAAACTTCAACTTTTTGTTATTTTATTTTAATAATGAAAACATTTTCCCCCCCCCATCCCCCGTCTAAACAACCGCCCCCATCCTTTATTGAAACCTACCCAATCCCTCCCACCCCCTTCCATTTCCCTGCCCTTCACGACTGTCTCACTATGCGTCATTCACACTTCTCACATGTGCCTGTTCTAAACATTACCTACTGCATTAACAAAGAACTGCCATATGTCATGCCACTTGTGCGTTTGATGTCTCCTGACTGCCAAGAGTCTTTCCATTTCGCACACATGTTTCAGTTTATTGTGCCATCTCTTAACCGACGGGACCCCCTGTTGTTTCCAGTGCTGTGCAATTGTCACTCGGGCAACACATACCGCCTGCCTCAGCAGCTTATGCCGCGCAGCCGGCATGCCCTCTACTTTTGCAGCAAAAAGAAACACCGTCGAGGCCCAAGGAATGGGTGTTTGTAACCAGCTCTGCAGCCTGTTTTGAACCGCCTTCCAGAAATCTCTCACTTTATGACAATTCCACCAAAGGTGTCCCATCGTCCCCCTCATACCACACCCCCTCCAGCAAAGACCTGATGTATTTGGGTATATGCGCTGGAGGCGGTCAGGAGTAAGGTACCATCTGTATAGCACCTTCATAGCATTTTCCTTTAGCGGGACGTGTATGGAGACCCTTGTCGCTTCACGTTCTATTCTCTCCCACCCCGGCACATCCAGTGTCACCCCCAATTCCCTCTCCCAAGCCCTCCTATGACACTCGTACACTGGGTTCTGCGTGATGATGTATTTGTAAAGTATGCCTATCAAGCCTCTAGAAGTGGTTAACTTTTCACATATCTCCTCTAAGTAGCCTTTGGTCCGCTTAATTACCGTAGTAACGGCCTTGGTGCGAAGGAAGTGAGCTAGTTGGTAGTATGCAAAATCGTCTCTCAACACCCCAGGGTTTCGTAACTGCAGCTCTCCAAATTCAAGGAGAGTGTCACCATCGAACAGCTGGTCCCATGTTCGTAGCCCTTCCCTGTACCACCTCATGACCGAGCCCTCCGTCGTCCCAGGCAGGAATAACGGGTTATGTGCTATAGGGGCCAAACGTGTCAAAGTACACCTGCCCCCCGGAAACAACTTATCCCAATAGTGAAGGGTAACCTCCACCGAGGGACAGACGCTCTCAGCAAGCTTGCGAAATGGCTTTGGTAGCCACATAAGCGCTCCCAGCGGTGTCGTACCTGCAGAATGTTGTTCCAAGTGCACCCATTGTCTGTCCGGGTATCCCTGATACCATTCCAAAGCTACCTTTTCCTTGGGCCGCCCGATAGTACCAAAAGACATTTGGACCGCCAGGCCTCCCCGACGTCTCCCTTGATACAACAGGGCACGAGACAGCCTAGGATGTTTTCCTGCCCAGACGAAACGCACAATTCTATCTTGCAAAGAGGCAAGAAATCGTCTGGGCATCATTACAGGCAGCACCTGGAACAAGTATAAGATTCGAGGTAAGACGTTCATCTTAAGAATTGCTATACGACCAAACCAGGAGACCTCTAGATCGCCCCAGTGTTCCATATCTGCCGCAAGGGCTCGAACCAGACCTCTGTAGTTAGCGGAAAATAAGTCAGACAAGTTAGAAGTGAGGTTCACCCCCAGGTATCGAATGTGTCTACCCGCCCACCGAAAAGCATGAGCAGCTTTAAGTTCTGCAACTGTATCTTCCGGTAAAGAGATATTCAGGGCCTCAGACTTTGTCATGTTGACTTTAAAGCCCGATACTACAGAATACTCCTCAATAAGTTGAGTAAGCCTAGGGAACGCATCGTGGGGGCGGATAATATACAGCAAAACATCGTCCGCAAAGAGTGCCATTTTATGCATTCTCCCTGCCACAGTAGGCCCTGCAATCAGCGGATCTTTCCGAACCTTAGAGGCAAATGGCTCCATGACAATAGCAAACAAAAGAGGGGAAAGAGGACAACCCTGTCTTGTGCCCCTATGCAAGGAGAATGAATCTGAGTGACTGCCATTAATCTTAATGCAAGCTCTGGGAAAGGAATAAAATGCTTGTATCCAGCCCCTGAACCGTGTGCCAAACCCCAAAGTCTCCAAGGTCCTATACATAAAGGGCCAGTGGACCCTGTCGAAGGCCTTTTCTGCATCTAGGCTTAAGAGGCACAATGGTCTCTGGTTTCGCTTGGCCAAGTATATAAGATCTAAAGTGCGTCTGATATTGTCCATCGCCTTTCGATAGGAAACAAAGCCCACTTGGTCAGGGTGCACTAAGGTTGGCATGAGCGGTGCCAGCCTATTAGCAAGGACCTTAGCCAAGATTTTAACGTCAGCATTTAGTACAGATATAGGTCTATAAGAGCCACATTCAGTGGGATCTTTGCCGGGCTTTGGGATGACCGCTATCCAGGCCTCCAGCATTGTTCGTGGCAGGTGTCCTCCCACCCCCACCTGATTAAACATATCTGCAAGCAAGGGGGCCAATTCAATGGCGAATGTCCGGTAGAACTCGTTGGGGAAGCCGTCAAGCCCCGGAGACTTGTTTGAGGGCATACCTCCAATCGCCTCCTGGACCTCTTTAGGTGTAACAGGCCTCTCTAACAGTTCCTGATGTTGTTTAGCTAAAGGGATGAGATCACTGTCTTGCAAATAGTTATCTATTTTTTCCCTAGGAGGTTCAATCTCCTGCTCGTAGAGCTTCTGATAATACTCTCTGAAGCGCTGGCGATTGAGTGCCGAATGGCGCAACAAACCACCCCCTCTATCTTTCACCTGCTTAATCATTCTATCCACTTTCTGTCTTCGCAATCGCATTGCCAATAAGCGCCCAGCTTTGTTAGTTAATTCATATGATTGTACACCCTGCCTCGCCCTTATGAGCTCAAGTTGTTCCGAGTATATCGAATCCAACGCCATTCTCTCCCTACACAGGGCATCCCAGATTTGTGGTGAGGGACCAGCCTTGTGCTGTTGCTCCAGTGCCTGTATACGTCCTATGCATGCGTTTAAGCGAGTTCTACGGGCCCTTGCACGAGTACTAGCCAATTGCAAAAAGTGTCCTCTGGACACCGCCTTTAAAGCGTCCCAAACCACATGCAACGGTGGGCCAGAAGCTAAGTTGTGGTCGAGGTAATCTTTAAACACCTGTTTGTAGCCCTCCACCACCTGCTCATCCTGCAACAGGCTCGCATTCAGAGACCAGCGTCTATCTTTCACTTCATTCTGAATGTTGGGGAGAGTGACCCATATTGGGGCGTGATCAGATATCGTCATACTACCAATTCCAGCGTCCGGGCCTAATTCCACTAATGTGGTGTCTAGGAAGATGTAGTCAATACGGGAGTATGTTTCATGTACCGGAGAGTAGTAAGTGTAATCCCTTTCTGTATGGTGTGTCAGTCTCCAAAGATCTAAGAGTCCCAGGGAATAAGCCAACGAGGCCAACGATCGCGCTTCTTTGTGCCCCTCCATCCTACCTGCCCCAGAACGGTCGTGTCCTGGATTCATAACGGCATTGAAGTCACCCCCAAGTATAAGCGCCCCCGCGGTAAAGGTCCCCAATAAGGTTCGAATTTTGTTAAAAAATTCCCCTTGCCCAGAATTTGGGGCATATATTGATGCTACCGTGAGGACTACTTGGTCTAGCGTAAGTTGTAAAAATAAAAAACGCCCCCCAGGGTCTCTTTTAGTCTGTGTCACCTGGGCCCCCAGTGAAGAGTGCAGCAATATCGCCACTCCTCCCCTCCTTGAATCCGCCCCGGAAGCGCAGTAGACCCCTGAGTAACCAGGGCAGGAGAGAAATTTCTCGTGTTTGCGACGCAGGTGTGTTTCTTGCAATAGAACTATGTGTGGTTTTAAACGGTGGAGTTCCCCATAGAGCTTCTGTCTTTTTTGAGGCATGTTAAGTCCCTTGACATTATAGGAGACTATCTTCAGCTCAGGACACATGTCCTAGTGTGTAAAGAAGAGCTAAGGTCTGCAGAGAGTAAGAGCAATGTACATCCCCTTTGTGAGCAGCACAGGTCAGTATAGCAATAATTGTTACCTATGTCTTCCCTCCCCCTCCCCACCCCTCCCTCGTCTCGTTCCCCCAATCCCCCCCCCAACATCTCCCCACTGTTACACCAGCCAGGAGTGTAAAACCCCTAGATGGGTTCCGAGTAAGTGGGTCACAACACTCCCGACACCCCAGCCAGACATCCCCTCCCCCCGCCCAGTTACATTCCAGCATTCAACCGCTATGGTATACAGCCCTGTCCATCCCCCTTCAACATAGTGTTAGTTCCTATAAAGTGTATCTATACACTTCCAGCCTCGGCCAACCACATCATGTCATTCGTGTAATTCAATCAAACTTATAATCCCATAACCCTCACCTCATAGCAATAATTAGCTGGTCATCCACCAGACTTGGTCGCCTGTTTGAACAGCTCCTGGCAGACCAACGGGAGCCAGGTACAATGACATATATCTATGTCCATTTACTCAGTCCAAATGTCTTTTTTCTGAACTGGAATCTGTCCAATCATCTCTTATTGTTGCCACGTCGCCCTGCTGTTCTTTGCCAACCCTGAAGCTTAGCCATGGTGGATGATGCCAGCTCACCTGGTGGGATAGCCGAATTCACCAGCTCTGCCGTGTGCAAGGCCTCCCAGGCTTCTTGTAAGGATCGCACACGATATTTGCTACCCTTCAGGGTAAAGTTCAAAGAAAACGGGAAGCCCCATCTGTATTGCACTTGATGTTTTGTTAAAATATCTAGGGCTGGTTTCATTTGTCGTCGTTGCTGCAGGGTATATTGCGACAAATCCTGATACACCAATACCTTTGCGCCTCCAAACTCCAGATTCTGCGCCTTCCGCGCCTTTGTCATTATCAATTCCTTGGTTTCATATTTGTGGAAGCGGACAATAATGTCTCGCTGTTGCTGTTCTTTGCGAGCTCCAAGCGCTCTATGCGCTCTGTCCAGTTCCACGGTATTCTCTCCAGCTTCTGGGCCAAGTAAAGAGGCACATATCGTCTGCACAATCTGTGTAACGTTTTCTATTTCTCCTCCTTCTGGCACCCCCCGAAACCTAAAGTTGTTTCGCCTCCCTCGATTTTCCAAATCATCTATCTTATATTCTAGTTCCAGTCGGTGTTTGTCCAGTTCAAGCAGCTTCTCATTATGTTTAAGCAGTGTCTCTGCCTGTTCTTCTAGTTTAAGTTCTACATCTTCCACCCGCCCCCCCCAACTCACGGAGATCTGTGCTCAAAGAATCCATGCGTTCCAGAATTTCATCCTTCGACTGCTTTATCTCTGCCTGGATATTCGCTAAGAACTTCCGCAGTTCAGTTGGGATACCTTTTTTGGAGGGCGGGTGTCGCTGCTCAGCCTGAGACTGGGCCGATTCGGAGTCGGAATGCGAGGCTCGCTCTGGTGTCTCGTGGCGTTTGGCGCTTTTTCCCGCCATGATTTTCTCAGACCACTCACTCTCTTTTTTACGTGTAGCGGGAGTTTTGCTCATCGCCAATTCTGTTGAAGGGAGAATTTAATAAGCTGATATCGCTATTTTCTCCCGCTTGCTGCCGTTTTTTATTGCTATTTATAGCTGAAATCTAGCGCGAGGAGACGGAGCTTCCAAGCTAGGCTGCCATCTCTCCCGGTGACGTCACTTCCTCCCCGTGAAAAACATTTTTTAAGTGTAGTATTGCCTTGAAAATGATAAACACAGCATGAAATATTTGTTTTTCTATGGAGTTTCTAAAAAGGGTACAGAGTGAAGGCAATGTGAGTAAATTCTCTAGGATGAAAATTGTTCTCCAGTCATGTAACTGTAGTGCAGGGATTAGGGATGGCATGGAACAGGCAATACACAGGAAGGTGTGTTCAGATTTCTTCCCACTGGTTGAGTCACTTAGTTTTAATTCTTTAAGGTTTGTCTCTAATAAAACCAGTGATCAGGATTGGCACACTGACTCTGAGGCTTTAATGAATGACAGAAGGGACTCAAAGAGTGTGTGAGAGAGAAAAGCCTTCAAATGATGAATGTGACACACTCCTAATGAATGAAAGAAGGAAGGACTCAAAGAGTGTGAGAGTGAAAGAGTATTAAATGAGTGTGACACACATCCAATGAGTGAGAGAAGGGCTCAAAGAGTGTGAGAGTGAAAGAGTATTCAAATGAGTGTGACACACATCCAATGAGTGAGAGAAGGGCTCAAAGAGTGTGTGAGAGAGAAAAACCTTCAAATGAATGTGAAACACTCCCAGTGAGTGAGAGAAGGGCTCAAAGAGTATGAGAGTGAAAGATTATTCAAATGAGTGTGACACATATCCAATGAGTGAGAGAAAGGCTCAAAGAGTGTGTGAGAGAGAAAAACCTTCAAATGAATATGACACACTCCTAATGAGTGAGACTTGGCATCTCTACTATTGTGCGATTTAGTAATTTGCAGATGCAAAGTAATTTTAAGGATGGATCAGAGGTATATGGCATACTAATTATAAAAGGCGATTTAATTGCACAGTACTACTGGAGCAAACATTTAAATCATGATGAGTGTAGTGGGCCGGGCTCAAGTCCATTCCAGCACCACTCCAGCTTAGTAAAGCAGAACTCTGATGCATTCACTAGTTAGGATAGACTTATTCACAGTGGAAGAACAAAGATTACAACAAAAGATCAAGAACTGAAAGAAAAACATAACACCTGTCTCCACCTGAGAATGTATATATCATCAGTTATCTCACTGACAGGGACCAGGGTAGGCCTGAATCCCACTAAACAAGGGCCAGGGTAGGCCTGTTAATCCTACTAAAATACAATAAAAATAGCAGCAGATTCAAACCCTTCTTGAGTGTTTAACCTTCACCCTAATTCCCTTGTCTGCTTACAGGGACTAGTCCACTCTCCTTTTCTTCACATGTCTTTTTCTACCTAACTCTTTCAGGAGCAAAGAGCAAGTAAGCAAATTTCAGAGTCTATAATGAAGCCCCTGCAACAGCGCTTATCAATCTTTCTGCAGCATGACTCCAATTTGTGTGTCCATAGAACGCGTGTAACTCCTGCGTGGCACAGGACAATGATGTCCTATGAAGTGCCTGCCCAAACATGGGTTTTGTAACCTCATTTAGGGTCATGACCCACAGTTTAGGAAGCTCTGCTCTAGAATCTGGCTGCTCTGGACAGAGGAACCAGATTCTCCAGTTGTAAATGCCCACAATGTGGGCAGATAACAGTATACAAAGCATTTCTTCCATAGTACAAAAGAGGGAAAACTCTTCAGTGCATCTGGCTAAAAGCTGGAGCAAACCCTTAGTACATTTGGCCCAATGAATGCAAAACGGGGCCAAAAAACTGAGTAGCTCGACATTTGCACTTTTGGAAGCATTGTGCAAAGATGCAGTTCCATTGATCATTCAGGAGGGAAGTTTTCAACGTGGGCAATAGAGGGAACAGCACAAGATTAAGAAAGAGCATGAACTGGGGAAGTGCAGGTCAGCTTCTGTCTACAATGATTATTAGAGCAACTCCTAGCATTCTGTGTAAAAACAGCACTACAAGTGAGAAGGCACTAAGTACATAAGTATTGCCATACTGGCAAAGACCAAAGGTCCATCGAGCCCAGCATCCTGTTTCCAACAGTGGCCAATCCAGGTCACAAATACCCGGCAAGATCCCAAAAATGTACAATGTACACAATCCTTAAAATATTGCCACTGACATGCCACACTGGCATAATATTAAATTTAAAATTAAGTAATAATCAGGAGTGGGCAAATTTTATACACAGAAAATGAACAAATGCACCATATAATTCACTGGCAAGAAAATGTAATGTAATGACTGAATTAACATTACCAGAATGGTACTGTATACTTCTGTCTTTCCAAACAGTTGCTAACAGTGTCAAACAAGCCTTGTCCCATTGTATCCTTCAATGGTTCCACTAACAACAAAACTCTGATTAATGTTGTTTGTGTGGGTCATTTTCTGTGTATATTTCCCATGTTCCTGTGGGCTGCATAAAATTCAATGGCAGGCCACACTTTGCCCACCCCTACTATAACTGCTAGCTGTTAAATTCACAGGTCCCATTTCTGGATGCAAAAAAAAAAAGACTGTGCACCTATTATCACATCTGACACCTGGCATTTTTCTTGCTTATCATCTTTACTAAATAAACCAATTAATCCAATACCTGGTTCTGCATTTACACCAGAATCCTGCGCTGCACACTGGGCTCTGATGGCAGACAGCAGATCTTGCAGTTTCTGAAGCCATCTCATTTTGTCTTGCGTACAGTTCTCATTCAGGATTTCTGATTTGTGGGTAGCAGATCTAGCAACATTATCGTGCTCTTCCTCCCTGCTGTTCTTTTCACACGTGGATGTACTCACTTCACTTTCAATGCTTTCAAGATGCTGTTCATACCACAACAGTTTCATCCTGCTTCCTTCACAAACACTTTTTAGCTGTGCCACTGGCACTCTCGTTACCATCTGATGCAATTCCTGCAACTCACTAAATGCTCTACGTATCACCAGGTTTATTTCATGCATTTTCTCCTCTTTGTTCTGCTGCAAAACAGAATCTGTCCCAGTGAATGAAAGTTTCTCTGATTCCTTTTCATCTTCTGCCTCTTCTATAGTTGATTTTTCCCAAGTGCCAGTCTCAGGTTCCTCTGTTGGCAGCATTAAATCACTGATTTTTGCAAGGTGATCTATGGTTTCAGTTGACTGAAGCACAGTCACTTTTCCAAAAGTATTTTCAATTAAATCAGACTTTTGCCCGGTACTAGGTTCTAAATTTATTATATCTTTCCTATCACCCTCCACATTTTCATTTGATTCATGGTTAGTGATTTTGTACTCAGACTGTGAATTTGTGTCTTTATCTCTGTTTCTATTGAACAAATCCCCCAAGAACCCTGATGCTCTGGAAAATATAATGGTCATCATTCCTTTAGCTGGAATATACCTCTGATCTTTAGTACCAGGAAACGCTATGGTTTCCTGACTCTCTCTATCTATTCTCTTTCCTTCCTCCCAATCTCCAGCCTTTTCAGAACTGTCGGATTCTTCTGACTGATTGTGCTGCTCAGTAGGAGACTCATTAGCCTTTTCAGCATATGTTTTTTCTTTTACTTTGCCTATCTGCTCTTCATCAGAGGCATGTACAGAAGTTAAATACATAACGCTTTCAAGCATTGACTCCTCCTGTCTGTGTGTAGGAGATAAAGATTGGTCATGAAATGTAACCAAGTCTAAATGTGATGGCACATTTCCTACTTCAGAGTTTACCATCATCCTAGGTTGCTCTTGGGATAGCAGTTTTCTCTGTTCAATGAAGTCTTGGTGGCTAGATTCTACAGACGTTATCAAGCTATCCTGAGATATTTCCTTCGATTCAAAAATACCCGTTAACTTATCTTTGCTAAGATGACGAGGATATAAAAAGTTACTTTCTCTCTTTATTATGTTTTCTGTGTCATCGAGGTAACTTGAACTTGAAGGCTGCTGTATTTCTGAGTTTGGTGATGCTAAAAGATTTTGGTTTTCTATCTCCAGCCCTTCTTTTTTAAAATGTTGTCTGAAATTTGAATTACCTTTGTCAACAGTGGCATCATCTAATGTTAGAGACTCAGTTTCTGAGGATATATCTTGTAAATGTATTGTTCTCCGGTCTTCAACTTGGTTCTTATTTGCTGGAATCCAATCAGGCTCTGTTTCTATCTGAAGCTCTTCCTCTATAGGATTAGTATAAGTAGGTGCAAGAGATATAATGGTATGCTCTTGTAGAACATGACCAACCAATCCTTTTCCTGCTGGCAAATCTTTGTCATTTTTGGTATCATCATAATGCATTTCAGTTCCATCTGATTTAATGTCTTCATCTGGTTGTTTTTTACCATCATCTTCCAATTTTTCATTGAGTTCATGGGTAAGATTTTTGTTTTCAGAACTATTGCTTTTGTCGTTATCAATATTTTTATTGAAAAAATCTCCAAAACCCCATGAAGTCCTGGCAAATGTACTACCCACAGTTTCTTGAGGTGGAAGAGATTTCACATCCATTCTGTTCTGGGATGGTAGTCTTTCTTGCTTTTCTGAATATATTCTATTTTGTAACTCCCAATCTGCTTTCTCAGAATTATCAGACTCTTCTGACCAATTGTGGTGTTCAGTTACTAGGATCTCATGCTTTTCAACATACGATTCTTCTTTTTCTTTGCTAACATATTCATTATCAAAGGTTACCTCACTTTCAGGAGATACAAATGCTAAATGTTCATGCAATGACACCTCTTGTCTGTCAGTGGGAGATACAGGCTGGTCTGGGTTGTGTCTTTCATGAAATGTAAGTGTCTGAACATCTATTTCAGCCGAACTAATCAACTCTGAATGTGATGCTTCAGAGTTTCCGATAACAGTAGGATACTTCTGAGATAACTGTTCTTTCTCTTTAATGAAGGTTTGCTGTCCAGGCTCCTCTGATATTATTGAGCTGTCCTGAAAGATTTGCTTAGACATGGAAACATCCTGTAACTTTACTGTCATGTCTTCTTTGGGATGAGGATATATATTGTCACTTTCTCTGTTAATTATTTTTATACCATCGTTATAATTTAAATCTGAATCCAATGATGCTAAAATGTCTCTAACATCTTGTCTTTCTTTCCCCAGTACCTCCTCTTTTTTAACTTGTTCTATTAAACGTGAACTGTCTTTTTTAGCAATACTGTCTTCTGAAATTAGAAACTCCGGTTCTGAGGATTCATTTTGCAAATTATCTTCTGGCTGGTCTGCAGATTCAGCATGTTTTGCAGGGATCGGTTCAGAAGCAAACGCTGTAATGACTTGTTCTAGTAAACCATGGTCAGTCCAACTACTTCCTGTTTGCTGAGCTTCACTGTTTTCATAATGCATTTCAGTTGTATCTGAGTTTGTCTCAGCTTCCAATTTGTCATTTGTTTCATAAACATCTCCAAAAATCTCAGAGGTTTTAGAAAATATACTACCCACAATTCCTGTATTCCTGTTTCTTTCATCGCATGCTACCTTTGCAGAAAAATCAGGGTCTTCTAAATGACTGTGATTTTCAGTAGGAAGGACCTGATATTTTTTAACAGATGTTTCAACTTTACCGTTATCCCTGTGCTGTGTGTCAAAGGCTAGATCATGTTCAGAAATCAAACATGGCAGTTCTTCAGTCACTGGCTCATCCTCTCTGTCAGTGGGAGACGTAGGCTGACCTGGGTAAAGTCCTTTATAAGCTGTAATTATTGTCTGAATATCTACATCACTAGAACTAACCAAGTCTAAATGTGATGCTAAGTTTCCTTCTTCAAAATTTCCAACAAAATTAAGCTGCTCAATGAAGGCTTGCTGGATGGGTGCTGCTGATATTCCTGAACTATCCTGAAAGATTTCTGTAGTCTCTGAAACATCTGGTAACTTAATTGATATGTCGTCTTGAGGACACACAATGCAATTTTCTTTCTCTTTAATGTTTTCTACATCTTCAAGATGACCTAAACTGACCAGGTCCAGGTCTGATGGTATTAGAGGGTCTTTTTGATCTCTCTTTTCCTTCTGCAGCATCTCCTCTTTTTTAGGATGTTCTCCCTTATTTGAATTGCTACTCTTTTCAGTTTCATCATCTGATGTATGAAGTTCAGTTTTGGAAGATAGCTCATGCAAATCAATTTCTTTGTCATCTTGTAAATGTATTGTTCTCAGGTCTTCAACTTGGTTCTTATTTGCTGGAATCCAATCAGGCTCATCCAATTGTTCCAGTTCCTCCTGTAATTTAAAAACTTCAGCAGAAGAAACCGTATAGGTGGAGTGAAATTCGATCTCCTGTTTTTGCAAACTTTGGCCAGTCGATATATTTTCTTCCTCTAAAGTTGCCTTATCATTGTATTGTATTTCGGTTGCATCCGATTTTGAAATGTTCTCGTGCATGCTTAATCCTTCAGTTATGTGCCCCTCTTGAGAAGACATAGGTGATATTAGGTCATTCTTCTGTGTATGGCCCTGGAATCTATCTTCATTCATTGTATGGTCAGTGTGGTGGGAAACAAGTATGTCGCTATGGAGTTTTTTCCAGGTCTGGGATATATCCATGGGTATTGGCTCATGGATTATTGGTGCATTTTCTTTTTCTTCATAGTTTTGTTTTTCTGCATCTCCATATTTTGTGGTTGGTTCTCTGTTTACTACCTTGTTTCCTCTAAGCTTTAAACCATGTTTTGAAGGGTTCTGTGAGTGGTTTATATCTTTTTGGTAAAACCTTATTAAATCTTCATTGCCTGTTATCTTATTCAACCCATCTTCCCTAGTACTTGAAACTATAGAATATTCTCTTAATGCTGAACATTGGAGAGAATCATGTGATTCACCAGTTGGATACTTCTCAGAAGTTACAGTGGATTTTGATTTTATATCAGTCATCACTTTTTTATAACCTTCTAAAAAGTTAGGTTTCAGAGAATGATGGCGTAAACAGATTTTTGATGGCAATTCATCAGACAAAAGTTCTTCTAACATTTGAATGTTGTTGATATTCCCATCTTCACTAATGCCATTATGGTCACATTCACGTTTACCATCTTCCATTGAATCTGCCTCCCTTTCTCCTTTTTTGCAAACATTTTTCTCATCATCAAAAGAAGCAATAGAGATTTTTCTTGGTTCAGAGGAAACTTCTGTAAGTTCTCCTTCTGATTCTAAAATTATTCTGTGATATTCTTTCAGATGAGAATCCTCACCTTTTATTTCTTCCTCAAACATTTCCTGTCTTTCACTACTTCCAGAATGCCCATCATGAGTATCAGGATATTTAGATATTTGTAAAAGTTGTTCCTCAGACTGTTCTGCATGATCAAATTGAGATTTTGCTTGTGGAGGAGGCAAGGCACTAAAATTGTCTGTCACAAATTCATTGCCTTTAATTACTGTTTCACCATTTTCCCATTTAGTTTGTAGTCTCAGTGTGGATAACAGCATGGCCTCTTCTGAAAGGCCTGCATCATTTTGTTTCTGGTCTGGTAATTCTCCATTATTGTTCTGCAGTGCTTGTACTTCTGGTTCAGTTTCCTTAATGTCTTGTAACAATTCCTCATCACTTTCAGCCTGGGGAGTTTCTACTTTAAAACTTTGATCTTGTTTCCCCCGAATATATTCTTCAACTTTCGATGTTATTCCTGGTACACTTAATAAGTCTGTAAAATGACTAAAAGTCAGGCGTGACTGTGGTTTTTCATCTTTCCCATGCTTTTCTCCTGTTAAATGTTTTGCATTAGTTGAGTCTGAGAACTGCCTAATAGAAGAACTAGACTGCTCTACAGTTAATTTATCTGTGCCCTTAGCAACAGGAGATTGCTCTCCATTATAATAAGCAGGTGAAGCATGTCTATGAAAACCAATCAAGTGACTATACATATTCTCATACCAACCTGACTGGTAACTCTCCTCATCTTTGGTACTTTTCATCATTTGGTTTTCTGCAGCAGGTCCTTGATCCATACTGGAATGTTGGAGTGCTTGATGTTTGCCATTTACTTCCATTGTAGAATGCAACTGAGCTTCACAGGTAGCAACTTTGAAATTCAGAAAATTATGCAGATTACCTGAAAACCATCCAGTGGCTGGAGATTCATTGCCTAAATCTCTTGGTTCTGGTAAGAGTTCATTTTTCCCCTCTTGATGTATTTCACCTGTCACAGATTTGCCTGTTTCTATTGTCTTTTCAGTGCCTATATCTGAAGTTGCTGCCCCCAGGTCTAATGATTGTCTTTCTAAAGCACTGTCCTTTCCTTCTCGTATCTCTTCCTTCTCCTCCTCATTAATAGCCATGTTATCTTTTTGACTTTGCCCAAAGTTTAAAACATTATCTAAACCCAAGGGGAACCAACTTGATTTTGTACCTATGCTTTCACTTGCTTTCTTTTCCTGCTTTTCAATCATAGGGTCTGTTTTAATCTGTTGATCTGAATCTTCATCAATACTATCACTGCCTTTGTTAAGTATGCCAGGCCTTGAGTCACTTCTACCAAAATCTAAGAGGTCTGTAAATCTACCATCAAACCAGCCAGGCTCTTCAATTTTTGATTCATCCTTGTCATTTGAGTCTTTTAAACTATTCTCATCACTTAAGGCAATTTTTCGACTTTGGAAAGAGACCTCTTGAAAAGTCTCTGGAGCTGGTTTCAATGTTTCTTTTTTTGTATTTGTAGCTATTCCAAGCCATCCTCCAATATCAGAAATAGTCCAGCTAGATTCTGATGCATCCTGCTGAAAAGAGTCATCTATTTTGTTCTCACTCATTTCCGATGTTCCAAATATCTCTTGAAGATCATCCAGTAGAGTTGCTTGGGTTTCCTTTGACTCTCCCTCTAGCTGACCATTTGCAGAAGCTGAACTGATCCCTTGTTCCTTTTGGGAGGAAGTGCTTGTATGTTTTAGAAGCTCACCTTCGGGCATTATTGAATCTGGGCCCACTGTCTCTGTGTCAGGATGTGGATATTCAGCTTCCTCATTATTGTTCTGTAATATGCTGTCTTCATTTTCAAATACGTATTCACCTCCATCAAGACAAACAAAATCTGTTTCCTGTGAGAAACACACACAATTATTAAATTATTGACGACAAGGGGAATTTTATGACAGAGTGCCTTACAATGTGAATAGTGCACCTATTTCATGCTTATTTTATAAAGACATAAAAGTTTTATTTTTTTAAAGGATCTTCATATTTAGAAGACATGATAAGAGCATTCTATCTCTACATAATTCCGGAGAGGTGGTTACAGACTCCGGTGTGAACAAATACAGTGTAGGGGTACCGTTACAGTGACAAATACAGTAAAGAAATATCGGTAAATAGGTTGGGGTGGTTCATCCCAAGCAGAATGCTAAGGTTGGATCATGTATCAGGGTTGAGTACTGTCTGTTTCCTGGTTAAATTGTCATATTTCATTATTCTGTATTTATGTCAGTTCTGTGGGATATGCCTTTTTGAAAAGGTGAGTCTTTAGTTTTTTTCGGAATTTTAGATGATTATTCATGGTTTTCAGGCATTTTGGTAGTGTATTCCAGAGCTGTGTGCATATGTAGAAGAAACTAATATGTGCTTACCGCAGGGTAAAGGATGTGCTCAGGCACCCTGCGGTAGTTTTGTGTTCGGCACGCACTACTCATGTGCTAAAAAATAGAAAATATTTGTTTGCGCTGGGGGCGGAGAGTAGGCATGTCCAGCGCTATTCAGTGCAACTCCATTGCTGTGCACTAATTGATTAGCACGTGGATAGTGCAGGAGCCCTTACTGCCTAGAAAAAATGTGTTGGGAAAGGCTCACGTGCTAACGGGGAACTTAGCACATGGCCATTAATAAGCAAAATGGAAAATGGAGCCATTTTACGGCTATGCTAAAACTGGCCTCAGCACGTGGGAAAGACCCGCACTGGGGCTACCACAGGCCACTTTTTGCTCAGCTTAGCAAGAGGGATTGAGCAGCCACCCACGCATATCTGAGTACCAGCAGTATTCAGACCAGTACCTGGAAAACTACCTGAATAAATCGCCACTAACCAGGTAACTCTCGGCTCTGTCTCAGACCAATCCTGAATTAATTGGATGGTACCAAGGTGATCTGAGCAGATACTGAGTAGCACTAGCCAGTTAAGTGCTTCTGAATACCTGGGCAGGACCTAGTCAGTGTGTGTTAAACAGGTAAGGGCTGCTCCTACCTGGTTAGTTCATGCTGAATATCAACCTCCTTGATTTTATTTGTCTAGCTTTGTTTAATATTAATGTAGTGAGGTTTGTATTTTTTGCTTTGTATATGTTTTAAGTACTTCATCTAGGATCTTTTCAGATAGTATGGAATAGAAATAAATAAATGAAAATAAATAGTAAATGCAATAGTGTAAATTAAACCAGGTTTAGGATTAGATTGTTAAAAATTACTGGCATGGAAAGGTTGCTAGAATGATCATGAGTGGCAAATAGGCCATGTTTAGCATCTACAAAGTAATGTCAAATGGATTAGTTTGCCGGTCCCATGCCCCCTCTGCCATTACTTCCTGTTCCAGGGACTGGTAGAGCCGACAACCGCATGCGCCTAATCTGCACACCCCCTTGCTAGGAGGAAAGGTGGGGGTGATGTGCTACGCTTTGGGAGGTGACATACTGGGGCGCAGTAGTGACCCACCCCAGGTGGAGAACAAGCTAAGTGCAATACTGTTAAAAGGAAAAGGACCCAACACTGGACCGTGTTTCGGCTCAAAAAAGCCTGCTTCAGGGTTTTTTTTTTTTTTGCAGACAGCTCTCATGCTTTTTGCCAAAGACAGCCTCATCTTGTGAACGGACTTACAATTCTTTCCTGGATGTTCCTTGTGGTTTAATATTGTAGAAGAACACTTTTTAGATCTTGTCTACAAAAGATCCCTGAAGCAGGCTTTTTTTAGCCAAAATATGGTCCCGTGTTGGGTCCTTTTGCCTTTTAATAAACTACATCCTTGAGAATCTACCATTTGTATGTGTGAGTACGTGTTGAAAGACCCAACCATTTGATCTTACTGTTTGACTGCCTTTATGGACTCCATAAGGTTTCTCTTGTTCCTCCACTTCGGTGTTGTTTTCCCCTGTTTTCAACCCAGTCCTCAGGGCACACCCAGCCAGTTGGGGTTTTCAAGATTTCCCCATTGAATTCAGTGGGGATATCCTGAAAACCCCGACTGGCTGGATGTGCCCTGAGGACTGGGTTGAAAACCTCTGATCTACACAGTACATTTATTCCCCTGTCTCCATGCATAAAGAACATTCTAGAAACTTGGAGGTATCATACTATCTTCCGTTCACAGATTACTTACCTTGGTTGGTACCTCCACCTCTTCTGAAATATAAACATCTTCAATTTTAACAGCATCTCTTGGAAAATATCCAAATTCCTTTCCTTTCTATAAATACACAGGGAGGGAACCAAGAAAATATTTAATGCTGGATTAAATAATTAGGTTTTTTTTTATTTTTTTTTATTTAAGAGATAATTAAAATATTTTCCAATATTTATCCAACTGTCTTCTCAGCCTCCAATTATATTTTGAAGGCAGAGGCCTAGACAATTGCATGCAACATGTGGTTACCCCATAGGTGTTAGTGTAAACTTTCAGGGCCACGCCCTCTCTGCATTTTTCAGTGGATGATACTATTTTTAAATGTGTACATGGATTTATATAATACTGAAGTAACTAGTAATAGTGGCATTAAGTGGGGCAAGATATAGGAAAATAAAAGGACACCTAGAAGTCTTCTACAAAGTCATCTCTGTAGGCTGAAACCCGGTTAGTTCTGGGTCTTCTATGGTGGTGGAGTATCTAGTATTGGAAAAGACTCAGTCCCAAAACCTTTTGCTACCACCATTCAAAATGAGTAAATAATGAACAATTATCTGATTTCAAAATGAATTGGGCAGCAGATGGTATAGGGATGTCGCAAACCAGACCCCATATAACTCTACAAGCTGTTTATAGCTATCATTTAGGAAGAATCATACTAAGGGCTTTCTTCCATTTTGAGCTTTAGTATTAAGCATTTTTATCCTAGACACAAAGGATCAAATTCTAATAAATGTGCTTAGCACAATTCTATAAGGGGTATGCATCCTTTATAGAATCATGCTTAGTGCAAAACTGTACCTAAATGTAGGCATCTGGCCTAAATGTAGGTGCCTACATTTAGGCGCGATTCTAGATTTATACATGCAAATCCTGGAAACTCCCCCACAATGCCCCAACCACACCCCCATACAGTTACGCACAATTGAAGTTAGGTGCATGTTGGATGTGCACATAACTTCATAGACACATATCCAATGTGCACCTAACTCTCAATTAAGTCCAATTAGTGCTGATAATTGGTTGTTATGTTATATTCTAGTCTTTTTACCACCACCTCAAATTATTATGTACCAGCCACCCACAATTTGGAGTGATAAAAGACCAAGGCCACGTATGAGAAAAGCAATTTTTATTACTTACCAAAGTACAGATACAATTAATAGTTTCTCATGGGAGGGCAGCGCTGCTACATATAGGTGTTCTCTGCCACTGTCTCTCCAAAGTATTGTTCTGATTCAACTGCTTATATACCTTTATTTTAAAGAACGTTTTACGTAGGTTTAGCAAGTTATCTTCCTCAGAGATTATTCTGTTTTCTTTCAACACCATCTGTTTCCCCTCTGCTGCTAAACCACATTTTATTATTTATTCATAATTGCTCCTTTCTCATGCCTGCTTGCATGCAGGAATGTCTTCAGATCATGAGTCTCTGGTTCACATGCTTATCAGTTTTTGCCCTTTTGCCCTGTTCCATGGTGCATGACCTGTGCTCATTATTTACAGTTACCACCCAATTATCAGCACTGATTGACTATTAAGTTGCGCATGTAAATTGGGTATGTGCCCAATTTAACACAAGCAATTCTAGGCATCATATACAGAATTTGGGAGAAAGTGAGTAATTTTACAAAGCATCTCTCATGTGAAAGGCATGAGCTAAATTCCAAACTCCATGTGTAAAACAAGTTCCACATATGGGAAAGCAATGATGATCACCTGTAACATTTGTTTTCCGTAGATAGCAGAACTGAGTCAGGCACACAAATAGGTAGCATCATCTGATGAAACCAGAATGGAACTGCTCTCCTAGATCTCAGAACTTTAGTATAAAGTTCTCAGCATGTGTGTCCCTTTCAGCGGTGGTCTCCTCACTTGGTTCCAATGCTCAATTTAATTAAACAAATCTTGGGAAGGCAGGAGAGATTGTGTGCCTTATCAACCTACTGTCTATGGAAATACCTGTTGTAGATGAGCATTGTTGCTTTTTCCATCAACAAGCAGGACTAAGTCAGGTACACACGCTTAGGGCTCCTCAGTCACATAAGCCTGGATTCTATCTATGGTGACTAAAGTTGCATACACAAATCAGCATGCATTGCTGATTTGCATGTGCAACTTATTTGATTAAAGAGGCAATCAATGCCAATAATTGGCTGCTAACAACCAATTAGTGGCATTAATTGACTTACTTGGGATTTACGCATGTAAATCTTATATAACATGTAAATTTAAGGGGTGTGGCCAGGGGTGTTTCAGGAGCATTCCAGGGTGTTCTCAGAATTTATGTGCATTGTTACAGAATAGACCCCATCGGTGCCTAATTTAGGCACCAATTATGCGCTTAGCGCTTATATTTTTTAGCACCATCTAGTCCATAGAGGGTAATTCTATATCAGTGCATCTATGTTTAGGCATCAAAAAGGTGCCAATGTGGTGCCTAGTCTATTTGTCTACTTTTCTTTATAAGCATGAGCACTTAAACCAGCCATGGAGCCACAGATTGCTAAGAAATGTACATAATTATAGCTTTTAAGCATGTAACTGTGTACCCTTCTCATGCTCCACACATGTATATATGTGATTAAAGCCAGATTGCAGAATAGCACATAGCCAGAATATTGGCATTTACTCATCTGTGTGCGCACATATGCACATGTATGCCAGTATTCTGGTCATTTATGCACATTCTTGGTGCCTAACATTATGCACACTGTTATATAATCACCCTCATATTGTTTTAGTCCTTAGAGCAGCCCACAAGTCAAATGGAAGGGTTGTTAGGTGACAAGCATGGATTGGTCAGCACTGGGCTTGGTCAGCACCGCTTACTCTGGGATTGGTGGCATGGAATGTTGCTGCTATTTGGGATTCTGGAATCTTGCAACTCTTTGGGGTTCCAGAATCTTGCTACTATTTGGGTTTCTGCCAGGTACTTGTGACCTGGATTGGCCACTGTTGGAAACAGGATACTGGGCTAGATGGACCATTGTTTTGACCCAGTATGGCTATTCTTATGTTGTTAACATCTGTTTAGGCTGTGCCCTCCCCCTTTGTCTTAGTTTAGAAGCTGCAGCTCATTGCACCTGTTGTGGTTGGTTTTGACAGTAAAATAACTTCTTGTAATAATAGCCACATCTGAACTGCTTGAATGGCGCGTGTCTAGCAGAGGTGGCTGATATAGAGGGTTCAACAGCTGAAAAATGCTGAAATGTGGAGCAGCACTCTTTAATTATGTCCACCGTCTCCTTAGCCTTCTCCCCAAAGAGCAAGTCTCCAGTACAAGGAACATCTGCTAACTTTGAGTGGGCATCTTTCCACAAGCTTGAAGCACGCAACCATGCCATGCATCAGACTACAATTGCCAAAGTGGAGATTCTAGCTGTATCATAAGCAGTTCTAATGAGGTACATGTCACATTAATCAGCTTCTGCTACTATGGATGCTAGCTGCTCTGTGTAGTGAGCTAGCAAGAAGACCTGCACCTTATAGAAGAGTGTGCATATATCGCATTATATACAGCTGGTGAACGGCTGTGCTTGCAAGGAGCATACCTCCTTGAAATACTTTCTTTCCAATATGATCCTGAACAGCTGGACTTTATTAAATCCTAGAGCTGGTTGAACTTTGAACTTCATATCCAATAATTTAGAGACTGGCTCAATAGAGAATGGGTTTTACCACATGCAGAATTGTTGGTCCTTGAGTATACTATATACAGGCACTACCACTGTTGTCTTCAGGTCCTCTATATATTTTAAAAGACCAAAAGACATCTGATCTGGACTCCTGTTTGCTGCTAAATGGGAAAGGGCACCTTTTTATCCATCGTACTTTGACTATAAAATGTCTTGTGGTGGGATTCATTCCTTGAAGGTGAAGGGGAAGAGTAAAAATGAATACCAGTATATCCCTCTTCCTTATGCTCAGTGGCAAGTATGAGCCAATTCATATTTCTAGTCTGAAGAGAACAATAAGGAAAAAATAGGATCTAAACAAGAAGCTCTCTGCATAAGAGTAAGACCAGATGGGTGCACTGGTTCTTTAAGTTGTAATACAGAAGGAACATCTGATGCATCTTTAAAATATCCTTTCACAAAGTCTTAAAAAATGCCTTGAAGAAACAAATGGGAATGCTCAGACAGTGAAAAGATATCAATGAGGGAGATTAATTGGCTACTATAATCAATACCAGTAGCTTAGAAGTAGGAAATTGTGCAGTGGTAGTACTTTTTGTGCTGAAGAAACTGATCACGGGATTAGTTGGCCTCATAGAATAAGAATCTGGGCTGGACTGCTAGCACTTACCTAGCTCTTCAGCTGGAGTTTATGCAAGCAACTCTGCTCAGGCAGCTGCAGACACTTAAGAAGCAACTATACTGTGAGCTTTTTTGCACAGAGGAACAAGACTTTTTGCACGACTTTTCCAGCACCCAAATTCTCTGAGTTGATTAAAATGATCTCTTCATGCTCTCATAAATATTCAAGCACAATGTTTATATTATAGTCCATTTGGTCATGTTCGGGTAGTTGATGTGCTTGTCAAAACTCAGTCTTTCCATCCACATTTTGGGCACAAAAGAAAAAGAATAATAAAATCAGGGCTTTTTTTGAGGGGGTACTTGGGGGTACTGAGTACTGGCACCTTTTCCATTGTCTGCTAAAGTTGACCCATGGCCCTCATATTTTAATGACAGAGCTCAGGCTCTACATACAAGTTCTGCCTTGTCATAGATTCTGTGACTGGTTGCAGGGGACCTGGCTGTTGTCGGTGGGTCTCTCAGTGATCACCCCACCCCTGAAGGGTGGCCTGTCATTTGAGTACCGGCACCTTTTTCAGTAGAAAAAACACACTGAATAAAATTGACAAGAAACAACGTCAGAGAACAAACCACATGGGGCAACTTTGTTTTGCATCTGTCCAGCTGAGCGGAAAAAAAACACTGAGTAACTAAAAAGATTGCTGCATGTGGGAATGGCCATCCATGCTCAGAGCTGTACACTAAAGATCCATCTTGGAGTTGTCAGATGATGTCACCCACTTGTGTACCTGACTCAATCCTGCTTGTCAACAGAAAATGGCTATTAAAAAATTGCTTGCAGATCCCAAGATAACAGCCTTTTGGACTAATCTCTTATGTTATATTTCGACATTGTGGCACACTACATGGAAGCGCACTCCCCTTCTATTGTTTGGACAACCATTATTGATCACCCCTATCCCAGCAGGATATAAAGGATTTGTGCGCAGATCAACAAACATAGCTAAATCAGTCATTTTGAAAGAATGGATCTCCCCCAAAAGCCCTACAATCCAACAATGGTGCAGCAAAATGATTGACTATATGAAGTTTGAGTGGAGAGTGGCTAGGTCTGATTTGAGGTTTCCAGAATCAGCCTTTTTTCGTGTTTGGACACCTTTTTGGCAAACGCTCACTCCGGCCGAGAAAGGACACCTTATGAACATGTGAATCCCTGTGAGAGACCTAGTGTATATGTTTGCAACCGTGTGTCTTACCATTAAGGGAGGGAGGGAGGAGGGAAGTTAGGGAGGGAGAAAATTGTGAGCATATTTCTTACATTTGGTAGAGTTGGTAGACATATGAGAGTTAAAAGTATTTACAGTCTAAATTGCACTAGTCGTTAAAGTAATCTCAATCTTGCATACGGTCTTCAGTTTCTTTATTATATTTACTATGCTGTGATTGACTACATGACTCACAATAAACAGAAACTGAAATAAAAATTGCTTGCACACATGTGCTGACAACAGCATGTATAGTTTTCTCAGAGGTGTTGTTTGGGTCAGAATTCCAATGTAGGATCATATTTTGTAAAATAAGCATGTACATACATAGATTACACATACACTTTTATAACTTCTTTGGAGCAGGTGTAAGTTTGTGAGAGAGAATTTCTGTACTATGAGAGAGCGCTCTGGACACCTACTTTTATAAAAATACATAGGCACCCATGTTGCCTGTATAAAATAGGGTTGTTTTTTTTATATTTCACGTATAGGTTCCCCATTATGAAATTACGCCCAAAGTAGGAAAACTCCTTTGCTATTGCATCTGTGGTAAAAATGCTTAGTACTAGAGAATGACACAGGGACAGGGACCCGCAGTAACCGCGGGGATGGGAATGGAGACAGAGCTTGTAGGGACGGGGCGGGGATGGGGACAGATCCCACGGGGACAGGGACAAACTTTGTCCCCATGTAATTTTCTACTTTGAAGCCTGTTAATGAACTAGACTGTTATTTATGTTTGAGTGATGCAGACAATGATATTTTGATTTTTTTGTAAAAACAAGCAAACATGCTGGCCACAAGTAGCAACATTTGCACGGGGGATCCTGTACATCCTGCTACCAGAACATCTTCTAAGAAGACATCATCTATTGCAGAAGGGACTGTGGAAGACAGGAGAGCTAGATTGAATCCTGAGATTGTTGATGACTTCTTAATTATCCACAGATTAAAAAATCATAACAGTGCTTCATAGGGCATATTTCTCCCTTCTAGGGTTGTATTTTGTATACCTGGACATTTTAACAGGGTACATTAGGATTCCTTGGGGCAGTAGAAGTCAGCTATTGTTGGGTTGGAAGGGTAGAGGATGGTGGTGAGGAGGGTTATTATAGCTGCTCGTCGTTATTATTGTTTTCTATTTGTAATTTATACACAATAGTCGCACAGCATATTGTTCCTTTTTATACTTTAATAAAAAGATTTAAATATAAAATCATAATTGTTCGAGGCTTCTGCAGTTGAGGACAGAGCCCATGGGGACAGGGTGGGGATGGAAACAGGGCCTGCGGGGATGGGGCAAGGATGGAGACAGAACTTGTGGGGACAGAGACAGAACCCACAGGGACGGGGACAAACTTTGTCCCCGTGTCATTCTCTACTTAGTACATCTACCCTTGATTAGTAAAATACTTCAATTATGTTATGATCTTTCCCAGCCCCATGAAAGAAGGAAAGCAACTTCTGACACCAATTACTGTTTGATACAACAATAACAACATTAAAATCTTTGGTACAAGTTAACACAATAGCACTGTTATTTTCTAAATCTTGACCTTTCTAAACTTAACTGCAAAGACAAACCAGAAAACCCTTCTAACAGTAAAACTCCTTATGGCTTTTTTTTTTTCACAAGATAAGCTATGAATATGAGCTATGATTTCCATCAAGTAACTTTATGGCTCATGGTTGATTTTTTTTTTAATTTGTCCATTTTTAAGTTGAAATACTTACACTTCCTGCCCACAAATCTTCTCTTTTTCCTGACAGTTTAAAGTACACAAGCACTTCGTCTCCTATTTTGAAGTTCAGATATCTGCAATCTGGTCCACTGTAATCCTGAGAAGCTTGAACTCTGATCATTAAACCTAAATAAATATTTTAAAAACAGGATGATTATTATGAACAGACACAAATCAATAGGTTCTGGGACTGATCTATTTAAACATAGAAATTTTGTTTTCGGTTATTTAGGAGCCAGTGTAAAATCTGCAATGGTGAAGCACATTACTTACCAGTACATTGGGTTTCAATACCAGATATATTAAACTAATGAGATGCACATAGTGGGCTAGATTCTATATATAGTGCCAAAAAAGTTGGCACCAAAAAAGGCTATTCTATAAGCCGCACTTAAAGTTAGGTGCGGTTTATAGAATAGTGCTTGTGCCCGAAAATCGCGACTAAGTTTAGGTGCAGCCATTTGCACCAACTGAAACGTGGTGCAAATATACATGCCTACATTAGGCGTGCATTGCCATTATTCTATAACAATGCATTCATTTTAGGAACACCCTCGTTCTGCCCATGACCCACCCATTTCCACGCCCCCTTTTCAAATCGTGCATAAAGTTTAGGCACGGATCCCGCGCCTAAATCTACACGCATAAAGTTCAATTAACTTTAAATAGTGCCAATAATTGTTTGTTAAAAAATCCAATTATTGGCACTAAGTATCTTGTTATTCGATTACATTGCATGCGCAAATTGGGCACATGCACAATTTTTGGCAACTTTTACAGAATTAGGGGGAGTATGCACATACAGTAAAGCCATAGTTTGGGCTTCCCCACGCTAATTGACCCCAAGTGAAAGGGACAATTAAAAGGCTATTCTATAAGTGTATGCCTTGCATGTGTAAGTGCCCAGAAAAGTGCTACTTAACACGTTAGTGTACTACACACTATTCTATAAGATAGCACGTAAGTGCTGTAGCATGTAATTGAAAGAGGGCATATATATAGGGGCCGAGCACAGGAGGGGTTTGGGCGGGTCTGCTACTTATGTGTACAACTTTCAGAATATTTTGTTACCCATGATGTCTGCCACTCTTAGGCACACCCATTTTACACCTGTTGTAGACTTGACGTAAGTGGGAGTGCTTACAATTAGGCACACCAATGTAGGTTTATATTGATATTTTATAACAATTTTAGGGCACCCAGATACCGTTATAGAGTAGATATGCCTGTTGCAGCATTGGGGCACCTAAGAGGGTGCATCCTGTTATAAAATTGTCCCCTTACCCCTTAATTCTATAAAAGTTGCCAAAACTTGCACATGCAAATTTAATTGAATAATGAGTTAATAATTCACACTTTAACAAGCAATTATTGACATTAATTAGATTCAATTGGAACGTACACATGAGTAAAAAAAGAAGGGCCATGGAAATCGGAGCATCATGGGCGGAATGGAGGCATTCTAGTATTCACGTGCATTGTTATAGTATATGGGGGGTATGCGTTTAATTTTAGGTGCACCTTGTTTCAGCTGGTGCAAATGGCCATGCCTAAAGTTAGGCACAAGTCCTGGACCTAAGCACTATTCTGGAAACCGCATCTAACTTTAAGCATGGCTTATAGAATAATGCTATTTTTGGCGCCCAATTTTTAGGCACCATATATAGAATCTAGCTCTTAGTGTTCTTCTAACCGCCAGCTAGGAGTACATAGCCCTGAGGGCAAGCTGACACCCACCACCACCACCACCAAAGTCTTCAAAACCTTTGCCAGCAGGAGGAAGCCAAAATTGAAATGGTACCACTGGCACTGACCCACACACAGCATGGAATGCAGGCGAGCTGGGAAGGCTTTATTAAAGTAGGAAGAAGGATGATCAGTGACCATGAAGGCCAACGTCTGTGAAGGGGGTGAATGTTTTCAAGCCTGGAGGATGGAGTTAACAAAGCCTACTAAATTCACAACACTTAACCATATTTCCTGAGATGTATACTTTTCAGTGCTAGGTGTTAAGCCGCTCAGGTAAATCAAGTAACATAGTAAATGACAGCAGATAAAGACCTGAATGATCCATCCAATCAGCCCAACAAGGCATTAAGAATGGATACTATATTCAGAATTAATATCTAAGAAGCTAATTAACCCCCTCCCCTCCTTTTACAAAGCTGCGCTAGCACCTGCTGGTGCGGTAATGCCAACACAGCTCATTCACAGTGAATTGCTGTGTGGCAGTCGCCACTCATAGCCTTAACCCATTTGGAGAAATTGCTTCCTTAACCCTCCCCTTCTCCTATCCCCCCCCCCCCCCACACACACACACACGCACAATCCTAAAACCCCTCCCAATTAACCCACCCAGTTTTTTAAACGGGTAATTTGCATATGTGCTGTATTCCTACCAGGGAACCAGCAGTATTGCAAGTGTGTGTATAAATAGCAATAATACATGGAATTCAACAAATTTTTGATCATGTAATGTCTTGAAGCAGCCACTTGGCGAAACTAGTTGGCTGGATCTTTCACTATTGAACACGCTGAACGTAAGTCACATCTTTTGGTTACCAGTAATTTATTGCATTGCATAGAGCCAGAACAGTTTTTTGGGAGGTTTTTTTTTATGCCAATGAGGTCACTACCTGTAAAATCCTCTCTTTAAAATAAGAATATGGGACTCTGAGGATTTTCCTCCAGTTTTAATTGTTATTGTTCACCTCTATGCTAGAGTGTTTTATATAAATCTACAATAGACCTTGCCACATACCTCTCTACCCTCATCTCCCCTTACGTTCCTACCCGTAACCTCCTCTCTCAAGACAAATCCCTCCTTTCAGTACCCTTCTCCAGCACCGCCAACTCCAGGCTCCGCCCTTTCGGCCTCATCTCACCCCATGCCTGGAATAAACTCCCTGAGCCCATACGCCAGGCCCCCTCCCTGCCCATCTTCAAAGCCTTGCTCAAAGCCCACCTCTTCAATGTCGCCTTTGGCACCTAACCACCATACCCATAGGCGTAGACTGGGGGGGGTGAGGGGGGCAATGCCCCCCCAAACGATGATGAGGTGCCGCCGCGCCATTAGTTAAAAAAAAAAAACACACATGCACGCACGCGCTCCTCTCCATCCGCTTGGCTTCCCTGCTCTCTCTGTCTGCGTCCCGCCTTCCTCTGACGTCAGAGGAAGGCGGGACGCAGACAGAGAGGGCAGGGAAGCCAAGCGGAGTAGCGGACGGAGAGGAGCGTGTCCGTCTACCCCTCTCTCTTCCTCCCTCCCTCCCTCTGCCGCAGGCAGCAGTCTTTTCCAGTGTTCCTGGCAGCGGTAGCGTTGTACACGCTGCCTTCGGTCTGCCCTGAAGCCTTCTCTTCAAGTTCCTGTTCCCGCATAGGTGGGAACAGGAACTTGAAGAGAAGACTTCCGGGGCAGACCGAAGGCAGCGTGTACATCGCTACCGCTGCCAGGAACGCTGAAAAAGCTGAAGACTGTTGCCTGCACCGGAGGGAGGGAGGGAGGAAGAGAGGGGGTAAACGGAGTCACCATCTTGGACCTCGCGGGGGGGGGAGGCAGAGGGAAGATGGATGGGACTGGGAGGGGTGGGGAGCAGAGGGAAGGAGCAACAGATGGATGGGACTGGGAGGGGTGGGAAGCAGAGGGAAGGAGCAACAGATGGATGGGACTGGGAGGGGTGGGAAGCAGAGGGAAGGAGCAGGAGATGAATGGGACTGGGAGGGGTGGGAAGCAGAGGGAAGGAGCAGGAGATGGATGGGACTGGGAGGGGTGGGGAAGCAGAGAGGAAGGAGCAACAGATGGATGGGACTGGGAGGGGTGGGAAGCAGAGGGAAGGAGCAGGAGATGAATGGGACTTGGAGGGGTGGGAAGCAGAGGGAAGGAGCAGGAGATGAATGGGACTGGGAGGGGTGGGAAGCAGAGGGAAGGAGCAACAGATGGATGGGACTGGGAGGGATGGGACTGGGAGGGGTGGGAAGCAGAGGGAAGGAGCAACAGATGGATGGGACTGGGAGGGGTGGGAAGCAGAGGGAAGGAGCAGGAGATGAATGGGACTGGGAGGGGTGGGAAGCAGAGGGAAGGAGCAGGAGATGAATGGGACTGGGAGGGGTGGGAAGCAGAGGGAAGGAGCAACAGATGGATGGACTGGGAGGGGTGGGAAGCAGAGGGAAGGAGCAGGAGATGAATGGGACTGGGAGGGGTGGGAAGCAGAGGGAGGAGCAGGAGATGAATGGGACTGGGAGGGGTGGGAAGCAGAGGGAAGGAGCAACAGATGGATGGGACTGGGGAGGGATGGGACTGGGAGGGGTGGGAAGCAGAGGGAAGGAGCAACAGATGGATGGGACTGGGAGGGTGGGAAGCAGAGGGAAGGAGCAGGAGATGAATGGGACTGGGAGGGGTGGGAAGCAGAGGGAAGGAGCAGGAGATGAATGGACTGGGAGGGGTGGGAAGCAGAGGGAAGGGAGCAACAGAATGGATGGGACTGGGAGGGATGGGACTGGGAGGGGTGGGAAGCAGAGGGAAGGAGCAGGAGATGAATGGGACTGGGAGGGGTGGGAAGCAGAGGGAAGGAGCAGGAGATGAATGGGACTGGGAGGGGTGGGAAGCAGAGGGAAGGAGCAAGAGATGGATGGGACTGGGAGGGGTGGGAAGCAGAGGGAAGGAGCAACAGATGGATGGGACTGGGAGGGGTGGGAAGCAGAGGGAAGGAGCAGGAGATGAAATGGGACTGGGAGGGGTGGGAAGCAGAGGGAAGGAGCAAGAGATGGATGGGACTGGGAGGGGTGGGAAGCAGAGGGAAGGAGCAGGAGAT
The DNA here is from genome assembly GCF_901765095.1 of Microcaecilia unicolor. Lineage (NCBI taxonomy): Eukaryota > Metazoa > Chordata > Amphibia > Gymnophiona > Siphonopidae > Microcaecilia > Microcaecilia unicolor. The sequence goes on along the minus strand of NC_044039.1, from coordinate 152,139,661 downwards.
GGATGGGACTGGGAGGGTGGGGAGCAGAAGGAAGGAGCAAGAGATGGATGGGACTGCGAGGGGTGGGGAGCAGAGGGAAGCCTACTGGAAAGAAGACACTGAATAAAACAGAAGACACTGGGACCAAAGCGAATAGAAAAAACTAAATGATCAGACAACAAAGGTAGATAAAAGTATTTTATTCATAATTTATTATTGAAATGTGTCAGCTTTTGAAATGTGCATCTGGGATATTTTGCCTGTAAATTCAATTCCTTCCTCCACATTAGCATATTCATTTGCATATGTATATATGCAAATGATATGCTAATATGCTCCGCCCATTCTTTGCCCCCCCAAATGAAACAGTCAAACTACGCCTATGCACCATACCTCTATTCAGGAAATCTAGACTGCCCCCACTTGATATTTCGCCTATTAGATTGTAAGCTCTTTTGAGCAGGGACTGTCCTTTTGTTCAACTGTACAGCGCTGATTAACCCTAGTAGCGCTCTAGAAATGTTAAGTAGTAGTAGTAGTAGACCTTGCCACACTCAAAGGAAAGTATTTGAGAATCATTATATTTCTTTTCTGTTCTCTATCAATTTGGTTACTAATAGCATGTGTTGACATGCTTTTATATTTACAGTAGCCGGCACTGGCATTAACACCCAATAGGACTCTAATGGAAAGTAATTTTAAAGAACATAAGACAGCCATACTGGGTCGACCAATGGTCCATCTATCCCAGTATCCTGCTTCCAACAGTAACCAATCCAGGTTACAAGTACCTGGCAGAACCCAATTAATAGCAACATTATATGCTACCAATCCTGGGGCAAGCAAAGGCTTCCCCATGTCCATCTCAATAACAGACTATAGACTTTTCCTCAAGGAACTTGTCCAAACTTTTTTAAACCCAGATATGCTAACCGCTGTTACCACATCCTCAGTCCAATGAGTTTGTAGGGTACCTCTCTCTTATCTGTACCCTTCTCCTCTACTGCCAACTCCAACTTCATATCCTTTTATCTGCTGCACCATCTGCCTGGAATAGACTTCCTGAATCAGTATGTCAAGCTCCAGCTCTGGCCGTCTTCAAATCTAGGATAAAAGCCCACCTTTTTTGAGGCTGCTTTTAACTCCTAACTCCACTTATTTAGTACTCATGTCTGTTTATCATTCCACCTTAAATATTTCCCTTGTCCCTTATTTGTCCTGTTTGTCTGCCTTGATTAGATTGTAAGCTCTGTCGAGCAGGGACTGTCTCTTACATGTTCAGCGTACAGTGCTATGTATTTCTAGTCATGCTACAGAAAAGATAAGTAACAGGAGTAGAGTTCCAGAGCTTGACAATTCTTTGAGTGAAAAAATATTTCTTTCTACTTGTTTAAAAATATTTCCATGTAATTTCATTGAATGTCCTCTGGTCCTTTGTACTTTTTGAGAGTGAAAAATCAATTCACTTTTACCTGTTTTACACCACTTAGGATTTTGTAAACGTCAATTACATCTTTTCCAAGCTGAAGAGCCTTAACCTCTTTAGCCTTTCCTCATATGGGAAGAGTTCCATCCCCTTTATCATTTTGGTCACCCTTCTTTGAACCTTTACTAATTCCGTTATATCTTTTTTGAGATGCAGCAATCAGAATTGAACGCAATACTCAAGGTGAGGTCACACCATGGAGCGATACAGAGGCATTATAATATTCTTGGTCTTATTTTGCATCCCTTTCCTAATAATTCTAGCATCCTGTTTGCCTTTTTCACTGCCACCACACACTGTGCAGAAAATTTCAGTGTATTGTCTACAATTGTCAGGTCTCTCGGGGAAATGTGAGCCCTTGGGCCGCTGTCACGGAGGTGGCAGCAGCAGGCAAAACCACCCAACAGGAGACAGGCAACCCTAAGACGGGCTGAAGTAGACAGGACTGGAGTGGCTGGGCTGGAGCTGAAGAGGAAAGCAACAAGGAATCCAGGAACAATGTCCTACAGCAGGGTTAGGCTTGAGAAGCAGGATACAGGATACTCAATACAGGCTTCTCCCACAGGATTCAGGAAACTGGCACAGCTAGACTGGATCCGGGTTCACCCAAACACTAGGCAGGCAGGGTGTCCATGGAAGCCTAGCTTGGCAGGAAAGAGGACACAGGAGCTACATACAAGCTAAGCTCAAGGGAATGGGAATGACAGATACGCTTGCCAGAGGAAGGGTTAGACTGGAGCTACAGTAGCTAACAGATAGAAAGGAGAGAAATGGCTGCAGCAACAGCCGCTAACCAAACCTCAGACAGGGAGCAGCGCCACTGCACAGGGATAACGAAAGGCTAGAAGCCCAACAGAGAATAATATACACAGAAAGGCTGAAAGCCTACAGGTCAGAGAGATACACCCAGAAGGCGAGAAGCCCACAGAAAGGCTGGAAACCCCCAGGCCGCAGTAATACACCCAGAAGGCTGGAAGCCCACAGATAAAAGGGATATACGCAGATAGACTGGAGGGCCCTCAGAGCAATGGGCACAGAAGAGCTGGAAGCCCACAGAGCATAGACACAGAAGAGCTGGAAGCCACGCACAATAGACCACGAAGGGCTGTAAGCCCACAGCGCAATAGACCACGAAGGGCTGAAGCCCACGCGCAATAGACCAGAGGGATAGAAAGCCCACAGAGCAATATAACCCTGAGCCAGAAGGCAAGGCCACTGGGGATAGTAACTAGCAAAGCAGAAGGTCTGGAAGCCACAAGAAAAGACAAGGAAAGCTAACTGTGCAAACAGCACACTAACTCGGACCTAAGGCACTGCGGAGGCATTGGCAATGCAAAGGCACTGAAGACTAGAACACCAGTTCCTTAAGAAGGCCCTGACAGATGATGTCACCCCTTCAGGCCACAGGCAGGGAGCATACAGAAGCCCAGCGAGACCTAACCCACACAGGTGTATCTAGTGAGATAATTAGTGACAGGCTGAAGCAGCCAGCCCACCCAGCCTGAAACAGAGCTACCTCTGGAACAGCCCACTGGAAGTACGAGAGGCCCAATACACACAAGTGTAGAGTAGGGCCTTCTCTCCAAGTGCACAGAGTTCCAGGTGCTTTGGCTAGGATCAGCGACCCTCAGGGGGAGGAGTGCTGGCTTCGGCCTAACACCGGTAAGCTTTTCCTCAGCTGAGAGGTGCCCACCTCTACCACCGGCTGCCTTTCAGGTGCTGTGGAGGACTTGCAGCTCATCTGCATATCCTTACAGCTTCTTCTCCGGGGTGACACCCAGGTCCACCCCGATCCACTCAGGGCCTCCGCTCTAGGTGCCCAGCGCTCTCACCAGGTGCTGTGGAGGACTTGCAGCCCTTCTGCATTTCCTCACAGCTGTATCCGGGGTGACTCCAGTTCCACCCCGATCTTCCCAGGGCCTTCTCTCCAAGTGCACAGAGCTTCCAGGTGCTTTTGGCTAGGATCAGGCGACCTCAGGGGAGGAATGCTGGCTTCGGCCTAACCCCTGGTAAGCCTTTCCTCAGCTGAGAGGTGCCCACCTCTACCACCGGCTGCCTTTCAGGTGCTGTGGAGGACTTGCAGCTCATCTACATATCCTTACAGCCTTCTCCGGGTGACACCCAGGTCCACCCCGATCCACTCAGGGCCTCCGCTCTAGTGCCCAGCGCTCCACCAGGTGCTGTGGAGACTTGCAGCCCTTCTGCATTTCCTCACAGCTGTATCCCGGGGTGACTCCCAGTTCCACCCCGATCTTCCCAGGCCTTCTCCTCCAAGTGCACAGAGTTTCCAGGTGCTTTGTGGCTAGGATCAGCGACCCTCAGGGGGAGGAATGCTGGCTTCAGCCTAACCCCTGTAAGCCTTTCCTCAGCTGAGAGGTGCCCACCTCTACCACCGGCTGCCTTTCAGGTGCTGTGGAGGACTTGCAGCTCATCTGCATATCCTTACAGCTCATCTGCATATCCTTACAGCCTTCTCCGGTTTTCCAGTTGCTAAAGTACCTTAATCGTTTATGGCCCTATTCACATTCTCTTCCTAGCTCTGTCCCTTCCTAATCTTTTCCCTCACCCCCTACCTCTCTCCGCTACAGGAACTCACTTCCCATCCATTGACTTCATCACCTCACCTTCTCTCCTACCCTCTTCCTCCCTCTTGGCTTTTAATCTCCGTCTCTTTCTTCCCTCCATTTTGCCTTCCCCATTCACCTAAATACCTCTCGTCTTCGACGCCTTCGTGGCCACACCTCTCCTACTCTCCTCCGCTCTCTTTTACCTCCTTCTCTTACTCTCAGCTGGTGACATCAATCCCAATCCTGCCCTCCTCACCAACTATTATCCAAACTCTACAGATCTCACCGTGACCTCTCTAACCTCATCTCTATTCCTCTACTCCCCTCCTCTTCTCTGCCCTTCTCTTGCGCCCTATGGAATGCCCGCTCTATCTGTAACAACTCCCCTATATCCAGGACCCTCTTTATCTCGCGTCACCTCCATCTGCTCGCCATAACAGAAACCTGGCTCTGCCCTGAGTGACTCTGCTTCAGTCGCAGCCCTGGCCATGGCGGTCATCTATTTTCACATACTCCTCGCCCTGCTGGCCGTGGGGGCGGTGTTGGAGACTACTTCTCTCTCCTCCCTCCAGATTTCAACCCCTTCTTCCACCTCAATCTCACTGCGTTTTCCTCCTTGAAGTCCACTCTATCCGCCTTTTCTCTCCTCTGCCTCTTCGAATAGCAGTCATTTATCGTCCCCCTGATAAGTCCCTTTCATCCTTTCTCAGTGACTTTGACGCCTGGCTTGCCTTCTTCCATGATCCTTCCTTCCCCTCTCTCATCCTTGGTGACTTTAATATTCCTGCTAATGATCCTTCCAACTCTTATATTTCCAAGTTACTCGCTTTAACGTCGTCCTTTAATCTCCAACTATGCTCCACCTCCCCCACTCATCAAAATGGTCACTGTCTTGATCTCATCTTCTCCTCCAACTGTTCACCTTCTAGTTTCCTTGCCTCTGATCATCCCTCCTCTGATCACCATCTTATAACTTTCACACTTAAATCTCCTCCCTCCCAGTCCCGTCCTATCCTATCTAATTTATCTAGGAATCTTCATGATATTGACCCTTCATCTCTATCCTCCCATGTTTCAAACCTCCTCTCTACTGTGGCACCATCCATGTCTGTCAACGAGGCTGTTTCTTCTTACAACAATACTCTATCCTCTGCCTTAGACACTCTTGCACCTTTGATGACCCGCCCTGTAAGGCGTACAAAACCCCAACCTTGGCTGACTTCTAATATCCGCTACCTACGTTCCTGTACCCGCTCCGCCGAACGCCTCTGGCGGAAATCTCGGGCCCTTGCTGATTTCTTACACTTTAAGTTCATGCTGACCTCCTTCCAATCTGCTCTTTTACGTGCCAAACAGGATTATTATATCCAACTGACCAACTCTCTTGGCTCTAATCCTCGACTTCTCTTCACCACATTGAACTCTCTCCTCAAGGTGCCCCCTCCCCCAACTCCCCCTTCATTATCTCCTCAGACCCTTGCTGAATTCTTTCACAACAAGGTTCAAAAGATAAACCTTGCTTTCTCTACCTCACCAGCTCTCCCTCCACTAGTCCGTTCCCCTCGCTCTCCTTCCCCTCATTCCCTTTCCTCCTTTCCTGAAGTTACTATTGAGGAAACTACACTTCTCCTTTCTTCCTCAAAATGTACCACCTGTTCCTCTGATCCCATTCCCACCCACCTTCTTAATACCATCTCTCCTACTCTTATTCCTTTTATCTGTCACATTCTCAACCTCTCACTTGCCACTGCGACTGTCCCTGCTGCCTTTAAACATGCTGTGGTCACACCTCTCCTTAAGAAGCCTTCACTTGACCCTACTTGTCCCTCTAATTACCGACCCATCTCCCTCCTTCCTTTTCTCTCCAAATTACTTGAGCGTGCTGTTCACCGCCACTGCCTTGATTTTCTCTCCTCACATGCTATTCTTGACCCACTACAATCTGGTTTTCGCCCTCTCCACTCAACTGAAACTGCGCTTACTAAAGTCTCCAATGACCTATTACTGGCTAAATCCAGAGGTCAATATTCCATCCTCATTCTTCTTGATCTTTCCGCTGCTTTTGACACTGTCGATCACTGCATACTTCTCGATACCCTGTCCTCACTTGGATTCCAGGGCTCTGTCCTTTCCTGGTTCTCTTCCTACCTCTCCCTCCGCACCTTTAGTGTTCACTCTGGTGGATCCTCTTCTACTTCTATCCCTCTGCCTGTCGGCGTACCTCAGGGTTCTGTTCTTGGTCCCCTCCTCTTTTCTATCTACACTTCTTCCCTTGGTTCATTAATCTCATCCCATGGCTTTTCCTACCATCTCTATGCTGATGACTCCCAAATCTACCTTTCTACCCCTGATATCTCACCTTGCATCCAAACCAAAGTTTCAGCGTGCTTGTCTGACATTGCTGCCTGGATGTCTCAACGCCACCTGAAATTAAATATGATCAAAACCGAGCTTCTCATTTTCCCCCCCAAACCCACCTCCCCGCTCCCCCCATTTTCTATTTCTGTTGATGGCTCTCTCATTCTCCCTGTCTCCTCAGCTCGAAACCTTGGGGTCATCTTTGATTCTTCTCTCTCCTTCTCTGCTCATATCCAGCAGACCGCCAAGACCTGTCGTTTCTTTCTTTACAACATCCGTAAAATCCGCCCCTTTCTTTCCGAGCACTCTACCAAAACCCTCATCCACACCCTTGTCACCTCTCGTTTAGACTACTGCAATCTGCTTCTTGCTGGCCTCCCACTTAGTCACCTCTCCCCTCTCCAGTCGGTTCAAAACTCTGCTGCCCGTCTCATCTTCCGCCAGGGTCGCTTTACTCATACTACCCCTCTCCTCAAGACCCTTCACTGGCTCCCTATCCGTTTTCGCATCCTGTTCAAACTTCTTCTACTAACCTATAAATGTACTCACTCTGCTGCTCCCCAGTATCTCTCCACACTTGTCCTTCCCTACACCCCTTCCCGTGCACTCCGCTCCATGGATAAATCCTTCTTATCTGTTCCCTTCTCCACTACTGCCAACTCCAGGCTTCGTGCCTTCTGTCTCGCTGCACCCTACGCCTGGAATAAACTTCCTGAGCCCCTACGTCTTGCCCCATCCTTGGCCACCTTTAAATCTAGACTGAAAGCCCACCTCTTTAACATTGCTTTTGACTCGTAACCACTTGTAACCACTCGCCTCCACCTACCCTCCTCTCTTCCTTCCCGTTCACATTAATTGATTTGATTTGCTTACTTTATTTATTTTTTGTCTATTAGATTGTAAGCTCTTTGAGCAGGGACTGTCTTTTTTCTATGTTTGTGCAGCGCTGCGTATGCCTTGTAGCGCTACAGAAATGCTAAATAGTAGTAGTAGTAGTAGTAGTAGTAGTGAAGCAATTAAAGCAGCCAGCCCACAGAGATAGAGCTAACTCAGGAACAGTATACTGAAGCACAGAGAGGTTAAACCCACACAGGTGCAGTATACTGAGGCAATCAGCGCCATGCTGGAAGTGGCCAGCACCCAGAGACAGAAACAGAGCCAACTCAGAAGTAGACAGAAACCAGCACAGACACTGAATCCCAGAAATAGGGTAAGTCTGAGGGTGGTCACGACCACAGACGTGACAACAATGACACCTAGATCGTTTTCTTTTTCCACTTTAAATTTCATCTGCCATTTGGATGCCCAGACTTCCAGTTTCCTAAGGTCTTCCTGCAATTTTTCACAATCCGAATGTGTTTTGATAACTTTGAATAGTTTTATGTCATATGAAAATGTAATCACCTCACTCGTCGTTCCGATTTCCAGATCATTTATAATAGAGAGGTGTGGTAGCCGTGTTAGTCCACTCTTAAAGGTTATCAATAGAAATCAAACAAAATAAAACATGGAAAAGAAAATAAGATGATACCTTTTTTATTGAACATAACTTAATACATTTCTTGATTAGCTTTCGAAGGTTGCCCTTCTTTGTCAAATCTGACGAAGAAGGGCAACCTTCGAAAGCTAATCAAGAAATGTATTAAGTTATGTCCAATAAAAAAGGTATTATCTTATTTTCTTTTCCATGTTTTATTTTGTTTGATTTCAATTGATAACCAGATCATTTATAAAATAAGCACCGATCCCAGTACAGATCTCTGCGGCACTCCACTATTCACCCTCCTCCGTTGAGAAAAAATGGCCATTTAACCCTACCCTCTGTGTTCTGTCCAGTAACCAATTCCTAATTTATAGAAGGACATTGCCTCCTATCCCATGATTTTTTAATCTTCTCAGGAGTCTCATGAGTAAATTTGTCAAAAGCTTTCTGAAAATCTAGATACACTACATCAACTGGCTAACCACTATTCACATGTTTATTCATGCCTTCAAAGAAATGAAGCAAATTGGTGAGGCAAGACCTCCCTTGGCAGAACCCATGCTGACTCTGTTCCTATTCAACCATGTTTGTCTATGTATTCCATAATTTTATTCTTTATAATTGTTTCCACTATTTTGTCTGACACTGAAGTCAGGCTTACCGGTCTGTAATTTCCCGGATCACCCCTGGAATCCTTTTTAAAAATTGGTTTTACATTGCTCACCCTCCAATTTTAGAACAGGGAGCCTTTAAAAATTCTCTAGAATACACATATTTTATTTCTCATTTCTGAAGATAACAGAGGTGCTTATGTGCCTTTACAAAATGGGCTCCTCTAATAATCCCCGATAGTGTGTAAATGCTGCCACACAAACTTACACCTGCTCCAAGGCAGATGTGATATGTATATACTGTATGCATGGGCTGGTGGTTGGGAGGTGGGCCTGGTTCTGGACAGACTTCTATGGTCTGTGCCCTAAAAATGGCAGAAACAAATCAAGGTCAGGTAAACACATAAAGTAGCACATATGAGTTTATCTTGTTGGGCAGACTAGATGGACCGTGCAGGTCTTTTTCTGCCATCATCTACTATGTTACTACGTTACTATGTACATTTATTTATTTATTTCCTGCATTTATATCCCACTTTAAATCAAAGTGGGTTAAAATCAAACATTCATAATTTAAAATATATAAACAAATACATATAAGACCACATCAATCCACCCTCCAATAAAATTCTTAGAACCAATTTGAGTTCTCTCCAAATGACTGCTTGCTTCCAGCCTGAAATTAGCCCTCCAGGAGAACTTTTACAAAACAATGAGTTTTCAAATATTTCTTAACTGTTGTCTATTCACACAAAGTCCTGGAAGCTTATTCCGAATAGTAGGTCCAGCAAGTTCATACACTGCAGCTCCCCCCCAAACTATACCCAGGAAACACGTACACATAGATTGAGCAAATGAATACATCCTCCTGACAGCACACCACTTGTACTGTTCCCCCCCCCCCCCTTTCTGTGGAAAAGTGGGACTCCTGCATGCAGGCTTGGACCAAGACAATCATCCATTTCTCAAATTTGCTAATTCTGAGAGATTTTAATGTGCATGTTGATAATCCTTTTGACAACAAGGCAAGATCTTTCTGGATCTTCTTAAATGAGCTCTCCCTTCAGCAATGGATCTCCTTCCCAACTCATATAGCTGGGCATACTTTAGACCTCCTTCTTATCCTGCACAACTCTCCTATCACTCTGAGCTCATTAACTTCTTTCCCTATGTCTTGGTCAAACCATCTCCTTCTACACTTCGACCTCATCACATCACCTAGTACTCAGGCGCTACCACCTCCCTCTGGACGCTGGACTAGAAACCTCTCCCGCGGGACCACGTGACAAGATGGCGGCACGTTAGTTTGTGGCTTGTGTGAGCTCCGGAGTTTAGCTTGCCGAAAACTCTTACCTTCTAAGAATGCCCCATACAAAGCGTAAGGGAATGGTTAAGGCAGGAACCTCGACACCCAGGCCTTCCATAGGGCAGCAAACAATGGAGAGATACGCCACAACGGCACCTACCCAGGTTTCCGGAGATAGTCCTGCAACCTCTCTGGAAGGAGACCATGAGGGTATGGGACTCAACGTCACTCTTTCTCCCCCGGAACTCAAGCCACCGCCCCAACCCGAAGGGCGCCTTCTCCAGACGGGGTTCTTGCGACCGGGATCGGGTGCACAAGGACCCGTGGATCGAGGAATGGAGACGGCGAAACCCGATGGAGGGAAGAAGGGAGGAATCCCTACTCCTGAGCTGAGAGCTCTAGTTGTTAAACCTGGGGCGGTGACGCTGGAGAGTATTTGGGAAGCTCTCCAGCGTTTGGACATCTCAGTAGCCAATTCTACAAAAGAAATCTCATCTCTTGTGAGTAAAGTAGATTCACTTTATAACACTATGGAAAATACAAAACAAGAATTTGCTTCTCAATTGGTGGAAGTTAAACAAGAAATGAAGATTCTACAGGAATTTAATTCAACAACTGTTAAAGATAAGACTTTTATTCATCGGAAAATAGAACAGATTGAAAACTTTCACCGCAGACTAACATTACGTTTTTTGAACTTTCCAAAGTCCTTAGTGGTTAGCCCATTAGAAGCATTTAAGAAATATCTACAAGAAACTTTACATTATTCTCCTGAAATGTTTCCCCCGATAAGTAAGATATACTATATTCAATCAAAAAAAGTGTATGAAATTCAATCAGGATTACAAACCATTGAATCTTTAAATCAAAATAAGGACAGTTTGAATTTATCTGAGCTTCTAGAGACTTCTATGACCGAGGATTCTGAAAGATGTACTTTAATAGTGACTTTTGTATTTAAGCAAGACTTAGAATCAGTTAAACGTTTATACTTTAGAAATGCAAAAGCCCTTTTTTTGGGCAAAAAGGTATGGATGTTCCCAGATGTGACTAAACCTACTCAAGAGCGACGGAAAGTTTTCTTAGCTCTTAGAGCTGAAACATTAGCTCTGGGGGCATCATTTTATCTTAATTACCCCTGTAAGTGTGTGGTAAAGTACCTAGGGATAAAGTACATATTCTTTCAACCTGAACATCTTAGTGAATTTGTTAAAGTTAAGAAATTGGCTACTGGTTAATACCAGCTTCTAGTTGAGAATAATGTTTAGACGGATAGGTGCGTGTTAAGCTATACATTTGCTATAATGTTTTTTTCTTTTCTTCTTAAGACTTCTGTTATTTTCCTTTCATGTGATCCCCCATTCTTGTGGTCTAAGGAAGATGAGGAAAAAATTTTCTTTATTATTTGCATGTTATGATTTCAAAATATGTATCTGTATGCCTACTCAGTTTATAAATGGCTTGTAAAAAATTCTAAAATGGAAAAAAAAAAAAAAAGAAACCTCTCCCGCATTGATGTCAATTCCATCCACCATTCCTCTTACTTTTTCCTCTACTTCTCTAGATGATCAAGTCAAGGGGCCTGGCATTCCACTCTTGAAAGGGGCCTTGATTCAATTGCCCCAAAACAATTTCTTGTTCCCAGACACCTCTCGTGGCCAACTTGGTATCTGCTAATCTCTAGTTTACTTAAATGTCAGTATTGTCGTGCAGAGAGACTCTGGAAAAAAGTCAAAATCCACTAATGACTTACAGAAATGCAGGGCTCTCCACCATGAATACAACCTTCATCTCAGGAGAACAAAAAGTCATATATCTGTGGTAGCCTTTTGAAATTCACCCAACCCTCAAGAGACCTTTTTTCAATCTATCAACAAATGCTGTTCCCCACCATTCTTGATTATGTCTTGCCCTGCTCCCTCTGCGGAGATCTTCCCTCTTCTTGCTAAACAAATCAAGTCTCTGCTCAAACCCTTTCCCCCCCTACCAATCTCTTCACCCCTGGCGTCTCCTTCTTCAGAAATTGGTCCCTTCCACCCCAGTCTGGCATTGCTGTTTGGTCTACCTTCTAACCGCAATCCTTTCAGTCTCTGAAAGTCATAATGACCTCAGGGAGGACCACTTTCTGTCAAACCGATCTGATTCCTGCATCCTTGTTTAAAAACCCTGCATTAGGTCTACTCCCCACATTTCTATCAATGATCAATTTAAGCCTCTCTATCGGCCAGTTCCCAGATCTTTGGAAATTAGGTATAGTCCATCCCATTTTAAAGAAAGCAACTTTGGATCCTGCAATAGCCAGTCATTATCGTCTAGTTTCCAATCTCACTTTTATATCTAAAGTCCTTGAAAAAGTAGTTTTCCAACAGCTCTCTGATTTCTCAGATAAGACTCTTGACTTACACTCTCGTCAGGCTGGCTTGAGATCTAATTATAGTACCAAAACAATTTTGGCAGCTCTTTTAAAGTGAATTCATTCTCACTTTGATCAACATAAACAGTTTTGGCAGTTTTCCATGGACCTCTCTGCTACTTTCAATCTTGTCCATCACTCTTTTCTAATTTCTCGCCTATATTGAATGGGTATCTCTGGTATGGTTCTTTCATGGTTCACGTTCCTTTCTATCTAAATGCTCATTTCAGGTTGTTACACTACCTCCACCTCTCTCAAGAGGGATGTCCACTGTGGAGTTCCCCGGGATCAATCCTCTCCTCTTTACTTTTCAGGTCCTTTACCTAAGCCCTCTGGCTGCACTCATTCAGTCATTGGTATATCCGTATATTTCTATGCAAATGATATCCTTATGCTCTATCCAACTTGCACCGTTTCTTTCTCAATTTCTCCTCTTCAAACCTGTTCAGATTCTGTTGCTACCTGCCTTTTTAACCACCAATTAGTCCTCAAAGTTGACAAGACTGTAGCTTGTTGGTTCTCAAATTCTGTTATCCTCACCCCCCCCCCCCCCTCCTATTTCCTTCTTTGAAACAGTGACCTCTCTGGTCTCACATTTTCACTATCTGGGGGTAATTCTGGACTCTTCACTCTCATTTTTGCCACATATCTCACACCTGCCAAGGCTTTGCTTTTTCATGTTTTGACAGTTGTGGACTATCTGCCATCTTTTTGACTATGATAATTTCCCACACTTCTTTCTTACGTCCCGTCTTGACTATTGTAATATCATTACTCAGGCTTACCTCATTCTGCTCTTAAGAAGCTACAAACTTTACAGAACACAGTCATCAGACTACTTTTGCCATGCCCACTGCTTTGATCACACATCCCCCTTACTAAAACAGCATCACTGGCTTCCGTGGAATATTGGATCATTTACAAAGTCACCCTTCTGACGTTAAGCTTTCAAGTTAGGTACCCCCAATTATCTCTCCCACCTTACTACCCTTATTACTCTCCTGGAAGGGTCCTCTGTTCCTTAAATGACCACTGCCTTGTTCTACCAAGCCCCAAAGTTTACCCAGCTAGAAAACAACCAGACATCATGCTTCTTCTTCCTGTCTCCCCACATTTGGAATTCCCTGCCCCCTTTCCTGCATAGTGATCTGTCTTCTCCAAAGCTTTAAGGCAATCTGAAAGCTTGGCTTTCCAGACAAGTCTTTGGGGATTAGGGTTTCCCAGGGACTGCAGCCAGTCAGTCAGGTTGAGTCACCCCTGCCTTTGATTGTGTTTTAATGCCCTTCTTCTGTGTGTCTGTACCTCTCTTCTTTTTTCTCTGTGCTTGCTTATATGGTTCTATCATTATTTGTAGTTCCTTTTCTTTTATGTTTTTTAGTTTTTGCACACTGCCTCGCTCAGGCAGCTAGGGTGGTTAAGAACATTCAATAACTATAAAATAGAACTATATCTACAGCAGCACAGTTTTATAAGAGGCCTTTTCCACATGCAAAACATGCTATACATATTTGTAAAGAAAAAAAAAAGGTAAAAGACAGAAAGATGGATGGTTTATAAGTTTGTATTTAAGACAAAGAGGGGCATTTTCAATATGGCATCTAAATCCCACTTGAAATTGGATGCTTTCAGCAAAACATCTAAATCTGACTTTAGATGTCCTTGCTGAAAACATCAACATTTCAAGTGAGAACATGGCCATTTTCGAACCTGAAGAACGTCTATCTTTTTGCTTCTAAAATTCCATTTCCTAGACGTTTTCCTAGACATTTTATGCTTAGTGCATCTATCTTTTTGGACAGTTTGGAAAAAAAAAAGGTCCAAGTGAAAAATGCACAAATCTAGCCATTGGGACGTTGGAGGAGCCAGCATTCTTAGTAGACTGGCCAACGTGGCCGCACAGACATCTCAGCAGAACAATTGGACACCCTAGGAGGCACTGCTAGGAGGCATTCCATGTGCTGGACCTGAACCAAAATACAGCTGATTTCTGATTATTTTATTCTAATTTCTCACTTTTGGCTATAGTTTAGCTACCTGATATATCTATTCTCTGGAATTTAATGCTTACTGCTTAATTAATTTGTCCTGTGAATCTGTATTGTGGTGCACTTCTCTGTCTTCTAACCCTGTCCCCCCCTCACAAAAAGACAAAAACACAACAACAAAAAATAATAACCTCTTTCCTTTCCTGCCTAGCTCTTTAGAGGATAAACTCAGTCTCCCAACTGGTTATAATTGTGCATTTACATTGATGAAAACTGCTATAATTATTGGGAATATTTAGATTTATTTACTAAGGAAAGTTATATTCTAGTGGAATTTAAGAGTTAAATCAACTGAAAATTGTTTGATCAGACTGTATCAGTTCTGTCATACCTAGAGAACTTTTTTTGATACAGCACTTGGCTGATTCACGGAAGAGAGTGTGTATGAACAACTTGAAAATCTAAAGGTGGCCAAAGCCATGGGACCGAACGGGATCCACCTCAGGATATTGAGGGAGCTCAGAGAGGTTCTGGCGGGTCCTCTTAAAGATTGGTTTAATAAATCCTTGGAGATGGAAGAGGTTCCATGGGGATTGGAGAAGAACGGATGTGGTCCCTCTTCACAAAAGTGGTGATAGGGAAGAAGCTGGAAACTACAGACCGGTAAGCCTCACTTCTGTTATTGGAAAAGTAATGGAAGCAATGCTGAAGGAAAGGATAGTGACTTTCCTGGAAGCCAATAAGTTGTAAGATCCGTGACACAGAGTGGGACACCCCGGAGGGAGGGTGAAAAACATGAAAAAGGATCTGCATTAGCTAGAAGAATGGTCTAAGGATGACAAAATTAAATGCAAAGAATTGCAAAGTGATGCACTTAGGGAGTAGAAATCCACAGGAAACGTATGTGTTAGGTGGTGAGAGTCTGATATGTACAGACGGGGAGAGGGATCTTGGGGTGATAGTATCTGAGGATCTGAAGGCGACGAAACAGTGTGACAAGGCGGTGGCCGTAGCCAGAAGATTGCTAGGCTGTATAGAGAGAGGTGTGACCAGCAGAAGAAAGGAGGTGTTGATGCTCCTGTACAAGTTGTTGGTGAGGCCCCACTTGGAGTATTGTGTTCACTTTTAGAGGCCGTACCTTGCTAAGGAAGTAAAAAGAATTGAAGCGGTGCAAAGAAAAGCTACAAAAATGGTATGGGATTTGCGTTGCAAACCATACAATATTTGAACCATACAATATTTGAAGATCTGTATATCACCCCTGTTTCTCCTTTCCTCCAAGGTATACATGTTCAGGTCAGCAAGTCTCTCCTACAGATCTTCAAATATTTGAAAGGTATTAATCCGCAAACGAACCTTTTCCAGGATGGGAAGGCGGTAGAACTAGAGGACATGAAATGAGATTGAAGGGGGGGCAGACTGAAGAAAAATGTCAGGAAGTATTTTTTCACGGAGAGAGTGGTGGATACTTGGAATGCCCTCCTGCGGGAGGTGGTGGTGATGAAAACGGTAACAAAAAATGCGTGGGATAAACATAAAGGAATCCTGTTCAGAAGGAATGGATCCTCAGAAGCTTAGTAGAGATTGGGTGGCAACACCAGTGGTGGGAGGCGGGGCTAGTGCTGGGCAGACTTCTAAGGTCTGTGCCCTGAAAATGGCAGATACAAATCAAGGTCAGGTATACACATAAAGTAGCACATATGAGTTTATCTTGTTGGGCAGACTGGATGGACCGTACAGGTCTTTCTCTGCCGTCATCTAGTATGTTACTGCAATGGACTTCACAAAAAAGGTCCTAGGTACACATCTCACCCTTACCCCCTTATATTGTATGGTGAGCCCTCCAAAACCCACCAAAAATGTACTGTAACCAACTATACACCACTACAGTACCCTTATGGCTGCAGGTGTCACCTATATATATATATATAAGTACAGTAGATTTTTGGGGGGTTTTGGGGGGGCTGGCACTTTGAGTTGAAGCAGGCTCACGAGACTTCTGCAGAAGTCTTGCAAGATCACTCTCAGCAGTCATTTTGAATTGGCACCGATAAGGGAGGGAGCTAGACAGTCTGCAGCCATTCTGGCCAGGAAAGAGGGGGCTCTTTCCTGCCCCGAAGAGGTCACCTAGACCACCAGGGCAGTACAGTAAGGGGAGGGGAGGATAAGACACACTTAGGAGGTTTGACGGGGGCGGGTGAGGTGGTATGTGACAG
This sequence comes from Microcaecilia unicolor, assembly GCF_901765095.1. Classification (NCBI taxonomy): domain Eukaryota; kingdom Metazoa; phylum Chordata; class Amphibia; order Gymnophiona; family Siphonopidae; genus Microcaecilia; species Microcaecilia unicolor. Next base: position 152,123,257 of record NC_044039.1, on the reverse strand, counting down.
GGGCAGGGTGGGGGGTGTGGCGGGGCAGGGCATGTGTCCTCTTTTTGTTAGGAGCAAATATGGTAACCCTACCTGGGTCCCCTTTTCCACGGTACAGTGCACTGACTACTAGGCTACTCCAGGGACCTGCTTGCTGCTCTAATAGGCCTGGCTGTAACATCTGAAGCTGTCATAGAGGCTGGTATGTACTGTTTCTTTCACATCTTTGGAGGGTGGGAGAGGGTCACTGACCACTAGGGGAGTATGGGGGGTTTCATTCCTTTATTCCTCCAGTTGTCATTCAGTTATTTATGGCACATTTTGCGGCTTAGTCATTATTAAAACCGGTCTAGACCAAAATATCCAATGTTTAGCCCTGAACATTTTTGTTTTGTTCCATTATGGCAGAAAAACATCCAAATGTTAGGAATGCCCAAATCTCGCTCTTAACAAGTCCCTGACACGCCTTCCTTGTGATTTGGATGCACTGCAGACGAACAGCATAGAAAAACATGTAAAATATGGGTTTCAAAAATAGTGATTTGGACATTTTTGCTAGAAAAATGTCCATCTGCCAGTTTGTCACTTTTTGGACATTTTTCTCTTTCAAAATGAGCCCCAAAGGTTTTTATTTTCCAGTTGCCTAGATTTCACAATGTGATTAAATCTGTAAACACTTTCAATATAACTTCATTGCTGTATTAACATTTGTATAGATCTGTAAACAATCAACAAGATAATTACATGGACACCACCACTTTACTTAGAAACTACAGGAGGTATTTTGAGCTTGTTGAATTGGAGAATGCATCACGATTATGTAGTATAGCAGCATTAAAAAAAAAACAAGTGATACATTTATTGACTTTTTTTTGTACTTTATAATCCTTATTCAACTGTAGCCACTGCTATATGGGAAGCCTTAGTCGAATAAAAGTCTCATGTCTCTGCCTGCTTGCCTTCAGGCACTGGGGTCTGCACGTATTTCCTGTAAACTTTGTACCTTTATAAGCTGTATATTGTTGCACAAAACATTTCACTGGAGCTCTTAAAGAATAGAACAACATGTGTCTGCAAAGAAAAGAATGGACTAAACCACCACCAACACCTCACCAAAAGACAACTTACTCTCACATTCCAGGTCACCACACTTCTTCAGCTCGGACAGAATCTTCTCACTCTGTAGACTTGTTAATAATGACACCAACAGAAACAAACTTCTCTGAGCCCCATACTGTGCCATACTTGAAAATGCAGAGAATGAAACCTGGGAATTGTCTAATTTGAACAGATGTATGATAGTTTTCTTAGTAGAAGTATCCAGTAGCATCCAGTATGTCAAAAGGTGTGTTAAGGTGCCATTTTCTTTCAGTTGTGGGTTTCACTCTGCCAGAGAGAGCTGTAAATCTGCAGAGTCAGGTGTCCAGGCTGCACACAGACAGAAGTAATAATTAACTAGAACAGGCTGTTTTGTGCTGCCCTGTCTCTTGCTGAACTTAGAGGCTATGCAATGTCCCTTCCAAATCAGTTTACCCAGGAGACTTTACCCTGCTACACTATAGATAATCACATTGCTTCTATTTGGGTTTCTGCCAGTACTTGTGACCTGGATTCTACTATTGGAAGCAGGATACTGGGCTAGATGGGCCATTGGTCTGACCTGAATGGCTATTCTTATGTTATCTTGTTACCTAACAAAGGGGGTCTTTACTAAGCCACGGTAGCATTTTTAGTACGCACTAATGATTAGCACGTGCTAAACCCTAGAGACACCCATAGGAATATATGGGCGTCTCTAGCATTTAGCGCACGCTTAGTTTTAGCGTGCCAAAAACGCTACTGCAGCTTAGTAAAAGGCTTAAGTCCTGGCAACTTCTGAGCACTGGAGAGCTCAACCTGAAAGGAAAGCTGGCTGTTACAGCTGAACATGCAAAACTAGGCTAAGGGTCTCCCTGGTGTTTCCTGCTGAGTTGTCATCTGGTTGTGACATCTGGTTTTGTCTTGCTGCACCCCACGCCTGAAATAGACTTCCAGAGCCTGTGCATCTAGCCCCGTCTTTGGCCGTTTTCAAGTCCAAACTTAAAGCCCACCTCTTTACCACTGCTTTTGACTCCTAACCACTACTCACTTGCCCTGTCCTTCAACCTCACCTATTATTCCCTTACCCTTAATTGTTCTGTTTACCTGTCTTATCTAGATTGGAAGCTCTTTGAGCAGCGACTGTCTTTTTTGTGTATGGTGTACAGCGCTGCGTATGCCTTGTAGCGCTATGGAAAAGATAAATAGTAGTAGTAGTGACATAAACAGATGCAAAATTATTTTGTCACTACTGATGAAACATGTCCCACCTGTGACAGCACTTTACAAAAGCAGAACACTGTATCAATGATTTTATACTGAGAATACTAAAAGGAAACTTTAAGACAATCCAGGAAAGACCTTTGAAGTCAGAATGATTAAATATTTTGACACCCACAAGACAGGACTTAAAGATCTGGGTTTTCTAGGCCATTATAAACCATAAAATTCTATTGCTTTGACACCCTCTTACCACTATGCATCTTTCCCTATCTCATCCACCCTGCTCCCATGTTTCTCACCTTACCTACCCCACCCTTTTCCTGCAAGATTGTCATTGGAATGCTTTGATGTTTCACTTATATATACTGTTATTTATTAACATTTGCTTATCTCTGATCTGAAGAAGGGTTACCTTCTAAAGCTAATCAAAAAAATGTGTCGCTAGTCCAGTATACAAGGATCATCTTATTTTCTTTTCTATGTTTTATTTTATTTCTGTTGACTACCTTTACAAGGGAAAATCTGCAGTTAGCACTTTGTTAATAAGGCCTACCACAATACACTGGAGTCCATGATGCAGAACCTCAACAGAAAAATATATAAGAACATTTAAGAATCATATATATATATATATATATATATATATATGGGTGGATGTTCAAATTGATGTAACTGAGCAGGAGAACCTCATGCCCGGTTAAGTCACTTGTGCCTACCTATCTGCTGATATTCAGCGGAGTGTATCCTGAAGTGTCAGGTGTGGCTCTAGCCAACTTTATTGGGCAGACTAAATGGACTCCCTTACCTTTTCTTGATGTACAAATTATTGCTTTGAGAATTATCTTAGACTCAAAGCTAACTTTCGTGTATCAAATGAACCGCTTGAGATCTATAAGGTCCTCATTGAGTCCTGTTAGCTATAGAATAATTGCACAAGCCATTCCAATACCTCAGTTAAATTATAGTAACTCGCTCTATTGCTTATTAACTGTGAAGCTGAAGAAGACGTTTCAACTGCTGGAAAATACTTTCACTAGATACAGTGAAGCTACTCCATTGTTTAATGACTTGCACTGGCTAAATATAGACAGATCATGGCTGGACAGATTCAGCTTCAGAATTTAGAGAACAAGGCCAGTGCTGAGCAGACTTCTATAGTCTGTGCCCGGATTGTTGCTGAACAGATTTGAATGGGTCGGAATGGAGCTTTTCAGGGGCTTTGATGACAACTTCTGAAAGTTTTAGAACAAGGACCGTGCCGGGCAGACTTTTACGGTCTATGCTCTGAAACTGGAAGGACAAATCAAGGTCAAATATACATATGAAGTATCACATCGTACCTTATGTAATGAGTTTATCTTGTTGGGCAGACGGAATGGTTCGTACAGGTCTTTATCTGCCATCATCTACTATGTAACTATGACAGCCATATAAATTTTAAACTTGAATGCCTAGCTTATCAACTTTTCAAAATTATTGGGGGTGCTAAGCTTAATGGAAATAACCCCTCCCTGGACACATACAAGGAATTTTCTCAATATTGGGGGTGCTCAAGCACCCACAGAGTTGGCTCCTATGTATAAAAGTATCAATGGGCTAAACCCTGAGAATAGCTCAATCTTTAATATTGTCAGGGAATGGTTTTTACTGAACATCCCTTTTACAAAAAAAATATAAATTGCAAATCAATTTGGTCATGCTCTTTCACTTTTCAAAGTGTTAAAGTCTGGAATAGTATTACAATTCAAATTCGACATGTTAATCTTATCTCTTCTTTAGAAAGGTTCTGAAAACCTATTTATTTTCACAGCAGCAATTGTAATTAGAACCAAGTGTTTTATTTTGTTAGACGGGAATAATGTTTATACTAGTCAGGCTAATACATATTACTATTAAAGAGTTCTGTTTTTTTATTGTTAATTCCTTCTTCTATGAAAAGTTTTTATTGTTTGCAATCCGCTCTGTAGCCTTCAGGTTAAAAGCAGAATAGAAATCTATTAATACAATACAAAGTTAGGCACCAGGATAATCCATGCTAAACTATCTGTTCTGCGCAGAACCACCTTTATAGAATACTAGCTTAGTGCAATTACGCCTCCCAAAAGCTGATGTAAATGCTTACACACAACTAATGGCAATTATTCTATCACATTGTGCCTAAATTCTGCTAACACCCCTGACCCTGTGGCCACGCCTCCATTGGAGCTGTGTGCTATGAAAATTAGGTGCATGTTATAGAATGGGGCATAGGGTAAATTCAAGTATAATTCCTAATGCTTGCCAATTAAGTGCATGTAATCACCAATTAAGCCAATTACTTTGCATGCTGATCTTGGATCCACTCACAAAACTGAGCACCCAACTTTGGGTGACATATACAGAATTCCCCCATCTCTCTGTTTAGCTCATGCCTTTTTAAATCCAATCATTGTTTATTATTGGTGCATGTGAAACTAAAGAAACAAAATTCAGTGTGTATATATATATATATATATATTTTTTTTTTTTTAATCTTATCACCATGTTAGAGCCTCAGTAATTACTCAGAGTCCTCAAAGGCTACCAACAGGCCAAGTTTTCCGGATATCCTACTGAATGTGCATGATAGATTTGCATAAAGTTAGTAAATGCATATTCATTAGGAATACCCTGAAAACCTGACCTATTGGCAGACCTCAAGTACTGGGAGAGAATACCAAGGGTTTAGAACAGGGATGCAGGAGGAGTTCAGGCCTTAAGTGCTGCAAACAGGCCAGGGTTGTCTGGATATCCCTAATGAATATGCATCTTCTCATACAAATATTACATTTTTTAAATTCTAAACACTGTGCTGTTCTTATACATATAGTTCAAACTCGCAACAGACATCATTGCACATCAGGTCACACCTTTTTATAGGGGCTCAAACATTAATACTAGTCTCTACATTTCTTTGAAGAATATATCATGCATTTTTCACAGTGCAGCTCAAACATCTCAGACATTTAAGCTGGACTGTGCTTAATGCATGAGATATATTCTCCAAAGAAATATAGAGACTAGTATTCCATGCTTGATCCCTTATAAAAAGGTGTGATCTGATGTGCAATGATGTCTGTTGCGAGTTTGAACTATATGTATTAGAACAGCAAAGTGTTTAGAATTTTAAGAATGTAATATTTGTATGAAGGGGATGTTTGGATATAATAAAGATTAAAAGATTTTGCAATAGTTGTTTTTATAACTGTGGTAGCTACCAGGAATACAACTACTATATTTTACCCTATTATTATTATGAATGAATAAGCATGAGATCTGCATCGATATAGTTGCATGCAATGGAGGTCATATCTCAAAACGTATTCATTAGGGATATCCTGGCCTGTTTGCAACACTTTGAGGACTGAACTCATGCATTGCTGAGGCTTGTACGATGAAGCACTTGAGGAAATGGTGCACGTTTTGTATTGGTATTTGGAATTTCAAGAAAAATAGCAGTCTGACAGATATTTTGTGTTTCTACTGATGTGGGGTGGGTTTTTTATTTTTTTTTTTTTGCCCCTACGTTTTAACATTCTTGTGTATTAGAACTTTTCAGCCCTCTCCAGAGGTACCTCTAGCTACTTGGATCTTTAGGATCACCACAGTAAATAAATGATAAAGATTTATGTAGTTGGTCTCCAATTATAAACAAATATCTCTCATGCATATTCATTGTGGTAATTCTAAAAACCCAACTGATTAGGCATTACCTCAAAGAGAAGGTTAATAAGCACTGTTATACCAAGGAGGTTTAGCTTTGAAAAATTTTTCTGTGTTCTAATGAATAATTTTTATTTGTATTTACATGTACTGAAATTTATGTTTATAAATTAAGGACATTTATTTGTTTTATATTTGAGATTATGTATGATTATTTAGGAAGACCCACATTTTTAAAAATTTTATTTCTAACCTTGTAATTCCCTCTATTTAGGACTTGCCATTTAATAAAAAAAAAAAGATCCTAAGACAACATTAACATCAAACACATTAGAGAATGAACTTAAGCAACTATGTGAAATGACCCAAACTTCACCTACTTTATTAAAGGCAACATAGGTGCCTTCATAACTTATACTGATATAATTACATTTAATGTACAAATGCTCTCACAAAAATTCACACCTGCCCTGTAGAAGTAAATGTGTGCATGTTCATGTATCTTTTTATAAGATATACTAGTAAAAAAGGCCCGTTTCTGAAACCAATGAAACGGGTGCTAGCAAGGTTTTCCTCAGAGTGTGTGTGTTTTACACAGTGTGTGTGAGAGTGAGTGTGTGTGACAGAGAGTGAGACTGGGTGCGACAGTGTGTGTGTGTGTGTGTGTGAGAATGAGAGTTAGTGGCAGGGCCCCCCCTTCCCCTCCCAGTTGCAGTGTTGTTCAGCCCCCTCCCTCCCTCCGTCTCCTACCAGTTGCAGTGTTGTTCAGCCCCCTCCCTCCCTCCCAGTTCTAGGGTTTTCCAACCCCCTCCCTCCCTCGCAGTTCTAGGGTCCTCAACCCCCCTCCCTCCCTCCCATTTCCCCCTCCCAGTTTTAGTGTTTTGCGTCCCAGTTGCAGTGTTTTCTCTCCCCCTCCCTCCCAGGTGTGTGGGGTGGGGGGAACCCCTGAAACAGCTTCAGAGAGATCTACTAAGACCTGCCGTCAGCATGAAAAATATATTGTAATAGACGTCAGATTTTCCCCATTACAAAACAGATAAAAGTCAACTGATGTGGCAGGTTAGAAAAGTATGACCACCAGTCGCAGTGTCCTCGCGCTCATAGTGCGGGAGACGGAGTGAAAGGGAGGAAGAAGAAAGAGAGCAAGAGAAAACCCCTTTCTCCACACAGCTTCCCTACCATTTAGCAAACAGTTGTTTCGCATCCTTACTGTGCAACCCACGACACAAAGTTCGCAGCATGTGGCCAAGATCCTTTCAGAGAGAAGAACAAGGTGACATGTGGTCCGTACCTTGCGCTTTAAATGTTTGTAGGGGGGCTTGCGGCGGCATTGTAGAGGCAACTAACTGCTTTTTTTATTTTCTTGTATCGTTACCCGCCCTCGACGTCATGACGTTTAGACACGAGGGTGGGGCGGGTGAGCGATGCTATTTGTTGTGTCATTGCTCCACCCTTGACGTCAATGATGTTTTGACACGAGGGCGGGGCAGACACTCATGGGGAAAATTCCGATCTACACCACCAAGGAAGTTGCAGACTTTGCAGCTTCCGGCTTCATTAGAATGTTGGGGTTATGAATTATGTGTGGATGGGGCGTGGCTGAGGGTGGGTCTATGAGTGACAGTGAGTGGTGCTGACAGCCTAGCCTACCAATAGTGCAGGGCTTCAGTGTTTCCCTGCCACAGAGTGAGCTTCAGAATGTTGGAGGTGAGAATTATTTATATAGACAAGTACACTGCAACTTCATCCATACTTTGCGTTTGGGGAATGTCTATACGCAAAGCACATGTTTATACCTGTGAGCCATTTTCCATACGTAAAACATGCTTGAAATGTAGAAACCCTTCAATAAAATTATTGGCACTACATTTCACTTTCTTCCTGCAGCTCATAACAACAAACCCAGTCTATTTGTATGAAGTCACACACTTGGCAAGGCCAGAGCCCTTGCTAAAACAGTCAGTCAGTTAGTAAGGCACAATCACACAGGATACACATTTGCTGGAATGATGTTCCTGAGGTTGGTCTCCAAGTCTTCTGCAGTCTGAAAGCAGACACCTTTACTCTTTCTCTCTCCCAACCCACAGCTGTTACTCTCCCCTCCCATCTCCTTTTCAGTGTGCCTTGGCTTGTTTGGATGATATATCACTCAATGGACAGGGCTGGAGCCCTTCAATGGAACACTCAGTCAATAAGAAGGCAAAAATCACCCCAATTTACTGGAATCAAACCCCTGAGACTGGTCTCCAGACCCTAAACACTGGCACTTAAGTTCCACAGATTTTAACCACACAAACAAGTAGAAGTATCCCCCTAACAACAAACCACAAAAAAAAAAAGTAACACAAAAGCAAAAAGTAGGAGGGGTAGACCAAATGTGTATCCAAACAGTGGGCTTATTAAAAACAGACGACACAAGGGACACTTTGTTTGGCACATTTCGCTTTGTGATACTTTGTTTTTCAGCGTGGTTTATGCTGTACCTCTGGATTTCTTAGCCTGTTTGTTTTTTTGTTATCATCAGTGGCTGAGATAATTTGACTTCAGTGGCAGGCGGTATAGGTACCGAAACACAGAACTGTGTTGTCTGTTTTTAATAAACCCACTGTTTTGATACACATTTGGTCCTGCCATTAAGCCTTGGACCAGCCCAACCTTAGTAAGCTCACAGAGTAGAATGGATAAAGGTTTGCCAATCAATACAACACAGTTCTCAACTCAGTCCGTGTGGCACACCCAGTAAGGTTTTCAAGATATTCATAATCAATAAACATGAACTATTTACATACAAAGGAGGCAGTACATGCATATCCATTGAGGATATCCTGAAAACCCAACTGGCTGGGTATGTCTCAAGCACTGGGTTCAGAACCACCGATACAGAGGACATGGATTTCCAGAAGAGCTACTTCATATGCCTCAGGAAACTAATAAGTCATGGGATAAGAGGCAACGTGTTACTATGGATTAACTGGTTAAAGGATAGGAAACAAAGAGTATACACAAAATGTTCAGTTGTATTTAACTTTTGGAACAGGAGTGGATACTCACATTTTGTACAACTCTGAGTATTCACATTTATCAAGTTCCATTACCATTCAAAGCCTCTGTTGCAGACCAAACATAAGATGTTCTAAGAAATGTTCACTTGTCATGGGTTTATAACCTTACTAGAAAAAAAAAATCAAAGTGCTTCTATTTGTTACAGCCAGACATTTTTGTCACTGAAAACACCACTTAATTTGAGATGTTATGTTAGGTGCAGTGTATTCATCTGTTGCAAGATAAAGTAACAAAGTGTTCCACACCTAATCTTTGGCATTTCAACAATAAAAAAAAGGGTTCTCTTGACTAGGTAAAAGGTATGGTCTTATCCAGAGTAATGAGTCTGCCCAGATATCAGAAGTTTATTTGCTTCCTGCGATTCTACAGGTCAAGCTTGGCATTCTGAAGTGTTGGCAAGTGTATCAATTTCTCTCTACGAACAAATTAGTCTCGGGCCCATGTCGCATGTCTGTGCTTCTATTCACCCCCCCCCCCCTTTTTTTTTTACCTAGTTGGTCTAATTCAAAGTTTAGAGCTGCCATCATCTTCTGTCCTACCTACTCAACGCCGTCACTCTCAAAGGCCTTCTCCTCCTTGCATTTATTCATTACTCATTCTTAGAACTCCATTCTCTCTCTAGGGCTTCTCTTTTATGATTCCTTATCTTTTGGTCATCTTTCAAATGTAGTCTGTAAACCTTTCTCTACTCTCAGAATGATTCACTCCGAGACCTGTTCTTGACATTCAAGTGTTAAAAGACATGTTCTATTAAGTGACTTCAGCGCATTCAAAATACTGTAGAGAGATGTGGTAGCCGTGTTAGTCCACTTCCAAAGGTAATCAATAGAAATAGAATACAATAAAACAGAGAAAAGAAAATAAGATGATACCTTTGTATTAAGTTAGTCCAATAAAAAAAAGGTATCATCTTATTTTCTTTTCTCTGTTTTATTTTATTCTATTTCTATTTTACCATGTGTTCGGCTTGAACAGCACTGCTTACCAGTTAGTTGTACAATCTAAAAATTCTGACTCTTACTCATAAGGCTCTCTTTATATTGGCTCACCTCTGTAACATCCTTTATTCTCATCTTCCCCCATGCTCCCTGCAATTATCTAACACCAATCCCCTCATTATTCCATCAGTCACCAAAGGCTCAATAGCACTGGTCCTTTTGGGGTTTTCTTAAGCTGTACAGCTCCTCCTCTGTGGAATCTGTTCCCAGTTCAACATCAGAGGCCTCTTTTAGAACATTTACGTGAACCCTTGAAACCTGACTTCTTACTCGTGCTTTTTAACTCTTGTCTATTGGTTTTCCATCAGGTAATTTTAAAGATTACTTTTCCTCTGATTTTATTGTACTCCTTTTGTGTTCCAATTGCCCGTTCATTCTGTATTCAAGTTTACCAATGTTACCTCTCTTTTTGTACTCCTTACTTTGGAACCTATGTAGATATGTTTAATGTTTTTTTAATGGTTACTGTCCCTATTTTGTTACATACACCGCCTTGATGTGTTCCATGAAAGTGTATCACAAATAAATGAAATACATGAATGTCCTTGCAGCATCTCTACATCTCCCTCCTCATCCTGCTGTTACAAACTATAATACTCTGCTGAACCTGTTCAAGTAGCTTCTCACCAGTTTCTTTTAAGATGATTATTCTGTTAAATCTGTGATACTCTAGAGTGAAAGAACTGTGTGAATTACATACAGCAGTAAAAGATAACAGAGTCCCATTTAAAACATTTAAAAAACTCTAACAATAAAAGTTGCAAAGTCTTGTAAAATAAAATCCTTCCATTCTGTACTGCAGCTGTAATAGCTGAACAGACCATGAAGAAAACTGGAATCTTAATAAGTTGCAGTATGTATTTTAAAGGACCCAAAAGAAAGACAATTCAGTTATCATAATACACAAGTTTTTGAGACTAGAGGTCCTTCCTTTCCTTGTGCAGTGCCAAAAATGCAGACACTACACCAGCTTTTGTGCTTGTCCTTTAGTAAAAGCTATCAAATCCTGCTATCATTAAAATAAGATACATCAAAAAGTTTGACGACAGATTAAATGATGTTTATAACATGTCAACCTTTTAGGGGGTTTGATGAATATTGTATGTATAGATTTTCCTGTTATGTCATCAATAAAAAAGTGTTAAATCTAAAATAAGATACATCAAAAATGCAAGTCACAGGGCTAAGTCACGTTCTACCACAAATTAATCCTCAAACTTGTCCCCATTAAAGCAAACAGGCAGGAATTCCAAAACATCTTCAGGCATTAACAGTATTATCCAAAAAGCCATGTTTATTTGCACATGTACAGTACAGGCCAAGTATCATTGCTGATGATAATTATACAAAATTAAAATACAAAAGAACAAGTGATAAAATATTTTAGTATACCAGAAGCACTTGGTTTGCTAATTGGCTACACATCCAATAAAACAACATCCTCCTTCTCTTTCATGTTTTGAAAAAATTTTTCTTTTTGTGGGTTCTAGTTACAAGTTCAGTTATACAATAGTAAGATGGGTTGCAGTCCCAGCTGATGCCAGTACTATAGTTTTATTATTCTCATAGAAACCAAAAGGTAAGCAAAGATCCTCCCATTAGATAGATTATGCAGGACGTTATGGGAGAAATTCAAGGAAAAACAGAAACTTCTAATGCATCCTCTCCTCTACGAAAAACTAAGAACTGAAAACAAAAATATTCTAACGCCAACTGCACATCTCAAAACCATTCAAAATGTAGATTTCTACAAAAATGAACTATGGTACAGAATAAGAAGGGATCCCATGGATTTGCCTTTTAAAATATACAGATCTTAATGAATTAAAGGCAGTTCAAAAAATGAGTCAAAGGAATGTTACCCTTTTACTTTTTTTCTTTATTACAAGTTCTGGAACATCACATAATTTGGTAAATCTATTCTTACAAAATTATGTAAAAAGTACAATGTCTGGTCAGTTAGTCTCAATGCACGTTTCCCAAACAAGTCTACAGCATGCAATTCTTAAGGCAGCATCCTCCACACAGGGGGAAAGGAATCCTTTTAGCCATCCAGACATCTGCTGCAAAGAACAAGCTGTGCATTCCTGGTGTTTCTTCCATCAACGCCTTTTGTCTTTCCTGTCTGATTTACGGTCTCTCTCACTCCGTGAGGATCTTTTGCCTGATCGACTGCTTTCTGATATAGACCTCTTTCTGTCAGGCCTTGAAATTTTAGCCTTGGATCCTTTTGCATCTCTGCTAAGTTTTGAAGACTTGTGACTTCTATCTATTCCTGATGCATCTTTCCGCTTTCGATCCATGCTTCGCCTCCGCTTTCTTTCTCTTACATGGCCACGCCCCCTGCTCCGGCTTCTACTCTCACTGCTGCTACTGCTGCTGCTGCTGCCTCTGCTACTACTCCCGCTGCTGCTACTGCTGCTGCTGGAACTGCTCTGGCTACTACTGCTTCCACTGCTAGAACTGCTTCCACTGCTACTGCTGCTTGAAGTGCTACTGGTACTACTGCTACTGCTTCTACTCTTGCTGGTTTTGTGCCCGACCCTCCCCCTGCTTTTGCTCCTGGTTTTGCTTTTGAAATCTACAGCTAGCTCTTGGGCTGGCTCCATGTGAGCATCAGCCACCTTCACAGTCACTATCATAGTTTCTTCTATGTCCTGTCCTGGCTCTTTTCTTAACTGAGTGAAGATCCGAGACTGAGGATAGAACTCTGGCTCAAGCTCCTTTTCCTCATCTTGCTTTTCTATTAATTCAACCTCCATTTCATGATTGTTGGCATTCTCTCCCTCCATTTCAAGAACAGATTCTTTTTCTGTATAAACCTCAGACTCCACTATTGTCTCTGTCTCAGGTTCTGCTTCTTTGCTATTCTCACTTTCCTCTGGTTCTACACTACCAACTTCATTTGTCTCCATTGTCTTTGGCTCATTACTCTCCTCAATCTTCCCCTCACCACTTTCTATCACCACCATACTTTCCTGCTGACTTTCCTGCTGCCTCTCAATTTTCCCTCCCTCCGTTTCCTCTTCTGCCATTCTAATCTCGGTTTCCTGTTTTGGCTCCTCCTCCTCTTCCTCCTCTTCTCTGTCTGCATCACTATGAGGTATACCTACTTTCTTTTCCTCTTCCTCATCCTCTCCTGCATCCTCCATATCTACATCATTAAGCTGGTTACCTGTCTCCTCCATCTCTTCCTCCTGCCGAGCCACCTTACCCTCTTGCCGTGCAACTTCCTCTTCTTCTTTCTTTTCTTTCTTCTGTTCTTCACGTTGTGCATCTGGTTGTTCTTTTCCTTTCATAGACTGTCGTCTAGGCCTAGCCTCCATTCTGTTTATTTGCTCTGCAAACTCAATACGTCTGCTTTCAAAAATTGCTGTAAAAAGAGACATATATAGAGTCATATAAATCATAGGGAACAAATATCTATGAAAACAGTACAATTCGGCTGAGTCACCAGGGAGATGTCACATTTCCTTAAGTTGGCTACAATGGTTTAATTTCCCTGTCCATACGACTAGCTTACATTTATGAGTAAAAAGTGAATTAACCATATCAATCTGGAACTGTATATAAATAGTATTTTGAACACTGTTAAATTCAAACATTGTTTAAAAAGAGATTACAGAACAGATCAACCTATTCAACATGAAAGGCCTAACTGAATTTCTTGAATTGTCTTTAGGGGATCTCTCCCCTTAGTTTTACCTATGTAGGCTCATTACACAGAAATAATGCAACTAGTAAGAAGTAGTCAAAAAAAACCCAGATGGAATCTGGGTTTGAATCCTGGATTAGCTCTTCCACTCCTCAGGTTGATCAGAGCTAGGAATGCCAGAGAGGGCGCATTCACAGCCTCTTGGTGGCAGAATCGTTGCAATAGGCATACCTAGTGATCTAATTTAGGGACCATGATTGCGGAGTTCTGGAAGGAGGGATCTTCTGATGGAGATTTTCTCCTTTCATACGAAGGAGAGGAGCTAAATGCAAGCCTGTTGACTCCTGATCAAAGTATTCCTCAATAGTCACGCTGCTGAAAATGCTCAGATAATTAACTCTGAATAGGGTGATGGGACTGTCCGAGTCTGCATCTGACTGAAGAGTCAACACTACTGTGAGGGTTTGCCTTATCTATTGGGGCATTGCTTCCAATGTCACTGTCTCTCAGTGGCGCTTCCTTCCCAAAGTACTAGAGAATACCATGGTATGGTAAAAGCAAACAGATACCCCCCTCCAGACCTCTGCATCACTGCAGTACTTACTACCAGGTGCCATTAGTGTCTCCAAAATCGGATGGAACTCTGTGTACCTTGCCCTCAATGATTCTGATGTACCAATGCCAGCTAGATTATATGTGACTTCGGTTTGTTTTTTGTATTGCTCCACACAATGTTTAGCAGTGCTTAGGCTCCAGATACATACAGGGTGCAACTCATGCTAATTTCTGCATACAAAGATGGAATCTACAGGAAGCTAATAAGCTGCTGAATTTGCAACTAGTGACAATGTTCTTGTGAGAACCACTAGTATGTACAACCTCAGGGGGCTGCGATTTAATTTATTTATAACATTTACACCCCACATTATCCCAGCAACTTGAGTTCAATGTGGCCAACAATTCAGTTAATCAAGACTAAAGTACACAAAACAAGGTGAATAAAACTACATCATACAATCTTACAGAAAATAGAAAACACTACAATTCCTGGATCAGACAGGGAGACAGAAAGGTAAGAGCAATCAGATCTGCCTAAACAGGAAGATCAGGGACTGCTTCCAGAAATCTGCTAAAGAGGAAGGTCTTTAGCATTTTTCAAAATGTCATGTAATCACATTGACCACGGACAGATTTAGGTAAGGAGGTCCAACATCTGTTAAGCAAATCCCGCTTCAAAAACTGACATATGCAATTTTCTTAATGCTCGGATAGAGTAACTGTAAAATTTCTAGCCCCTAGAACAGCATTACATGGTGGAAAGTCAACAAAAGGTTGCATATAGTCAGGGGACTATACTGGATTTTCGCCAATTCCAAAACAACTAATTTTCTAATCCATAAAATTCAAGACTTGAACATAAGCTAAGGTAAGATAACAACAACCTTAAAAAGTGTGCATTATCCAAAGCCAGAAAGATACTAGGCTACACAGAAACAAACATAACCAGAAGGGAAGAAATCATAAAAACATAAAAACTGTCATACTGGGTCAGATTAAAGGTCCATTTAGCCCAGTATTTTTTCCTAACTGTGGTCAAACCAGGCCACAAGTATCCCAAAAAGTAGCAATATTCCATGCCACTTACCCCCAGGGCTAAACAGTGGATTTACCCGGGTCTATCTTAATGATTTATGGACTCTGCACCTGTACAAATTGGTGGCGATGCCCCACTTGGAGCAGTGTTCAGTTCTGGAGGACATATCTTGCTAAGGATTTTAAAAGACTTAAGAACATAATAGCCATACTGGGTCAGACCAATGGTCCGTTCATCAAGCCCAGAGCCTGCTTCTAACAGTGGCCAATCCAGGTCACAAGTACCTGGCAGAAACCCAATTAGTAGCAACATTCCATGCTACCAATTCCAGGGCCAGCAGTGGCTTCCCCTATGTCCATCTCAATAGCAGACTATGGACTTTCCTCCAGGAATTTGTCCAAACCTTTTTTAAACCCAGAAACACTAACTGTTGTTACCATATCCTCCAGCAAAGAGTTCCAGAGCTTAACTATTTGTTAAGTGAAAAAATATTTCCTCCTATTTATTTTAAAAGTATTTCCATGTAACTTCCTCAAATGTCCCCTAGTCTGTACTTTTGGAACGAGTAAAAAAAAAATCGATTTACTTCTATTCATTCTACACCACTTGGGATTTTGTAGACCTCAATCATATCTCCCCTCATCCTTCTCTTTTCCAGGCTGAAGAGCCCTAACCTCATACAAGAGGAGTTCCGTCCACTTTATCATTTTGGTCGCTCTTCTTTGAACCTTTTCTAATTCTGCTATATCTTTTTTGAGATACGGCGGCCAGAACTGAACGCAATACTCAAGGTGAGTATGAGGTCTATAAAAATAAAGAATGGAGTGGAACGGGTAGCTGTGAATCGCTTGTTTACTCTTTCCAAAAATACTAGAGTAGAGAGGTGTGGTAGCCGTGTTAGTCCACTTTTAAAGGTAATCAATAGAAATAAAACATAATAAAACATGAAAAAAAAATAAATGATACCTTTTTTATTGGACATAACTTAATACATTTCTTGATTAGCTTTTGAAGGTTGCCCTTCTTCGTCAGATCGGAAATAAGCAAAAGTTGGTAGATGACAGTATATATATATATGAGTGAAACATCAAAGCATTTCTGTGACTTTCTAACAGGATGGGGGTGGACAGGAGAGCAATACAATTTACAGGCAATACAATTTTATGCTTTGTAATGGGCTAGAAAACCCAGATCTTTGTTAAGTCCTGTCTGGTAAGATCTGGGTTTTCTAGCCCATTACAAAGCATAAAATTGTATTGCCTTGTAAATTGTATTGCTCTCCTGTCCACCCCCGTCCTGTTAGACTGTGACTGAAATGCTTAGATGTTTCACTCATCCCCTGTCTCCATGCTTATAGACGGTCACTGAAATGCTTTGATGTTTCACTCATATATACTGTCATCTACCAACTTTTGCTTATTTCTGATCTGACGAAGGGCAACCTTCGAAAGCTAATCAAGAAATGTATTAAGTTATGTCCAACAAAAAAGGTATCATCTTATTTTTTTCCATGTTTTATTTCTATTGATTACCTCAAAAATACTAGGAGACTAGGGGGTACGCAATGAGGCTACAAAATAATAAATTTAAAACGAATCAGAGAAAATATTTCTTCACTCAACGTGTAATTAAATTATGGAATTTGTTGCCATAGACCGTTATTAAAATGGACTTGTGGAAAATCCACTACTTATGTCTAGGGTAAGCAGCATAAAACGTATTGTACCTTTTTTGGGATCTTGCCAGGTGCTGGTGTCCTGGATTGGCAATACTTATGTACTTATATGGCTCCTGTTCCAGGGAGCTGACTTACAGCTATTCACTTGTTTGGTTTCCCAGATCACCAATATATCTCGCTTTTCCTGAAGCCCAAAACTTTGGGGTTCTCTTGCAGCTTCTCAACATAGCTGCACCTAATATCATAGTCTCTTCTGTCTGCGTGCATGAGCCCATCCTCATGGTCTTGTTGACGGCTGCATCCACTGCCAAGGTTTTTCAGTCAAAGGAAAGACACCTTCTCGGAAGGCTTAGATGCGCTGATGTACCTGTGGCTGTCATCAGAGCTCCTCTATGTGTTTCCTCAGTGGCTACTGTTCAGCTGGGTCATTCAAAGGATAGAGCATCACAGGGGACTGATGGTTATTGTGGCTCTGGAATGGCTGTGCAGACTATAGTACAGTGATCTGGTGCGTCTCCTAGTCAGGGATCTGCTTTGGTTGCCTCTGTTGGGGGACCTACAATGTCAGGGCCCGGTATAGCTGCCCAGTCCGGTTGTTTTCTCTTACAGCCTGGCTCTTGAGGGGGAATGTTTGAGGAAAAGGGAATATTCTGCTTCAATTCTTGCTAGGCTTCTGCAGTCTCGCAAGCAGTCTACTTCCCTTGCTTATGTGTGGGTGTGGCGTATTTTTACGGACTGGCGTGACAATTGGCAGATTGTTCCTCTCAATGTGTCACTGCCCCAGGTTTTGGCTTTCTTGTGGGCAGGGATAAGGACTGGCCTTGTCTCTGGTTAAGGCACAGGTGGCGGTACTGTTGTGTTTCAGGGGACTGGTCCGCGGTAAGTCCCTGGTTGCGCATCACGACGTAGTCGGTTTCTTTCGAGGGATGGCTCCCTTATCAAAGGCAGCAACACTATAAGCTGAGGGGGGTCTCAGAGCCCTATCAAAAACTACAGGGGCAGAACAACTCCCTGAAACTTATATAATTTTTCCCCTCCCAAAACACAGCTATGTAGTTGCAGTATATTCAAAGCTATAAAGGAAATCTCAAACAAGTTAAACAAACCTGATCCCCAAAAGAAAAGGAAAATACTTCTCAAGCCATACCTACCATTCAGTTTTCTCTGTGACTCGTCTAATAATTTTTGGGTAGCTGGATACATCTTGCCAGGTTTATAAAAAAGATGAGGCTTTGTCTTGGTTCTTATGTGTTTCATTAGATTAACATTATACTCATTCCATTCATCTTGCTGGAATGAAAAGAAAAATGGATTCACATAAGAAAAATAACTCTACAGTGTCCAATATTTGTGTTTTCTATCTGCATTTTATGTTTAAACTGTTTTATTGACGACAATCACGTTACAGGTTAACTTGGAATATTCATACAGCATAAATCAATATACAAAACAATATTCCAACAACATAGTCAACATTTCTATCTGCATTTTAAAAATTAAACAATTTATTGCAAACACCCTTACCAGCTGTGCAAGTTCAACCTTTTGTTCTAACAGTCGTAATTCTGTTTGTTTTGCACGCCTCTCTTCAAACAGCTCTCGTCTCTCATTTTCAACCTGTTTTTTCTCTTCTTCTGCTTGAACTTCAAGTTTTTGTTCAATTTCCTGCCGTCTTTTTTGCTAAAGGTGAACAAATCCATCTTACAATTTTGCACAGTTGTGAAAAAAAAAAGATGTTCAATTTAGCCATGTTTCACTAATTTTAAAACTGCCAGCGGTGATTTGGGTCAGATTTCATTTTCAAGTGCAAATAATGATGGCAAAAAACATGCGATCTTACACACTATGCTTGTCCGGAATAACAGTCATATCCTCTCTCACTTCTCTCTCTGGTACTCTGCCATTCCAGATACCCTTTTGTTCTTAAGCTTCAGGATCCCTACACCTCAGCTCTACCAATGAAATATTGGAATCAACAAAAGAAAAATTCAATACTGCACTAACAACTTCGTCATAATAAAATTGTTTGGATTTCACTAACACGATTTCAGGTAAACTGAATATTCTATATACTTAAACCTACTGTCCATACAAAATGCCTCTAAACAAACAATTGCTCAAAAACTCAAGTTTGTGTATCCTGACTAGCCTGCCTTCAGCTCAGATTTGGAGGAGGAGAGTAATTAAATCTAAAGAACCAAATTCAAAGACTTCATAATAATTTTGCTGTATCCAAAACTCAAATTATAAATACCTTTTCTGTAGACACTGTAGATTCTTGTTTAAATTTTTGAAGAGTGCCCATCAACAGGCCAAATATACGCCGATTCCTAAGAAGAAAACAAAAGAACATAAGAATAGCCATACTAGGTCAGACTAATGGTCCATCTAGCCCAGTATCCCTTTTCCAACAGTGGCCAATCCAGGTTACAAGTACCTGGCAGAAACTCAAACAGTAGAACCAATCCCAGGCAACCTTGTTTAAACTCAGATATGTGCTGTTACCACATCCTCTGGAAACAAGTTCCAGAGCTTAACTATTTTTTTTTTTATATTTCAACATTTTTATTGAGATTTCCACATGAAACAATTTCAACAGACTCCATCTGCACACCCAAAAGTGCATATCAAAAAGAACAAGGCATATCAACGAATATATAACATCCTCAATGCTTTTTTGTCATTTCCTCCCCTACCCCCAACACAAACCTCCCTCCAATTCCCATGCACAGTTCCCATGCAGCGCCAAACACCTGCATAGCGGGCTTTTTAAATAGCAAACTGCCCCACCCTCCCTCCCTCCCAGATCTTCTCAAGGAGCTGATCATTCCATATCATCCCTCCCCCCTCCCAAAACCCCCAACCCCCCTTCATCCTAGTACAATGCTCAGATAGCCTTACAGCAATACCTACCCACTTCAGGGGAGCCTATTCAAGATTTGACTACGCGCCCATGGCGAAATCTTATGCAAATACGCCTCCCACACTGCCAAAAACCTCCGCTGCCTTCCCGGTGACAAGCACAAACCCCTAGATTCCCATGTCATTAATTCATGTAATTTGTTACTCCAGTGCCAGAAGGAGGGAGGGTGAGTCCAATAAAGAAATATGCATTTCCTCCCCAAGATACAAGCATTCCCCAGGAACAATTTCTCTCCTCTCGTACCCACCCGCCATAAATAAGGGGCACTAAACAACGTCCTCTCATAAGTTAACGTAAATGCTAGTCTTAAAACTTCTTGTAGAAATTGAGATACTGCAGACTAGTATGCAGAGACCTGCCTACACTGCCACATACCATGAAAAAGAGTAGACTCAGCCCTTTTACACTTAAGTCAACACTGCAGCGTGTCAGATACCCCAACATAAAAAGCCTGCCTCTGAGAGATGTACAACCTGAGTACTGACCTAAAATGACATTCCTGCAATTCGGCACTATACACCAATCTGGTACCACTTTGGAGGGCTGTCAGTAACAACTTAGCGGAGACTGAACTATTTTTTTTTTTTTTAAAGAGTATTTCCATGTAATTTCATTGAGTGTCCCCATGTCTTTGTACTTTTTAAAAACGTGAAAAATCAATTCACTTTTACCTGTTCTATACCACTCAGGATTTTGTAGACATCAAATCACTGGTGGCAGCTAGATGAGGCAATAACAGGCAACAAGAATAGTGGGGGCACACTAGCAGCAGGTACAGGTGGGCTGTGTTGCACACCCAGGTAATGGATGATAGTCATAACACTATCCATTATTAACAGAGATAATGGCAATGATGGATGGCCAGCACCTAGGCTACAAAAGGACAATCATGCTTCCTGGCTATTATTTTTTAACTGATGGCGAAGAAAAACATGGCTACGGCAATGAAGGTTTTTTTTTTTTTGTTAAATTGCATCCAATGTACTGCATACTTGCAGCACCAAGTAATAAGAAGCTCTTCTAGGACTAGGGAGGTAAGGAACAGGCAGCCCTGTCCTGAAGCTACTGATCAAGATGTGACAAAAAAAAAAACACAAACAGCTCGGTATTTCCACTAGACTGTAAAGAGTGGGCATCAGCTAGATGAAAAGCAAGAAGCATCTGTGCGCCAACTCATTCAGGATGCTGGCACCATGTGGAATTCCATCTGTCTGCAATGTATGTGTTACCATATACCTTTGTTTTCCCTTCTCATCCATAGTCTGATCTTGAATAAGATCTCGGCGTGTTCGTTCTTTGGAGGTAGCAACGACAGAGGACTGTAACGCGGGCTGCAGCAGATCAAACAGAAAATTATTAGTCTTCCCCCTAAAAACCTACTTCTCTCCATAAATGCACTACCTAATACTTGCATATTACCTTCTTAACATCATCTTCATCTTCCGCGTCACTTTCCTGGTGTGACTCTCTCCTTGCCCGACGTGCTCCACCCAGCCTATAGGGAAGAGAAAAAGGTAGGTGCAATGAAAAAATAATTATAAAGAAGTTATTAATGCCCATTTTTATTAAACCTTGACTGCATTGCTGGCTTTATGGTTAAAGAAATTTCTATATAATTCAGGGAAATTCAAACTTACTAAATAAATATAAGACCCCTCTAAGAAGTTTGAAAGTACCAAAATCAGTTTGCGGGTGTATACTTAGAGATTCCAACATGGGAATCAATATAACTAAATTATTCAAATAGGCATCTCAAATCTCTAAATAGGGAAATACATATGTATTAAAATCTATCCCTATAATATATGGAGTCCATTACTATCATAGGTTCCAGTCAGGAGGAAAAGGGAAAAATTGGGGGATCAGGTGGAAAGGGGTTTTTCATACTCATCCGGTTTTCTCATCTATGATGAGTTTTTACGGTTGATATTTTTTTCCCTTTTCCTCCTGACTGGAACCTATGATAGTAATGGACTCCATATATTACAGGGATAGATTTTAATATATATGTATTTCCCTATTTAGAGATTTGAGGTTCCTAGTTGAGTAATTTAGGGGCTCATTTTCAAAGCACTTAGCCTCCCAAAGTTCCATAGAAACCTATGGAACTTAGCCTCCCAAAGTGCTTTGAAAATATGCCTCTTAGTTATATTGATTCTCGTGTTGGAATCTCTAAGTATACTCCCCCAAACACCCGCAAACTGATTTTGGTATTGGCTATATGGTTTATGCATATTTACTTTGCCAGCGTAAGCAGTTTTGTCATCTGTCATTTTTCTAAAGATACATTTTACATTAATGTTCAATTGTTGTATGTTTTATCAGTTTTCTAATCTACAAAACTCCAGTAAGGCCACTAACCAAAACACATGAAACATTATTTCATTTAAATTGCATAAGGCAGCAGAAAAGGGCATCTTAGAATAAGAAATCCTACCACAGCAGCCAATAATTCAACTATGGGTAACTACAGCACCACACAACTGTTCTAGTAAATGGCAACATTTCTCAAAAAAAAAAAAAATCAAAGGTTAACACAGGGGCGTAGCCAGATGGCCAGTTTTGGGTAGGCCTGAGCCCAAAGTGGGTGGGCATGGAATTTGGCCCCCTTCTGGTTTGCTTCTCTCTCCACCCCTCCCTACCCACAAACCCCAAATATTAACTACTTGAGCTGGCGGGAATCCCCAAGCCCTACCAGCTGAAGATCTCCTCCTCTTCCTTGAGCAGCTAGCACTCTTTCAATTGGCAGCCAGCAGAACTTGCCTCAAACCGATGCTGCTGCCGGCAAGTCTCAGCCTCAGCTCAAGACAAGAGCTGCTGGCTGACATTTGGAAGAGTGTCACAATATTGGGTGGGCCTTGAGTCCAAAGTGGGTGGGCCCTGGCCCACCCAGGCCCACCTGTGGCTACGCCACTGGGTTAACATTTAAAAAGAACTGCAGAGCAAGTAGTACAAGCACTTGGTTGCTGTAGATTAAACAGTGCAGGAAATGTATAAGGGGCCTGAATACATAAGCAATAAATTGATTTTTTAAGAAAAACATTAAAATATAGGGTGATAAACTCTGGGAAAGAGGTATACAAAAGGGATCACAATAATAACAGGCAATTTTAATTACCTCGATATTGATTGGATAAATATAACAATTACTCCTACCCTTACATCAGGGCAGGCTAGGGAGGTAAAGCTCATACATGAACTGCTTTATGGAGCAGCTGGTCTTCAGAACCAACATGAGGGGCAACAATTCTAGACCTAGTTCTTAGTGGAGCGTGTGGTAATGGTGCTGGAGCCACTTGATAACAGTGATCATAACATGATCAGAATTGATATAATATCTGGAGTAAATACTCGCAGGAAATCCAGTATGTTAGCATTTAACTTTCAAAAAAGGAGACTATGATAAAATGAAGAGAATGGTCAAAAGGCCTAAAGGAGCTGCACAGGTCAAAAATTTACATTGGGCATGGAGGTTGTTCAAAAATAACTTGGAAGCCCAGAAAAGATATGTTCAACATATTAAAAAAGGAGGAAAGAAGGCCAAACAGCAGCCAGCATGGTTAAAAAGAGAGGTGAAGGAAGCAATTAGAGTTAAAAAGAAAATCCGTATAAGTACGTAAGTATTGCCATACTGGGACAGACCAAAAGTCCATCAAGCCCAGCATCCTGTTTCCAACAGTGGCCAATCCAGGGTCACAAATACCTGGCATGAGCCCAAAAAAGTACAAAACATTTTATGCTGCTTATCCCAGAAATAGTGGATTTTCCCCAAGTCCAATTTAATAATGGTCTATGGCCTTTTCCTTTAGGAAGCCGTCCAAACCTTTTTTTAAACTCTGCTAAGCTAAACGCCTTTACCACATTCTCTGGCAACAAATTCCAGAGTTTAATTACACGTTGAGTGAAGAAAGATTTTCTCCAATTCTTTTTAAATCCCCCTAGTCCTAGTAATTTTGGAAAGCTTAAACATACACTTTACGTCTACCCGTTCAACTCCACTCATTATTTTATAAACCTCTATCATATCTCCCCTCAGCCGCCTTTTCTCCAAGCTGAAGAGCCCCAGCCGCTTTAGCCTTTCCTCAAAGGGAAGTCGTCCCATCCCACTTATCACTTTCGTCTCCTTTCTCTGCACCTTTTCTAAATTCCACTATATCTTTTTTTTAGATGCCGCGACCAGAATTAAACACAATATTCGAGGTGCAGTCGTAACATGGACCGATACAAAGGCATTACAACGTCTTCACCTTTGTTTTCCATTCCTTTCCCAATAATACTAACATTCTATTTGCTTTCTTAGCCACCACAGCACACTGAGCAGAAGGCACCTAGATCCCTTTCTTGGTTGGTGACTCCTAACGTGGAACCTTGCATAACGTAGCTATAATTCGGGTTCCTCTTTCCCACATGCATCACTTTGCACTTGCTCACACTAAATGTCATCTGCCATTTAGACGCCCAGTCTCGTAAGGTCCTCTTGTAATTTTTCACAATCCTCCCCGCAATTTAACGATTTTGAATAACTTTGTGTCATCAGCAAATTTAATTACCTCACTAGTTACTCCCATCTCTAGGTCATTTATAAATATGTTAAAAAGTAGCGGTCCCAGCACAGACCCCTGGGGAACCCCACTAACTGCCCTTCTCCATTGAGAATACTGACCATTTAACCCTACTCTCTGTTTTCGATCTTTTAACCAGTTTTTAATCCACAGTAAAACACTACCTCCGATCCCATGTCCCTCTAATTTCCTCTGTAGTTTTTCATGAGGGACCTTATCAAACACCTTCTGAAAATCTAGATGCACAATATCAACCAGCTCACCTTTGTCCACGTGTTTGTTTACCCCTTCAAAGAAATGCAGCAGGTTGGTGAGGCAAGATCTCCCTTCACTAAATCCATGTTAACTTTGTCTCATTAATCCATGCTTTTGAATATGCTCTGTAATTTTGTTCTTTATAATAGTCTCTACCATTTTGCCCGGCACCAACGTCAGACTCGCCAGTCTATAATTTCCCGGATCTCCTCTG
Organism: Microcaecilia unicolor; assembly: GCF_901765095.1. NCBI lineage: Eukaryota > Metazoa > Chordata > Amphibia > Gymnophiona > Siphonopidae > Microcaecilia > Microcaecilia unicolor. Next base: position 152,098,354 of record NC_044039.1, on the reverse strand, counting down.
GAACCTTTTTTAAAAATCGGCGTTACATTGGCCAACCTCCAATCTTCCGGTACCAAACTCGATTTTAAGGATAAATTATATATTACTAGCAATAGTTCCGCAAGTTCATTTTTCAGTTCTATCAGTACTCTGGGATGAATACCATCCAGTCCAGGAGATTTACTACTCTTCAATTTGTAGAACCACCCCATTATATCCTCCAGGTTTATAGAGAATTCATTCAGTTTCTCCAACTCGTCAGCTTTGAATACCATTTCTGGCACAGGTCTCTCTCCCAAATCTTCCTCGGTGAAGACCAAAGCAAAGAATTAATTTAATCTCTCTGCTACTGCTTTGTCTTCCCTGATCGCCCCTTTTACCCCTCGGTCATCTAATGATCCAACTGATTCTTTTGCTGGCTTCCTGCTTTTAATATACCTAAAGAAGTTTTTACTATGTGTTTTTGCCTCCAACGCAATCTTTTTTTCAAAGTCCCTCTTCGCCTTCCTTATCAGCGCTTTGCATTTGACTTGACATTTCTTATGCTGTTTATTATTTTCAGTCGGTTCCTTCTTCCATTTTCTAAAGGATTTTCTTTTAGCTCTAATAGCTTCCTTCACCTCACTTTTTAACCATGCTGGCTGTCGTTTGGTTTTCCGTCCTCCTTTTTTAAAACACAGAATATATTTGGCCTGGGCTTCCAGGATGGTGTTTTTGAACAGCATCCACGCCTGATGTAAACTTTGAACCCTCAAAGCCGCTCCTCTTAGTTTTTTTTTTCACCGTTCTTCTCATTTTATCATAGTCTCCTTTTTTAAAGTTAAACGCCAATGTACTAGATTTCCTGTGTAAGTACTTGAAAGCTAATATCAAATTTGATCATATTATGACCACTGTTATCAAGCAGCCCCAGAATCATTACCTCCCGCAACAGATCATGCGCTCTACTAAAGACTAGGTCTAGAATTTTTCCTTCTCTCATCGGCTCCTGTACCAGTTGCTCCATAAAGCACTCCTTGATTTCGTCAAGGAATTTTACCTCCCTAGCCTGTCCCAATGTTACAATTACCCAGTCAATATCGGGGTAATTCAAATCATCCATTATTATTGTGTTGCCCAGTTTGTTTGAGTCCCTAATTTCCTGTATCATTTCTACATCTGTCTGTTCACCCTGGTCAGGCGGACGGTAGTACACTCCTATTACTATCCTTTTCCCCTTTACACATGGAATTTCAATCCATAGGGATTCCAAGATGTGTTTTGTTTCCTGCAGAATTTTCAGTCTATTTGAATCAAGGCTCTATTTAACATACAATGTTACCCCTCCACCAACCCCACCAGAGCCTATTATATCTAATTTTTCATTTAGTGCATCTTATTTCTTAATCTTCTGGCATTTGCATATAGACATTTCAAACTATGTTTGTTGTTCCTATTTACATCATGCTCAGTACTTGACAGTATTAATTTGCAATCTTTTGTCTGATTTTTATTTTTATTTAAGGACACCTGATCTACTATGGTCTCTTTTGCAACCTCACTATCGGGATACCTTATCTTCCCTGTTTTGGTGATATCTTTGAAAGATACCTTATCCCGAACCATGCGCCTTCCCCCAGATTCTAGTTTATGTTTTATTTTATTGGTGCTACAACAAAGTTGAACATACAATAAACACACAAGGCCAGAATAGCAAACATCACTGTCTGATTGAAGTAAGTATGAACAAGACAATTGTACCATCAACCGCATGCTATCCTTTTTCTCCCCGTCCTACCCCACCCGCACCCCTCACTATTATCTACAGTGCAACTAGATGGTTAAAGTTACAAAGCATATCATGAGGAACCCACAGAAATGAAATACCATCCCACCCCCCACCAGTTTCTAGTTTAAAAGCTGCTCTATCTCCTTATTCAACACCGATGCCAGCAGCCTGGTCCCACCCTGGTTAAGGTGGAGCCTATCCTTTTGGAATAGGCTCCCCCTTCCCCAGAATGCTGCCCAGTTACTAACAAATCTAAAACCCTCCTCCCTGCACCATCATCTCATCCATGCATTGAGACTCCGGAGCTCTGCCTGTCTCTTGGGCCCTGCACGTGGAACAGGTAGAACTTCAGAAAATTCTACCCTAGAGGTTCTGGATTTGAGCTTTCTACCTAAAAGCCTAAATTGGCTTCCAGAACCTCTCTCCCACATTTTCCTATGTCATTGGTACCCACATGTACCAAGACAGCCGGGTCCTCCCCAGCACTATCTAACATCCTATCTAGGTGACACGTGAGGTCTGCCAACTTCAAGGCAATCCTTACGTCCACCAGCCACCCAGCTATCTATATGCTTAATGATCGAATCACCTAACCCTTCCCTCCTGGGCAGCACTTGGAGACATATCCTCGGTGCGAAAGGATGGTACATCCCCTGGTGGGCAGGTCCTAGCTACAGGAGTACTTCCTACTTCACCAGGGTGATGCTCTCCTTCTAGGAGACCTCCCTCCTCCAAGGTAGCACAGGGGCTACCAGACTGGAGGTGGGACTTCTCTACAACATCCCTATAGGTCTCCTCTATGTACCTCTCTGTCTCCCTCAGCTCCTCCAAGTCTGCTAGTCTAGCCTCAAGAGAACGGGCCCGTTCTCCGAGAGCTAGGAGCTCTTTGCATCGGGCACACACATATAATCGCTCACCAACTGGGAGATAATCATACATGTGACACTCAATGCAAAAGACTGGATAGCACCCTTCTCACTGCTGGACTGCTGACTCCATCTTAGTACTTTTGAGTTTTTCAATCATTTAAAACTTGCTAAAGTATTAAGGATATTAGCCTAATATAAAAATGTCTTAGTTTATATGGTACATTGTGTGATTTATTTAGTGTTTCCTTCTTAGATGGTAATGAAATGTATTTAAAATTCTGTAAGATCACTCCTTGCTTGTTATCCTAATTGCAATAACTGACTATAAATGAAGAGCTGTCCTAGGGGTGGGCGTGAAGACTAAACTAGATCCTGGAGTGCCTACTAGAGGCTGTTAATGCTATGGTACAAAGTTCAAGTTTTAAAACTAAGGGGAAAAGACTATGGAGATTAGTTGATAAAATTTGCTTTTTCATATTTTTATTTTGCCTATCACTAACCTACAATTCCTTCTTTAAACCCCAATCTTAAGTTCCCAAAGCACAAAGCAAAATAGCATTCACTTACCAGAGAAATGTCCTCTTCTACTTCCTCACACCTTAGCTAACACCTAATTGAGGTCACTGGCCGTGCTACCAGAGAAATGTCCTCTTCTCTCAGAACTTCTCAGAAAAAGTTCAGTGGAACATTTCCTCTTTAAATAGTTTTGAATCTAAGGGGACCTTTTCAAAACAGGTTCTTTCAAGCTAACTCAGCAACCTATGCAAATATTCTACTTCCTCACACTTTAGTTAACACCTAATTGAGGTCACTGGTCGTGCTACCTCTCCAGCAACCAAAGAACAGAAAATAACTGTCTTTTAGAACAAGATTTTAGCCTTTTAAAGTTTTTGGGTGTTAAGTTTCTACCTCTAGAAAATGTTTCAGTTTAAAACTATGGGGAAAATGCCTTTTCTAGAGAAAATTTCATTTTAAAACTATGGGAAAATGGTTGTACACTATGGCAACTAATTAATAATGCTTGCTTTTCTCTCCCTCTAATGAAGATTATAGAAAAAAACATAAAGAACGGCAAGTCAAATGCAAAGTGCTGATAAGGAAGGCAAAAAGACTTTGAAAATAAGATTGCTTTGGAGGCAAAAACACATAATAAAAACTTTTTAGGTATATTAGAAACAAGAAGTCGGTAAAAGAATCGGTTGAACCTCTAAATGATTGAGGGGTAAAGGGGGCACTCAGGCAAGACAAAGCCATAGCGGAGAGACTATATTAATTCTCTGCTTCGGTTTTCACCAAGGAAGATGTGGGAGAGATACCAGTGCCAGAAATGGTATTCAATGCTGATGAAACAGAAAAACTGAAAAAAAAACTCTCTGTAATTCTGGAAGATGTAATGGGGCAATTTGATAAATTAAAAAGAGTAGATTGTAAGCTCTTTGAGCAGGGACTGTCTTTCTTCTATGTTTGTGCAGCGCTGCGTACGCCTTGCAGCGCTATAGAAATGCTAAATAGTAGTAGTAGTAATGTATTGATAGAATTGAAAAATTAACTTGCAGAGTAATTGTTGGTAATATGTAATTTATCTTTAAAATATTGAGGGCTTAGTAGTAGAAAGAAAATTAGAAAAATCAATGAATGTCAGCGTGATCTGAAACAACAATATTTCTAATGCATGATGCTTCAACATCCATAATTAAAGATTTGGAAACTAAAGCACAATCAATTCGTGAAGAAGTTTGATGTACTTGAGAAATAAAAGTATAATCCTTACCATCCAGATTAAGGTTTCTCAATAGATTAACAAATCCTAGTGTAGATGAAAAGGATCTAGCATCCATTATATTTGTACAGGCTCTAGATACTCTAGTGACATCAAGAATAGGATCTAGGACTTGCTTATAATCTCCTATTACAGTGTTTCCCAAACTGTGCACCGCAGCACACCCACTGGGGTGCCGCAGCAAATCCCGACCTCTTTCCCACCCGAACCGCTACTGAAGACAGCAGCAGCAGAAAATACAAAAAAAAAAAAAAACAACCGCACGCAGGACTACAGCAGCATTCAAGCATGTGCTGTCAGTTCTGCCGGTCGTCTGTCTCCGGAACTGGAATGACATCAGTGGGGGGGGGGGGGGGGGGGGGGCAGAGGACCAGCAGAGCCAACAGCACATGGCTGAAGGTTGCTGCAGCCCAGCGCCTTTTTTTTTTTTTCGCAGCCACTGGGGACAGGAGATGTTTAGAGCACCAGACTGACAACTAAAGCCTGGCTTCATAACCCACTACTTCTGCTTGTAATCTTTGACAAGTCACTAACCCTTCGTTGCCTCACGTACAAAATCAGATTGAGAGCCCTCCAGGGACAAGGAAATACCTGTAATACTTGAACATTACTCTCCTTGAGCTACTACACAATGAGGTGTAAGGTAATTCGAAATTAATAAAATATTTTTAACCTGCTCCCATGCACGTACCATATAGTGTAAGGTCATTTTTCTTATTTAAAAAAAAAAAAAAAAAAACAGATATGCACGCATCCCTTAAGATACCTTAGTGAGAGTTTCAGTAGGCTCATCTCTACTTATTAACCAGAGAACATTTTAATTACAGTGATATCATTCACCCACTCCAGTCTTCTCAGCTATTTACAACAACAACAAAAAAAAGAACCAGAACAGTCAAACAAGTGAACCATAAAACCACAACAATCCTCATTACCTACCCTAAACTCCAACCTTTTCCATAGGTAGAGTAGTAATTTGTTATAAATCGCAATCAGTGTGTGATTTGGAGAGGCTGGTTATAGGGAGGGACATCCTAGCACTTATATTTGTGCAGAGAAAAAGATGGAGACCTGTGTGGCCGGGGGGGGGGGGGGGGGGGGGGGGTGTCGCGAAAACTTGCTCGGACACAAAGGGTGCCGTGACATGAAAACGTTTGGGAACCGCTGTCCTATTACCACAAACTCACAAGGAGACAATGCAGCCAATATACTAGTAAGTTCTGCAAAGAACTAGGAAACAGGACCAGTAAGTGCATATATATTAACCAAGCTCTCTACCGCCCATTTTTATTTTTAATAATACCCATCTACCATTTTTATCAAATTGATCATTATATCTAAATTAGTAGACTCATTCATCAAAGTAAGCACTCTACATTTCCGCCCTACAGCAGGAGCTAACATTCTTTTACCCCGCAATTTGCAGGCACAATTTTTAGCCCTCCCATAATACAGCAAAGAAAAAAAATACTGAAAAGCCCTATAAGGTAAAATTATGTATCATACCTGATAATTTTCTTTCCATTAATCATAGCTGATCAATCCATAGACTGGTGGGTTGTGTCCATCTACCAGCAGGTGGAGATAGAGAGCAAACTTTTGCCTCCCTATATGTGGTCAAGTGCTGACGGAAACTCCTCAGTATGTCGATATCAAAGCTCCATCCGCAGGACTCAGCACTTAGAGAATTACACCCACAAAGGGACACTCTGCCCAGCTCACCACCGCCGAAACGGGGGAGGGGAATTAACCCAGCTCATCCCCACACAAGTGGGGGAGGGGAATCCGTCCAGCTCATCCCCGCGGAGCGGGGGAGGGACACCACCCCGCCGATGCGGGGGGATCTGGCTTATCCTGCAACCGCAACCGCGGGAAAAGCTGACTGACCCTAACACCGCCGAAGCGGGAGGGGTACAAAGCTGCCCTACAGTCGCACGAAGCGGGAGGGAGTGCCGGCAGAATTTAAGTCTCAATCCAGCCCCATAAAACGGAGGGGAGAGGAATGCAGCAGCTCACTGTAACACAAACTCGTCTCAACTCTTGAAGGATCCAAGTGAAAAAACTTGAAGTCCTCCTGAAGTAACTGAAGACTAAACTTGAACCTAAAATTCAACCAGAATATAAACAGTACAGATATCTGGGAGGGGCTATGGATTGATCAGCTATGATTAATGGAAAGAAAATTATCAGGTATAATACATAATTTTACCTTCCATATCATCATGCTGATCAATCCATAGACTGGTGGGATGTACCGAAGCAGTACTCACCCAGGGCGGGACATTGAAATCCCTGACCTCAACACTGAAGCTCCAAACCGGGCCTCCGCCCGAGCAGCCACAGTCTAGCGGTAATGCTTGGAGAATGTATGGGCCGATGCCCAAGTTGCCGCCTTGCATATCTCTTCCAAGGAGACGGACCCGGCCTCTGCCATCGAGGCCGCCTGAGCTCTAGTGGAGTGAGCCTTCAGCTGGATAGGCAGCACCTTCCCTGCGGCCACATAAGCCGCTGCAATGGCTTCCTTGACCCATCTTGCCACTGTAGGCTTAGCAGCCTGCAGACCCTTACGAGGACCTGCAAACAGGACAAACAGATGATCCGATTTCCAGAAATCATTGGTCACTTCCAAGTATCTGATGATGACACGTCTCACATCCAGATATTTGAGAGCAGAGTATTCCTCTGGGTAGTCCTCCCTACGAAAGGAAGGGAGACAGAGCTGCTGATTCACATGGAAGCGAGAAACAATCTTGGGCAGGAAGGAAGGCACTGTGCGAATAGTCACTCCTGCCTCAGTGAACTGCAGAAAAGGCTCTCGACATGAGAGCGCCTGGAGCTCGGAAACTCTTCTGGCTGAAGTGATAGCCACCAAAAAGACTGCTTTCAACGTCAGGTCTTTCAGAGATGCCCTCGACAAGGGTTCAAAAGGCGGCTTCTGCAATGCTCTTAGAACCAGGTTGAGATTCCACGCAGGCACCACAGAGTGCAGAGGAGGGCGCAGGTGATTAACTCCCTTGAGAAAGCGCACCACATCTGGCTGTGAAGCCAGGGAAACACCCTTCAGGCGGCCCCTGAAGCAAGTCAGAGCCGCTACCTGGACTTTAAGGGAACTGAGCGACAGGCCTTTCTCCAGACCTTCTTGCAGGAACGCCAACACTGAAGAAATTGGAGCAGTGAAGGGAGAAAGTGAGCCTGCTTCACACCACGCTGCAAAGATATGCCAAACCCTGGCGTAAGCAGTAGAAGTAGAGCGCTTCCTCGCTCTCGGCATAGTGGCGATGACCTTGTCTGAGAAGGCCTTCTTTCTCAGACGCTGCCGCTCAATAGCCAGGCCGTAAGACCAAAGGGGGAGGGATCCTCCATCGCCACGGGACCCTGATGCAACAGGCCATGCTCCACTGGCAGCCGCAGAGGATCGTCGACTGAGAGCCTGATCAAGTCCGCATACCAGGGACGTCTGGGCCAATCCGGATCCACCAGGATTATCCGGCCCGGATGCTTTGCCACCCGGTCTAGCACCCTGCCCAACATGGGCCAGGGCGGAAACACATAGAGAAGCTCCTGTGTCGGCCACTGTTGGAGAAGAGCATCTACTCCCAGGGATCGAGGGTCCCGTCCTCTGCTGAAAAAGCGCGGCACTTGGCAATTGGCCGATGACGCCATCAGATCTAGGCTCGGCTGGCCCCAGCGCTTCGTGATGTCCAAGAACGCCTGAGCAGATAGCTGCCACTCTCCGGGCTCCAAGGTATGGCGACTGAGAAAGTCCGCCTTGACATTCATGACTCCGGCAATGTGGGCCGCTGACAGCTGTTCCAGGTTCGCTTCCGCCCACTGGCATAGATTCATGGCCTCCTTGGCTAGAGGGGCGCTCTTGGTACCTCCCTGGCGGTTGACATAGGCCACAGCCGTGGCATTGTCCGACAGGACCCGTACTGGCTTCAACGCCAGTACCAGGATGAACTCCAAAAGCGCCAACCGAATGGCTCTGAGTTCCAGGAGGTTGATAGACCACTTTGCCTCTGCAGGAGACCAGAGCCCCTGCGCTGTCCTTCCCAAGCAGTGGGCTCCCCAGCCCGACAAAGAGGCGTCCGTCGTGACAACAATCCACTCCGGGGTCACCAGAGGTATTCCCGCAGACAACTTGTCTGTCTGCATCCACCAGCTCAGCGCCTTGCGCACTGCTGGGTCCAAGGGAAGGCGCACAGCATAATCCTCTGACATCGGAGTCCAGCGCAGCAGCAGAGTGTGTTGTAGTGGTCTCATATGAGCCCTGGCCCAGGGCACTACTTCCATCGTGGCCGTCATAGAGCCCAACAGCTGCACATAGTCCCAAGCCCGAAGAGGATAGGCTACTAGGAACGGGTCCACCTGAGCCTGAAGCTTGACAATCTGATTGTCTGGCAGGAACACTCTGCCCACTTGGGTGTCGAATCGAACTCCCAGATACTCCAGGGACTGAGTCGGGCGCAGCTGGCTCTTCTCCCAGTTGATGATCCACCCCAGGGAGCTCAAAAGAGCAACCACCTGGTCCACAGCTTTGCCGCACTCTGCATAAGAGGGGGCTCGGATCAACCAGTCGTCCAGATAAGGATGGACTTGTACTCCTTCCTTCCTCAGGAAGGCCGCGATGACCACCATTACTTTGGAGAAGGTCCGCGGAGCAGTAGCCAACCCGAAAGGGAGGGCTCTGAACTGGAAGTGTCGGCCCAGGACTGCAAAACGCAGAAAGCGTTGATGAGGAGGCCAGATGGGAATATGCAAGTACGCTTCCTTGATGTCCAAGGATGCCAGGTACTCCCCTGCCTTCACTGCCGCTATAACAGAGCGGAGAGTCTCCATGCGAAAGTGCCGAACTTTCAAGGCCCGATTGACCCCTTTGAGGTCGAGGATAGGCCGTACAGAACCTCCTTTCTTTGGTACCACAAAGTAAATGGAGTAACGCCCCTTGCCAAGCTGATTTTCTGGCACCGGAATGACCACACCCAGGCGGATCAGATTGTCCAAGGTCTGCTGCACTGCCACAGCTTTGACCGGAGACTTGCAGGGAGAGAGTACAAACCCGTCTCTTAAGGGTCGGCAGAACTCTAGCTTGTAGCCGTCTCTGATGACTTCCAGCACCCAAGCGTCTGAAGTTATTGTGGTCCACTCGCCCAGAAACGAGGACAGCCGTCCTCCAATCTGCACTGGGGCGTGGACCAAGTCCCCGTCATTGGGTACGAGACCCTGGGGGAGGACCGGAGGGAGCACCTCCGGGACGGCGGTCTCTGAGAAAGGAATGCTGCTTGGGGGAGAAGTTCCTCTTGAAGGAAGAGGGGGCAGAGGAGCCCGACCTGCCCGGGCGGTACCGACAGGCTTCCTGAAACCGTCCTCTGGAGGTACCGGGGCGAATACTAGCCCGAGCCCTGACCTCTGGTAACCTCTTGCCCTTAGACGTGCCGAGATCGGTCACGATTTTGTCCAGCTCGACCCCAAAGAGCAGCTTGCCTTTAAAAGGCAATCTAGCCAGGCGGGATTTAGAGGCGTGGTCAGCAGACCAATGCTTCAGCCAAAGCCACCGCCGCGCAGAGATTGTCTGAGCCATGCCTTTAGCCGAGGCCCTCAAGACATCATACAGCAAGTCTGCCAAATAGGCCAAGCCCGATTCCAGGGCCGGCCAATCAGCCCTCAAGGAAGGATCCGAGGGGGAAGCCCGCTGCACCATAGTCAGGCACGCCCTGGCCACATAGGAGCCGCAAACTGAGGCCTGCAAACTTAAAGCAGCTGCCTCAAAGGACGACCTTAAGGCCGCCTCCAATCTTCTGTCTTGGGCGTCCTTTAGGGCCGTGCCACCTTCCACCGGCAACGCCGTTTTCTTAGTCACCGCAGTGATTAAAGAATCCACGGTAGGCCACAGATAGGCCTCACGTTCACTTTCAGGCAAAGGATAGAGGCGGGACATAGCCCTAGCCACTTTAAGGCTCGCTTCCGGGGCATCCCATTGAGCCGAAATTAAGGTGTGCATGGCATCATGCACGTGGAAGGTTCTAGGCGGGCGCTTCGTCCCCAGCATAATGGCAGAGCCAACAGGGGCTGAGAGAGAGACGTCCTCCGGAGAGGAAATCTTCAAAATGCCCATGGCCTGCACTAACAGGTTGGGCAAATCCTCTGAGCTAAAGAGCCGCGCTGCAGAGGGGTCATCCGCTCCATCCGAGCGGGGATCCGTCTCCTCCAAGGAATCCGCAAAGGACCGTTGGGAGAACTCAGATACGCTGCCCTCATCAACATCGGAGGAGACAAAGTCCTCCAAGGCCTGGGAATCAACCCGAGGGCGTTTACCTCCGGGGGCCTCAACCTCTTTACCAGACGAGGGAGCAGGGGCAGCGTTTTGCATAAGGAAGGCCTGATGCAGCAGCAAAACAAACTCGGGGGAGAAACCCCCCAGACTGTGCACTTCCGCAGCCTGGGCTACAGCCCTAGACGCACCCTCAACCGGCGCTCGCAAGAGCGGGGGAGAGACATGCTGCGCATCCAAGATGGCGTCCGGCGCGACACTCCGCGAAGGAGCCGCGCGGGAAGAACGGCGCTTAACTTTAGCCGCTTTTGTGCCGTCGCCCAAATTAAGGGCTTCATGGCATTAATGTCTCCTACCTCAAGGGCGGCCCAAGAAGAAGCCGTCCGAGCTGCGTGGCCGGCCAAGATGGCGGAGGCGAGCAGCGGGGGATGGGCGTTTATGGCGGGAAAAACCGCCACACCGGAAGAAGGACCGGGACACTCATCGGTCACGAAACTGTCACCCAACAAGGGCGAATCAGACTTTAAGACCCCCGCATCCCCTCTAGAAGCGCCCAAGCGATCCGGGGAGCGACTCTTTGCGCCCTCGCCCTCCAACGCCATAGGCCACGTGGAGATCAATCGGGGAACCCCCTGCCCGCTATAAAATGGTAAAAATTACCTGCTTTCCGCTCCGAGCTGTAACGACCTGGTGTCCCAGTGAGTAGCTGCAATAAACGTTTAAATAAACGTCGAAATAAACGCCTTTAAGGACGTTCAAAAATTTTTTTTTTTTTTTTTTTTAAACGGAGCCAGCGGGAGGGGGGAGAAAAGGAGGGACCTGGCACCACCAGGTTTGCACTTGCTCAAAAAGAGCCCTCAACCCCAGGCACTCAACAAAACCTAAAAATTAGGCTTGGAGGCCTAGCCAGAGCTGCTGCTGTGTGTGACCACCACCTGCTGAGATAGAGAACATACTGAGGAGTTTCCGGCAGCACATGACCACATATAGGGAGGCAAAAGTTTGCTCTCTATCTCCACCTGCTGGTAGATGGACACAACCCACCAGTCTATGGATTGATCAGCATGATGATATGGAAAGTTAAATTACATTACTACCACAGTACACCTTAGTGAAAACAAAATTGCATCCTCTGAACAATATAAGAAAATATAATCAAAATTTTCCAACACATTCAGGTCACACCACCATCCGCTAGTGATCCAATCATTCATACATCCAATCCACCTCATACCCACACTAGACCATTTATTTCCATGCAATTTAACAAAAATACTCAAGTATATTTCCTGTATATAGTAAAACAATATTTTGGGAAAATATAAACCACAAATCAAATTAGAATCGTACCCATCACTTTCAAAGAAACACTGTGGATCAAAAGAAGTAAAGCATTCTTTTATTATTAGGTAATATACCTAATAATAAAAGAATCTTGAGCATTCGTAGCATCTGTCAGCAGATCACAAAGTGCAGCAATAATAGCACCAAATTCATGAACTAATTTTCGCTACCATAGTAGCATCTCTGGATGTTCAAAAGTTGTAAGTACGATTTGTAATGGTAACCCAGAGTTTAGCCGGGTAAAACATCCCAAATTGTGCTCCAAGGGCTCTAAGTTGCAGTCAAAGGGCCAAAAGATCCTTTTGCTTCTTCGCAGTCACTGGAGCCAGACCAGGTAGAATAATTAATTTTGCCCCATTCCAAGCAATATTTCTGGCTGACTTTGCCTTTGACAGTATCGCAAGGGCTTGCAAGTATCTCAGTATTTTTAACAAGGGCCTCAGCAACTGCATGGATGCCGGACATCAAGTAAGCACCCTATGTGCCCTTTGGACCTCAAAAAGTGAGGCCAAGCAGGACGGGAAGCATTTTTTTCAATAAAACCCATCGGGTCTTGACTTTCCGCTCCCTCCATTAATCCTAATATACCAACATTATTTTTACGGCTACGATTATTAGCCCCCTCCAGCTCCACATGAATCCTCTCCAGCGTTTTTTGCTGATGTTGTAAATCTTCAACTGTTGTTCACACATCGAATCTGACTTTGTTATTAACATCTTCCTTTAAATCTGCAATTGCTAAAGTACTGTACCGAATCATATTTTTTTATTTATGTAAGCTCTGGTAATATAGGTTCCAACAATTCGTTTACCTCATGTAGAGTCACCATTTTAATAAGTGTTGGAAGATCTTGTTTAGGATGTTTACCACTGTATGCTGGAGGAAAAACAGAATGAATTTTGTTCTGCTTCACACTGGACATCTTCTTAGTTAAGATGCTATCATTTAAAGCCTAAAGAAAAACGCTGTAAAAGAGCTGCAGGATCATTACACTCTCAGAAAGCACAGAGCAAATACTTTAGGCGACCATTTTGATTGACCGCCAAACCGGAAGTCCACGGTTTCTGTACTCTTTACAAAAAGACAAGCATGTACACACGTCTTGAGAAGCAGCTCCTTTAATTTCCAGTAGAACTTCTGGTAATCATCATAGGTAAAGTGCAGAACAAGTGGCAGGGCACATAGAAGGCTCAACAGAGAGAGAGAGTAAGCCTTCCCAAAGAAAACAGACCAAGTCAGTCAGAAAATTAAAAGTACACCAAAGGACGATTTAACAAACAAAACCACTCATTTAAATATTAATGAATCCAGACAAATTATGTAGTGACAAAAACACAAACTGAAAAATTAAAAGAAATCTCTGGGTTGACAGTTCAAGAAAGCAAAGTCTTGATCAAGTTAAGCAGAGTATCATATTTCAGCAGCCCAAATAAAATGCTGATAGATTCAAGCTATTAGAACTCTGTGCCTTGTGACATTCAACTATTATTAGCATTCTACCCACCGATTAGCTGCCCCTTCAAAATCTCTCACTTTGGCTGGGGGGCCTCCTCCACTATCTGAGAGTCCACGCCTGAAAAAAACACAATGTATAAAAGACGGTTAAGCCAGGAATGCAAAAAAAATAAATAAATGAAATTCACTTTATTTATTTATCCGGCAGTCCACATAAGCATGGAGTTCTTACCTTAACAGTACACCACCACGTCCTCTACCTCCACCAAGGCCTGAGATGGTCAGTCGTCTAGCTAGGGCAGGTCTTCAAAAAAAAAAAATTAAATTGTCAGAATAGTTGCAAATTAAAGAGACACGTGTGGCACAAACTCAGAAATACGTATCATCTTATGAAGCAGAAAGATGGGGGAATCTTGTTTAAAAAAAAAAAGCAAAAACACACAACAAAAATCCCCTTAAGGCATTAATTAAGCGCACTTGTGCTAACTACATAAATGACAGCACATGAAAAGCAGCATGCACTAACCTTGGCTCTGGAGACAGAAGCCATTTTGGGTGGAGTCGGTAAAAATGTACAGACTCCAACTCCAGCTTCAAAATAAAAATTTACATTATAATATATGGTAAACTTATTTCATACCTATATTTTTTTTGTCTTGGATCTAAAATTACATCCTGAAATTGTTAGAGATATTGCCCTGGTGGTTACTGCTTTGCCACCGACCCAGGTTGTTCTCTGCTATCAGAATAATTAGATCAGATTTGAGAGCTTCCACAAAGGAGGAACCGACTGAGGCGATTCTTTTTCTGAGGACAAATTTTTCAAAGATTTAAAATATTAAGAACTAGATTCCATAAATGGCACCTAATAAATCAGCACTAAAAAAATAGAGCTATTCTATAAACCACGCTTACAGTTAGGTGCTGTGTATAGAATAGCACTTAGCGCTGGGAACCACAACTACATTTAGGCGTGACCATTTACACCAATGAAAAGCTGCTGTAAATCCCCACATGTAATTTAGATGCTGATTCCCCTAATTCTATAATGTGCATAAATTTTAAGAACACCCCGAACCCACCCATGCTCCTGCCATGGGTATGCACCCTTTTCGGACCCGCTCGATAGAATTTATGCATACCTCTTTAATGAATACACCTAAAAAGATGTGCACATAAATTCTAATTATTGCCAGAGCTGATAATTGCCTGTTATTTCCCTATTATCGGAGCTTCTTGGCTTGTTATTCAATTAAGTTGCATGTGCAAAATGGACACGCGTCCAAATTTGCGCGTGCAACTCAAAACACTGTATGCAGAATCCAGGGTTAAGTGTGTAACAATGTATTGTATATTTTTATTTGACAGCATCGTTTTGTTCAAGTTCTTTGTTCAAATATATTTTGTGATTTATTAGTCCTAATTTTGTACATAAAGCAATATCGTGTTTCTGTAAATAATGGCATTACTCTTAGATTTACTATGCATAGTAGGAGTCAAGACAGGAGAAAAATAGGGGAATTGAAGGTTTGATGTATCAACTCTATAGCTCTGGTTCTAACCATAGGGTGGGATCCATGCCCATAACCCACCCCCTAACTAAGCATGCAGTTAATTAGAATGCGCTATAGAGGCCAATGAAATTTCGGGTTTCGGAGGAAAATGCTTGTGCATTTTCGGCGGAAACCCAAAACTAGCCCTGCCCGATCCTCAGCCCCCACAAGTCAGCTTCTCCCATGTCCACAGAAAAAAACACTTTCACCCCCTGGGCTGCCCACCACTCCATCCTCCTCGGGTCTACGGGGAAAGGGGTGGCACTATTAATGTCTCTCTAAATCATGTCCTTATCTGACGAAGATATCACATTACACCACTGTCCAAGCATAACTGGTCTCTCCAATAGCTGGTTTGTCCAAAGTTTGAAATAATTTAAGACTCTGAACGGCAAATGAAGGCGCTCAAAAGAAAATGTCCAGAATATTCCTGGCAAAATGTTCCAAACATGTCACGCTGCTGCGGGTGATCCGGAGTAGTGAGCCCTTGGGCTGCTACCAGAGACCGGCAACAGCAGGGGAACCACCCAAACTGGAAGCGAGGCCAAACACCAACAGGCTGGTACCAGGTACAGGAGTCTCGAACAGGTTTGGTTGGACAGAACTCTGAAACGGACTTGGCCTGGCTGGACTGGAACCAAATGCTGAAACGGACGGGGCTTGATTAGACTGGAACCAAAGGCTGAAACGGACTTGACTTGGCTGGATTGGGACCAAATGCTGGCACAGACTTGGCTTGGTTAGACTGGAACAGACTTGGCTTGGCTGGAACCAAATGCTGGAACGGCTTGGCTGGAACAGGATTCAGGATTTTCAAACAAGGCGGACACAAGCAGGGTAGGGCAGAAGCTAAGGACAAACAGGTTGATACAAGCAGGAAGGGAACTAAAGCTGAAGACAGACAGGGCAGAGACACACAGTAAGGAACTGAAGCTAAAGACACACAGGGCAGCTACAACCAGTAAGGAAGCTAGAAATGAAGACAAACAAGGCAGATACAAACAGTAAGGAACTGAAGCTAAAGACAAACAAGACAAGAACTAGCAGAGCTAGAACTGCAACAAGCACGCACAGAAGAAAGCACATCTGAAGACCTCTGTTGCAAAGGCAAGTCTGACAATTCTCTGGTGCTTAATAAAGGCAATTACAGATGAGGTCAAAGGTGAGGCTTGGCAGCAGAAACACTGGGGCAAGTCTGGAGTGCTGGAACATCAGGACCGGAATGGAACCTGGAAGATGTCTGGGAAACAGGAAAAACACAGTTCACAGCAACCACAGGGCCCGGTCACCTGCTGGCAAAGTGAGTGTAGGCATGGAATACAGTCACAATCATGACAAAACAATATGTCTTTTGAGCAGTATACCGGAAATACATTCCTGCTGGTTGTGACCAGACAAAACGTTTTGAAAATTTTGGATTCTGTCTTGTCTCCTGTTGACACTGAAAGCAAAACATGGACCAATGTAGAGTACAGGACTTAATGTTCTGCACAATTGTATTTTGATCATCGCATTTGATGTGAGGATTATTCAAGCATTTAGGGGCCCTTTTACCATATGGTGGTAAAAGGTGGCTTGTAATAGCATCAGCCCATTGGTTTGCTGCGCGCAGAGGCCACTTTTTACCACCATTTACAGGTGGAGCCCTTACTCCACCTATTTAGGAGGCGGTGAGAGCTCCGGCACTGCCCAATTACCGCCAGGCACACCCTTGGCACTAGAAAATATAAATGTATTTTCTAGCACCAGAAATGGCGAATGGCAAAGGAAGGACTACCGAAAGGCTCCTGGACAAGCCCAGCGGTAGACCCTGTGCTACCCCTTCCATTCTTTAGTAAAAGGGCCCCCTAGTTTGAGACATGGTGTTTTGCCAGGGATTTCTTTTTTTTTTTTTTTTAATATTTAATTTTCAAAATACAACCAAGATAAAATTCCACACATGAAAAATGAGCCCACAATTGAAATAAGTAATGGTGAAAGTTTGCCATTTTAACAAATTAAGGAATGATATATATAAGGATATAAGGAAAATTAAAAAAAAAAAGGGTGGGGGGGAGAAGAAACAGAAGATACTTCAGTTATCAGGAGAACATAACCTGGTATTATCAGGAAAATTTAGGGAACTTTTTAGGATCGTAAAGTGGCTATTTCTTTATGTCCAATTCAAACCGGATTAGAGGAGGGAGTGGAAACCAATATGGGTTGAGGAGCTTTCCTTGCTGTTAGGATATTCTTAAACTGGTCTGGATCTAGAAAAACATATCTTAGACTGAAACATAACCAAACATTTGAATGGAAACTGAAAGAAAAACGTTCTCCCAAGTGCCAAGAGTTCAGATTTCACGGTTAAGAAGGCCTTTCTCCTGAACTGTGTGGCCTTGGACAGGTCAGGAAATATTTGAACTTTATGGTGAAAATACAATCTAAGGAGCCAGTTACAATATGGCTCCAAGGCAAAGGAAGCAATCAGAGTGGCAGTAGACACCACAGGACCAGATGTTTCTAAAAATAACAGTTCAAAAGTGTCTGCTAATTGACCTTTCTTTGCTTCTTGAGATTGAGTTCCTCGCCAATCTACATAGGAAACTCTAGTAGTAGGTGGAATAGACTTTAGGAACTTGCAGATTTTCCATACTATAGGTTCCACGAGATTGGAGACGAGCGGATGTGGTCCCTCTTCACAAAAGTGGAGACAGGGAAGAACTACTACTACTACTATTTAGCATTTCTATAGCGCTACAAGGCATATGCAGCGCTGCACAAACATAAAGAAGTGGGAAACTACAGATCAGTAAGTCTCACGTCGGTGGTAGGAAAAATAATGGAGTCGCTGCTGAAAGAAAGGATAGTTAACTTTCTAGAAACCGACGGGTTACAGGACCCGAGGCAACATGGCTTCACAAAAGGAAAATCCTGGGTGACCAAATAACTGGATGAGGGATGTGCACTAGATGTAATCTACTTGGACTTCAGCAAAGCCTTTGATACAGTCCCCTACAGAAAACTCGTGAATAAGCTGAAAGGGTTGAACTTAGGACCGAAAGTAGTGAACTGGATAAGAAACTGGTTGACCGACAGGTGGCAGAGGGTGGTGGTAAATGGAATCTGCTCGGAGGAAAGGAAGGTGAGCAGTGGAGTTCCTCAGGGGTCGATGCTGGGGCCTATTCTGTTTAATATATTTGTGGGAGATATTGCTGAAGGGTTGGAAGGAAAGGTATGCCCTTTTGCGGATGACACGAAAATAGCCAAGAGTGGATACCCTGGAGGGAGTAGAAATGATGAGAAGGGATCTCCCAACGTTAGAAGAATGGTCGAGGGTCTGGCGGTTAAAATTTAATATTCAAAATTCTGGGTTTCCTAGAAAAACGGTTTCTAATGACTCAACTGGTAAAGAAGTTATAGAAACCAAAAACATATGGTAAACAGATATCAGACAAACAACTACAAAAAACGTTCTATTTTTGGATTTTTCATATATATGCAGTATATAATATTATATTGTGCTCAGTTTTTTTTGGTGTATTGCAATGACCCAAAGACTCAGGATGTGTAAAACACCTTACCGACATCATCGCACACCCTGCCTCCAACCTAAACGTAGCACTCCAGTACTAGAGTAGTTTCTAAAAAAGAAAAATAATAATAATGAAATACCAGCTACTTAGCTTAGGTGGATTTCAGAGGGCGGAATAGTTCAGCAGTCTCAATGTTGTTGACATATCAGGAGGTAAAGTGAGGTCCCGGTCAATGCAATACAATTTTTAAAAATAAACAATTAGTGCATGATTACTCCATCAATCTTGTGATCAGTGTCCAAAGTTCCCTACATGGGCCATGTTTCGCCTAAAGAACAGCGTCTTCAGGGGAACTGATCTGTAGAAAATAGATACTCAAAATATATTTTTTTTTAATTCAATCAAAATATGTTCCAAAATCCATGAAAACACATGAAATATATTATAATTTTTCCACTTACAGTTCGGTGAGAACCAGGAAGGAGCTTCATCCAACCCGATAAGAAACCTGCAAAAAAACGCCCATGCATATGCAGTGTTTAAATAATTTATCAGCTGATTTACAAGCGCAGGAAAAAAAGTTTTAGTTATTTCACGTCAGTGCTTGCCACTCTATTTCCCTATTAAGGCCACTAGGGGCCACTGTTTGCCAACGATAAATAAATTCTTGTTCTTTCCTGAGGAGAATCCGTGGTACATCACCTCCCAAAGGCAAGTTAATCTGTGTAAGAACTACAAATCTTAAATCTGTGATGGTGTGTTGAGCTTCTGTCCAGTGGTCTACCAGCGGTGCTTCACGTTTGAAGTTCCTCAAGTTGCTTAGATGCTCGCCAATTCTTTGTTTAATTCGTCTATTAATATGTCCTATGTACCATTTAGTACAGGGGCATACAATACCATAGAGGGGTAGGCAACTCCGGTCCTCGAGAGCCGCAGGCAGGTCAGGTTTTCAGGACATCCACAATTAATATGCAGGAGATAGATTTGCATACCATGGAGGCAGTGCTTGCAAATCTATCTCCTGCATATTCATTGTGGATATCCTGAAAACCTGACCTGCGGCTCTCGAGGACCAGAGTTGCCTACCCCTGCCATAGACAACTTGAGAAGAGTTACAATCTGTGGAATGACGGAGAAAGAAAGGTTTACCAGTGCTGGGGTTAGAAACCACTGTAGTGTGCCAGGCATACTGGCAGTACACACACCTTCCACAACTTCTGTGACCATTCGTTGCAGACGTGATAGAAATCTGGGGGGATGGATTAACTGAAGACAGAATCTCACCCAGATTATGATCTCTTGTGTAGGCAAACATCGGTACTTGGTCAAATCCTAGAGAAGCTAGCATTGGCCAATGTTTACAAATTATATTTCTGATGGCAGTTGTTTGGCAGGAATGGGGCAATATACAGACAATTCACCAGACAGTGTCGATCAGCATTCATGGCTCTCTTGATGCCTTCTTTATTACTCTGTTAGGTATGCTGGGGTCTTGAAACTACTGTACAGATCTATCGCTGAGTTACTGAAGCACTTTTTTTGAGGATGACAGTTTTTAATACGTAGAAATTGGCCTACTGGGATCCCATTCTTAGAGGCCAAGGGGTGAAAACTGTGGTAGTGTAACAACGTATTGGAATCGGTCACTTTACAATATACCCCCGTAGCAAACTTCCCATCTTGTATTTGTATGGTAATGTCCAAATAGTTGATTGATTGGCCTCCTATCAGTGATTCAAATTTAATATGAGTATCAACTGAATTTAGATATTGAAAAAATTGCTGAAGTAGATTCTGAGTACCAGTCCATATAAAGATGACATCATCAATAAACCGTTTCCACAATGCAATGTTGGAAAAGAACCTGGATGGATACAAAAACTTCTCAAAATCCGCTATATAAAGGCACGCAATGGTGAGTGCAACGGTCGCACCCATTGCTATTCAATGAGTTTGCAGAAAAAGTTTAAAGTCTTCAAACCGAAAATGATTTTTGCGTATTATAATTTGTTAAATCATTCAGAAGATTCACTTTTTCTAGGGATATTTTGAGCTGTTGAAGATGAAAATTAACAATGTTGCAGGCATAAAAAAAAAGTGAATCTTCAGAATTAACAGAAATTATAATACGCAAAAATCATTTTCAGTTTGAAGACAGTTTGTCTATTAGATTGTAAGCTCTTTGAGCAGGGACTGTCTTTCTTCTATGTTTGTGCAGCGCTGCGTATGCCTGTAGTAGTAGTAGTAGTAGTAGCGCTATAGAAATGCTAAATAGTAGTAGTAGTAGGATTTTGAGGAGAAGTTTTTGTATCCATCCAGGTTCTTTTCCAACATTGCATTGTGGAAACGGTTTATTGATGACGTCATCTTTATATGGACTGGTACTCAGAATCTACTTCAGCAATTTTTTCAATATCTAAATTCAGTTGATATTCATATTAAATTTGAATCACTGATAGGAGGCCAATATTTTGCGTTGTGTGTCTCATTTTTTTTACATTATTTTGTTTTATTCATTTTTATATCTATTTTCTACAGATCAGTTCCCCTGAAGACGCTGTTCTTTAGGCGAAACATAGCCAATGTAGGACACTTTGGACATTGATCACAAGATTGATGGAGTAATCATGCACTAATTGTTTATTTGTACATTACCATACAAATACAAGATTGGAAGTTTGCTACGGGGGTATATTGTAAAGTGACCGATTCCAATACGTTGTTACACTACCACAGTTTTCACCCCTTGGCCTCTAAGAATGGGATCCCAGTAGGCCAATTTCTACGTATTAAAAACTGTCATCCTCAAAAAAGTGCTTCAGTCTGTACAGTAGTTTCAAGACCCCAGCATACCCTAACAGAGTAATAAAGAGGGCATTCAAGAGAGCCATGAATGCTCATCGACACTGTCTGGTGAATCGTCTGTATATTGCCCCATTCCTACCAAACAACTGCCATCAGAAATATAATTTGTAAACATTGGCCAATGCTAGCTTCTCTAGGATTTGACCAAGTACCGATGTTTGCCTACACAAGAGATCATAATCTGGGTGAGATCTTGTCTTCAGTTAATCCATCCCCCCGGATTTCTATCACGTCTGCAACGAATGGTCACAGAAGTTGTGGAAGGTGTGTATAGTGCCAGTATGCCTAGCATACTACAGTGCTTTCTAACCCCAGCACTGGTAAACCTTTCTTTCTCCGTCATTCCATGGATTGTAACTCTTCTCAAGTTGTCTATGGTATTGTATGCCCCTGTACTAAATGGTACATAGGACATACTAATAGACGAATTAAACAAAGAATTGGCGAGCATCTAAGCAACTTGAGGAACTTCAAACGTGAAGCACCGCTGGTAGACCACTGGACACAAGCTCAACACACTATCACAGATTAAGATTTGTAGTTCTTACACAGATTAACTTGCCTTTGGGGGGGGGGGGGGTGATGTACCACGGATTCTCCTCAGGAAAGAACAAGAATTTATCGTTGACAAACAGTGGCCCCTAGTGGCCTTAATAGGGAAATAGAGTGGCAAGCACTGACGTGAAATAACTAAAACTTTTTTTCCCGCGCTTGTAAATCAGCTGATAACCTATTTAAACACTGCACACGCGTGGGCGTTTTTTGCAGGTTTCTTATCGGGTTGGATGAAGCTCCTTCCTGGTTCTCGCCGAACTGTAAGTGAAAAACTATAATATATTTCATGTGTTTTCATGGATTTTGGAACATATTTTGATTGAATTTTAAAAATATTTGAGTTGTGTCTCTCATTTTTTTACAATATTAGTAATTTTGTTTTATTCATTTTTTATATCTATTTTTTATATCTATTTTCTACAGATCAGTTCCCCTGAAGATGCGGTTCTTTAGGCATGGCCCATGTAGGGAACTTTGGACACGGATCACAAGATTGATGGAGTAATCATGCACTAATTGTTTATTTTTAAAAATTGTATTGCATTGACCGGGACCTCACTTTACCTCTTGATATGTCAACAACATTGAGACTGCTGAACTATTCCGCCCTCTGAAATCCACCTAAGCTAAGTAGCTGGTATTTCATTATTATTATTTTTCTTTTTTAGAAACTACTCTAGTACTGGAGTGCTACGTTTAGGTTGGAGGCAGGGTGTGCGATGATGTCGGTAAGGTGTTTTTTTACACATCCTGAGTCTTTGGGTCATTGTAATACACCAAAAAAAACTGAGCACAATATAATATTATACACTGCATATATATGAAAAATCCAAAAATAGAACGTTTTCCTGAGCCCCTACGTCTTGCCCCATCCTTGGCCACCTTTAAATCTAGACTGAAAGCCCACCTCTAACATTGCTTTTGACTCGTAACCACTTGTAACCACTCGCCTCCACCTACCCTCCTCTCTTCCTTCCCGTTCACATTAATTGATTTGTTTTGCTTACTTTATTTATTTTTTGTCTATTAGATTGTAAGCTCTTTGAGCAGGGACTGTCTTTCTTCTATGTTTGTGCAGCGCTGCGTACGCCTTGTAGCGCTATAGAAATGCTAAATAGTAGTAGTAGTTCTTTGTCCGATATCTGTTTACCATATGTTTTTGGTTTCTATAACTTCTTTACCAGTTAAAATTTAATGCCAAGAAGTGTAGCGTGATGCACGTGGGGTGCGGAAACCCAAAGAAAGATACCGGATAGGAGGGGAGAGATTAGTAAGCTCGATTCAGGAGAGAGACCTTGGGGTGTTGGTGTTGGAGGATCTGAAGGTGAAGAAACAATCCAACAAGGCGACGGCCATGGCCAGAAGGATGCTAGGCTGTGCAGAGAGGGGCATAACCAGCAGAAGAAAGGAGGTGTTGATGCCCCTCTACAAGTCGTTGGTGAGGCCCCACTTGGAGTATTGTGTTCAGTTTTGGAGGCCGTATCTGGCTAAAGATGTAAAAAGACTGGAAGCGGTGCAAAGAAAAGCTACGAAAATGGTATGGGATTTGTGTTGCAAACGTACGAAAGACTTGCTGACCTGAACATATATACCTTTGAGGAAAGGAGAAACAGGGGTGATATGATACAGACATTTTAAATATTTAAAAAGGTAGTAATCCACAAACAAACCTTTTCTGGAGACGGGAAAGCAGTAGAACTAGAGGACATTAATTGAGATTGAAGGGGAGCAGACTCAGGACTAATGTCAGAAGTATTTTTTCACGGAAAGAGTGGTGGATATGTGGAATGCCCTCCCGCGGGAGGTGGTGGAGATGAAACGGTAATGGAATTCAAAAATGCATGGGATAAACACAAAGGAAGGTAAAATTATGTATCATACCTGATAATTTTCTTTCCATTAATCATAGCTGATCAATCCATAGACTGGTGGGTTGTGTCCATCTACCAGCAGGTGGAGATAGAGAGCAATCCTTTTGCCTCCCTATATGTGGTCATGTGCTGCCGGAAACTCCTCAGTATGTCGATATCAAAGCTCCATCCGCAGGACTCAGCACTTAGAGAATTACACCCACGAAGGGACACTCTGCCCAGCTCACCACCGCCGAAGCGGGGGAGGGGAATTAACCCAGCTCATCCCCACACAAGTGGGGGAGGGGAATCCGTCCAGCTCACCCCCGCGGAGCGGGGAGGGACACCACACCCGCCGATGCGGGGGGATCTGGCTTATCCTGCAACCGCAACCGCGGGAGGAGCTGACTGACCCTAACCACCGCCGAAGCGGGAGGGGTACAAAGCTGCCCTACTGCCGCACGAAGCGGGAGGGAGCGCCGGCAGAATTTAAGTCTCAATCCAGCCCCGTAAAACGGAGGGGAGAGGAATGCAGCAGCTCACTGTAACACAAACTCGTCTCAACTCTTGAAGAATTCATTGAAAAACTTGAACACGAAGTCCTCCTGAACAGGAACTGAAGACTAAACTTGAACCTGAAATGCAACCAGAATATAAACAGTACAGATATCTGGGAGGGGCTATGGATTGATCAGCATGATGATATGGAAGGTAAAATTATGTATCATACCTGATAATTTTCTTTCCATTAATCATAGCTGATCAATCCATAGACTGGTGGGATGTACCGAAGCAGTACTCACCCAGGGCGGGACATAGAAATCCCTGACCGCAACACTGAAGCTCCAAACCGGGCCTCCGCCCGAGCAGCCACAGTCAAGCGGTAATGCCTGGAGAAGGTATGGGCCGAAGCCCAAGTTGCCGCCTTGCAAATCTCTTCCAAGGAGACGGACCCGGCCTCTGCCATCGAGGCCGCCTGAGCTCTAGTGGAGTGAGCCTTCAGCTGGATAGGCGGCACCTTCCCCGCGGCCACATAAGCCGCTGCAATGGCTTCCTTGGACCCATCTTGCCACTGTAGGCTTAGCAGCCTGCAGACCCTTACGAGGACCTGCAAACAGGACAACAGATGATCCGATTTCCGGAAATCATTGGTCACTTCCAAGTATCTGATGATGACACGTCTCACATCCAGATATTTGAGAGCAGAGTATTCCTCTGGGTAGTCCTCCCTACGAAAGGAAGGGAGACAGAGCTGCTGATTCACATGGAAGCGAGAAACACTCTTGGGCAGGAAGGAAGGCACTGTGCGAATAGTCACTCCTGCTCAGTGAACTGCAGAAAAGGCTCTCGACATGAGAGTGCCTGGAGCTCGGAAACTCTTCTGGCTGAAGTGATAGCCACCAAAAGACTGCTTTCCACGTCAGGTCTTTCAGAGATGCCCTCGACAAGGGTTCAAAAGGCGGCTTCTGCAATGCTCTTAGCACCAGGTTGAGATTCCACGCAGGCACCACTGAGTACAGAGGAGGGCGCAGGTGATAACTCCCTTGAGAAAGCGCACCACATCTGGCTGTGAAGCCAGGGAAACACCCTTCAGGCGGCCCCCTGAAGCAAGCCAGAGCTGCTACCTGGACTTTAAGGGAACTTAGCGACAGGCCTTTCTCAGAACCTTATTGCAGGAACGCCAACACTGAAGAATTGGACGCAGTGAAGGAGAAATGTGAGCCTGCTTCACCCACGCTGCAAAGATACGCCAAACCCTGGCGTAAGCAGTAGAAGTTAGAGCGCTTCCTCGCTTCAGCATAGTGGCGTATGACTTGTCTGAGAAGCCCTTCTTTCTCGAACGCTGCCGCTCAATAGCCAGGCCGTAAGACCAAAGGGGGAGGGATCCTCCATCACCACGGGACCCTGATGTAACAGGCCCTGCTCCACTGGCAGTCGCAGAGGATCGTCGATTGAGAGCCTGATCAAGTCCGCATACCAGGGACGTCGGGCCAGTCCGGGCCCACCAGGATTATCCGGCCCGGATGCTTTGCACCCGGTCTAGCACCCTGCCCAACATGGGCCAGGGCGGGAACACATAGAGAAGCTCTTGTGTCGGCCACTGCTGGAGAGAGCATCTACTCCCAGGGATCGAGGGTCCCGTCCTCTGCTGAAAAGCGTGGCACTTGGCAATTGGCCGATGACGCCATCGATCTAGGGCTCGGCTGGCCCCAGCGCTTCGTGATGTCCAAGAACGCCTGAGATAGCTGCCACATCTCCGGCTCCAAGGTATGGCGACTGAGAAAGTCCGCCTTGATATTCATGAACTCCGGCAATGTGGGCCGCTGACAGCTTTTCCAGGTTCGCTTCCACCCACTGGCATAGATTCATGGCCTCCTTGGCTAGAGGGCGCTCTTGGTACCTCCCTGGCGGTTGACTAGGCCACAGCCGTGGCATTGTCCGGACAGGGAACCCGTACTGGCTTCAACGCAGTACGGGATGAACTCCAAAAGCGCCAATCCGAATGGCTCTGAGTTCCAGGAGGGTTGATAGACCACTTTGCCTCTGCAGGAGACCAGAGCCCTGCGCTGTCCTTCCCAAGCAGTGGGCTCCCCAGCCCGACAAAGAGGGTCCGTCGTGACGACCAATCCACTCCGGGGTCACCAGAGGCATTCCCGCAGACAACTTGTCTGTCTGCATCCACCAGCTCAGCGCCTTGCGCACTGCTGGGTCCAAGGGAAGGCGCACAGCATAATCCTCTGACATCGGAGTCCAGCGCTGCAGCAGAGAGTGTTGTAGTGGTCTCATATGAGGCCCTGGCTCAGGGCACTACTTCCATCGTGGCCGTCATAGAGCCCAACAGCTGCACATAGTCCCAAGCCCGACATAGGAGAGGCTACTAGGAACTGGTCCACCTGAGCCTGAAGCTTGACAATCCGTGTTGTCTGGCAGGAACACTCTGCCCACTTGGGTGTCGAATCGAACTCCCAGATACTCCAGGGACTGAGTCGGGCGCAACCGGCTCTTCTCCCAGTTGATGATCCACCCCAGGGAGCTCAAAAGAGCAACCACCCGGTCCACAGCTTTGCCGCACTCTGCATAAGAGGGGGCTCGGATCAACCAGTCGTCCAGATAAGGATGGACTTGTACTCCTTCCTTTTGCAGGAAGGCCGCGATGACCACCATTACTTTGGAGAAGGTCCGCGGGAGCAGTAGCCAACCCGAAAGGGAGGGCTCTGAACTGGAAGTGTCGGCCCAGGACTGCAAAAAGCGTTGATGAGGAGGCCAGATGGGAATATGCAGGTACGCTTCCTTGATGTCCAAGGAAGCCAAGAACTCTCCTGCCTTCACTGCCGCTATAACAGAGCGGAGAGTCTCCATGCGAAAGTGCCGCACTTTCAAGGCCCGATTGACCCCTTTGAGGTCGAGGATAGGCCGGACAGAACCTCCTTTCTTTGGTACTACAAAGTAAATGGAGTAACATCCCTTGCCAGTCTGATTTTCTGGCACCCGGAATGACCGCACCCAGGCGGATCAGGTTGTCCAAGGGTCTGCTGCACTGCCACAGCTTTGACCGGAGACTTGCAGGGAGAGAGTACAAACCCGTCTCTTAAGGGTCGGCAGAACTCTAACTTGTAGCCGTCTCTGATGACTTCCAGCACAAGCGTCTGAAGTTACTTTAGTCCATCGCCCAGAAACGAGGACAGGCGTCCTCCAATCTGCACTGGGCCATGGACCAGGACCCGTCATTGGGTACGAGACCCTGGGGAGGACCGGAGGGCGTACCTCCGGGACGGCGGTCTCTGCGAAAGGAATGCTGCTTGGGGGAGAAGTTCCTTTGAAGGAAGAGGGGGCAGAGGAGCCCGACTTGCCCGGGCGGCGGGTACCGACGGGCTTTTGAAACCGTCCTCTGGAGATACCGGGGCGAGCACTGGCCCGAGCCCTGACCTCTGGTAACCTCTTGCCCTTAGACGTGCCGAGATCGGTCACGATTTTGTCCAGCTCGACCCCAAAGAGCAGCTTGCCTTTAAAAGGCAACTTAGCCAGGCGGGACTTAGAGGCGTGGTCCGCAGACCAATGTTTCAGCCAAAGCCAGCGCCGCGCAGAGACTGTCTGAGCCATGCCTTTAGCCGAGGCTCTCAAGACATCATACAGTAAGTGCCAAATAAGCAAGCCCGATTCCAGGGCCGGCCAGTCCAGCCCTCAAGGAAGGATCCGAGGGGGAAGCCCGCTGCACCATCGTCAGGCACGCCCTGGCCACATAGGAGCCGCAAACTGAGGCCTGCAAACTTAAGGCAGCCGCCTCGAAGGACGACCTTAAAGCCGCTTCCAATCTTCTGTCTTGGGCGTCCTTTAGGGCCGTGTCACCTTCCACCGGCAACGCCGATTTCTTAGTCACCGCAGTGATTAAAGAATCCACGGTAGGCCAAATAAAGGCCTCACGCTCACTTTCAGGCAAAGGATAGAGGCGGGACATAGCCCTAGCCACTTTGAGGCTCGCTTCCGGGACATCCCATTGAGCCGAAATTAAGGTGTGCATGGCATCATGCACGTGGAAGGTTCTAGGGGGCGCTTCGACCCAGCATAATGGCGGAGCCAACAGGGGCTGAGGGAGAGACGTCCTCCGGAGAGGAAATCTTCAAAATGCTCATGGCCTGCATTAACAGGTTGGGCAAACCCTCTGATCTAAAGATCCGTGCTGCAGAGGGTCATCCGCTCCATCCGAGCGGGAATCCGTCTCCTCCAAGGAATCCCCAAAGGACCGTTGGGAGAACTCAGATACGCTGCCCTCATCTACATCAGAGGAAACAGCGTCCTCTAAGGCCTGGGCATCCACCCGAGGGCGTTTACTTCCGGGGGCCTCAACCCCTTTATCGGACAAGGGAGAAGGGGCAGCGTTCTGCATAAGGAAGGCCTGATGCAGCAGCAAAATAAAATCGGGGGAGAAACCCCCCAAACTGTGCAATTCAGCAGCCTGGGCCACAGCCCTAGACGCACCCTCAACCGGCGCTCGCAAGAGCGGGGGAGAACCATGCTGCGCATCCAAGATGGCGTCCGGCGCGACACTCCGCGAAGGAGCTGCGCGGGAAGAACGGCGCTTAACTTTGGCCGCTTTTTTGCCGTCGCCCAAATCAAGGGCGGCCATGGCATGAACGTCTCCCAGCTCAAGGGCGGCCCAAGAAGAAGCCGTCCGAGCAGAGTGGCCGGCCAAGATGGCGGAGGCGAGCAGCGGGGGATGGGCGTTTATGGCGGGAAAAACCGCCGCGCCGGAGGAAGACCCGGGACACTGACCGGCCTCCAAACTGACACCCAACAAGGGCGAATCAGACTTTAAAACCCCCGCATCCGCGCTAGAAGCGTACACGCGGTCCGGGAAGCGATTCTTCGCGCCCTCGCCCTCCGACGCCATAGGCCACGTGGAGATCAATCGGGGAACCCCCTGCCCGCTATAAAAAGGTAAAAATTACCTGCTTCTTGCTCCGAGCTGTAACGACCTGGTGTCCCAGTGAGTAGCTGCAATAAACGTTTAAATAAACGTCGAAATAAACGCCCTTAAGGACGTTCAAAATTTTTTTTTTTTTTAACGGAGCCAGGGAGGGGGGAGAAAAGGAGGGACCTGGGCCTCCAGGTTTGCACTTGCTCAAGAAGAGCCCTCAACCTCAGGCACTCAACAAAACCTAAAAATTAGGCTTGGAGGCCTAGCCAGAGCTGCTGCTGTGTGTGACCACCACCTGCTGAGATAGAGAACATACTGAGGAGTTTCCGGCAGCACATGACCACATATAGGGAGGCAAAAGGATTGCTCTCTATCTCCACCTGCTGGTAGATGGACACAACCCACCAGTCTATGGATTGATCAGCATGATGATATGGAATCCTGTTTAGAAGGAATGGTTCTGTGGAATCTTAGCGGAGATTGGGTGGCGATGCTGGTAATTAGAAACAAAATGGGAGCTGGGCAGACTTCTATGGTCTATGCCCTGATCTTGACTGAATAGATAGGGATGGCCAGGAGTGTACATTTTAAGGGGCTTCGATGTTAGCATCAGAACTTAGTACAAGAACAGTACTGGGCAGACTTCTATGGTCTGTGCCCTGAGAAAGGCAAGGACAAATCAAACTCGGGTATACATACAAAGTATCACATACCATGTAAAATGAGTTTATCTTATTGGGCAGACTGGATGGACCATACAGGTCTTTATCTGTCATTTACTATGTTACTATGTTCAGTATATCTACCGGTGTCAAAACGGGAGATCTAAGAAAATTAACAAATCGCAGATTTACTCTCCTTTCATAGTTTTCCAAAGTCTCCAGTTTTTGATGAGTAATTACTCGGTCCTTAATCAATGACATCTAAACTTCTTTCATTTTGAAAGCACATCCTGCTCAACTTTCTTTAGGTCTTTTTCAACATTAGATGTTTGTTTCAACTTGAGTCACAAAATGTTTATACCAGTAGCTTGAGACAAAAGAACTTCTAAAGCTTGCTGAAACAAATCCAAATGCTGGAGCAAGGATTCCTCCACATCACCTACAGCATTCCATAACCCCTCTAAGGTGACTATCTGCAGTTTCTTCCTCTGAACGAAACATTTGGAAGATCCTACTGGCAGCTGGATATCAGCTTGAGTGGCCCGAGCCCTCTCCTGATAGCACCAGCCTCAAAGGAAATCGTTTCTCCGATCCCCGCTGTCGCCAAAGGAATGGGTGCCCCAGTCCCATGTACAGTTTCACACGCAGAAGCAACTTCGGCATCCACCAGCTTATCACCCAGGAGCTCCTCAATAGCAATTCCAGGTAGTGGAGGAGGGTCAGGATGTTCCAGGCTAAAGGTCACATCAAAGACACAAAGTTCTCGTTCTCCTTCCAACAGCACCCCTGCACCTATCTTCGAGCCAATTGCAGGCACTGTGAAACTCAAAATCTTCTGTTGCACCAGAGCAGGAGAACCAATAGGTTCCGACAGGTATGCCCATGATTTCCCCTTGCACTTCACCATAGTTTACCCCACAAAGAACCATGCTACGATCTCCACCATGTTGACTCCTCCCCCACTCCTTTGCCAGGAATATTTTGGACATTTTATTGAGAAGTTCTTTTGAGCTCCTTCATTTGCCATTAAAAGTCTTACATTATTTCAAGCTTTGAGGAGACCAGCTATTTCAGGATAGCAGTGTCCAAGCATAACTGGTCTCGCCACAGTATTAACAGCGGTGTTATGCGACATGTTCATCAGATAAGTACATGATTTAGAGACACTGATAGTGATGAACATTGATTCCTATATGTTTGATTTGGGAAGAAATCAATAGTGATGAGAGTGATCTTGACTGCATATATATTGGTTGTACGGTTTAGGATAATACATGAGGTATCACTTATAATATTCAAATGTGTATTTTTTTATATATAAATTAGTAGTCTTGAATAGTGAAATGTTTTTTGTATGACTACCTAAAAAAAAAATCCCCCCAATTAGTTAATTAGAATTGATACATATTCATTGTGGATATCCCAAAAATTTGAACAGCTGGCTCTGCCTTGAGTTTTGGGTTGAAAACCCCTATTCCAGTATAATTAAAGTATTTTTGAAGAAAATCAAAACAAAAAATTCTCCTACAAAGTACATACTGATTAATATTCAGTTTTGAATCCTTCTATGCACTCAGACTGCTTAGAAAGAAAATTAATATGTTATTTGAAGTAAACGAAAAACAGTTCAGTACTAGAGGCCGACTGAATTTTGATTTCGGCTTCAGTGCTGAAACCAGTCCAAAATGTGTGTTTGTCTTGTTTCGGTTTTGTCCGAAAATGCTGAAACCAAAACTTTATGGTGCCTCCCCCCTTACTCTCTCTCTCCCACCCCCCAAACCAGAGCAAGCCCCTCCCACTTCCCTGGGCTTACCATCCATCCCTAGTGGTCTTAGTAAGTGGTTGGGACAGTAGTGATGCACAGGTGCTCTTGCTCATGTCCCCGCCACCGCCAAAACGGCTGCCGAAAGACAGGACACGGCAGAAGTAGGCCCAGGAGAGGTGAGGAAGGGCTCATTTTGAGTGCAAGGGAGGGGGGAGGGAGTGACAACTCATTCTTGTGTAGAGGACAGCCACTGATTTGGTTTTGGCAAAAACCAAATAAACTGGCTTCAGTCAGCTTCTTTGCAATATCTTTACTGTGTTTAGTTTAGATCTACATCTATCTTTAACCAGCTTTCCAAAGAATAAAGTGATATAAGGTGTGCGAGTTTATCCCTAATAAGTTGCTTGATGTCTTCTTATACTACATTTTCAAGACAGAACAAGGAGAATATGAGGGCTCTGAAAGAGTTGAGTTTGTTTTCAGATCCATACATGCAAATATACATCCCAGGAACCAGGCTCCTTCAAAAAAAAAGAGAAACTTGTTTGCCTTATCTTCCTTTCCTGTGTTAGACGGGGGGGGGGGGGGGGGGGTTAATGAAAAATAAGCACCTTTTATTTTGACCACATGCCTTACTATAGTATAGCCTCCCTTAAAATCACTATTCAATAGTTCATGTAACATTCCGCAACCTGACACAATCAATGGTACTAAGCCATGCTGACTACTGCAACGGAATCTATGCAGGATATAAGAGCAGCTCATAAGAAACTTGAACCACTCAAGCAGCCATACTCCTTGGCCACTTTGGGATTGTTGGAAATGTACTTAACTAGATAAAGGGTTTTCTAACCACCAGAACCTACCGAGTAAAATCAAACTCAAACACATCACTACCGTGGAAAGCTACCTGTGGAGTACCTCAAGGATCACCACTATCACCAATACTCTTCAACATGATGATGATCCCACTGGCAAAGTCCCTATCCAACCGAGACCTCAACCCGTTCATCTATGCAGGCGACGTCACAATCTATATTCCTTCAGTCATGACTTGACATAAATAACCAAGGAAATCAATGACGGCCTGATCACCATGAACTCCTGGGCAAATTCATTCCAACTGAAACTGAACACTGAAAAAACACACTGCCTCATCATCTCAACACAACAAGTACAAACCCACAACTATAAACACCCTAGAACAGACCCTCCCTACCTCAGACAGCCTAACAATGCTCGGCGTCACAATTAACCGCAACCTTACCCTTGAGAGCCAAGTAAACTCCGTAATAAAGAAAATGTTCTACTCAATGTGGAAACTTAAATGAATAAAACCTTTCTTCCCGAGGGAAATCTTTCGCAACCTAATACAATCAATGGTCCTAAGCCATGCAGATTACTGCAACACAATCTATGCAGGATGTAAAGAACTCCTTGCAAAAAAAAAAAACTCCAGACCGCACAAAATACAGCTGCCAGGCTGATATTTGGTAAATCATGCTTCGAAAGTGCTAAACCCCTCCGAGAAAAGCTGCACTGGCTCCCGATCAAAGAACAGATCATCTTCAAAATTTGCACCTTTATTCACAAAATTATCCACGGCGTAGTCCCAGGATACATGATAGACCTTATAGATCTACCAACCAGAAACAGATCATCAAGATCATACTTAAACTTACATTACCCAAATTGCAAAGGACTTAAATACAAAACAACTTAAGCACCCAGCTTCTCCTACATAAGCGCACAACTATGGAATGGACTCCCAAAAGCTGTAAAATAATCCATGACTACCTATACTTCAGAAAATCATTAAAAACCAACCTCTTCAAAAAGGCTTACACCACCGAGCCAACGTAAATCCCTACACCCAGCAACAGAGCACAACTAATGATCATACTGAATATACAATTTTCACGCATCTACCTCATTCGACCACAATACAACCTGTATTTGTTATCAACCGACTGGCGAACGCCTTTACAGTATTATGTAAGCCACACTGAGCCTGCAAATAGGTGGGAAAATGTGGGGTACAAATGCAACTAATAAATACATAAAATAATATTTGGAAAAACGCGATTCGAACGCGCCAAACTCCTCCGAGAAAAATTGCACTGGCTCCCAATCAAAGAACATATTGCTTTCAAGATCTGCACCCTGGTCCATAAAATTATTTATGGCGAAGCCCCAGGATCCATGACCCACCTCATAGACCTACCAACCAGAAACAGTTGTATCAACACGTACATACTTAAATCTCCACTACCCAAGCTGTAAAGGACTCAAACACAAATCAACTTATGCATCCAGCTTCTCCTACATAAGCACACAACTGTGGAATGCACTACCAAAAGCTGTGAAAACAACATATGACCATCTCAACTTCCGGAAATTACTAAAGACCAACCTGTTCAAAAAGGCATACCCTACCGACCCAATTTAAGTGTCTGAACCCTGCAACACAATGTAACTAAAGCTCATAATGAACGCTATATAACTATTCTTCTCTACGATTCCCAATGTGTCTGTAACATATGAACCTTATTTGACTATAACATCACTTTGTATTTGCTTCTCTACCGGAGCTGGCAAACGCCTTCACGGTACTATGTAAGCCACATTGAGCCTGCAAATAGGTGGGAAAATGTGGGATACAAATGCAATAAATAAATAATGTGGTGCTCCATTATAGTGATGAAATTTCAACTATGTCCTGACTTAGAATCTTAATGTTAGTGAACTGTTTAAAACCAAATAAAATTTCAGAACCAACAGCAGTTTTATTTTAATGGATTTTCACCTCGCTGCCAACTACACTATTTAAAGTAGTATCTTATCAAAATCCTTTAATGACAAACTTCCCACCTCCATCAGTTATCTTTTAGATGTGTTCTGCACACCTTCACACAACAGATTTGCTATACCTTGGTCTATAGGCTGCCTACATATCTGAGAATGTGCAGGGTATAGAACAATTTAGGAAAGGCTTGAAAACGCTTTTTATTTTTTTTTTATAAGATGTGTGGTTGAGCCTCTCTCTCTTAGAGCTCTGTTTACTAAGGTGCTTGTTTTTAGCGCACCTACACTTAGTGCGCACGCTAACCATGTAGGTGCCTATAGGGATATTGTAGGCAAATACATGATTAATGCACATTTAAAACATGCTGCTTAGTAAACAGGGCCCTTAGTGACCTTGGACTGATGAGGATCTGTCTTGTCATGTGTTATATTATGTATGTTATTTGTACTCCGCTTACTTGTAGGCAGATTCAAACTTTTAAATAAATAGCTTGGAGTGGGCAGCGCCCCTCCAAATCTTGCCTGTGCTAGTGCTAAACTGGTTCTCTTCACCCGATTGCCACTATGACTTCCTTACTCTTTGACACCCCCTCCCATTTTCCACATAGTTCAGGCAAACTAGACCTAAGACCCAACTATAAATTACCTGAGATCATTTGCTGGTGCAACCTCCCTCCCCCCCCCCACACGAAATTACAAAAAGCCTTCGTAACCACATTTTAAAAAACGATGGGAAGAAATCTATAACAAATCCCCACTGATCGCTATCAGGGAATTTTCTTATTTGTCAAGTTATATATTTAAACGCATTTAGCTCTAACGAAGTGGAGTGAACGTAAACCTAAACACCAATAAGCCTCCGACTGCACAAACGTAAAACATTAAGACTGCGTTTTCCATGCATCAAACAAACAAATAATGTGCCTAACTACAAAGGATTCTATTTTTCTGTACTGTGAAATCAACAATTATTCCCCACCCCCTCGAGTTGGCTTTAACCGCCTTCCTCCCCCAGGTACAGCAGCGGCCTAAAATCCTGAGAACTTTCTAAATTAACTACAAATACTCAATGGAAAATTAATTCTAAGGGCAAAAGATGGTATACACCAAATGTAAAAACACTGTAAGGTGATCACAGCAGCTGCCGTAAGGAAACACCAGGTCGCTCCGACAGTATCGTGACGGAACTTCACGTATCGACCATGTGGCCGCTTCCCCCATATAGTGATCCGCGCTGACACTCTGTCCAACATCCGCTACTCCTGGACAACTATCTATGACCTTACCTAATGTCATTTGGATCCCTGCCGGTCAACTTTCGTATATTTTCATCTACATTTTTCAAACTTTCTTTCGCCTTTTCCAGCTGTTCCTGCAATGCTCTCACTGCCACCGCCATCTTGTCTCTGTAACACCGAAAGTACTTCCGGGACAAGAGGAAACGTTAATGAAAGGTCAGGAGGAACAAGGAGGTTTAATTAACAAGAGTGGAAGTGAGCCTACCTAATCCATTGTAAGAAAGGAAGCCAATTACGACAATCTGAGTTTCCCCTTCCCAGAGCAGCCGTCATCCGCGTCAGAGTTGCCAATTGGCCCGGTTTCCCGAAAGCAAGCAAACCTATGAGCTGCTGAATCCACATTGTCGTTTTTTTTTTTTTTTTATTGTTGGTGGTCTATCTGTAACAAGTCTAAAGCTGTTTCAATTGGATAGGCAGTGCCTTAAGACTGGTGGACAGCTTTTTAATTTATTTCAAAGCTTCCCATATATAAATATCATAAAATAACAATTGAATATCACTAAAACAGCTTAAAATTATTATAGCTGGTAAAAACAGCAATTTTAAACTCTGTATTTTGTGCTCATTTTTCTACACTAAAAACTAAATACACTGTATACAATACAGATAGCCAAATTTCAGTGAGGATGTTCTGTTCCTGATGGGTTCAACTTAAATGTTGTTGTAATCTGCCTCTGGAAGCATGGTGTTATAAAGATGATGGAATATATTGAAATTAAATGGAAGTAGAATTAAACTCTCCTTTCATTGGGGCACATGTAATCACATCTTCATCTGTTTTGTAGAACTTTACCTTTTAGATGCACAAATGGATTATTCTGTTGTTTAAGCATGTTTCAGGGACAAGTGTTTTTTTTAATTTGTTTATTTTAAGGTTTTCCATAATCAAGTCAAGATAACGTCTGCCTATTTTTGCAGTACTTAACACTCCAAACTCAACAATTTTATCAGGCAGGAACATTAAACAAATTATCTTTCATCTCCTAACCCCAAATCAGCTACCCTCCCTCCCGTCCTTTCCCCTCCATCCTCCTCCTTTCCTTCTGATGGCCCTAGGTAAGTAGAAAGAGTCTCTATGGCGTCCTTTGCCCTTTGTCATAAATGTCCCAGACTTTGTGGTATTGGGCAATAGTAACATAGTAAATGACGGCAGAAAAAGACCTGCATGGTCCATCCAGTCTGCCCAAAAAGATAAACTCATAAGTGCTACTTTTTGTGTATACCTTACCTTGATTTGTACCTGTCCTTTTGCCCTTATAGCTGTCAGCTTGGACATAGTAACATATAGTAACATAGTAGATGACGGCAGAAAAAAGACCTGCACAGTCCATCCAGTCTGCCCAACAAGACAACTCATGTGTGCTACTTTTTGTGTATACCCTACTTTGATTTGTACCTGTGCTCTTCAGGGCACAGACCGTATAAGTCTGCCCAGCACTATCCCTGCCTCCCAACCTCCAGTCCTGCCTCCCACCACCGACTCTCTCACATTGTAAGGGGTAGCTTTTACTGTAGCTTTTATTGAACCTAGAGATTCAGGACTTTTTGCTATAAACTACACTGTATTGTGCTGGCTAAAGGAAATTTTAACTTGTAACTGAACTGAGCTGCAGCTGCTTGCAAACAGGATGCTATGGCAACCAGATAAGATAAGGGCCCTAACTTGCTGAGTTTCATTTCTGCCTAAGATCCTTTGTCTGTGTAATGAGATGAACTATGTGTAGAGATAAGTTTCAATTCTTGCTTTCTGTGTAATGCTTTATGAGCTCAATGCGCATGACTGCTGATAAAAGTGTATAAGTATCTGTGGCAAATGATACACGTCACGCAGTCTTCCTGAGACTACTCAGAGCTGCGTGTAGCTAGCAATAAAGTTTGTCTTGGTTTGGATCCATTGCCTGAGGCCTCTTGTTTTCACTTGCTGATTATCCGGTTACAACATTGTCCAGCCTTTCCAGAACTCTCTGCAGTCCTGGTATACTTGGCTTCTTCCATGCGGTCGCAATAGTCAGCTTACTAGCCACAAATACTTGAGTCGCAAATTGAAATGTCCAAATCAGTAATATCAAAACATTTTTTGGATATCTTTCTCCAAAGTCTGTCAGAAGGATGTCCAAATCTCAAGGGGGCGTGCTAGGGGCGTGGATATTGGGCGTTCCTAAGACATGGACATCTTCAGCAATAATGGAACAAAACAAAGACATCCAAGACTAAAACTTGAGCTCGACCTGTTTTAATATTGAATAGCTACAGTGGGAATTTAACCCATTTCACCAGGATCAAGGTCTGCTGAACTAGCCACTAGGCTACTCCTCTACACAAGAGGTAAGTACATAAGTAATGCCATACTGGGAAAAGACCAAGGCTCCATCGAGCCCAGCATCCTGTTCACGACAGCGGCCAATCCAGGCCAAGGGCACCTGGCAAGCTTCCCAGGTGCCCCAAGTGACCAGATGACCACTGGAGGGACTTGGAGATCACCTCCCTTTCCTCACCCAAATCACAAAATATTTTTCCAAGCAGCACTTTCAAAAGGAAAAGAGAGACTTTTTTTGTAGAAAATTACCTTTCCTGTTCAGATTTTGGACATTTTACTTTTTTTTTTAATTTTCCAATATACCACCACATAAAGTGAATATGCAATCGGCATTATTTAACATTAGGAAACAAAAATGATAAGTATATATCTTTACAGCCCATTTGTTCACAAGTTAAAGAAATTTGATTCCAAGATTAAGGAAATTAAAAAAGAAAAAAACAAATACAAAAATTAATAATCAATAGATGCTTCCTCTGGTTCAGACCCCAGCCTGCTAAATTAGGGAAGGTTTACTATATTCACATCAACTCTTGCATCAATAAACTCTTTCAACTGTTTTGGATCTACAAACTGAAAATGTTTACCCTCAAGCACCACATTACAAAAACAAGGAAATTGCAAAACAAAATTTGCTCCCAATGCCACCACCCTGGGGCGAAGTTCCAAAAGGCCCTTCGTCTCATCTGTGTAGGCCGTGGAAGATCTGGAAAGATACGGACCTTTGAGCCCAAAACAGATTTCTAAGTGTCTCAACGAAAGCCGTAGTACGGCATTCCATCAGGCTCCAACGCGAAAGTGGCAAGCAGAGTTAACCTCTGAGTAACTATTTCTAATGAGCTTTCTAGGAATGAGGTAAGATTCATTCCCTCCCCTATTACGGGGGGGGGGGGGGGGGGGGGGGGTTCCCACCACCACTCCAGTACTCCCGATGTAATAAGCCCATGTAATGGGAGGGAGTGAGTCCTTGTCCATTCCCAGGATGTCTACCAAATATTTTTTAACCATCTCCAAAGGAGAAATTAACGGTGATTTGGGAAAATTAAGAAACCTAAGGTTAAGCCTTTTAGTCTGATTTTCAAGGTATTCAAGTCATTTATGTAGGAAATTATTCTTTAACCAAGCTGTTTCTATAGATCCCATTTCTTGAATTTTGATATCCACACGTTCCAATATCTGGGTTTGCTGTGCAGTCACTTTTGCTTGAAGCAGGGCAGCCTCAGAAAGAACTTCAATATCAGAAGAATTCTGCTTTAAAGTAGTTTGCATAGAGTTTTGTATATTGTAAACCATATCCCATAGTGACTCCAGCGTCACAATTGCTGGTCTAATCACTCCACTAGCCACAGGAGGAGATTGAGGTAGACTATCAGCCCAAGCTAACTTGGAAACAATAGCTTGAGGCAATACCTTTGAAGCCTGTTGTAATAATGTTTCCCGAAGTTGAGAATCTATCTCCGTTGCTGCAGTCACACCCTCAGACAGGACCAGCTGAGCCACTTCGGCGTCTGTCTCTGTTTGAACAGCCAGCAACTCTTTTCCAGGCTGGGGAGGTGCAATTCGCTCCACAGGGCTCAAGGAAGCCCCATTTCCACTCTCAATCGACTCCGAAGGGCCGAGAGCTGCAGTGGGGGTCAAAGTTCCCTGAGGACCCGGTTGCTGCCTGGGAAGTTGCAGGGTTGTTTGTTTCATCGTCGAGGAGGTCACAGGAACCGAGGGAAATTCCTTTAACTTCCCCCTCCGCTTCCCCATGGTTAACGAGGCTACAGAGGCACCGAGAGAAACTCACAAACACAGCAGCCTCCAGGAGCAAACACAGGTGCGTCTATTCACAGCGCCATCTTGGTGGACATTTTACTTTTTTATTTGTTACATTTGTATCCCGCATTTTCCCACCTATTTGCAGGCTCAATGTGGCTTACATTGTACCATAGAGGCGTTCGCCATCTCTGATAGAGAAACTGTTTTAATTACCCCTCTCTAGACCTCCACTGGACCCTTGCCCACGGAGGTGAAAAGAGGGTTTCAGAAGGCTCGAAATAAGTCTCTTAAATATGACCTCTGCTTTCTGACTCTTAACATCTAAGAGTATCTTTGTGTATCTGCTCTCCCACATAGTGAGTTAATAAGTAGGAGTTTCCTTGCTTATATGGATAATATAGAGGATACCTTATCTGTGTAGGTGTATTAGGAGAAATAAGTATGTAACCAAGAAATAGATACAGACGAGGAAGATAGGTGTTAAAATTGATCTTTATTCTTACCCAATGCAACCTCAATCAATCCGGCACGCTCATCAGTCAAAGTCTCAGGTTGACCGACCGTAGTTCTGCCCTCTGGGTAGAGTTCGGGAAATCTCCAAACTCCTCCCAAATTGGCAGTTCTTAAATACCCTCTTTTCACTCATTAGACCCAATGGGCGTACATATATTAATATGTGAATCATATTTTTCTAACAGCTTAACCGCAACTGCGAGCTAGATCGGAAGCCCAACTCTCCCCCTTCTACCTATTTCTCAATAACTGTCACATCCCGAGTTGTAAACAACTTGTCTAAAATGCAGAGACAAATGTCCATCTTGTAAAACAAGGACTCCATTTTCTTAACCTAACTCCTTACTATTCCAGCCATTTATTCCTTCACCTTGGCCCTTACACTGTATTTGGATGTCACACCAGATCCTGATAAGGCTTGCCAGCTGGGCCCTACTTCAGCAAGTACTCAGCTGCAAAGCCATCACCAGATTTTCTGGCTTGGTCAGTGCTTCTTAGCAGCCTAGGCTATAGAGCTTGGCCCACCACTATTCCAGTGGAGGGGTATCTAGCTGTAACACATATTAACATTCCCCTCTTCACCCTATCTCATAGGGTGACACTAGGGTTGTCTAGCTTGGTACCATCTATTCCAGAAGGTATCCTGTAAAGTTATCAAATTCGGGGGTATGAATGAAATCTAGTACAGTAAAAATTTTGGAGTCCGAGTCACAGCACGGATACTATCTCTGGCTCATTCTAACCCCTCTTGGGACTAACCCATACTTGCGGTTGAGCAACAAAATACGATCACAAGGGTAATATCATTAAACCTATTAATATGCAGGTTTGACCATACTCTTACCAATATTTATATATAGCTAAAAATCATCAAGCTAATTAATTCCTTGATTATGCTGATTATATGCTGATTATACGTTTGCATTGATTACATGGTTATATTGATTATATTCTTGCACAGCCTACATAATTATATTAATTACAGCATTTCATCATTGTTTTGCATTCCCACGTACTTTTATCCCATTATATAGTTGCAAGTACATCTACTACATTTCCAGCGTTTGCATAGCGATTGGTCCACCTCATAGGGAGATAGTCCAAAGTTGTGGTGTTAGGAAGGAGATTTTCATACAAGACATATTGTCCTGTTGTTGCCTTTTTTGTTACGGCAGTTTCAATTAAGCGTTCTGCTAAGCCTCTAGCACATGGGATTATGCAGCATCCTACCAATATGAAAATGGCAACCACTATAATGATGGTGGTGGCTGCTGAAATTATAAATGTCTTCCATTTACCAAAAGCTTTATCCATCCAACCAGTCCAGGATGTATCAACACCTGAGTTTTCAGCCAATTCCTCAGAAAGTGAGGTAAGGCCTTTCAAAGCCCTGGTGATTGACCCATCCGGGGCTGTTGTTGGGGATAAAGGTACAACACTGGGTACCTATTTTTTTGCACACACCACCGTCTGCTGCTAGCAATTGGTCAAGCACAAGCCTGTTCTCAAGTGTCATTCTACTGGTGGCATCTAACTGTGCTGCAATACCTTGAACGGCATCTCTGGTATAGTTCACAAATCTCTGTTGATTGTAATATATGTAGTTGATCCAATCTACGTTCTTATTGATGGTTGCCCACCAAAAGAAGGCAGATTCTAATCCTGCTTCAATCTGGTTTCTAGCTTTGAATTCATCAGGGACCCCTCTCGGAACTCCAATTGCATCAATATAGACCCGGTCGTCAAAGGATCCGGGCACTGCATGTCTCTTCACTCGTGAGGAAGAGCTACTATGAGGAGGAATCAAAGATGCAATGACTATTGGGATTACCAGTTTGACCACAGCACATCTGCCTGTCCAACTTCTGTGGAGTAGATGGTGGATGGTGTTGGTTCCACAATACTACCATACGTCTGCTCGAGCCTGAGCAAAGTCTGTGAGGTTCAGACCTCGCAGGGCCCCTTTTCCTAGAGTGGTATTACAATTGGTAAAATTTCCCAAAATCCGTGGGGTCTTAACTGCATATTGGTCCAGACATGTATGATACACTGTGGCAGGGGCGTAGCCAGACAACAGATTTTGGGTGAGCCTAGGCAAGAATTGGGTGGGCACCAAGTGTTCTCCCCTCCCCCCCCACACCAAAAAAAAAAGATCTCAGCTGGTAGGAAAACGCTTCTTTCCACCTTGGCAGCAGGCATGCACTGAAAACTGAGCAGGTGCCGGTGTCATGGAGAGTAGCGTTTTTGTTACCATCAGGGGAAAATCTTCAGCTGGTGGAGCATGGGATTTCCACCAGTTACCACTAAACATGTGCTACTGTTGGGTGGGCCTGAGCCATAAATGGGTGGGCCCTGGCCCACCCAAGCCCACCTGTGGCTACGCCACTGCACTGTGGCAGAGTCCGGAATTCTGAATGCAGGAGGCACCCTCAGCCGAGGGGGCAAGTAGGGGTGATGGCTTGCAAGGTGTTGACAAGACTGATTAATGTTCTCTTTTACTTGCAGTAGCTCTAACATACACCAAAAACCATCTGGATCATTATAGAGGATCTAAGGGAAAAGAACGCTGTAGGTTCTGCCCTTGTATGTGCACAGAAATAAACACTTGGAAACATTTCAAATTGCTGTGGTATAGTGG
The DNA here is from genome assembly GCF_901765095.1 of Microcaecilia unicolor. Taxonomy (NCBI): domain Eukaryota; kingdom Metazoa; phylum Chordata; class Amphibia; order Gymnophiona; family Siphonopidae; genus Microcaecilia; species Microcaecilia unicolor. Next base: position 152,055,374 of record NC_044039.1, on the reverse strand, counting down.
AGCCCATTCGAGCCACAAGTTAGTATCCCCACAACCCAGTTTTCAGTGCAACTAAGTCTTTTGGCATTGTTAATCTGTCCAACCTGCATAGGGGCTATTTTCTTCGGGGCCTTGTTGGCATTACGGGGTTTCTTTCTGGTTTGGGGGAGGAGTAATAGAAATATGCCAATAGGATCCTGCCTGTGGTATCTATTCCAAGGGAATAGGCTGTACGTGAAGAGGTTATTCCTCTGAAAGTGACAACCACCTGATTGCACTGGTCATTGGCCAATTGGTAAATACCAGTCGGGCTTCATCATGGAAATACTCTTCTTGAGTTCAGGAATCGCTTGACCTGGTAGGGAGCCATGAGCCTGTGTACCACCATACCTCTGCCCAACTTCCACATGTGGAGAAGGGGCCATGTATATATCAGAGGCTGAGTAATATCTCTGATATGTTATTTCACCACACCTGGTGTAGGCACACACTTCGAGAGTTATTGTAACCGTCTCCCTTGGTGGGGACTGATACTATCTTGTATTCAATCAAACGATCTGGTAGTTGCATTATTGTGACTTGGAAGGTACCATGATCATGGCTAACACACACAATAGGAAGGCAAGGCACTCATGTTGGCTGTTTTTGATTGTAAATGAGGTGCGTGAACACTGAATCAAGGACTGTAGGAATGGTAATTGGCGAGCAATGAATATTGTGAGTAACAAGATTAACCCTAGGGTTTTAGCAAGAACTGAAATTATGACAATTATTACTCCAAGATACAACAGGAATGGATATACCATTAGGTGTCACTAGTGTTATGGGGGGAAGATTCTGGTAGCTTCTGTTTCGGAGAGACTAAATACCTCCAAGGGTCTTGTTCCTACTTCCCTAATGAATAGAAAGGGTATCCAATCAGTTCTAAGCACACTGTAAGTAATTAACCAGAAATCTACTACCTCACGAGTTTCAGGTCTAACTAGGGGTACTTCTGTTTGTTCTACTTGTAAACCTAGGCTTCCTCCAAACAAAGCAAGGGTGTGAATGATATTCCAGTCAGGGCAATAGTCAAGTGTTGAGTAACGATTCACCACAGTGTCCTGATATCGGGTCAATGAATCCCAACTGGGATCGTCTTGCGGAGCCGGATCCCAGTGAGGATATCTTAGCTCATGGGGATCTACAAGTTGAACAGGGGGTTTGGAGATTACAGAAGCCCAGAAGTCGAGGGTGACAATGGTGGGAAATCAAGGGAAGGTACTGTCTGTGTGGAGGAAGGCGTTGTTATATGCTCCTCCGTTGGACATGTACTTTTGCAGTTGAACTGATGTACTATGGCAGCAAAAGACCCACTACCGTCTGGTAATTAAAACAAAACAAATACAAAGAGTTGTTGTGGTCGATAAGGTTATGTGTTATAGACACATGGGAATTGTAGAGAGGAAGAGTTGTGCAGAGTCTATTACGAGCTTTGGTTTTGTTGTGTTGCAGGTTTTAGGCACTTAAGATGGGTCGATAGGGTATGCCTTTTTTAAACAGGTGGTTTTTAGTGATTTCCGGAAGTTCAGGTGGTCATACATTGTTTTAATGGCTTTTGGTAGTGCATTCCACAGTTGTGTACTTATGTAGGAGAAGCTGGATGCATAGGTTGATTTGTATTTGAGTCCTTTGCAGCTTTGGGTAGTGGAGATTTAGGTATGTTCATGTTGATCCGATTGTGTTCCTTATTGGTAGGTCTATGAGGTCTGTCATGTATCCCGGGGCTTCGCCGTAGATAATTTTATTGGACCAGGGTGCAGATTTTGACAAGCAATACGTTCTTTGATGTCATATCCAAAAATTGCCCCTTGTGCAGTTGACTTGCCCAAAGTCACAAGGCGCAGCAGTGGGAATGAACCCATGTGCCTGTCCTGTCTGTGGCCGTGCACAACCTCAGAACTTACCCCTGTTTCTGGGATTCAGTGTCTGTTTGTCTGGCCTTATGCTTGTGTCTGTGTCTGTCTTAGGTTCTCTCTGGCTCTGTGGTGCTTGCTTGCCCTACCTGAACTCACTGTGTGGGCTTTGCCTTCTCCAAGATGGCCTGCGCCTCCTCCTCTTTGCCAGTATCCAAGATGGCCCCCGCTGTTCCTTCCTATGGGCTGACTGCTTTGTGTGTCAAGCCTCTGTTTGGTTGCAAGGTGATTGCTGCAGCTGTGGCTCTGGTGTTGATGGGCTTTATTCGTCACTTGGAGACTACAGTCCTGGCCTTTGCATCTCATCTAAAGGGTCCTGGTGTATAGAGTGCTCTGTACACAGTTTCAGTGTTTTGCTCTGTTGTGAGTTTCCTATGTTCTGTTTAGACCTAGCTAGCTTAGGCACCGTCGTGCTCTTGTAGCCTGTGCCTAGCTCTGCTAGTCTCTGTGTTTGTTTCCAGGGCATGACTAGCTAGCTTAGGCACCGTCTGGCTTGTAGCCTGTGTATAGCTTTGCTAGTGCTCTGTGTTTGTTTCCAGTGCATGACTAGCTAGCTTAGGCACCGTCTGGCTTGTAGCCTGTGTATAGCTTTGCTAGTGCTCTGTGTTTGTTTCCAGTGCATGACTAGCTAGCTTAGGCACCGTCTGGCTTGTAGCCTGTGTATAGTTTTGCTAGTGCTCTGTGTTTGTTCCTAGTGTTAGACTAGCCGCTCTTGCTAGCCACTATCCCAAGACTGTGTTTGTTCCTAGTGTTAGACTAGCCGCCCTTGCTAGCCACTATCCCAAGACTGTGATTGTTCCTAGTGTAGACTAGCCAGCTTAGGCACCGTCTGGCTTGTAGCCTGTGCATAGCTCTGCTAGTTCTCTGTGTTTGTTCCTAGTGTTAGACTAGCCGCCCTTGCTAGCCACTATCCCGAGTCTGTATTTGTTCCTAGTGTTAGACTAGCCGCCCTTGCTAGCCACTATCCCAAGACTGTGATTGTTCCTAGTGTAGACTAGCCAGCTTAGGCACCGTCTGGCTTGTAGCCTGCGCATAGCTCTGCTAGTTCTCTGTGTTTGTTCCTAGGGTAGACTAGCCAGCTTAGGCACCGTCTGGCTTGTAGCCTGTGATTAGCTCTGCTAGTTCTCTGTGTGGTTCCTAGTGATAAACTAGCCAGCTTAGGCACCGTCTGGCTTGTAGCCTGTGTATAGCTTTGCTAGTTCTCTGGGTTTGTTCCTATTACTTGACTAGCCAGCTTAGGCACCGTGTGGCTTGTAGCCTGTAGTAAAGCTTTGCTAGTGTTCTGCGTTTGTTTCCAGTGCATGACTTGTTAGCTTGGGCACAGCTTAGTTGTTAGCTGGTGTATAGTCTTCCAAGTCTCCTGAGTTTGCTCTGTATATGTTCCTGTGTATGACTGGTTTGCCTGGGTATAGCGTCCTATTAGCCTGGGTACAGTTTACTAGTCATTGTGTTGAATCCTGCCGACTGCCAGAACCCGGACAGTCCCTGCCTGTCCTGCCTTGCCTCCGCCTAAGTGCCAGGGGGCACTCCTGGATCTTCATTCTGCTGTTCCTGTTTGCAAGTTCCAGTTCGGGTTTTCCTGTAAGTCTCCTACCGGCTGCCAGAACCCTGAGGGCTCAACCCTCGGGGAAGGCGGTCAAGTGTAGGGTGAAGCCTAGGTCCAGTGGTTCCAGTCCAGGGGTTTCACTCCGTTATGTTCCAGTCAGTGGGGGCCAACTCCAGTGTGTCCAGGCTAGCGGGCCCCACTCCAGTGCGCACCCGTCCGGGCGTTCCAGTTCCGAGTATTCCTGTGTAGAACTCCCGTCCGGGGTTCCGGTCCGGGTTGTCTCATCTCCACCTGGAAGGTTGATCTTGCCTGCTCACTGCCGCTCCACGGTAGGGGCCTAATGGACTCACATAACCCCATGCTCCCGGGGGAAGGACAGCCTGACGGGATGCCAAGGTCCCCGAGAGCACGGCATAGCACGAGAGACGCGACATTGCCAGGATCAAAGCCCACTACACTAGCCATTAAGCCACTCCTCCTCTGTTTTGGAGGTCTTGCATTTGGACATCTTTGTGTTCGAAATGGCCAAAAGTCAAAGACGTCCAAATCCAAAGCATATGGGAGCATAAAAAATCTTTGCCATCAGTAGGCTGTGCACTGTTAGAACAGGGGCGCTTTTCTTTTTTCCCCTTTTTTTGCAAACTTTTAGAATTCAACATTTGAGTTCCTAGGGAAGATCTATCGAAACCCTGCAGAGTAGAACTCGTTATGACTTTGGCAAAAAAAAAGTGTGGATTTAGAGAAACACTGAGGACACAGTAATGCTGTAACATGTACAAAATACACAAGAAATATACAATAGAGTGAAACCATTCACATGTTCTAAGTGTGGTAAAAGCTTTGGCTGTAATGTAAATCTCAAAGGCATCAGAAAGACCACACGGGAGAGAAACAATTTGCATGTATAGAGTCTGGTAAAAGCTTTGGTCAGAAGGTAAACCTCACAATGCACCAGAGACTCTGGGCAAGTCACTTAACCCTCCATTGCCGCATTGAGCCTGCATGAGTGGGAAAGCGCGGGGTACAAATGTAACAACAACAACAAAAAATACACACAGGAGTGAAACCATTTACATGTCCTGAGTGTGGTAAAAGCTTTGATTGGAAAGAAAGCCTCACACAGCATCAGAGAATCCACACAGAGATGAAACCATTTACATGCACTGAGGAGGTAAAAGCTTCAGTTGTATTGGTAAACCAAACTCCTAAATATAATGACTGTGGGGTCTTGTGAAATGTTTTGGCATAGTTTGCAGCTGGATGTGTTACAGGGAAACGTGCCTTTCTTTTTTTCCGTCTGTGTTGGGAGTTTACTGTCTGATCAGCTTGTGTTTAAGTTTGGTGGCTGTCGGAAGGCCAGCACTGGTGGGGATGGGAATATCTCTTTCAGTAATTAATCTTCCTGGAGTAGCGGCTGTAGGTCTCTTATGATTTTCCTCAGTTATCCAGTTCTGGGTTGTATGTCACTACAAGGGGGAATTCTGTCTGTGGCTTTTTTTTTCTTTGTACCGTAGCAGATTTTCATTCACAAGGGAAAAATATTCAACATAAAGGGACTATTTTACATGCTCATCTTCCAATGTGGTATATATCGTTCAGTGTAAAAAATGTAACGAAGGATGCTATATTGGAGAAACAGGCCAGATGCTTAAGACAAGATTCAATCTGCACAGACATCACATTAAAATAGCTGGTGCCAGTTCAAGCCCCCATCCCTGTGGGCCAACACTTTACAAGACCAGAACACTGCACCAGTGATTTCACAGTAAGAATACTGAAAGGTAATTTTAAAACAATACAGGAACGTAAGACCTTTGAAATAAGAATGATTGAATATTTTGACACCCAACAAACAGGACTTAATAAGGATCTGGGTTTTCTAACCCATTATAAACCATAAAGCTGTATTTCTCTGTTTATTACCCCCCTCTCACCTACCAACACCCATCCTGTTAGAATATCAATGGAATGCTTTGATGTCCCCATGCATACCCCCACCCTCCCACTCTGTCAGACTGTAAAAGTAATGCTTTGATGTTTCTCTTATATATACTATCTGCTAACACATTTGCTTATTTCCAATCTGACGAAGAAGGGCAACCTTCGAAAGCTAATCAAGAAATGTATTAAGTTATGTCCAATAAAAAAGGTATCATCTTATTTTCTTTTCCATGTTTTATTTTGTTTGATTTCTACTGATAACCTTTTCTATTTGTTAATTTCCTCTGTCTCCGCCTGTCTTTCATTTTCATCACTACATCCAGCATTGATCTTTCCTTTCAGTTTCTTCCATTTAGTTTTCTGTCTCTCTGTCCAGGTTTCATTATTAATAGCCAGTCTTCAATTTACTGTATCTACCTACAGGTTTCCATATCTTTCCCTCAACCCAGCTCTCCCATTCCCCTTCCTCATATTCCCCAGACTTTCACCAACTCTGTCCTCTCTTCCTATCATCCTCTTTCACCCCATTCCATCCCATGTCTCCTTCCTTCCCCTCTACCCCCCCCCCCCCCCATTCCATCCAGCATCTCTGCTCTTTCTCTCAGCACAGGTCAGGGAGGCCCAGAGAACAGAAGTCCTGTAGAAACTGTACTCAGGTAGGCTAAATTTAGCTTGGACCCCTGCTAAAATTGTGACTTCTAAACTGAAGTGCTGCCTTTTGGAAAGACAGAACTGTAACCCTGGGATTCCAGGCCAGAAGTAACCTATTTATGCTGCCTTTTGAAAGACAGATCAGTGCACACTGTGGTACTGCAGGAGCTGGCCATAGCAGAGAACGTTTTGAACAAAATAACTACTTTTTGGTGTGTTTGTTTATGGATCATTTTCTGGTGAATTTTGAGAGGACTGGCCGCATGGCTGGCTAGCCTGAGACAACATGGACTACTCATTTGGGAAACCTGTTAACCGGCAACAGCCAAACCACTTTCCAAAGCACCAACCCATGATGGCCAGGCTACCTATAAGAATGTTAAGGCAGCATCCTGGAGTGGGCGGGGCGTACCCCAGAATTCTATAGGCAACAGCTTCAAGAAAAGTACTCTCCATGCAAAAGAAAACTCCCCACAGTTTTTTCTACAGGCTGAGATTGCGTGAAGGTGGCTGCACCAGAGGAAAAATCCAGCATGGAAATGGTGAATGTGGTTCTCCTGGAGCAGTTCCTGGATGAGCTACCTCGTCTACGAGACAATGGGTGAAAGCAACACCCCAAGCTGACGTGGAGACCTGCCTTGGAAGTGGCAGAAGTTGTGCAAACCAGTCCTGGAACCATGGAAGGAGAGGAGGGCCAGGTGGAGTAGCCCTGGAATGCCAAGAGAAAGGCAGGGGTTGAGCACTACTGCAAGGAGAGGAAGTCACTGTCAAGCCCAGGAACCCAAAAAGGGAAGGTCAAAGAGATGGAGGCTGTCCTCACCCAGAAACCCCATGTGGACCTGGGGACAAGAACTGAGCTCTTTCACTTGTTTTAAGTGTGGACACAAGGACATTTGGCAAGAGACTGCCTGGAAATGAGTTAAGGGAAGGGAAATGGGATGTGATATGCCGCCTTTCTGAGGTGTTTGCAACTACATTCAAAGTGGTTTGCATATATTCAGGTACTTATTTTGTACCAGGGGCAATGGCGGGTTAAGTGACTTGTCCACAGTCACAAGGAGCTGCAGTGGGAATTTAGCTCAGTTCCCCAGGATCAAAGTCCACTGCACTAACCACTAGGCTACTCCACCACTCATAGTTAAGAGGATATGGATGTGAATGTCGTAGAGCCACACTTCTGAATTTTGTAGAAGCTTGCCAATCAGGAGGCAGGAACTTTGTGCTCCAGATTGAACTGTAGGGGAGCCCATATCAAGCATTGGTGGACTCTAGCAGTGTGAAAACTCTTGTCCAAAGAGGAATCCTCACCTGCCCTCAAGTGAATTATGAGTGGACAGTGACTTTGTCTTGCATACATGGGGATCAGAGGGAATACCCAACTGCTCAAGTTTCCTTCAAAACTACTGTCAAAGAAGCCCATTTGGAGGTTGGGGTTTTGCCTTGAATACCTTACCGCTTACCCAGTTATCCTGTGCTGGGATTTTCTCAGGTTTGAGGCCTGGACTTCACCAAATGCTAGTCCAGAGAAGAAGGATGAAAATTTCCCTTAGTTTTTTTCCCTTTGGAGGGTTCTGATTTATATGTGGATAATTCTAAGCAATGTAAACCCCACTGGCAGTGCCACCTGGAGAAGCAACGCAGCAACCTTAATTTAGGGGCCACAGTAGATGAGGACCTAGGTGAAGATGCCCAGGAAAGCTCCAATACATTAGAGAATATGGTCAAATGGAGAAGGAAGGAGGGACAATCCAGGGAATGTTAAGAGGGCTGAGTTAGAGGACAACTCCCTCAAAGAGGTATGTACCTGGGTGGTGATGGTAGATGTGAAACCAGTGGGTAATCAAGACCCTTGTAAGGTAGGTCCTCCATATTTATTTGTTATACAGGGGATTGTTGTTGGAAGAAGAAGAGGAGGAGGAGGAGCAATTGTTAGTGCCTAAGCCCTATTGCAGGCAGGTTATGCAGTTAGCCTATATACACCTGTAAGGAGGTCACTTAGGGGAAGAGAAAACCCGGGAGTGGATAATGGCCTGGTCTTTCTGGTTAGGTTTATACAAAGTTCCAGCTCTATTGCTAGTCCTGCCCAACCTGCCATATGAGCAACCCTCCACCTACCCCTCTCGTGTCCATGCCCACTGTTGAAACCCCATTTGAGAGAATAGCTATGAACTTCATGGAACCCCTGGAGCACACCACCTGAGGCAATAAAGACATCCTGACCACCTTAGACTTTGCTACCCGGATGCCTTTGCATTATGTAACATGAAGCTCACTACAGTAGCCAATGCAGTATGGGAAGTCTTCTCCCGCATGGGAATTCCCATGGAGATCCTGAATGACCAAGGGTCAACCTTAATGTCATGAGTCATGAAGCAAGTCAGTGACTTATTGAAAGTGAAAACCCTGACCTTCTGTATATCACCCCCAGAGAGATGGCCTGGTTGAACATTTTAACAAAACACTGAAACAAATGTTAAAGAAATTTGTGGATGAAGATGGAAACATTGGGACACCCTCCTCACTTGTGTGCTGTTTGCCATTTGAGAGGTGCCCCAAAGTTTGATGGGGTTCTCTCCCTTTGAATTATTGTATGGGAGAAGACCCAGAGGAATCTTGGATATCATCCAAGAAGCCTGGAAAGATGAATAGTCCAGGGAAGAATCTAGTGGATTGTGCTTCAGATGCAAAAGAAATTAAGGAAAGCAGAGGAGGCTGCAAAACTCTGCTTAGAGAACACTTAGGTGGGGCAAGCCTGAGCCTATAATCAGTTAGACATCCAGAGAACTTTCCAACCAGGGGGCCGAGTCTTACTTCTTCTGCCCTCGTCAGAAAGTAAGCTACTATGCAATTGGCAAGGGCCTTATAAGATAGTGGAAAAGACAAGTCCTGTCAACCACAAAGTGGCCCAACCAGACAAGAGAACCAAAGCAAAAATCTACCATGTGTCACAGCCCTGGCCATGCCGCAAGACCCTGGCAATGCACTGACCTCAGGATCCCAGGGTTGGGATTTGCTGCATCCCTCAGCTTTCCTTGCTGGGGCAGGCTCCTGATGGTGCCACTCTGGGGCACTTTGTGGACAGCACAGACCATACTGGCTTGGCCCTGCCAAGGGGTAGGATCTTCTAGGCATGCTCACGCATGCAGGTAATGCCTTTGTAGTCCCGTGATGGGAATTGGGCTGCAGCGCTCCTCAAGGATATCAGGCCATCCTGGCCTATTTGAGGACGGCAGGGTCTGACAATCACTGCCTTCGCAATTGGTCACTTTTTCCTAAGTTCCTGCCTAGCCTGTCTTGCCCCAGATCCTACTCATCTGTCCGTAGCTCCAGCCCTGTCTGTCTCCAGCTCCATCCTTGCCTGTCTCAGTTCCAGCCACGTCCGCCTTGCCTCCAGCATACATTCCCGCCATACCACAATTCCTGCCTTCTGCCTGGCAGGGGGACTTATCTGCCAAAGTTGGGGTCTGGCTGCGGCCCAAGGGCTCACCTTCCATGTGTATGTGATAGATTGCAAAGGCCATGAGCTCTGACGAGTCACCCACCTTGTGGCTGCTTGAGCAACTAGCTCTACAACTTCAGCACTTGTCTGGTTGAGTGCAAGAACTGGATTCTCACATGGATCAGTTCCAGCAACTCAAGGGGGGCAGTTAATTCTTTGATCAATCGCCTGGCCACCAAGGCCTCAGCCTCTTTGCCTCCAGGTCCTGCTCTGGCGCCTTCTTCCACCACTCCTGGCATTTGTCTTGTGGCTTCTCCGAGGTATGATGGGAACCCCAAGGACTGCAGAGAATTTATTAATCAGTGCTGGATAATTTTTGAACTCTAAGCCAGAGATTTCTCCTCCCATAGGGCCCGGGTGGCCTACATTATTTCCTTGCTGTCCTGCCAAGTCCTGGCACAGGCTTCTCCACTCTGGAAACGGAACAACCCAGTGGTTGATGATCTCAAAAATGTCAAGAGGGTCTTTTAAGAACTTGGGAAAGTAACGACCGCAACCTCTGAGCTTCTTCAGTTCCAGCTAAAGTCCATCTTGCCTCAGTTCAAGCCTACGTTCCCGCTGTACCACACTTCCTGCCTTATGCCTGGCCGGGTGACTTGTCTGGTTGCGGCCCAAGGGCTCACCTTCTGTGTGTTTGTAACACCATGTAAATCTATTAAAAAGATGGTCTCCAGTGACCACAGCCCTGGTCCAGGAAGAAGACTTTGGACCAGAGGCCCTGATCCAGCAAGAGCCAGGGCAAGTCCCATTTGGAGACCAGCTTTCAGTCACCCAGAAAGATGACTAGGAGCAGTTAAGTCTGCCAGAAAAAGGACATGTTCTCTAGAATGCCTGGCTGGACTCAACTTTTATCCTATTATATAATCACGGACCCAGGAGTGGTGGTCCGGTAATGCCCATACTGGTTTCCAGAAGCCTGACAACAAGCAGTGCCAAAGGAGATAGCTAAGATGCTGAAACTGTGAGTTATTGAGGAATCCACCAGACAGATGGAGAAAGCTTGTTACCTGTTGTGTAGAAATGCATGAAAGGAGCTAAGAAGGAGAAGATTAAATTTGGAGATAACCATGGCTTTTTTTGAGGGGGTACTTGGGGGTACTGAGTACCGGCACCTTTTCCATTGTGTGCTCAGTATTGTGTGCTGAAATTGGTCCATGGTCCCCATATTTTAATGAAAGAGCTCAGGCTCTACACACCAATTCTGCCTTGTCATAGATTCGTGCCTGGTTGCAGGGGTCCTGGCCATTGTGGGGTGAGTCCCTCAGTGATCACCTCATCCCTGAAGGGTGGCCTGACATTTGAGTACCGGCACCTTTTTGCTAGAAGAAACACCTGGAGATACACAGTAATACAGTAAATGATGGCAGATAAATACCTTGTGAGGAAGTCTATAGGAAATTACATTCCTCCCTAACAGCTCTCCCTCATAGTCACAGAGCGACCTTAAAAGGCGGGCCACAGAAAAAGAAGAGATGATTCAGCAGGAGCAGAGCAAGGAGGGAGTGATCAAGGCAGGATAAAAACTCTCAGCATAGATCAGTCAGGGAGGCTTAGAGAAGAACTACTTTTTGGTGTGTTTTTTCTCCTGACCTGTGTGAGGAACAGATCACTAATTTTTCTGTTCTCAAATAAATTGGTTTATTTCACTTTTGAACTTTTCTGTGGCTATGTTATTCAAGGCTCCAGGCCCACCCTCACTCACGCTACTACAGACCTGTATGGTCCATCTAGTCTGCCTGACAAGGTGGCCAAAACTGCACCTGCCACTCTGTGCAGGTTATAGTCATTCCTGATTAAACACTGGTTGGCAATTTGCCATAATGCTGACCACACATAAGCACTTCAATATGACACAGTCTTGGAACAATATATGTTAAAAAAATATTGGCTAACAGTATTTAACTTTCTCATCTTAACATTAAGATGTCTTCCCTTCCCCCTTGAGATGCACCAATGGTTAATTATAAACAAGTGATATACAGAACATCAATGCGCTACAAATGAGGGTGCTGGAGGAAGAGAAGAGAGAAAAGAGAATCTGGACATGTGAAGGGATACTGGCAGTGGATGGAGCATAGGAACATGGATGCACAGGGGCAATACTGGACACGAGGGGAGGGATAGGAACACAGAGGGGTATGATGGACAGAGTAAGAAAGGGACACATAGAGATACCGAAAATGGGGGAGGATAGGGACAGGGACACACAGGGGAGACCCGGACTAGATAGATAAGGACACACAGGTTAGATGTATAGTGGAAACAGAGAAGAAATGTCCTTGGAGAGAGCTGAGAAAAGCAGAAGATAGATACTAGGACCCAAACAATGTCCAGACAATACAGGTAAGAAAAAGTATTTTCTAACTGTAATATATCAGATTTGTGAAATGTGTCTCCCCATCCCACCTGCCCTCCCTACCTTGGGAACAATGGTGTTAAATGGGGCCCATCTCAAGTTTTACACCCATGGTCCTATCAGGCCTAGCTATGCCTCTAGTATTTGCATTTTGCAGGGTTTGTTTACTAGAACAATGAAGGAGTTCCCTCTCTCTCCCTTCCAGTTCCCCTACCTTGAAAGATGGTGTGGTGGGGGGCCCATTCTGGTTACCCCCATCTCACAAAAGCTATAGTGGAGCTAGAAAAGGTACAAGGGCCAGAATTAATAAGGGGATGAAACAACATTCTTTTGAAGAAAGACTAAATAGTTGAGGGCTCTTAAGTTATAAAGAGATGACAGGGAGATAGAGGTCTACATTTATGAATGGGATGGAACAGGTAAATAGGAAATGGTTGTTAATGCTTTCAGTTAGTGCCATGACTAGGGGACAATTAAAGAAACTGATTTAAAGCAAACTGGAGAACTTTTTTTTTTGTTTAACCTCAGTGCACAATTAAGCTTTGAAATGTGTTGCTAGATGAAACGATCAAGGCACCCAGAGTGCTGAGAGTTCAAGCAGTGACCTTGCAAGACTTCTGTGTAAGTCTTGAGAGGCTGTCGCTTGAACTCTCTGCAGCCATTTTGAAGTAGCGCCGGGAGCAACACAGGTATGCAGCCACGCCAGGCAGGAAAGAAAGAGGGGGCTCTTTCCTGCCCTGAAGAGGCCACTAGACCACCAGGGCACTACAAAGGTAAAGGAGGGGAAGGGGAGGATAGACATGTCTGGGTAAAACCAGATGTATGGTAACCCTATACCACCTTCTTGATGAATACACATCCTGATGTGATTTCTGTGAGCCTTAGTTAGGAGGCAAGCCTTGTTTTAGGAGTGAGGATACAGATAATAAACTGCAGATGTGCAGCTCTGATTGTTTTTAGTGTCACATGGCAAACAAATGGAAAATGTAATTTGCTTCCCTTAGCACACAGAGGGTCTAGGAGAGGCGGCCCTGAAGCTGATCCTAACCACAGGGAGCTGGTGGGGTCCATTACAGAAAAACCTTCCCTACCCACATACATACCAGTGGGCTGCAGGCAGAACATAGATAATTGTAGCAGAAGTGGAATTGTACAAACAGAACACCATCTGGACACACCACAGACCTGCCAAGTCTCCTGCATTCAGCCGAGACTCCCACTTTGGTGGGTCATCTCCCACACTTCTATCAAAGTGGAAAATTCTCCTGCTGAAATACTCCTGCCACCACCGCTGCTGCTTCTTCTCCTGGACGAGCAGCAGTGGTGGCAAAACAACAAGAAGCAGGCGCAGGGCCACAATCTTCAGGCATGTATTGTTGGCTCTGCCGGTCCCCTGCCCTGGAACAGTGAAGTTGATGTCAGAGGGAGCAGGATCAGCAGCACATGCCTGAGACTGTGGACCCATGCCTGCTTCTTGCTATGTTGCCACTGCTGCTGTTTGTCAGGAGAAGCAGCAGTGGCCACAGGAAACAGAAGTTACCGGATGGAAGGGGGAGGGGAGAGAGGGGGGCATGAGATGCTGAATGGAAGAGGGGAGGAGAAATGATGGCTAGAAGAGGGGAGATGCTGGATGGAAGAGCGGTAGAGAGAAGATGGGTGGGAAGATGGGGAGAAAAAGAGGGGACCCGCTGGATGGAAAAGGGCTGGAGAGAGAGGGGAGACACTGGACAGAAGGGGAGACAAAATACTGGCTGGATGGAAAACAGAAAGATGCTGTAAGGATGGGGAAGAAAGAGGAAGACATTGGATGGAGGAGGAGATGTTGAAAGGATGGGGACAGAAGAGGAGAGAGGCTGGATGGAAGAGTAGGAGAGAGAGGAGATGCTAGACAGAAGGATGGTGAGAGAAAGAGGGAGACACTGGAAGGACATGGAGAGAAAGGGGAGACACTAGATGAAAGAAAGAAGAAAGAAAGAAAGAAAGAAAGAAAGAAAGAAAGAAAGAAAGAAAGAAAGAAAGAAAGAAAGAGGGGAGATGCTGGAAGGATGGGAAGAGGAAAAGGGAAGATGTTAGATACAGGGGAGAGAAAGAGGGGAGATGCTAGATGGAACATGGGATAGAAAGAGGGGAGATGGCTGTAAGGATGGAGAAAGGGGAGACACTGGAAGGATGGGGAGAGAAAGAGGGGAGAGTAGATGTAAGGAGAGAAAGAGGGAGACGCTGGAAAGATGGAACAAAGAGGGTAGATGCTGGATGGAAGGATGCTGGAGGAAAGAGAAAGCAATGGAACGATGGGGAGTGAAAGAGGGGATCACTGTAAGGATAGGGAGGAGAAAGAGGGAAGACACTGGATGCAAGGGGAGGGAGATAAAAAGGGGAGATGCTAGATGGATGGTAGAGAAAAAGGGATATGCTGGATAGAAGGATGGAGAGAAAGGGAGACACTAGATAAAAGGATGGGGAGGAAAGGGGAGACAATGGATGGGAGAGGGGAGATGCTGGAAGATGGGAGAGAAAAAGGAGAGACACTGGAAAGATGGGAGACTAGTGGATGTTAGGGAGAGAAAGAGGGGACGCTGGATAGGATGGGGAGGAACACATTGAATGGAAAAGGGCAGAGAGAGAGATGATGTTTGGGTAGAAATATTCACTGGATGGAAGGATAGGGAGTGAAAGAGGGGAGATGCAGGATGGAGGGGTGGTGAGAGAAAGAGGAGAGACACTGGATGAGAAGTGGAGAGAAGATAACGACTGGAGAATAAGAGAAGGGAGACAGGGGAGAAGGAAAGATGAAACGTTGTAGGTAAATGCAGTAAGAAGAAAGAAAGAAAGAAAGAAAGGAAAATTAAGACTGGATATTAAGAATGAATGGCTTTGTCGCATTTACCAACCAGGAATCACTACTGTAGCCTGGTAAAAGGAGCCCTAAATCTGAAAAGAGAGGCAGAAAAAAATGTAAAGAAAACTGAAAGAAAAAAAAAGAGAGAAAAATGACAAATGAACAGGAAACCCTGACAAGAGTTAAGAGAAGATGAAAGAAAGCAGAAAACCAGACTGGGACCAACATACTGAAAAAGTATGACAACATAAGTAGAAAAAAGAATGTATTTTTTTAGCTGTATTAATAAATACAATAAAATACAAAATTGGAAAAGTTATATTGGATTAATTTTAAAACATTTTTGACTAAAATTCAGAGACCAACACTTCCTTCGGAAAGCTAACTGGAAAAAAAACACGTATTAGACTTTGTCCAATAAAAAGGTATCTTATTTTCCATTTTCAAATGCAAGAACTGAGTATGCACAGTAGTGCAGGCATTGGTGGCTGGTGTACATAGAATGATAGGGGGCTTGGGCAGTGGACTTCTTTGGCTGGTGGCATCTCCAGTGATTCAACCAGTGCCACGATTAGAGGGCAAGGCCCCCTCATTGTTACACCCCTTGGCGTAATACTGGAGGTATAATGGAGTGCACTGAAACACTTCTTCTTACCCATCCCTGCTGCACGTGTAAATATATATTTTATGGAATAGCTGTGCGATTGAGGTGTCCAGGTATGTACTAAACTCTCTCTATCAAAAATTGAGCCCCCTTGGCAGCTATGATTGCCTGAAAAATCGTACTCAATTGGCCTTAATGTCACTCTCAGCATTTATGTATACTAACAGGCAAAAGTACCACTGGTCATCACCATCTAATCAAATGGTTAGAAGCAGCCATTTGCTGTACTTTAATGTCAACACTTTGTATGTTGTTATTTTAGTTTTCAGTAGGTCACTGAGCTGAAACAAAGGCTGCTCTATAAAAACTTTACAAATGAAAAGAATGTTTCTTATAGAAAAACTCCCTTACAAAAATGGAGATGTAAGAAAATCAACCAAACTAACTAACGGCAAGAGGTTAAAAAAAAAAACGGACACCGCCCCCAAACTAACACAGCAGCACACGCCTCGAACGGCTTTCAACTGCGACCGCTTACGGATGTGGTGGGGTGCGCCTACAGAATTACACCGGAAGTCTACCTGAAGCGGAAGTGATGTTGCTGCGCTGCGGCCGTGGCAACCGTAGTGGCCTGTCTTTAGGCAGCTGTGAATCTGGCGCTCGATGGTGTAAGGGCTGCGGTGAGCGAGCAAGAAATGGCCGATGAGGCCTTATTCCTATTACTACACAGCGAGTTGGTATCCTGCGTGTACAAGTCCCCCGAACAGGGGGAAGCGGTGAGTACTGAGACGGCTCCCGGTTCCCTCCAGGCCCCTTGCCAGAGAGAGTTAGGCCACGGTCGTTCCTGGAGGCTGCCGGTAGCTCGAGCGTGGGGTGTTTTCCACGTCCAGAACTAAAGACTGGACTTAATGGACTCCATGTATCGTATATTTTATGCCCTCTTACTGTATTAACTTCAGAAATTACGGCGTTTGTAATGTTGTATTTTTAGCTTTTGTTTGCACCTGAGCAACTACTACTACTACGAGCAAGGGAGAGTTAGTTCTTGAAAGCTGATCAAGAGCCGTATTAGTCTGTGAAAAAGTAGATTGTGGTGAATCCTCCGGGGTCAGAAAATTTACTTGAATGTACTGCTTCCATAACTTTCAAGCCTGCA
This sequence comes from Microcaecilia unicolor, assembly GCF_901765095.1. Lineage (NCBI taxonomy): Eukaryota > Metazoa > Chordata > Amphibia > Gymnophiona > Siphonopidae > Microcaecilia > Microcaecilia unicolor. Next base: position 152,038,848 of record NC_044039.1, on the reverse strand, counting down.
GGCAATATAATAAGAAATTAAAACAATAACAATGTAGGCTTGTGCCTTATCTGATAGAGATAGAGAATGGGCTACATTCAGGTACTGTAGGCATTTCCTTGTCCCCAAAGGTCTTATAATCTAAACTCTGTACTTGAAAATAATTCAGGCAGTAGATCCTGCAGAAACTGTATAAAATTCTGTGGCAAAGTTTGGGACATTCAGTAGTATGCGCTTATACATTTGTATATTGGCTGGCGATTCTGTTCTAGTTTATTGACACTTCTTATGCAGATAATTTATTTTGTTGGGTTTTTTTTTTAAGGGGAGAAAGGGAGGAGAAAATGGGAGAAGGGATGAAGGAGGGGATTGGTATAGTGATGGGGAAGAGATGATGATCAAGACAAGAGGATCTTAGGGATGGAGAAAGGAAAGAAGAGAAATAAGGATTGATGAGGCATAGGCAGGGGCTGGGAACATAATGAAGATATGGAGAAGGAAAGTGAACACTGCCTCTTTTACTCCCCACATAACACTAATTCTTTTGCTGTGTCTTGCATGAATCCCTGGCCCTAATCCCATCTGTCACACCCGCCTCTCCCTTCTGATTCTCCATTTTACCTGGTTAATATGATGGTGGAGAGACATACTGTTTGAGCTGTGTTTTCCTCTACCACCAGACTCAATTTGTGGTCTGAACCATGCAGGACAGTGTATTGCTATGTGGCTCAAAGTGCCAGTTGGGTCCTGGGCAGCAGAGGAGAAGGCATGACCTAATGCACTGCCACTCAACAGTTGATCAGTGTGTGTTTAAGAGGGCAGTGAGGAGCAAGGTGTGTATGTGTATATCTGAATGACCAGCTAATATTCCATCCAAGCAACCCCCCAGTGGGGTGGGGTGGTCCCACTCCCAGCTACTTCCATATCTTCTGAGGTGGATCCTCTCTGCTGTGGGGTACTCTGTCCACCATTTTTGCTTGGGAGCCCTTAAATTGATCTTCTGTCCCCCCCCCCCCCCCCCCCCCCCGCTTTTGATCCACTGGGTCTCTTGGCAATTCTTCGCCTACAACACAGTTCTGCAGACATGTAATCAGAGGAGACCAGGCCCCAAACTGTAATTTATCTAATTTTGTGGTACACATTGCATCTTATTTCTACTTCTGCACTTTCTACTCCTTGTTCCCAGGGATCAACTATTGCCCCAAACGTCTTTGTGAAGTACACCATGTTATGCTCTCACCTAGTCATGATCCACTGACACCATAAACTTTCTTTGTAGATGATTTGGATGGACTGTCAATTGTGTTTTACATTACTTTATTTTTACTAGGGTATTTGGTGCAAATCACATTGTGCTAAATGAAATAAAGCAGTCTGAATATGGTAGTTTTTAAAAATAGTTTTTCTGCTGGCCTGTCTTCTATAATGACAGATATATTTATTGGCTGTAGATAGTGTTAAGTTGCCTTTTTGTAGGCAAATTATTCAAGAAAAGCAGTTCAGAGCATTACTGAGAGCTGAGTCTTTCAGTAAATTGTCATCAGTCTGGAGCCTGAAACTACTAGTCTTGCCATGTTTCAGGTTGCTTCACTCTGACACATACATTTTGTAAGTGTTGTTATTTACATGTTCAGTAATGTAAGGTAAATAGTATGCTGTGGCCTCATACGTACTATCTGTACACAGATTTGATCATAACGTTTAACTGACAATGCTTCATTAAGTTACTCTTTATTTTATAGGAAAATGGAAGATGCATCACTAAACTGGAAAGCATGGGATTTAGGGTTGGACAGGGATTAATAGAAAGGTGGGTAGAATGTGTCAGTTCACATTACTTGAGAAATGTTAATTTTGTTTTTTTTAATCAAACAGTAAGTGTGCTTCAATTGTCTGATTTTCATTTGTGTATACATTTAACTATATTCAGACATGTACACAAATTGTAAATATTTCCTGTTCGTTGTAGATTTACCAAGGACACTGCCAGGTTTAAGGATGAATTAGATATAATGAAATTCATCTGCAAAGATTTTTGGACTACAGTGTTTAAAAAGCAAATTGATAACCTGAGGACCAATCACCAGGTACTACAAAGAATAGTAATGGAAGTTGTAACATGCATGTATTTCATGTAAAAGTAATTTATACAACTTTGACTTTACATACCTTTATATTCCAAAATAAAGTCAGAGCTTGATTTTATATCAGGATGCCTATGTCAGAAATCTAAAAAGGTGCCTATTTTATAAAGGCCTTTCAAAAAATGTGCTGAAGCATCATCTATCAGAGGTTGGAACACCCTGTTGCAAGCAGTCTCTCTAAAGTCAGATTTCTTTTTTAGAAATGTTTTAAATTGAGAACTTGGACACGTTTAGAAGAGGTGGCATAGAGTAGTAAAAGCGACATCAAACAGCAGAGGTGGTCCAGAGAAGGAGAAACAATCATAGATTTGACACATGTAATTTTATTATACAGTGACCAACTCTGCTAAGTTTCAACTCTATGCCTTCATCAGAGTTCAGCAAACGCTTCAGTGCAACAAATAGCAAATGGCTTGTCGCAAATCTACAATTGTTTTTCCTTTTCTGGACTACCGCTGCTGTTTGTTGTCGCTTGTGTTGATACTGCAGAGTGTTTTTTTCCTGTTCTCTGGCATACAGTAGTAAAACATACATGTGCTTATTTCAAAATGATTAATTTTGAGAGAGTTATACCAGTATCTGTCATAATAAGGCTAGGTTGTTTTTCCTCACTTCTGAAAGTCCAAAATTATTTTGTAGTTTGTGAATGATATTGTGAGATAAAACTCCTTTTTAAAAGAAAAACTCACAATTTGGTGGCATTTTATTGTGACACTATTTCATAAAGGAAAATGGGTCTTGATATACCACCTTTCTGAGGTTTTTGCAACTACATTCAAAGAGGTTTACATAATTCAGGTACTTATTTTATATCAGGGGCAATGGAGGGTTAAGTGACTTACCCAGAGTCACAAGGAGCTGCAGTGGGAATCGAGCTCAGTTCCCCAGGATCAAACTCCACTGCACTAACCACTAGGCTATTCCTCCACTAGGCAACATTGGCGCCTGTTTTCTCTTATAAATGATAAGCTTGCAAGGGGGGAGGGGAGGGGGGAATAATAGTAACAAGGGGTTCAATCACGGAATAATGTAAGGTGTTACTATTGGAATTACGGTTTGAGTTTAAGGTAACATGCTGACTATTGTTTCTTTCAGTGTACGTGGCAAAAGTGAAGGTAGTAAGGGGGGAGGGGGATAAGAGAGGGTACTGTTATAAAACAAAAACTGATGATAGCAACTTAAGATTAATGTACATAAGAACGATAGCTTTACAATTTACAATTGTACAGCGCTGCGTAACCCTAGCAGCGCTATAGAAATGTTAAGTAGTAGGGGAGGAAGTGACGTCACGGAGACGGATGGCCGCCTGAATCTTTAGCTCCGTACTTCCCCGCTTTAAATTTGCTTTAATAGCGGAACCTTGGTCTTGTTCCTGTCCTGGAACGGCTCCTGGAGATTAGCAGTGACTCAGGGAGCAAGATGAGCAAAATATCTGCATCCCAGATGCGTGAGGGAGAGCGGAGCTCGACGAGACAGTCGACGAAGAATCGATCGAGACACGTGTCACCGGCCCCGGATCACTCATCAGGATCTGAGTCGGCTGCGTCGAGTGCTGGTGTGCGGAGAGCTTCCCCGAAAGCGACCCTGTCTAAAGAATTGGCTAAATGCCTGAAGGAAATCAGGGCAGAGATTGCGGCGTCTAAACAAGAAATTCTCGAGCACGTGGACGCCATCAGCATTGACCTCCGCGAGCTGGGGGGGTAGAGTTGAAAATCTGGAGGAACGGATGGACGAACATGCTGACAGATCGGAGGCAGCGGAGATCCGTTTTGTGCAGCTAAAAGATCAGACAGAGGAACTCCAATATAAAATTGATGATTTGGAAAACCGCGGAAGGCGACAAAACCTCAGATTTCGGGGAGTTCCTGAAAATGGAAACATGGAAGATGTGCCTGCAATTGTGAAATCCTTGTGTGAGACAATTACGGGAGAACCCATGGAGTCTGATATTATTTTGTTTGATCGGGCTCACAGGGCACTTGGTAAGCCTAAAGACAATAAAACCAGAGACATAATTGTAAAAGTTTCTTCCTATGCGCTTAAGGAAAAGGTTTGGTTAAAAGCGCGCCAAACTCCATCTGTGGAATACAAGAAGGAGCGAGTGTATGTGTACCAAGACCTATCACTATTTACATTAGCGCAGAGGCGAGTGATGAGACCTGCGCTAGAAATCCTGAGGAAGGAGAAGATCCCCTATAGGTGGATTTTTCCCTTTGCGCTGAGCTTTGAGTTTAAGGGTAAGCAAATTCGCTTCCGCAGGCTTGCGGAGGTATGGAAGTTTCTGCAGGAGGCCGGTTTGACAACAATGGCGAGCCCTGGGGGAGACCTGGCTCCCTCTACTCGAGAAAAATTGCAGCAGTGGAAGAGAGTCTCCCAGAAAGCTAAAAAGCAAGGCCTCAAGACGTGACTTTGACTGAGATTTTGTTTGATATCCTTTTGGTTCCGATGTCTACTACTGGGATGACACTCTACTTCTTTGACTTTGTGTGTTTATCTGTTCTTTGTTATTGGGACTTTGTGGAGCTTATTTTAAAGTGCAAAAGGTTTGAGTTTTGATGGTTAGATGGAGAGACTGGGTGGAAGTACTAAAAGGGTAGGGGGGTACTGGGGTGTGCACAAGGGTTCGGGGGTCCGTTTGTTCTCCTGTAGGGTACTTCAGAGGGGATGTTCCCAGTCCGGGCCCTGGGACCCGGATTGGTGGGGGTTATGTTTGTGAAGGATGTTTGGGAGTTGTGGGGAGGGAAGGGTGGGCGGGGAGGTAGGGGAGGGAAGGGTTCTGGGAATAACTGGGGTCTTATCAATAATTCCCTCAGAAGAACAACATTGTTGCAACCAATTGAGGAGGCTCTAAAAGGGAGAGTGCACTGCGAGCAAGGTAATGGTAACAGGAAATATATTTACATGTAGATATGAGTGCTGATCTGAAAGTAATATCATACAATGTAAGGGGGCTAAACATGCCTCAGAAAAGAAAGAGGTTCTATAGAGAATTACAGAGGCTCAAACCACACGTGGTCCTGCTTCAGGAAACACACCTGAGGCGTAAATATGAGCGACTCCTCTCCTGCCCGGGCTTTACTGGGGCGTACTTTGCTTCTGCGGAGAGCTCCAAAAAACGAGGGGTGGCGATATTGCTGCATTCTTCTGTGGCGGCGCAGGTTGAGCAAGTCAGAAGGGATCCAGGGGGGCGCTACATATTTATACACATGATAGTGGACCAGGTGGCCTTAACAGTGGCCTCGATTTACACCCCAAATAGTGGTCAGGCAGAATTCTTTGCGAGGGTCCGGAACACCTTGGCAACATTTGTTAAGGGGTCCCTGATAATGGGAGGGGACTTCAATGCGGTGATGCACACTCGCCTAGACCGTTCGGGAGTCCCCAGGGCGGAAGGCAACAAGGAATCACAGGCCCTGGCATCCTTGGCTGCTTCCCTGGGCACACTGGACTTGTGGAGACTGACACACGGGACAGATAGGGACTATACGTTTTACTCCCCAGTTCATAAGACATATTCGCGCATTGACTACATTTTCCTGGACACAAATTTGGTGGAGAGGGGACCTGAGGCTGGCATTGAAAGTGTGACACTATCAGATCATGCCCCAGTATGGGTCTCCCTCTCCACCATCAGGGCGGAATTGAAGGAAAAGAGATGGGTGTTAAACACTAGTTTACTACAGGAAGGGGAGGTGGTGGAAGGGTACAGGAATATGCTTAAGGAGTACCTTGAATTTAACATTGGCAAGGGAACTGGGATGACCATAGTATGGGATGCTATGAAGGCAGTGTCTAGAGGATATTTCCTACAATTAGCTAGCAGGCGCGCTAAGATACGTAGGGCGCAGATAGCAGAGTGTTTGGAGAAAATTCATCAGCTAGAGGGGCAACACAAGAAAAATAGGTCACCACAGGCTTGGCAGGAACTGAGGAGGGAGAGGCTGCTTTTAGACTCTATATACTCAGAACAACTTAGTCTGATGCAAGCAAAATACAAGGCGGGAACTTATGAGTTTGCGAACAAAGCTGGAAGTCTCCTCGCTACTAAGTTACGTAGGCAAAAAGTTGATCGTATGATTAAGCAGGTTCATAATGGAAAGGGAGAGATGTTAGGAAAATCTGAACAAATACGTGAATGCTTTGGGAAATTCTACCAGACATTATACGCACAGGAGATTAACCCCTCCCCAGAGGATATTGGACAATATCTAGCTGAAAGTGACCTTTCCTCCTTAACCAGCCAGCAAAGGGCATTGCTGGATGCACCAGTAACTCCCATAGAAATTCAGAAGGCTATTAGTGGCATGCCCTCTTATAAGTCTCCCGGATTGGATGGGCTCCCTAGTGAATTCTACAGGCGGTTTGCGCCCGAACTGGCGCCACTGCTTGCAGACCTGTTTAACCAGGTGGGAGCGGGGGGGACGCTGCCTCCATCTATGATGGAGGCCTGGATTGCAGTCATTCCCAAGCCAGGTAAGGATCCTACTGAATGTGGTTCTTATAGACCAATATCGGTCTTAAATGCTGACGTTAAAATCTTAGCTAAAGTGCTGGCAAGTCGCCTGGTGCCCTTGCTTCCAGTCCTGATACATCCAGACCAGGTGGGCTTTAAGTCGATGGACAATATTAGGCGTACACATGCTCGTGGAGAGTTATAAAATGCCTGTATCCAACTCCGAAAAGTCATCCCAAATCCCATGACCTCCAGTACCCGATACATGTAGGGCCAGTGGACCCTATCAAAAGCTTTTTCAGCGTCCAAACTGAGCAGACAGAGTGGCTTTTGATTTCTCTTTGCAAGGTACAAGAGGTCTACCTTGCAAAGAGAAATCAAAAGCCACTCTGTCTGCTCAGTTTGGACGCTGAAAAAGCTTTTGATAGGGTCCACTGGCCCTACATGTATCGGGTACTGGAGGTCATGGGATTTGGGATGACTTTTCGGAGTTGGATACAGGCATTTTATAACTCTCCACGAGCATGTGTACGGGTCAACGACAGTAATTCGAAGTTGTTTTCACTCCACAGAGGCACCCGACAGGGCTGCCCTTTATCTCCCCTCTTATTCGCTATGGTCATGGAACCTTTCGCCTCTCGGATTCGTCTGGATCCGGAGATGTCGGGGGCTTGGGTGGAGGGTAGAATGCACAAAATGGCCCTTTTTGCGGACGACGTCCTGTTGTATGTGACCCGCCACTTACCACGTTTCCCAGACTTAATTGTATTATAGATGAGTACGCAGCGGTTTCGGGATTCAAGGTGAACATGACAAAGTCTGAAGCTCTAAATGTAACGCTTCCTGAAGAGCTGGTGGTGACTTTAAAAACGTCGTACTCCTTTAAGTGGGCTAATCGTCATATTACTTATTTGGGAGTGAAATTGACCCCCAAACTTTCAGACTTGTTCCAGGCTAACTATAAAGATCTGGTTCGAGACATTGCAGTTGACCTGGAGAGATGGGGGGAATTAGGGGTTTCTTGGTTCGGCAGAATTGCGATTATTAAAATGAACATTCTACCGCGCCTGTTATATTTATTTCAGGTGCTGCCTGTGATGATGCCCAGGCGATTTATAGCTTCCTTGCAGGATCGTATAGTGAGGTTCGTCTGGGCGGGTAAGCGGCCTAGGCTCTCGCGCGCGCTCCTTTACCAGAGTAGGAGGAGGGGTGGGCTTGGTGTCCCTAATCTCACTTGGTACTACAGGGCGGCACAGGGAAAAGCTGCGGTTGAATGGTTCCAAGATTACCCAGACAGGCAGTGGGTACAACTGGAACAGTACTCTATTGGCACAGTACCATTAGCAGCGCTTATGTGGCTTCCGCGGTCGTTTCGGGCGAAGGACGAAGAGTCCTGTCCATCAGTTGGAGTTACACTGCATTACTGGGATAGTCTGTTCCCCAATCATCAATGCGTTCTGTCGCGGTTATCTCCAATAGCGTACAATCCTCTCTTCCTGCCAGGGAACACAGAGGGGGTCTTCACTAGGTGGTATAAGGAGGGGGTCAAAACCTGGGGTCAAGTATTTGAAGAGGGTTCTCTGATATCACTAGAAGAGCTGCAGGCAAGGTATCCGGGTATGCGGGTAGATGACTTTGGGTACACTCAATTATCTCATTTCTTTAGAACACAGGCAGTTAGATTAGTTATGCAAAGGGATAAGTTACCACTGGAAGATATGTGTGAAAAACTCCATACCTCCCGAGGACTGATTGGTTGTTTGTATAGAAGTGTTGGTGCCCAGGTCCAGTGTTATAGTCGTCACAGGAAAAGCTGGAACGATGAGCTGGGTGTTAATCTCGGGGAGATGGAATGGGGGAAGATAGAAAGGGCAGTGGCGAAGGTGTCCACTCATGTGCTGTCGCAGGAGAATGCAGTGAAGGTCCTGTACCGTTGGTATCTCACCCCGGACAGATTGCAGAAGATTTACCCGTCTTCGTCGGGATTGTGTTGGAGGGGATGCGGGCATCGTGGAACAATGGGCCACGTGTGGTGGAATTGCCTTAAAGCCAGAGCCTACTGGAAAGCGATACATAGTAGAATGCAGACCTGGCTGGGATGCCGACTTCAGTGGGCCCCTGAAATTTTTCTCTTCTCTGTAAGGGCGGTGGGCCTAAATTCCTATCAGCAGGAATTGGTGCGTCATGCTGTTGGGGCGGCGAGAGTGGTACTTGCATCTCAGTGGAAACAGAGGGGAGTCCCTTCTGTAACAAGGTGGTGCAACAAACTACGGCATGTGTGCCAGATGGAGCGACTCCGAGCGGAGCGAACACATCAGATAAGTAAATGGCACCTGACTTGGAACCCTTTTCTCGCCGCTACCAAAAGTGGTTTGGAGTAGCAGCAGTGCTTGTATAGATGTGGGAGTTGAGAGCTTCTTTGGGGATTGGTTGGATGGGGGAACTGATAAGGGGGGGAATGGGGAGGGGGGTAATTCAATAGCTACATACTCTTTCAAGGGGGAAAAAAAAATCATGAAGTTTAATGCGAAGTAAATCTGGATGACTTCAGAAAAGCAATGTGCGAGACTCTGGTGTTTTGTTTGACTTTAAAGTATTGTACATGTACACTGTAGACCTGATTTCAGAGTTCATTGTATTTTATTACTGTTTAATAAAGACTTCATTTAAATTAAAAAAAAAAAAAGAAATGTTAAGTAGTAGTACAATTTGTTGTGTATGTACTCTAATGGATGTGTTATCAGGTGGAATCATCAATAAAAATGTTGACATATAAATGATAAGCTTGCAAATCCAACCGGAATAGCATATACATTTACACCTGCTTCATGTGTGCGTATATATATTATTTAAAAAACGTGTATATATCATAACTTTGTTTCAAGTTTATTTAGTACTTGTTATCCCGCACATCAGATGATAATGTCAGAGCGGCTTACAATTCTAAGTAGATAGAAAGAGGAGAAGAAGATGGTGGGGGCAGGGTAAAACAGGGAAGGAGGGGAGGAAATTAAATGACAATAAAAAAGAGGAAAGATAAAGTAGCATAGAGGATAACTAGTATTCTCCAAGGACAAGCAGTCCATGTCCAACACACATGTGGGTGATGTCATCTACATTTCCTGGTGCGGCACGCTTTCACAACCTATATAACTTTAAGAGCATGTGCCAGTGTTCCCAGTGCGCACCTTCCTGCCAGCCATGAGAGCACGGGACCAGCAGAGCACGAGAGCAGTCAGTCTCCACCCACTGTAAGGAGAAAACGCGCTATTCGCGGCTCCTCACAGTGTTTGGTGCGTTGCTACTTTTTGAGCGACTTTGTGCCTTCCGTTAAGGTAGTTTATATCCATTTTTGTCAGTTTTCTTTTTTGTGAGTTTTTTCTACCCTCTTCCCTTAGTTTTATTTTTTTTCCCCATTTTAAAGTTGTTTTTTTTTTTTCTCCCCATATTTTTTCTGTGCTCCTGGGGCCTTCTTAGGCTTTAGCTCTGGTCGGGATTTTTTCTGTGCTCCTGGGGCCTTCTTAGGCTTTAGCTCTGGTCGGGATGTTTCCTCTCTTTTTTTCTGGTGATTGCCTCTTTTTGATTTTGCCATCAAGTCATTTGATTTGGCCATGGCAGTTTTTCCTCCCATGTCATCGAAGGTTCCCAGTGACTTCGTGTTGTGCTCTGTGCAATCTGATTATCTCTGGGACTGATGCCTATTCTTGGTGTCTCCAGTGTTTGGAGCCTGAACATAGCCCTTTCAGCTGCTTTCTTTGTGTATGCAGAAAAGAACCTGGCTGTCCAGAGATGCTCAGAGAGAGAATTTTTTTGAGCCTGGTCCGAATTGTCAACATCGGCGTTTGCACCGGCATTGGGTGCATCGGTCCCCATTGCTGCTAGACCCGAGTGGGCATGCATCGAGCAGGTCTCTACCTGCCTCGATTCCATCCACTGTGCAGGGACCCCGGGACCAGTCAGCATTAGACCCAACACCAAAGGCATATGGGGATTCGACGTCGTCCTTGGCACTGAGGAGTGTTGATGCTTGGCATTGGATGAAGGCTAAGAAGTACAAGTGTTTATCCCCCTTGACGCATGATGCTGGGAACACTGGGGCACCAAGAGTTCCAGTCCCCGAGAAATGTTGGCACTGGGAGGAGCACTCTCCCTTTTTCAAGGAGGTGCTGACACTGGGAACTCCATGCACCCAGGACCAGACACATGCACCGACCCTGATTGTTCAGTATGCTGCCTCTGACCCAACGCCTCGGCCTTTCCCGATGTTGACCCTCTGAGCACATCCAAATCATTCTCCAGGAGCATTTGGCAGGGCTTCTCCGACAGAGTGTGTTGGCATCTGGGTTCTTGTACCAGCCATACCTCTGTCTGCTGACCTGCAAGTCCCCTTAGCCTGTGCTACTGGTGTCTATAGCCGCCCGTGCTGGCAGCCCCTCAATGTGAATGGAGGAAACTTTGACAGAGTTGAGGGTGGAGCTTACACATTGAGCCCTTCCAGGCAAGGACATGGTTCCTCTCTATCAAGGCAGGCTCAGTCTCAGCCCCCCATCAGGAGTTCTTTGTTGATAGTGACACGGAGCGCTCATGGGCATCTGAGGAGGATCCATGGTACTTCTTGGAGGAGGAGTCCTAGGGTATCCCTTCTGAACCCTCTCCACCAGAGGAAAGGAGAAAGTCTCCACCTGAGAGCCTTTCCTTCCCAGCTTTTGTTAGGGAGATGGTGGCTGTTATCTCTATTCATTTGGAGATGGAGGACAAGCCCAGGGCTGAGATGTTCGAGGTCGTGGACTATGACAATTCTTAGAGAGGCTGTGACGGTGCTTCACAAGATCTTGTGAGACGTTCAGATGAAGAACTGGGAGTCTCCTCTGTCAGTTTCTGTCCTCCCCAAGAAGATTGACACTATGTATTGGTTCCAAGGTTTCCCCTGGGCTTGCTAGGCTATAGTTGCATCATCATTCCCTGTTGGTGGAATCCACTCAAAAGAGCCAAGCGTTCTAGAAACTTTGATTCGGTGCCCCCAGGCAGAGAAGCTCAAACCCTAGACTCTTTTGGGCAGAAGATGTATCAGACCTCTATGCTCATCTCTCGTATGCATTTATACCAGCTCTACACGAGCCTGTACTTGCAGAACTTGGTGCACAGTATGACTGATTTGGTGGACTCTGTCCCACCTGAGCAAGCCGAATCTCTTCGCCAGCTGGCCAAGCAGCAGATGGCATGTCATAATTTTTTTGGCTGGGGCACATACAATACTTTTGATGTGGCATCCAGGATGTCTGCCCAGAGTATAGCGATGCACAGACTCTCATGGCTGCTGGTCTTTGACTGGACGTCACAGTCCAGAGATTGATGGATGCCACAAGCCTGGGGATAACATTTTTGAAGAGAAGATGGAGAAGGTTGCTGATCTCATCAAAAAGCATACTGATACCATCCATACCTTCTACTGCCAGACACATTCTGCACGCTCCTCATCCCAGAAGGTTTTCGGGCAAGATGAAGAGGGCTCCCTACTATTCTCAGAGTCACAGGTATTCTCCTTCATCTTGCCAGCCTCAACAGGCTCAGCCCCAGTGTGCTCATTCTCGTCAACAGCATGCGCCTGAGGTCCTTCCAACTCCTCAGCCAGAATGAAGATGGGTTTTGGCTGGCTGCAGCAGAACATAGCTGCTGTAAGAGTGACTGTTTCGGATGACCTACCGGTAGGAGAGAGGCTAAGGTTTTTTGTTTTTTTTTCAAGAAAGGTGGCCCCTTGTAACTTTCGACCAGTGATTTCTTCAAATTGTCCATCTTTTATGCCCTTCATTGGCATCAAGGACCACTAAATTGCCCTGAGAGAGCGTATTCTTACTGCTCTCAGCACAGGGAGGTACTTGCAGAGGAACTCTCCGCCTTTCTAAAGGCCCATGCGGTCGAGCCCCTTCCACCAGGGGAAGAAGGGAAGGAATTCTATTCCAGGTACTTCCTTGTCTCAGAGACGACGGGTGGGGATGGGATGCGTCCCATTTTAACCTAAGGGCACTGAAGGTTCCGTGTTAGGAGTCACGGACCTAGGGATCTGGGAGTCATCGTTGATAAGACGTTAAAAACTTCTGCGCAGTGTGCTGTGGCGGCTAAAAAAGCGCACAGAATGTTGAGTATTATTAGGAAAGGGATGGAAAACAAACACGAGGACGTTATAATGCTGTTGTATTGCTCCATAGTGCGACCGCACCTAGAATATTGTGTCCAATTCTGGTCGCCGCATCTCAAAAAAGATATAAAGGAATTAGAGAAGGTACAGAGAAGGGCAACGGAAATGATAAAGAGAATGGAACAACTTCCCTCTGAGGAAAGGCTAAGAAGGTTAGGGCTTTTCAGCTTGGAGAAAAGGCGGCTGAGGGGTGATATGATAGAAGTCTACAAGATAATGAACGGAATACAGTGGACAGATGTGAAGCATTTGTTTACACTTTCAAACAACAACAAAACCAGGGCACACAAGATGAAGCTAGAATATGGTAGATTTAAAACAGGAGAAAGTTTTTCTTTACTCAGCGTGTAGTCAGACTCTGGAACTCGCTGCTGGAAAATGTAGTGACAGCAGCTAGCCTTACGGAATTTAAAGGGGTTTGGACAGATTCCTGAGGGAAAAGTCCATTAAACATTATTAAGAATTAAGTTGTTTTTTTATTTTTTTTTTTTTGGGGGGGGGGGGGGGGGGGGGGGGGGGGGGTTGCCAGGTTCTTGAAGCCTGGATTGGCCACTGTCGGAGACAGGGTGCTGGGCTTGATGGACCCTTGGTCTTTTCCCGGTATGGCGGTGCTTATGTACTTATGTAGGTATTCTCTGAGGACAGAAGGCCAGTCATTCTCACATACCCTCCCATCTCCTCTTGGAGTTTTTTTTTTTTTTTTTTAATATATAGCTTTTATACTGTACTGCTGATCCTGCGCATGTGCAGTGGGTAAGCTGGTGTGTGCTTTTAAAGCTGTATATGCTATGAAAGTGTTCTGCACCATGCTATGTGGATGATGTCACCCATATGTAAGAATGACTGACCTGCTATCCTCAGAGAACACCTGCTACAGACAAGTATCTTTGCTGAATTAGGGGAATAACCTGAGTTGACCGGCAGGCTCACACGGATGACAGTCCTGGGTTCAAAAGGAAAAAGCATCTCCAAAGAGAAGTGCTTTAAGATCAGTTTTAAATTTTCCTAAAGACAACTGCGATCTAAGGTGGAGAGGGGAGAGTAAGACCTACCACAGAAAAGAGAGAGTGGCGTGTGGTATCATACCTGATTTGTTGGAAGGAAGGTCTAACAAGTAAGTGCTGTTCTGAAGAGTGGAGAGTACGCTATGGGGAATAAGGTGTCAAGATGTGCGCCAAAAATAAAGGGGAACCAGTGCTCCGAATTCTGAAGGTCACAGGAAGAACCTTTATAAGTGATCCTTTGTGTGATTGGTAGCCAGTGTGCAGCTTTTAAGAGAAGAGTTACATGATCAAACTTCTTTGAACCTGTGATTAGTTTGATAGAGGTATTTTGGATTAGTTGAAGACAATGTAGGTCTTTCTGTCTCATGCCCTTGTATAGGGAGTTACAGTAATCTGGTTGTGGAAGAGCGGGAGGGTGAAGGAGTGATTTTATTTATTTATTTGTAGCATTTATACCCCGCTCTTTCCCGCTCAATAGCAGGTTCAGTGCGGCTTACAAGGTATGGTTACAAAGTATCACAGAAATAGCACAATGTATGGGTACAAAGTATCGGAGAGGTAATACAATTGTATAGAGAAGGACAAGAGGAGGAGATGTGGGGGAAGGGTTGAGGTATGTTTAATGTTAGTGGTGTGAATTAGGATCGTAAGTTAAGTTGGGTCATTTGGATAGGCTTGTTTGAAGAGGTATGTTTTCAGCAGCTTTCGGAAGCGTAGATGTTCGTTTGTAGTTCGGATGAATCTTGGTATGGCATTCCAAAGTTGGCTGCCTATAACTGAGAAGTTGGATGCATAGTAAGTTTTGTATTTGAGACCTTTGCAATTAGGCAGGTGAAGATTGAGATATGTTCGAGACGATTTGGACCCGTTCCTGGCTGGAAGGTCGATTAGTTTGGTCATGTAACTTGGAGATTCTCCGTGGAGGATCTTGAGGATCATTGTGTGGACTTTGAAGTTTATTCGTTCCTTGATGGGGAGTCAGTGGAGTTTTTCACGGAGAGGTGTTGCATTTTCGAACCGTGATTTGCCAAAAATAAGTCTGGCTGCCGTGTTTTGGGCGGTTTGGAGTTTTTTTTTTAAGGATTTGGGCATTACAACCAATGAAGATACTGTTCCAGTAGTCAGCATGGGTGAGTACTGTGGATTGTACCAGATTGCGGAACGTTTTTTGGGGGAGGAATGGTTTTACTCTTTTTTTTTTTTTTTTTTTTTTTTTTAATACCCACATCATATTGAACATCTATATAAATAATTCTCACCTCCAACGTTCTGAACCTCACTGTGTGGCAGGGAAACACTGAAGCCCTGTAGTCTTCTAGGCTGTCAGCACCACTCACTCTCACTCATAGACCCGCCCTCAGCCACGCCCCATCCACACATAATTCACAATCCAACATTCTAAATGTAAATTTGTAGTTGCAAGATCCCATGAGTGTCTGCCCTGCCCTCGCGTCACAACGTGGTGACGTGGAGGGCGGGGCTATGACACTCAGCCAATCGCCAGTTCCACCGCCCTCCGACGCTACCCCCCCCTTGACGCACAGCGGCCTACGCAGGGCCTCCACCCCCCCCCCCCCAAGCACAGCAACAAACACCGAGCTACGCAGGGGGGAGGAGTGCCCTCCGAACACCTGATCCGCCGGGACCCCGAAGCTGCCGCCCTCCAAAAAAAAACTACCCACCTGCACCCTCCCCACGCTGCTGTCCTGCGCCCTCCCAACGCTGCCGCAAGTAAACCTTGCTAGCGCCCGTTTCATTGCTCACAGAAATGGGCCTTTTTTACTAGTCTTTACATAAATACATCAGTGTTGCCATACTGGGACAGACCGAAAGTCCATCAAGCACAGCATCCTGTTTCCAACAGTGTCCAATCCAGGGTGGAAAGTTGTGGTTGACAGCTAAAGGTGTGGTCTAACAAAATACCGAGCAATTTTAAAGAGGCAGCCGGTGGTACCTATATATTCTGAAGCAGAAGTGGAGATGGCCTTGGATTTCTCTGGGTTTAATTTTTTTGTGGTCAGATAACCAGGATGTGACTTTTGAGAGCTTGTCATGAAGGGAGTTGATCTCTTGGAAGCTGGTTGGGTATAATTTATTTTATTTATTTCTTTGTAGAACTTTTTATACTGCTCTAGCTGATGGGCAGAACTGAGCAGCTAACATAGGGCCTCTTTTACAAAGCCGCACTGCTAATTCTCGGTGCAGCAAATGAGAGTAAACCCATTCAATTCCTGTGGGCTTCCTCTCATTTGCCGTGCAGGAATCACTAGCGCGGCTTTGTAAAAGAAGCCCATAGAAATTAAGGAACTCCATCACTATAAAGGAAAACAAGGAAAGTTTAAAGACAGGCAAAGCTAAAAGAAATCAAAATAAAGAAAAGCAGGGTTAAGGGGGTAACACTGGTAGTTTCAATCAGACTGTTTCGCCAAAAGCTAGTTGGAAAAGCCAGGTTTTCAATTCAGTTTTGAAGTCCTTGAAAGAGGAATTGCTTTAGAGAGAGAGGGCAAGATTATTCCAGCAAGAAAGAAGAATGCGCTGTAACGTGTTGATTCCAAGTGTGCTCTTTTGGACTGGGCAGGACTAAACGATGATTGTTTAAAGAATGGAGGGTTCTAGAGGGGCAGTAAGGAATAGTTAAACAGGAAAGATAGTTGGGGATATTGAGGCTAAAGGCCTTAAAGGTAAGAGTGGCATTTTGTAAGTAATCCTTTGTTCAACGGGGAGCCAATGATATTGTTTCAATAAGGGTGAAATATAATCAGAGCAATGGGTATGACAGAGTAACCTTATAGCTGTGATCTAGAGTGATTGAAGTTTCTTTAATGTGTATCAGGGTAAACAGGCATAAACATTATAATAGTCAAGACAGGTGGTGGAAAAAAAAAGGATTAATGTGTGTGGATTTGAATTGTCGTCAGAATACACAAAGCCTGTAAAACCTATGGATTGAACAAGAGTTGAGTAGTGCCATAAAAATGTTGAACAAAGTTGGCGCCAGAATGGACTCCATAAGTACTCAAAAAGGCCTGGATAAAGTTCCTTCATGACTTACTATGTACTCTCTAGAGTGAATATAGGGCTGAAACCAGGCCAGTGCTCGATCTGCTATACCGATGTGTTGAAGACACTGTAGTAGGATGGCATGATCGAGATCAAATGCTGCTGAAGGATTGAAAGAGAATCACTGAGCTGGTGTGGTCCAAGTGATATTGAATAAAGGTGATTAGGCCTAACAGTTTAAATTGCTATAGTTATGTCTTAAGCCACCCAAACTATGCCACTGGGGATGCCTGCAGTCAGTCTGCATAAAGTAGGTGCACACATTCTGTGTGTGTACTTCTTACATTCAAATGCAGTTGTTCAATTTTCTACATCTAAAATAGGCTTTACATATGGGAAAATCTTTATAAAGTTACCCCCAGAACCTACATAACCTACATTTGAGTCATGATTATTTATTAAGTGGATTGATAGTACTGCCCCAATTTGACTGCCCCTATCGGACTGACTGTTCACTTGTCTTTTAGATTGTAAGCTCTTTGAGCAGGGATTGTCCCTCTATGTTAAATTGTACAGCGCTGCGTAACCCTAGTAGCGTTTTAGAAATGTTAAGTAGTAGTAGTATTTTAGTGGCATAATACAGATTTATAGTTTAGACCTGGAAAGTCTTAAAATAAATATCTTAAGGCTGACTGCAGTTGTATTATGAGTGGTGTTTGAACTGCTAAATCTTGGTCTGGGGAGGATCTCAAACCAGTCAAGAGGGGAGAGCCTGTTTTCTAATACATCACTGTACTTAGTTTGAAAACCACCTTCAGCCATTTTATATAGGCAAAGTGGCTAAACTGTATATTTTGGTGATCTCACCATAGAAAAAACACATCTGCAGTAGGATAGTCTAGTTTTAAACCATTTATGTACTCAGAATCTTTGCAGTATGCACAGTCAAGTCCAGACACCTGCTCAAGTCACTATAGAAATTAGCAAATCAAAGGCTTGCTTAATAGGATGCCATTTTGATAGCGATGTTGCTGATCACAGCAGTCCCTCTAGTTTTTCTTGAATAAAGGACTTTGCATAATGGTTAATCGGGAACAGGGAGTTCACTTTCTATTTCAAATTATTTATTGTGTTGTCTTAGTAGTTATCTATCAATGTACTAAACTGGCTTTTGTGATTTTTTTTTTTCCCTTTCAGTTAGTGTCTGCCTATGAAAATAAGGTGCATTTTTCCAATGTTGTAGTGTGTCATACTTCACACATTTTTGTAAGTCCAAGTGTCTGATCCCTTTCTTTCTAACAAACTACGTTGTCCTTTTTATTTTCTTGGAAGGGTATTTATGTACTTCAAGACAACAAATTTCGTCTGCTAACTCAGATGTCTGCTGCAAAGCAATATTTGGAGCATGCACCCAAGGTAATCCTTTTAAGTATAGAAGTAAGCAGATATAAGTTAAGAAGTGCTGTGAGTAACCCTTTTTTTAAATTTGTCTTTTTTTATTTTAGTGGGTGCTTGAGGTGGTATAATATCAGTTTAGAATTTTAATTCATTATTTTATTTTATTTTTGTATTGCTTACTGTCAGCAGCCCAAAGAACAAAACAGCCAATACTAGGATGAATAGTATGGTTTATATAAACAACATTATTAAAATAAGGATAAAAATACAATAAAATTTACCCCAGTAGAATATTAACAGACAGAAAGAAGAGGTAATGATCCGCAATCAGACGTAGATGTCAAACAAGCAGACCAGTAGTTCTGAAGTGCTGTGTTTGTTTATTAGAACAATGACCCGATGTGGCCACATCAGGTCATTGTTCTAATAGATACAGCACTATAGAACTACTGGTCTGCTTGTTTGTTCACACCCAGTAGAATATTTCCAGCATAATATCATACTTAAGTGTGTGGACATTAAACAAAGTCAAATAATTGAACCTGATAGGCAAAACATTAAACATTCGACATAATTCCCCCAAACCTAAGGTTAAAATTACATAAAAGGTCTAATGAACCCAAAGAAAAGTGTTCCTGGTGTGTGGTTCAGATCACAGTTGAGTATTGCCGTTCCTATTGAACTGGACTTAGGTTTTAGGTGGCAAGATCTTCCAGCTTCTGTCACTCTTTTCATGTAGTTCTACAAATCAGTATTTTAAGGTCCATAGCATATCTGCCCATTAATTTGTATTACGCTTGCACATGGATGTAAGAGTTCAAAAGTGTCAACTTTTTGGAGTACCTCTAAAGCTCTTTGTCAGAGTGCCTTCTGTCAATAAGTTAATTGTGCCAGTAAAATAGGACTGCTGATAGAAGTCGGTGGCTTTCTTTTGCGAAGTGTTTTCACAAAATACATTGTTGGACAAAGATGTAAAGAGTTCCAACTGAATGCATGAGAAAAGCATAAGATCCTGGTAAGAAGGAAAAAAACCCCATTAAAAGTTAAAACAGCAGAGGCTTGCAAGGATTTGCAGAAGAATCTTGTGACATAAGGACAGGCATCTAAATGGCAGATTCAGTTTAAGGATTAACGTTTTTTTTTTTTAATATTTTATTTATCGTTTTTATACATAGTAAACAAGTATAAACGTGTAAAGAAAAATCCACTATTACAATTAAATCTAAAGATATTATAACACAAATTAAATATTATAGCTTCATTTAAAGTCCACAACAGGAGTCCAAGATTCCTAAATAGGAGAAAATAGGTAATCAAACATATAAACGGCGAGTGACCGTACTCACTCGCAAATGCGCAGTACAGACTTCCCTGTCTGTCCCGCCCCCGCGTCAATACGTGATGACGGGAGGGGCGGGACAGAGAGGGAAACTGCGCCGCCGAGGTTGCTACCCCTACCCCCCCCTCCCCCCACTCGGAGTTGCCGCCGCCGCCACCCCTCCACCCGGCCCGGGCCCTTTCTTCCCTTCTGAACTTACACATCCATTCGCCGAACGCAGCAACGCACATCAGCTGAGCTGCCCCTTCCTTCTCTGCCTGTGTCCCGCCCTTGCTGACGTTACGTCACAGGAGGGCGGGGCCACAGGCAGAGAAGGAAGGGCCCACGGCAGCTCAGCTGATGTGCCTTGCTGTGTTTGGCAAATGGATGTGTAAGTTCAGAAGCGAAGAGAGGGCCCGGGCCGGGGGGAGGGGTGGCAGCGGTGGCGGCGACTATGGGGGGGGGGGGGAGCGGTGGCGACCTCGCAGGGGGGGGGGGAAGGAAAACTCCAATACCAGCCCATTTTTATGGGCTCAACGGCTAGTAAACTTTATAAATCAAATTTTGAGATACAGACGAGTTTCTATTCAACTTTACTTAACTAGGAGCTCTCTTAGATGTTAAAAAAGATGACAATTGGTCAGGATCAAAATAAACATATTTCACGGCTTGATAGGAGATTAAACATTTGCAAGGATATTTAAGGTAAAAAGTTGCGCCAAGTTGAAGTGTCTCCTGTCTCATCTGTAAAAACTTTTGTCATCGCCTTTGCGTTTTCCTCGCTAGATATGGAAAAACACGAGTTTGCAAACCACGAAAGGTTTTTTCTTTATTCTGGTCTTGGAACTCATTCTGCTGGGTCTCTTTGTGCGCTTATTCAGTGGTGTCATCCCCAGAAGACATTTGTAAGGCAGCTATATCTCATTGCTGCGTGCCTTTGTGATACTTCATCGTTTGGATATTCAGGCTCTCGGGGATAGTGCATTTGGCAGAACGGTTTTGAGATTAGTAGTAGTAGAGGCTGTCTTCCCCACCCAGGATGTTGAAGTGTTCTGGACTGATATAACAGGAATAAGGAAGGTGAAATTTGATCTTACCTACTAATTTCCTTTTCTTGAGTTTTGCGAGACCAGTTCATTTCCCTTCCTAGACTGTTATACATGTGGGGAAAAAAAGTCAGTGTCTCTTTTTGGGTCGATTCCTGGTTATGATTGCTCAGTCACATTAAAAATAAAGGAAAAGAGGGCGGGGGGAGGATAGGTACATTTGATGGGGTAATAAATGTTGGCATTAAATTCACAAATGCTGTATGTTAGTTAGCAATTGTTGTATATTTAGATTGAGGTTGGATGGACGTTATATGCAGAACCTGTATGACAATGTTTGTGTTACTGCAATGTCAATAAAAAACGTTTAAACATAAAAATAAAGGAAAAGGAACAACCCTATCTTGTTGGAAGGCCAGTTGTCCATCCCTACTTTTTTTCCTGTTTATGATCGCTCAGTTGCATATTGTTGAATGTTTTATAATCTTTGTTTCCAGTTTGTCTCTAATTGGGGGTGTTTATCTGCTGCTTTGATATGGATGTACAGGAGCTTTCAGGTCTGCACTAGCTTTATAAAGTGACTGTGATGTCACTGGAATTCAGTGTTTTCTGACTCCATCTGTTGGTTGAGCATTAACCTCCAGTATGGACTAGTGTAGCAGGACTCAAGGAAATTACCAAGTAAAATCAAATTCTACCATTAAAATCGCCAGAAGCCCTACTTATGGTGCACTATTATTGTATCCTTTGGGGAAGTCTTCACCAAAATATTTAAAATATTGCATCATTGAGTGTGAACTCATTTAAACTTCAAAACCAAAAATTATTATTCAGATTTAAAGGTGTGTTTTCAAAGCACTTAGACTTCAAAAGTTACATAGTAACATAAGGAACTTTGTTAGTCTAAGTTCTTTGAAAATGAGCCCCATAGCATGCAGAATTTTGCAGAAATGTTTAATAGTGTGCAGAATTCCACCAGGGGTGTAAGGTAGAGTGGCCAACCATGGCAACCATGAGAATGTTACAGTACAGTCTCGATTATCCGATCTTCGCTAATCCAACCATCTGGCATATCTGACAGACCCCCCCCCCCCCCCCCCGTGTTGATATCACGTTGCCGTTAAGAAGTACGCAGGTTCACTTCCTGTTTTCTGGCTTCACACACTGGTTAGCGTTTAAAGTACAGTTTTGTTTATTAATATAGATACTTTACTCGTAAAGAACAGGCATAGGGTATGTTTTCAATGCATTTTTAAGGGCTTTCCATTGTTTTTCATATTATCCAACTTCTCTCTTATCTGACAACGGCTCAGTCCCATTTATGTTGGATAATCGAGACTGTAATGCCTTTGTATCGCTCTGTGGTGCGATTGCAGCTTGAATACTGTTTGCAATTCTGGTTATCACATCTGAAAAAAAGATATAGTGGAATTAGAAAAGATACAGAGAAGGGCAACAAAAATGATAAAAGGGATGGGATGACTTTCCTATGAAGAAAAGGTAAAGCAGTCATAAGTTGTAGTAATGGTCCATAACATGAATGGATATTGTGTTCTTTTTGTCAACCTCATTTTGCTTGACATGTTTCAAATCAGCTTAATAAAGAGATTTGAAATAAAAATCTCTGTGTGCTTTTGCGATGATAATGAAACCCAAGGGGAATTTTCTTTTCCATAAATGTGTATTTGCTTTTTTTTATTTATTAAACGTTTTACATAATTCCAAAGCAAGCTTTGTCAAGCAATCTGCCATAATTTACAAGGAAACAAATATTCAGGGGAAAACCCTCTTCTACAATAATAATTATAGGCTGTAGTCCACAATCAAGGGGGGACTGATATACACCATTCCTGAGAGGAGGAGGAGGAAACAAAAGAAAATAGCGCGCTAAAGATCATTTCAACTGCATCATTACTATCTATGAGTCCAAAAGGTCATTATAAGTCAGTTTTAGGAACTCTTGCATTCAGAAAAGATCGAAGTTGTAAAGGTTAAAAAAAAATGAAAGGTAGTATTATCTATCTGAAGAACACATTTACGTGGAAACCTTAACTTAAATTTAGCACCCAAAGTCAGAGCTCCCTGTCGCATAAACAGAAATTTCTTCCTCCTTTCCTGTGTCGATCTGGAGACATCCGGAAATATCTGAATCTTTTCTCTCATAAAGAAAACTGGAACCGATTGTCTCGGATAAAGTCTTATCAAAGCCTCTTTATCTTGGGAAAAATACAAAAGAGACCAACAAGGTGGCCCGAAAGTCCACCTCACCTTGCGATCTCTCAGACTATCAGACGACAAATTCACCCCAACTTGCCTTTCAACCTGGCTTCTCGAGCTAGTGAAGATGGCAAATAATAAAGTTTTTGTATTGGGGGAAGCCCATTCTCAGGATATTGAAGAACTTCTTTTAAGAATTTGTGAAATAAGTCCCTTGGGGAGCTATACTTAATAGAAGGAAAGTTTAATATTCTCAAATTCAGTGATCTAGCTCCATTCTCTAAGTTCTCCAACTTACGATGAACAACATCAGCATTGTGTAATAATTTACATTCCACCTCTTTACCTTGGGATAAAGATGTTTCATAATTTTTTATGTTTGACTTCTGAAGGACTAGTCGAGAAGCAATTCTATCATTGAGGCATTTGACTTTGTATTGGAGACAGAAGTGAGACACACTTTATACAGGGACTCCAGTGTTACTTTTGCTGGTCTCTCCAACGGCCACATTTCAACCCCCATCAGCGTTCCAGGTGTTGCCTCTAGCCCGATCAAATTCTGCTGTGCTTCCCAAGGGGTAACTAAGAGGCTCTGATTTTCAGGAGAAACTCCCTCTTGAAGCGTTGCAGTAACATGGGAAGAGCCCTCCTTAGCTCATCCAGAGACCCCAACTTTCGAGGGTTCGACGGGCGTTCCTCCCAACATGCTCTTTGCTTCTAGAGCCTGCTTCTCTGGACTCCGTGGGCAAAGTGAAACCTCACTCTCCAGACTGGGGACTCCTCTCTGTGCCGGTCAAAGGAGTGCCCCTGGGTGCAGTTGGCATTGCATATGCTGTTATCGGTAACTGACAAAGAGTAGGGTCCGTAGAGGGTAAGGAGGAACCTCCTCTAATCTTTCCCTTTCTCTTTGGCATTATTAATTCAAGAAATAATACTTGGAGGAAAAAGGAATCTCCCGAGCTCAGCATAGCACCTCTGGTCTCGGCGCCATCTTGATCAGTCTCCCGTGTATTTGCTTTTTAAAATGGGGAAATGCTCATCTAGATTTAGTACCCAAGGCACATTCAGATGCCTCTTAATCTTGGCGTTGTATGGAGCTCCACATGTAAATAGCAGCTTTCTGAAATTAGCATATGTATATCTATGCAAACTACACATGTAAATCTTTACTAACCTGCCTCATCATAGAAGTCTGAAGCATGTAACAAACAAATAATATATATGTTATAATTACTTCCATATCATCAAGCTGATCAATCCATAGACTGGTGGGTTGTGTCCATCTACCAGCAGGTGGAGATAGAGAGCAAACTTTTGCCTCCCTATATGTGGTCATGTGCTGCCGGAAACTCCTCAGTATGTTCTCTATCTCAGCAGGTGGTGGTCACACACAGCAGCAGCTCTGGCTAGGCCTCCAAGCCTAATTTTTAGGTTTTGTTGAGTGCCTGGGGTTGAGGGCTCTTTTGAGCAAGTGCAAACCTGGTGGTGCCAGGTCCCTCCTTTTCTCCCCCCTCCCGCTGGCTCCGTTAAAAAAAAAAAAAAAAAATTTTGAACGTCCTTAAAGGCGTTTATTTCGACGTTTATTTAAGCGTCTATTGCAGCTACTCACTGGGACACCAGGTCGTTACAGCTCGGAGCGGACAGCAGGTAATTTTTACCTTTTTATAGCAGGCAGGGGGTTCCCCGATTCTTCTCCTCGTGGCATATGGCGTCGGAGGGCGAGGGCGCAAAGGGTCGCTCCCCGGATCGCTTGAGCGCTTCTAGAGGGGATGCGGGGGTCTTAAAGCCTGATTCGCCCTTGTCGGGTGACAGTTTCGTGACCGATGTATGTCCCGGTCCTTCCTCCGGCGTGGCGGTTTTTCCCGCCATAAACGCCCATCCCCCGCTCCTCGCCTCCGCCATCTTGGCCGGCCACGCGGCTCGGACGGCTTCTTCTTGGGCCGCCCTTGAGGTTGGAGACATTAATGCCATGAACGCCCTTAATTTGGGCGACGGCACAAAAGCGGCTAAAGTTAAGAGCCGTTCTTCCCGCGCGGCTCCTTCGCGGAGTGTCGCGCCGGACGCCATTTTGGATGCGCAGCATGTCTCTCCCCCGCTCTTGCGAGCGCCGGTTGAGGGTGCGTCTAGGGCTGTTGCCCAGGCTGCGGAAGTGCACAGTCTGGGGGGTTTCTCCCCCGAGTTTGTTTTGCTGCTGCATCAGGCCTTCCTCATGCACAGCGCTGCCCCTGCTCCCTCGTCTGGAAAAGAGGTTGAGGTTCCCAGAGGCAAACGCCCTCGGGTTGATTCCCAGGCCTTGGAGGAATTTGTCTCCTCCGATGTAGATGAGGGCAGCGTGTCTGAGGTCTCCCAACGGTCCTTTGCGGATTCCTTGGAGGAGACGGATCCCCGCTCGCATGGAGCGGATGACCCCTCTGCAGCGCGGCTCTTTAGCCCAGAGGATTTGCCCAACCTGTTGGTACAGGCCATGGACACTTTGAAGATTTCCTCTCCGGAGGACGTCTCTCCTTCAGCCCCTGTTGGCTCTGCCATTATGCTGGGGACGAAGCGCCCGCCTAGAACCTTCCACGTGCATGATGCCATGCACACCTTAATTTCGGCTCAGTGGGATGTCCCAGAAGCGAGCCTTAAAGTGGCTAGGGCTATGTCCCGCCTCTATCCTTTGGCTGTGAGTGAACGTGAGGCCTATCTGTGGCCTACCGTGGATTCTTTAATCACTGCGGTGACTAAGAAAACGGCGTTGCCGGTGGAAGGTGGCACGGCCCTAAAGGACGCCCAAGACAGAAGATTGGAGGCGGCCTTAAGGTCGTCCTTTGAGGCGGCTGCTTTAAGTTTGCAGGCCTCAGTTTGCGGCTCCTATGTGGCCAGGGCGTGCCTGACTATGGTGCAGCGGGCTTCCCCCTCGGATCATTCCTTGAGGGCTGATTGGCCGGCCCTGGAATCGGGCTTAGCCTATTTGGCAGACTTGCTGTATAATGTCTTGAGGGCCTCAGCGAAAGGCATGGCTCAGACAATCTCTGCGCGGCGGTGGCTTTGGCTGAAACATTGGTCGGCTGACCACGCCTCTAAATCCCGCCTGGCTAGGTTGCCTTTTAAAGGCAAGCTGCTCTTTGGGGTCGAGCTGGACAAAATCGTGACCGATCTCGGCACGTCTAAGGGCAAGAAGTTACCAGAGGTCAGGGCTCGAGCTAGTACTCGTCCCGGTACCTTCAGAGGACGGTTGCAGGAAGCCCGTCGGTACCGCCCGGGCAAGTCGGGTTACTCTGCCCCCTCTTCCTTTAAGAGGACTTTCTCCCCCAAGCAGCATTCCTTTCGCAGAGACCGCCGTCCCGGAGGTGCTTCCTCCGGTCCTCCCCCAGGGTCTCGTACCCAATGACGGGGCCTTGGTCCACGCCCCAGTGCAGATTGGAGGACGACTGTCCCCGTTTCTGGGCGAGTGGACCACAATAACTTCAGACGCGTGGGTGCTGGAAGTCATCAGAGACGGCTACAAGCTAGAGTTCTGCCGACCCTTAAAAGACGGGTTCGTACTCTCTCCCTGCAAGTCTCCGGTCAAAGCTGTGGCAGTACAGCAGACCTTGGACAATCTGATCCGCCTGGGCGCGGTCGTTCCGGTGCCAGAAAGTCAGCTTGGCAAGGAACGTTACTCCATTTACTTTGTGGTACCAAAGAAAGGAGGTTCTGTCCGGCCTATCCTCGACCTCAAAGGGGTCAATCGGGCCTTGAAAGTGCGGCACTTTCGCATGGAGACTCTCCGCTCTGTTATAGCGGCAGTGAAGGCAGGAGAGTTCCTGGCATCCTTGGACATCAAGGAAGCGTACCTGCATATTCCCATCTGGCCTCCTCATCAACGCTTTCTGCGTTTTGCAGTCCTGGGACGACACTTCCAGTTCAGAGCCCTCCCATTCGGGTTGGCTACTGCTCCGCGGACCTTTTCCAAAGTAATGGTGGTCATCGCGGCCTTCCTACGAAAGGAAGGGGTACTAGTCCATCCTTATCTGGACGACTGGTTGATCCGAGCCCCCTCTTATGCAGAGTGCGGCAAAGCTGTGGACCGGGTAGTTGCTCTTTTGAGCTCCCTGGGATGGATCATCAACTGGGAGAAGAGCCAGCTGCGCCCGACTCAGTCCCTGGAGTACCTGGGAGTTCGATTCGACACCCAAGTGGGCAGAGTGTTCCTGCCAGACAATCGGATTGTCAAACTTCAGGCTCAGGTGGACCAGTTCCTAGTAGCCTCTCCTCTTCGGGCTTGGGACTATGTGCAGCTGTTGGGCTCTATGACGGCCACGATGGAAGTAGTGCCCTGGGCCAGGGCTCATATGAGACCACTTCAATACTCTTTGTTGCAGCGCTGGACTCCGATGTCGGAGGATTATGCTGTGCGCCTTCCCCTGGACCCAGCAGTGCGCAAGGCACTGAGCTGGTGGATGCAGACAGACAAGTTGTCTGCGGGAATGCCTCTGGTGACCCCAGAGTGGATTGTCGTCACGACGGACGCCTCGTTGTCGGGCTGGGGAGCCCACTGCTTGGGAAGGACAGCTCAGGGGCTCTGGTCTCCTGCAGAGGCAAAGTGGTCTATCAACCTCCTGGAACTCAGAGCCATTCGGTTGGCGCTTTTGGAGTTCATCCCGGTACTGGTGTGGAAGCCTGTACGGGTCATGTCGGACAATGCCACGGCTGTGGCCTATGTCAACCGCCAGGGAGGTACCAAGAGCGCCCCTCTAGCCAAGGAGGCTATGAATCTTTGCCGGTGGGCGGAAGCGAACCTGGAGCAGCTTTCAGCGGCCCACATTGCCGGAGTCATGAATGTCAAGGCGGACTTTCTCAGTCGCCATACCTTGGAGCCCGGAGAGTGGCAGCTATCTGCTCAGGCGTTCTTGGACATCACGAAGCGCTGGGGCCAGCCGAGCCTAGATCTGATGGCGTCATCGGCCAATTGCCAAGTGCCGCGCTTTTTCAGCAGAGGACGGGACCCTCGTTCCCTGGGAGTAGATGCTCTTCTCCAACAGTGGCCGACACAAGAGCTTCTCTATGTGTTCCCGCCCTGGCCCATGTTGGGCAGGGTGCTAGACCGGGTGGCAAAGCATCCCGGCAGGGTAATCCTGGTGGGTCCGGATTGGCCCAGACGTCCCTGGTATGCGGACTTGATCAGGCTCTCAGTCGACGATCCTCTGCGGCTGCCAGTGGAGCAGGGCCTGTTACATCAGGGTCCCGTGGTGATGGAGGATCCCTCCCCCTTTGGTCTTACGGCCTGGCTATTGAGCGGCAGCGTCTGAGGAAGAAGGGCTTCTCAGACAAGGTCATCGCCACTATGCTGAGAGCGAGGAAGCGCTCTACTTCTACTGCTTACGCCAGGGTTTGCCGTATCTTTGCAGCGTGGTGTGAAGCAGGCTCACTTTCTCCCTTCACTGCTCCAATTTCTTCAGTGTTGGCGTTCCTGCAAGAAGGTCTGGAGAAAGGCCTGTCGCTCAGTTCCCTTAGAGTCCAGGTAGCGGCTCTGGCTTGCTTCAGGGGCCGCCTGAAGGGTGTTTCCCTGGCTTCGCAGCCAGATGTGGTGCGCTTTCTCAGGGGAGTTAATCACCTGCGCCCTCCTCTGTACTCAGTGGTGCCTGCGTGGAATCTCAGCCTGGTGCTAAGAGCATTGCAGAAGCCGCCTTTTGAACCCTTGTCGAGGGCATCTCTGAAAGACCTGACGTTGAAAGCAGTCTTTTTGGTGGCTATCACTTCAGCCAGAAGAGTTTCCGAGCTCCAGGCGCTCTCTTGTCGAGAGCCTTTTCTGCAGTTCACTGAGGCAGGAGTGACTATTCGCACAGTGCCTTCCTTCCTGCCCAAGATTGTTTCTCGCTTCCATGTGAATCAGCAGCTCTGTCTCCCTTCCTTTCGTAGGGAGGACTACCCAGAGGAGTACTCTGCTCTTAAATATCTGGATGTGAGACGAGTCATCATCAGATACTTGGAAGTGACCAATGATTTCCGGAAGTCAGATCATCTGTTTGTCCTGTTTGCAGGTCCTCGTAGGGGTCTGCAGGCTGCTAAGCCTACAGTGGCAAGATGGGTCAAGGAAGCCATTGCAGCGGCTTATGTGGCCGCGGGGAAGGTGCCGCCTATCCAGCTGAAGGCTCACTCCACAAGAGCTCAGGCGGCCTCGATGGCAGAGGCCGGGTCCGTCTCCTTGGAAGAGATATGCAAGGCGGCAACTTGGGCTTCGGCTCATACATTCTCCAAGCATTACCGTTTGACTGTGGCTGCACGGGCGGAGGCCCGGTTTGGAGCTTCAGTGTTGAGGTCAGGGATTTCAATGTCCCGCCCTGGGTGAGTACTGCTTCGGTACATCCCACCAGTCTATGGATTGATCAGCTTGATGATATGGAAGGTAAAATTATGTATAATCATACCTGATAATTTTCTTTCCATTAATCATAGCTGATTAATCCATAGCCCCTCCCAGATATCTGTACTGTTTTTATTCTGGTTGCATTTCAGGTTCAAGTTTAGTCTTCAGTTACTTCAGAAAGACTTCGTGTTCAAGTTTTTTCACTTGGATTCTTCAAGAGTTGAGACGAGTTTGTGTTACAGTGAGCTGCTGCATTCCTCTCCCCTCCGTTTTACGGGGCTGGATTGAGATTTAAATTCTGCCGGCACTCCCTCCCGCTTCGTGCGGCTGTAGGGCAGCTTTGTACCCCTCCCGCTTCGGCGGTGTTAGGGTCAGTCAGCTCCTCCCGCGGTTGCGGTTGCAGGATAGGCCAGATCCCCCCGCATCGGCGGGTGTGGTGTCCCTCCCCCGCTCCGCGGGGATGAGCTGGACGGATTCCCCTCCCCCACTTGTGTGGGGATGAGCTGGGTTAATTCCCCTCCCCCGTTTCGGCGGTGGTGAGCTGGGCAGAGTGTCCCTTCGTGGGTGTAATTCTCTAAGTGCTGAGTCCTGCGGATGGAGCTTTGATATCGACATACTGAGGAGTTTCCGGCAGCACATGACCACATATAGGGAGGCAAAAGTTTGCTCTCTATCTCCACCTGCTGGTAGATGGACACAACCCACCAGTCTATGGATTGATCAGCTATGATTAATGGAAAGAAAATTATCAGGTATGATTATACATAATTTTACCTTCCCTGTTACTATATTAAAAACATGTGCTATTTACATGTGGAGGTGCTTCTAAAATAACCCCTTTAGTGTACACCAGGTAGTATATCTTTCCATGTTATGAAGCATCAGTGGATGAGTAGCCTAATGGTTAGGGCAGTGGGCTGAGAATCTGAGGAACTGAGTTCAATTCCCCCTGCAGCTCCTTGTGACCCTGGGCAAGTCCCTTAACTCTACATTGCCCCAGGTATCAAAACAGATTGTGAGCCCAGTAGGGACAGAGAAAGTACCTGTATATAATAAATGTAAACTGCTTTACTTGTATCACAGGAAGGTGGTATATCAAGTCTATGACACTCTACCCTTTGTATCTGTAAAACAAATCTCCTCCTTTTGTGGTTGAACTGGGGATTCTTTTGTAATATTGTACGTGTGTACAGTATCTTCGTTCTTTACATTGTTTATGGTATTTAAAGTTATGTAGAATAGTTAATACTTTGAACAAAATGCAAATTTATTTTATGTATGTATTTGTTTTTAGTATTTGGCATTCACCTGTGGACTAATCAGAGGTGGCTTATCAAATCTGGGAATAAAGAGTATTGTGACAGCTGAAGTCTCTACCATGCCTGCATGTGAGTACATCCTTGATTCCTATATTTGTTTTTTTAGCACCATATATATTCCTGGTATTTCACTTTTAATGGTTAATGGAAAGTGGTGAGGGATCTATGTTCCTCATCTTTAGTATTAATGGGTGTTAGGTTGACATCTAGATTAAGCAACCCTTGTGGGTAGATTTGTCAGTGTATTAAAGAAACCCACAGGAACTCAACCTTAACCACCACTTCCTTAGCATCCCTCCGGACTGGCCCAGGATTGGACTGATGGGTTGTGCACGCCTACCAGCAGGTGGAGACTGAGGAAAAAAAAAACTCTGACTCTAGCAAGCCAATAAGAGCCCTGGTCATGTGACCCTAGCCTCAGTATTTTCTCAGTCTCCCAGCAGGTAGGACGTGAGCCCATTAGTCTCTCTTTCTGGTATATATCTCTATATATCTCTATTTAGTTGTTTTCTCTTCTGTACCTGAGGAATACTGTTAGAGGCTTTTTCTTTACTTCTCCGTTGTTCTCAGCCTCTGGGGTGTCACACTTGGCTGTGTTGCAGATTTGTGTAAAAAAAAAAAAAAAAAACCTATTTCAGCTGTTTGTGCCCTCTTTGCTGTTCTCACGGGTTTTAAGTAGTTTCGGGTGATTTTTTTTCTTGGCTGCCGCTTCGTTCTCGATTGCTAATTAAATAAAAGGAATTTCACGCGAACCGCGTTGGTGTGAGCACACGCGTGCACGTTGTTTTCTCCGAAATGTCAGAGAAGTTGAAGAGGTGCTCAGTTTGTCAGCGCCGAGGCGTTAATGCCTCAGGCACGTGTAAGTACTGCACGCCGCTCGAAGTTTCCTCTGCTCCTCTCCCTCCGTCGACGTCGGGGCCCCTTTTGGCGGCGGTTCCTTCTTCCCCCGCGAGGTCGTTGGCGCTGGCTGCGGAGGCCTCAGGCTCAGCTTTTGCGGGTAGCGCTGGCAACTTGGCGCGAACGGTGGCCATTTTAACTTCTGCTCAGATTCCTTCTGCAGGAGAGCTGTCTGCTTTGCGCAGCTCGGCATCTTTAGCTGAACCTGAATCGGGGGTTATTTTGAACACTGCAAGCACTCAGGCAGGGGGTTTTCCTCCTGAGTTTGTCTTGCAGATGTATCAGGCGTTTCTGATGCAGAAGGGCACTTCAGGAGCAGGAGTGTCAGAGGAGACTGTTCCATCCATCCTCCCTGCCAAAAGACGTCGGGAATGGGACACACAATTTGATTTGTTTTCCTCTCCAGATCAAGAAATGCCTCTTTTAGAGGAGGAAGAGGCTTTAGGGGAACATTCTTGGGAAGATCCTTCCTCATTGGATCCAGACGCTGGGCCTTTGTCTCAGGGGGAGGATCCAGCGGTGGCTCGAGTGTTCCATGGAGAGGACTTGCAGGATCTCATCGCTATGGTATCCTCCACTTTGCATTTTGAGGCTCCTCTTTCTGACTTGGAGGTGCGAAAGGTGGATATCTTAGTTAAGGGATCCAGAGCTTCCACAAAGACTTTTCCAATGCATCAAGATATTTGGGAGGTTATTAAAGCGCAATGGGAGGTCCCGGATGCGGCTTTTCGTCCCTCTAAATCGATGCAGCGAGTGGAGGAGTGGCCTAGTGGTTAGGGTGGTGGACTTTGGTCCTGGGGAACTGAGGAACTGAGTTCGATTCCCACTTCAGGCACAGGCAGCTCCTTGTGACTCTGGGCAAGTCACTTAACCCTCCATTGCCCCACGTAAGCCGCATTGAGCCTGCCCTGAGTGTGAAAGCGCGGGGTACAAATGTAACAACAACAACAACCCTGTCCCAGAGCCTGATAGGGCTCTGCTTAAGCTTCCCATGGTAGATGCCGTGGTTTCGGCTGTAACTAAGCCCAATACGGTCCCGGTAGATGGCGGAACGGCGTTACGGGATGCTCAGGATAGAAGGCTTGACACTCTTCTAAAGAATAGTTTTCATGTTTCTTCTCTGGCAGTACAGGCGGCCATTTGTGGTTCTCTGGTGGCTAGAGCTTGCTTTTGTTGGGCGGAAAGAGTTTTAGATAGTTCTTCCGATCTAGGCGCAATTGATTTAGAAGTAGCTAAGATTGAGAGAGGCTCTGCTTTTTTAGCCGATGCTCTGTATGATTTGTTGAGGGCTTCTTCTAAGTCCTTGGCCTTGGGAGTCGCAGCTCGTCGATCTCTTTGGTTGAAGGGCTGGTCGGCGGATGCGACCTCCAATCTAAATTAAGTAAATTTCCATTTAAAGGTTCCTTTTTGTTCGGTGAGGACTTGGATAAATTGGTCCAGTCCCTAGGGGATTCTAAAGTTCCTCGTCTTCCGGAGGATAGGCCTCGGCAGTCTAGTCGCGGAGCTTTGTTTGGTCGTAGTCATCTGTGCTCTTTCCGTAGATTTCAATCTGATAGGGGTCCTCAGACTCAGAGGTCTCGGTTTTTCAACAGGTCTCAGTCCTTTCGCGGTTATCGCAGAGGAGGCAGACTCTCAGGCGCAAGTTTTCATTCCCCATCGCGGGCTTCCCAATGAAGGTGCGAGGGCCCTTCCTCTGGTCCTGGTCGGAGCTCGGTTTTATCAGAGGTGGGCCCAAATTACCTCAGATCAGTGGGTCTTGGAAGTTGTCCGAGACGGTTATGCCTTAGAATTCGCAAGGCCTGTTTCAGACGCCTTTCTGGAGTCTCCCTGTCGCTCTCCTCTCAAAGCACGGGCGGTTCGGGAGACTCTACAGAGGCTCTTAGATCTACAGGCTATTTGTCCAGTCCCTCCTTCCCAGCGCAGGCAAGGTCGGTATTCCATTTACTTTGTGGTGCCAAAAAAGGAGGACTCCTTTCGCCCCATTTTAGACCTCAAAGCTGTCAATCGCGCCCTCAAGATCACCAGTTTTCGTATGGAGACCCTAAGGTCAGTCATAGTGGCTGTCCGCAAGGGAGAGTATCTAACAGCCTTGGATATGACGGAGGCCTATTTACATATTCCTATCTGTCCGGCTCACCACACGTTTTTGCATTTCGCGATTCTAGGGCGCCATTATCAGTTTCGCGCTCTGCCTTTCGGTCTGGCGACAGCTCCGCAGACATTTACCGAAGTTATGGTCGTGGATGCAGCGGCTCTCAGGAAGGAAGGGATTCTGGTTCACCCTTACCTAGACGACTGGTTGATAAGGGCGAAGTCTTATCAAGAGAGTTGTCAAGTCACAGAGCGAGTGGTAGCGTTCCTGCAGTCCCTCGGTTGGGTGGTGAATATAGCCAAGAGCCATCTGGTTCCCTCTCAGTCTCTAGAGTATTTGGGGGTCACCTTCGATACTGCGAGGGGTCGAGTTTTTCTTCCACAGGGTAGAATTCTAAAGCTCAGATCTCAATGAATTTGATGCATCAGAGGGTACCTTGTGTTCGAGATTATCTTCTCGTTTCCATGGCAGCCACGATAGAGGTAGTTCCCCAGGCCAGGGCTCACATGCGGTCTCTTCAGTGGTCCCTTCTGACCCGGTGGTCTGCTCAAACAGATTCCCTTCTGAGGAGGTTGTCTCTGCGCCACCGCGAGCGAGTTTCCCTATTTTGGTGGCTACGGATGAAGAATCTCACTGTAGGGATGCCATTGGAGTCTCCTTGGTGGATACCACTGACAACAGATGCCAGTCTCAGGGGCTGGGGAGCTCATTGCCTAGACCAGTGGACCCAGGGTCTCTGGTCCCCGTGGGAAGCAGCTCAATCCATCAACTGTCTGGAGACCAGAGCAGTTCAGTTAGCCCTGCAGCACTTCGGTTCTCTTCTGGTGGGCAAAGCGGTGCGAATTCTCTTGGACAATGCCTCGGCAGTAGCCTACATCAACCGCCAGGGAGGAACGAGGTGCCGTCTTCTGCGTCAAGAAGCGGAGAGTCTTCTTACGTGGGCGGAAATTCATCTCACGGCCATCTCGGGCTCGCATGTAGCAGGAGTAGACAACGTTCAAGCAGACTTTCTCAGCCGCCACACTCTCGATCCCGGGGAATGGGCGTTTCAGTTGATAGTAGAGCGCTGGGCTCTTCTAGTACTAGACCTGTTCGCCTCCAGTCTCAACTTCAAAGTTCCTCACTTCTTCAGTCGCCGAAGAGATGCAAGAGCAGCAGGGGTAGACGCCCTCTTGCAGCCGTGGCCCACAGGCCTTCTTTATGCATTTCCTCCATGGCCACTATTAGGTTGCCTCCTACAGAAGATCGAAGATCACGAGGGTCCGATAATTTTGGTGGCTCCAGACTGGCCTCAGCGTCCTTGGTATGCAGATCTCCAACGTCTCTCCGTGGCGTCTCCTCTCCGTCTGCCGGTACACAAGACTTTGCTGGTTCAAGGACCAGATCCACATCCAGATCCAGCTCGATTTTGTCTTACGGCTTGGCTCTTGAACGAGCCCGTTTAGCTAAGAGGGGTTTTTCGGCGCCAGTGATTTCCACCATGCTACATTCTCGGCGGCGTTCCACTTCTTTAAACTATATTCGCACTTGGAGAATTTTTGAGGAATGGTGTGCAAAGGCTGACATTATCCCTTTTCGTGCATCAGTGGCTCAGATGTTAGATTTTCTGTAGCGAGGTTTTGATAAGGGCCTGTCTCATTCTTCTTTGAAGGTGTAGGCGGCAGCTCTTTCCTGTTTCAGAGGCAGGATTTGAGGCAAGTCTTTGGCTTGTCTTCCCGAAGTAGCTTGTTTTTTGAAACTGGTTAGTCTCCTTCGTCTTCCGGTTAGATCGGCCTTTCCATCTTGGGACCTTAATCTGGTTCTTTCGTCTCTGACAAACCCTCCTTTTGAGCCACTACAAGCATGTTCTCTGAAGGATTTAACGCTTAAGACAGTGTTTTTGGTGGCTATTGCTTCCGCTCGAAGAGTCTCGGAGTTGCAAGCTTTTTCCTGTAGATCTCCATTTCTGGAATTTTCTAAAGAGCGGGTAGTCCTTCGGCCGGTTCCTTCTTTTTTTTGCCTAAGGTACTCTCTCGTTTTCATCTGTCCCAGTCGGTTTTTCTTCCTGTTCTGGGATCGGCCTCTGGTACGCAACAGCAGCGGAAGTTGTGTACTTTGGATGTTAAGAGAGTTCTTAAACGA
Source organism: Microcaecilia unicolor (assembly GCF_901765095.1). NCBI lineage: Eukaryota > Metazoa > Chordata > Amphibia > Gymnophiona > Siphonopidae > Microcaecilia > Microcaecilia unicolor. The sequence continues at coordinate 152,003,333 of NC_044039.1, read as the reverse complement.
TATCTGGCTGTTACGGAGGACTTCCGTCGCTCGGATCGTCTTTTTCTTCTTTTTGCTGGTCGCCGCAAGGGATTGTCAGCTTCTAAGCCCACGTTGTCTCGGTGGATTAAGGAGATGATAGCGTCTGCTTATCTCTTGGCGGGCAGACCAGTTCCTGAGGCGCTGAAAGCTCACTCTACTCGTGGGCAGGCAGCTTCGTGGGCGGAGTGTTTCTTGGTACCTCCAGCGGAGATCTGTAAGGCGGTGACTTGGTCTTCTCTCCATTCTTTCTCTAAGCATTACAGGCTGGATGTCCAGTGTCGTCAGGAGGCGGTCTTTGCATCACGAGTACTCACAGCAGGTTTGCTGGGGTCCCTCCCTTAGGACTACTGCTTTGTTACGTCCCATCAGTCCAATCCTGGGCTGGTCCGGAGGGATGCTAAGGAAGGAGAAATTAGACCTTACCTGCTAATTTGCTTTCCTTTAATCCCTCCGGACCAGCCCAGGCCCCTCCCGTGTGCTATCTTTCAGGCAAAGTTAAACATTTCAGATTAAGTTAAACATTACTGTGTACAGACATTCAACTGTCTACAGAGCTGTTCTGTTAGTTAGACAGTTAAAGAAATTGCATGATGTTTCTCCAAGTTTCAAGGGTTACGCAATTCATGATATTATGCAAGTTGAACAGTTTGCAGAGTCTTCATAACTCCATGTTATATCTGTTGAACAGTTTAAAGAAAGGCATTAATCTGTACATAGTTGGCAATACCTCAGCTCTGAAGCGAGTTGTTGGTTGGCCTAATATCACGGCCGAGCCGTAGTTTAAGCACGTTTCTCTTGTGCTGCCTGGCTGCTTGGATTCCTCACGGCACAGAATATAGGTTCTTCTTTTCCTTTCTGCTTTCTTATTCAAATACTGAGGCTAGGGTCACATGACCAGGGCTCTTATTGGCTCGCTAGAGTCAGAGTTTTTTTTTTTTCCTCAGTCTCCACCTGCTGGTAGGCGTGCACAACCCATCAGTCCAATCCTGGGCCGGTCCGGAGGGATTAAAGGAAAGCAAATTAGCAGGTAAGGTCTAATTTTTCCTTTTGAATTTGTCATGACTTAAGTTACTTTTCTTATCCCCGACTTTCTTGTATATGCTACTACATTTACTATTGCTTATGGAAAGGGTATTCAGTATTCTGAAAATTACATCTTTCTATTGAAGAATCTTCTCTCATGTTCTGACAGAGCAGGAAAAAGGTATACCATGTTTAACTGTGTTTTCAGGTTTAAAAGTCTTTTGAGATTTTAACTTAAAAGAATGAAAAAGATTTGAGGAACTGTATTGTATGTTATAGTGACACTAGTTTTTTTCGTTAAGAAACAAGCAGAAGAGTAAAAACTTTCCATGGTCTATGGAAATGGTAGTACATTAGGGATTTTAGGTAATTGCTTACAACTTCAGCTGCCCCTTCCCCAGATCCCACCTGTTAAGCCCTTTCCTATTTTGTCTACGTTATCACACAGACTTGCACTACAGAACAAGGTTTTCCTGTTGCTTTTGAGGACACAACTGCAAGATCATGAAATTAATTTTGAGGTTTCCTTTGAGGTCACACTATTTCTTCTTTTACAGGCAAATTCCAAGTGATGATACAGAAGATGCTCTAGCGTTCTGGACATTCAGGACAGTCGCATCATGTATACAAGTGAAGCTGCAGGAAGTGTGTTTCCCAATCACTATTTTTAGTTTTATCTGTATATATCAAGGAACTGGCAGCTTATCCTCTTCTCCCACATCATGCAGAACAATGTCCTAACCTAATTGTGCAATAAGTAATTTGCTTCTAACAATTCAGACACACAAGCCGGCTATATAATAGGGGCAGCCTTTTTGTTTTTTGGCATCGTGGATGACAAGCCTTGTTTTATTTCAGGGTAAGGATGTTGAAATAGCATTTTATTTTTGACTCGTATTTGAGTAGAAAAATAAGTAATGTACACAAGCACAAAAGCAACCAAGGTATTGCTGTTTTACTGGGCTTTGTGTGTATTGATGTAATATGTACCATCAGTGTCATCACTAGGAAATATTCTGTCCATGTTCTTTGGATTGTGTATTGGTATTATAATTTTGAGAATATTCCCTATTCTGCAGTCCATGACTAGAATCTGAGCTGACAGCAGGTCTCCTTCAATACTTTTTATTTGACAGTGTCTTCACATTTTGTGTTGCTTACAGTTAATGTTCAAATATGTATATTTCTTATCCTGCTAGATCAGTCCCAGATGCATGCATTAATAACCCCTTGCCAGCAGCTAGAGACAGAGGACCACAACTTTTAGTGACGTCACTGTACTTAATGTGTGCTGCAGATGGGGTACTTGCCAGTATTACTTCTCTACAGCAGATACTGCCATGCACTGAATTGCTACAGTAGGATTATTAGGTTCCCAGTGTGTTGGGCTTTTTCCTCCCTGTTGTGGAGAAGGGTTGGAGTAGCTCCCAGGGCAGCAATTTTGGGCTGCTTCTCCTGGTGGAGCAGGATTGGCAACAGTCTTTGGACTGTTCCCCAGGTGTGCAGGTTTCCCACTTTTACTCCCAGGGTTTAGGCTTGAAGTGGCCTCCTACTAAAACAGGACTAGATTGGCAAGCTCCCAGGGCTCCTGCTCTTAGGAGTGTCCTAGTTGAGGAGGGTGGTGAGTGGCTCAAGTTAAGGCCTTCATGTCTGGAATGGAGTCAGATTTTCCAAGTGCCTGGCACTATGCTTCTGCTTATCTGTCTACCCTTTCACCTGCTTTTCCCTTGGGCTCCTTTTCTCAGTGGCTATGGTTAGCAAATGAAACTGCATCAGTAATGCTATCAAGTTAAAAGTATATATTCTTAGGGGAATCTGAGAGAGCAGTGATAGTGACAGTAAACGTGATCAGCGAGTTGGGTGCGGGCACCAGGATTCTAGCTACAGCAAAGGGGGGGTATGCATACTGGAGGAGAACACAGTCTGCAGTATAAAACTAGGTTCGAGTGTACTGCAAAAAAATGTGTTTTAATTCTCTGACAGAGGACAGTTAAAGCTGAGAACCCAAACTATCAAATATAATTGTGAACGGTGTTTAAAATATATAAATGTTCAGTGACTAAACAGCAAAAGCTAGAAGTTAATAATTAATTATTGAATACGATTTGTCGCAGGTCGTGATATGCTAAGTAAAACATCTATATATTAACTAAAGCACTAATGTACATAATTCAGCGGAGTATCAGAGTTGATGTATATCTGTCATAGGATATGTTGTCTTGATTTCTCCTACTTCTCCCTGCACAAAACAAAAGTGATTGCATATGGTGTTTGAAGATAGGCCAGGGGTCTGCTACTTAAAATAAATAAATAAATAAAACAATTTCAGGTTTTTTTCTTTGTCCAAAATTTTGAGAGCTGTAACCTTGTAAATCCAGATAAATGTACCCTCCCCTTATCCCATCCCCAGTAGTTCATCACTGTCTCACAGTGTCCCCCAATACCCTCAGCAGTCTTCCCCCTCTCCCCCTTTGGGCTATATAATTGAATCTCTTAATTTAACAGAAACCAGGATGCAAATATATATTATTTATTTAAAAAACAACAACAACAATATAAACTCAAATGTAAACCAGAGGGGAAAGAGATGGCAACAGAGATTCAAGAGAATGGGGTTAGCCGCCGCAAAAACCACTATTGCAATGCATTGGAAAAAGTCCGCTGGGCCAACTGTAGGTAATTGGGCTGAGAAATTTAAAACCATTATAGAGTTGGAAAAATTGACTGATGAGCGTAAGGGGAGATATAATCCAGAGGCACCTGAATGGATTCATCTAACAGATATTGAGGGGGTTTAGGGGGGTTTGGGCTGTTGGGGGAATCAGTTGTTGGGGGGTGAGGGGGGAAGGGGGGGAATAGGGGGGATAAAAGGGTTATAAGCATAATGTTAAAATAAAAATAAACTCAAATATACACAAATAAAATAGTATTTGTATATAGTGAATTGTGCTCAGTTTACGTTGCCCCGGGGCTTGCATTGTTCTCTGCATCTGACACCAGTGCACACGCCATCCTACGGATAAGATCGTCCCCTTTCAGACTCTACAAGAGCGCTTTTTGCTACGATCATACAGCTAAGTAGCCATTTTTTTATTGTTTTTTTTTTCTTTTTTTGTTAATTTTTGGTATTGGAATGGAGGTAGGGTGTGCGATGATGCTGGAATGGTGTCTTTATATATCTGCAGCTTTCGGGTTGATGTAAAGCACCAAAAACAACTGAGCACAATTCACTATATACAAATACTGTTTTATTTGTGTACATTTGAGTTTATATTATTGTTTTTTTTAAAATAAATAATATATATTTGCATCCTGGTTTCTGTTAAATTAAGAGGTTTACTTAAAGGGAAACCGATATTTTTTTGGCAACCCATTATATTTACTAGCTATATAATTGAATGCCAGAATCTATATGACAATGCCACAGGTTGCTTATTCCTATAATAAGCTGTCATTCGTCCACAGTGTTAACTTCATTACAAACAATGTTATGCTGTTCACATGTGGGGGGGGGGGGGGGGGGGATGCTGTTGGAATTAGCAGAATGAGAAAAGCGTTTTTGAAAAGAAAAAGTTATACTCTGATGCCTTGCATTTTTTTTTAACGCTTTGATGTGTTTATGTGAAGAAATTGCGCTTTAGCATGGCAATCTGTAATAGAGTATATTTGTTTACTGTATGACTGTTTTGTGGTGCTCAGTGATAATGACCAGTCTGGATATTTTTATCTTTTCTGCAGTGCTGTGAGCGAAGAATGTAACATAACACAAAGCTAATTATTGTAAAATACTTTAATTACCATTTAATTTCTGTATATGAGGAAGGGGGGGGGGAGGATCCTATCGTTCCGAGCTCCTGCTTAATCTGGTTTTTTTGGTTGATGATATCAGCATTAGGATGGGCCCTTATGGAGCTGGTTATTAATGAGTTGCTGAAGCTGAAAGACAAATCACTTTCTAATCGGAAAGATTGATATTGAAAGGTTTTGTCTGGCTAACCTTGGGAATTAGCCAGACAGATTTGCTGTTCAAATCCCCCTTCCCCATTTCGACCTTCTAAATGTCAGACAGAAAGAAACATGATTAAACCTTGACTGGACCGTGCTGTTCGGTGTGGCCAAAGCTACTTGGTTAACTCTGGTCAGCCAAATAATGGGCCTGGACACATTTAGATTGGTCTTAATATCTAAACAAAGCTGTCTGGTTAACATAAGTCTTAACAGAAGGGAATAATAGTGACAATTTTAGCAGAAACTGTACTTTTTTGGGGGGTAAGTGGCTCTCGTTATTTTTACAGGTAGATGCTTATTCTTTTTTTGGATATGTAATTGGCTTAATCAGTGAATTTTTTAACCAAGCACATAATTACAAAGGACTAGACCTTTTTGTTTTCAGCCGTAAACAACCCAGGAGCATCTTTCCTAGAAGCGCAGAAAATTAAGCTTCTGTTCTCCCTGTAGCTTAAAACAATAGAGAGAATGGTGTTGCTTACCTGCATCGAGGGCTCTCCGTAGATAACATGAGAATGCAGCCATACTTATATGGTGGTATTACTCGGATGGCTCCATGTGTGGAAAATCTCGATGGCTTGATGGACAGCATTACATTCTGGTGGACCTTTGTATCTGAAAACATTTTGAGAATTTTTCTGTTTTTTTTCCAGGTGGGATGCTGGCATGCATTTTCGAAGTTCAAGATGGTTTTTGAAGGCTGCTTTACTGATGACGTTGATGGAGCAGCTGAGACTGTGGTCATGATCATGAGCAGGGTGTACCTTAATATTTAAAGTTAAATTATCTGGAGATGGCTTAAACTGGAAGTGGCATGAAGAGGTTGAGCGGGATCATAACTGAATAGATATGGAAAGTTCAAGAACAGTGCTGGGCAGACTTTTACGGTCTGTGCCCTGAGAAAGGCAAGGACAAATCAAACTTAGGTTTACATATAATGTATCACATACCATGTAAAATTAGTTTATCTTGTTGGACAGACTGGATGGACCGTACAGGTCTTTATCTGCACTCATTTACTATGTTACTATGTATATGTGGTAGATCTTGCAGAGCTTGTTGGACAGAAAGAGAAAGTACTTCTTGAAAGATAGCCTGGAAGGCCTGCTTCTTTGGCACTCAGGAGCCCAGCAACAGAACTTTGAGTGGTCTTCTAACAATCCCTCCGGAGAAGGGTTTTGTGCCAATGAGGCATTGTAGTTATCATTGGCGGATGTGAGCTAGTTGGTTGTGCTTCCCATGCCATAGGAACATGGAAAGTCAGAGTCTACATAATCCAGTTCTGAAAATAGCACAGAATTGTCGCATGGGATGTCACCCTTCCCTCCTTCAGGGATGCTGGGGGGAGGGGGAGGACACTGATGAAGCTATGTCTTCTGGTGGTCGGGTACATGTAGAAAAGGGTGCCTGTGGGTTTGGAGCAGTAACCCACAGAAAGGCATTACGATCCTGCAGGAAGTATGTGGTGCAGCATTGAGTGCAAGACTGTGCTGGTTGGAGGTTGTGTAACAATAGTCCAGGGCAGAGGCCTGGCGTGGGATGATTGAGGGTCTCCACCTGGCCAGTAGAGAGGGAGAGGCACTTTGGCATTGAGGGGGGTGGAGGATGACAGACTGCAACTGTAGATCTGTGTGTATCTGCTTGTAAGGTCTCGTGTCTGCAGGGAGTGCTCTAGCATTTTGAATATGATGCCCTGCTCTGCCTGTGACTGGTGGAGTTTTTGAGGCTAAACCTTAGTTTTGTAGCAGGACTTATTTGGATCAGCCTTAGAGGTGGCCATTGCATGGGAATTACTCATTTGCTTTTTATCTACAGTGTGCTGTGCCTACTTTTGACTTTATCCCTGACATGGTGGGTCATGTGCTTCAGAGGTTTTGGATCTCACAGCTAGGATGAGTTCTGGCTCTTTTGAAAGTTGCATTCCCCTGTGCATGCCTGTTAAAGGAGGTAGTAGAACAAGCTCCTGTGAGTACCTGCAGTCCTAGGTGTGTGTAATCTCAAAGTGGCTCATGGTTGCTTTTCTTCTTTTCTGCCTCCTTTTAAGCTACCTGAAAGGTATTATGGGTTTCATGTATGGGCCAGTGGAAATTTTAAGACTGACTTTAAGGGAAACGCGAGCACCAGGACAGGACAGAACATTCCATGCATTTTGAAGGTGTTTAAATGCTTTCCTGAGCTGTACAGGAAATTCCACATATAGAGCCATTAAGAAACAAATACCATATTGGTGTCCCTGTATTAACTTCCGATTACATATGGAGAAAGATTATATGAGCACTACATTGCTGTGTAAGGGTGAGTCCATGTATGTCACATGCTTGTTATGGTAGATAACCTGTGTTCTTTTTAAAATTTAATTGACCAAAGCACATGACCCTTTTTACGCTCAGAAAAGTTGTATGTTGGATCTGAGCAATTGTGGCCAATTACTTTTGTTGTTTATTCCAAGTAACCTTAATTTAAAAATAAACAGTATGGATTTTGTTGATTGCAAACTACCATTCTCAACAACTACATGATTAGAGCTACATAAAATATATATTTTATATTGATGAGGATAAGTGAAAGGTTAAAAGGAGACTAGTATTAGAAGAAGAAAGCTGATATTGCAGTAGGATGTGGTAGAAAGAGAGAGCTGGGAAGGTGTGACCAGGTAGATGGCTTGTCAGTAACCAATCTATATAATTGTTTTGTATACAATATAGTTTTTCCCATATTTTTAGAATGTTGTTTATATCTGGCATGTTTAGGAGCCAATTTTGTTTCTAACTTGACTCTGTAAGAAAACAAAGCTGCCTGCTTCTTTGTCTATTTCTCCCAGTAAACAAATATATACCCTGCAGTTTTTTTTCTATATAATCTACTGAAAAAAGTTAGTTAATCTTCCTAAATGGCAGTATTTTTCTTCCTTTTTTCACTTTTACCATTAGTCTTAGTACTCAAAATTGAACATAAGCAGTTAGATTTATATGAAAGAAGCACTAGCTCCCAGTTAAAAGGATTTGTTGTTTTTTTTTTGGTAGATGTGGCCACTGCAGTTAAAAGATCAATGTACAGAATGAATATAGGTCACACCTTACCACTAGAACTCTCCAGGGCTGTCAGCTTCTCAAATCATCTGTTGCTACAGCTAGGGGTTGCTCTATAACCAGCACCTGAAAGAATGCATGACATTAGAAAGCTGGCATATACCAGAATTGAGCTGCATCAGTCAATCAAGTGGCACTCAACACATATTTCATTTTTAGGATAGTTGGATTGACCCAAGATGCCAGCTTCTGTACAAACGTGAACAAAGTCCTGATAACTTTTCATATATTAATTTGTCTATGACTGAGGATAAACAACAACTTCTAATTTGCCAGCTCATGTAAGGCTAACATATTATATAATAAATCTTAATGACCAGGAAAAAGGTTTTAGTAAAAACAATTTATTAAAGTTCTTTGTAAGTTGTGGCTGTATATTATTACAGTAATATTGCTGATTTGTTTAATTTAAAAAAAAAAATGGAACAGTTCTGTCATAAGTTTGCAGGAGCAAATTTCAGAATGAAAAGCAGGGTCTGTGTAATAAGTACAAGTTTCAAACCAGATACTATTGCTTTTTTTCCTAGCACCTCTGATTTGGCTTAGATTTTAGCACCTAGAGAAAAAAAATAATAAGGCCTATACAGCATTCAAATATACACCAAGGGGTCTTTTTACTAACATGTGCTAACAGATTTAGTGCACACGAAATTATCCACTGCCCATTGTATACCTATGGGTTGCATGGCACTTAAGGCACACTAATATGTTAGTATGTACTAAATCCATTTGTGCATCTTATTAAAAGGACCCACTACTTTTATTTGCCCAGAATGTGTAGCATTTCAGAACTGCACCCAGCCAGCCAGCCAGCAACAGTAGAGCTTAGTTCACATAATCAGTCTTCCTTAGTTTTGTCACCAAACCAGCAGCACATATGGGAGTTAGTTTTACTTTTTTTGGCTGACCCTTAAAGTCCTCAGTTCAGACTCTTATCCCCTTTTGGCTTTCTCATTTTTGGGCACACAGTTTTTAGATGCTTTCTACTTACTGTATTTTCATGCATATAAACCGCACCCTTGTATAGCCAGCATTAAATTGTTGTGCTTGTATGTAAGTTTGTGTATACCCCACACCCTTATATAGCCCAGCCCGTATATTATATACTAATGCCGACACTGACTTTGAAGGCTTTAGTTCTGGTATTGAAAAGGAAGATGATGCCCAATAAATTAATTGGTGAATTTACTTTTTGATTTGTGAAATTGATTTGTAAATGTCTTTTTGCTATTGGTTAAATAAAAAGAGAGACAGTTTATTATTAAATTTGGATCTCACAGTTTATTCTCTGGGAATAAAGAACTTGTATACCCTGCACCTATCCAGTTCTAAATGTAAAATCATATATAACCTGCGGGTTATATACATGAAAATGTGATACTTAAGACAATTTTCAGTTAAGTAGTGTCTGATATTTTGCTAATGTGTTGTAAGATAACCAGAAATACAGAATTCAAAGCCTGAGCTTTAGGGAAAAATAAATCTTCTTTTCATCTTATATAATCAGTTACTTACCCTGAGTTGTTGTTCACCTGGGACAGGAGGATATGAAGTCTGTGTCTAAGCCACAGCAGTGCTTTTTGTGTGTGTGTGTGTGGGGGGGGGGGGGGGGGGTCTTGTGCCAAGCTCCCTCTAGTGACTTTTTTTTTTTTTTTTTTAGAACAGCACTCACTCCTCTTTCTGTGGCTGCAGAAACCATGCAAGGGTAGGGCATTGCAGGATAATGATTGATGAAACATGTGTTCAGGTTCTGACCCTAATTTTGGGAAGGTCTGCTCAAAGCATTACTGCACATGTGTGTAACTTCCTCTCTGCTGCTGTAGCTTAAGGACTACCTCAGTCTTTCTAGGATCCTCATCCTCCCTGCTTGTTGCTGGTAATGCATGACAATCTGCTGTATTTAATTAGAACTATTTTGTTGGCCATCTGATCTCTGAAAGCCTGTAGTGTTCCATACTGCCCTCAAGTCCAAGAAATTTATCTTATGAAGTTTTGCCTGGTTGTGAAGTCTTATCTACCTAGGTTCCCTACTTCAGTGTAGACACAGCTGAGGTGAGGACAATTTAAACTGGAGGGATTTGGAAAGGTAATTATTTGAACAGACTCAATGGATCTGTCAATCGGACCTGATTCCTTTAAAGACTGGTGACACAGACCATCCAAGCCAGAGTTGGAGGTAAACAGGGTAGCTACCTTGAGCCCCATGGCCCAAGGCATTATTCTTCAGGGCCTGCTTCTTCCCCCTTATCTTAAACCACTAGCACAATGGTGATGCATCCGTCAGTGGCAGGTTAGCACCAACATTATTTACATGTAGTGCCTGGCAAGTATAACACATGGCAGAGGAGGAGGGACTGAAATGGGGAGGAGGCTTCCCTATGGAGGTTGAGGAGCTCAGGGCTAAGAAGCTCGAGGTCCTGGATTATCCTCTGCCTAGAGAGGCTGCAACGGCTCCTTTGCATAATGTACTGAAGGTAATCCTTATGCAAAACTGGTCGTTCCCTCTGTCTAATCCCATGATCCCGAAAAAAAGCTGAATCCCAATATCGGATCCACGGTGAACCTGGTTTGATGAGGACTCCGCCCTCAAAAGAGCCAAGAGCACTAGGGACTATGCCTCGGCGCCCCCAGGCAGAGAATCTAGAACCTTGGACTCTCTTGGGAGGAAAACGTATCAGGCCACTATGCTCACTGCTAAGAACCAGACTTACCAGCTCTTCACGAGCGTCCACTTGCGGAACTCGGTGAGGCAACTGTCCAGCTTGGTTGATGCACTCCGGAGCAGGTCGAGCCTTTTTGCCAGGTGGTCAGGCAGCAGAAGGCGTGTCGCAAATTCCTGGCCAGGGGTACATTCGACACTTTTGATGTAGCATCCAGGATCGCTGCCCAAGGTATAGTGATGCGCAGACTCTCAAGGCTGCGTGTCTCTGACCTGGATCATTCGGTCCAGCAGCGGATGGTGGATGTTCCTTGCCGGGGATATAACCTTTTTGGTGAGAAAGTAGAGGATCTAGTTGATCAGATCAAGAAGCATAATGATGCTATGGATTCTTTCTCCCGCCGGGCGTCTTCTGCTACTACCTCCTCTTCCAGGAGGTTTTTTTTTGGCGGGAAGAGGAGTGCTCCATATTCCTATGCTAGGCGTAGGTACACTCCTGCTTCTCGGCAGCCTGCCCAGACTCGTTCTCGTCAACAGCGTGCGCCTAAGACCACTGCGGCACCCCGGCAAAAGCAAGGGATGGGCTTTTGAATGGCTCCAACAGTTCAGTATAGCCTCAGTAAACGTGTCTGTACCGGATGACTTGCCGGTTGGGAGGAGGTTAATGTTTTTTCACCACAGGTGGCCTCTTATAACCTCCGACTGGTGGGTTCTTCAAATTGTCCGGTTAGGATACACCCTCAATCTGGCATCCAAGGCTCCAAATTGCCTACCGGGAGCTGTCCTACAGCTCCCAGCACAAGCAGGTACTTGCAGAGGAATTCTCCGCCCTTCTACAGACCCAAGCGGTCGAACCCGTTCCTCCAGGGGAAGAAGGGCTTGGATTCTATTCCAGGTACTTCCTTGTGCAAAGGAAAACAGGGGGGATGCGTCCCATCCTCGACCTAAGGGCCCTGAACAAAATTCTTATCCGAGAAAAGTTCAGGATGGTTTTCCTGTGCACCCTTCTTCCCATGATTCAGGAAAACAATTGGCTATGCTCTCTGGACTTAAAGGATACTTCCAGCTCACAGGAAGTATCTTCGATTTTGGTTGGGAACACAGCACTTTCAGTACCGTGTACTGCCTTTTGGCCTGGCGTCTGCGCCCAGAGTGTTTACAAAATGCCTAGCTGTAGTCGCAGCGTCTCTACGCAGACTAGGAGTGCATGTGTTCCCTTATCTCAATGACTGGCTGGTGAAGAGCACCTCGAAAGAAGGTGCTCTGGAGTCCATGCGAATGACTATTCAGGTGCTGGAGCTATTGGGGTTCGTCATAAATTATCCCAAGTCCCATCTCACCCCAGTCCAAAAATTGGAATTCATTGGAGCTCTGCTGAACACTCAGACAGCTCGAGCTTATCTCCCCGAGGCAAGGGCGGACAACCTTCTGTCCCTGGTGTCCATGGTTCGAGCATCTCAGCAGGTCACGGCTCGGCAGATGTTGAGACTTCTGGGGCACCTGGCCTCCACAATTCATGTAATGCCCATGGCACGTCTACATATGAGATCAGCTCAATGGACTCTAGCTTCCTAGTGGTTTCAAGCTGCGGGGGATCTAGAAGATGTAATCCAACTGTCCACCGACTTTCGGAATTCTCTTCAGTGGTGGACGACATTCGATCCAATTTGACTTTGGGGCGACCATTCCAAGTTCCTCAGCCACAAAAAGCGCTGAAGATGGATGCATCTCTCCTGGGGTGGGGAGCTCATGTAGATGGGCTCCACACTCAGGAAGCCTGGTGCTTTCAGGAAAAAGGTCTGCATATCAACCTCCTGGAATTAAGAGCGATCTGGAACGCTCTAAAGGCTTTCAGAAATCAACTGTCCAACCAAATTATTTTGATTCAGACAGGTTGCCGTGTATTACATCAACAAGCAGGGGGGCACCAGATCTCGCCCTCTGTGTCAGGAAACTGTCCAGATGTGGCTTTGGGCACAACATCACGGCATGTTTCTCCAAGCCACTTATCTGGCAGGCGTAAACAACAGTCTGGCCGACAGGTTGAGCGGGATTATGCAACCTCACGAGTGGTCACTGAACATGGGCGTAGTCCACAAGATCTCTTCCGAGCGTGGGGCACCCCCTCGATGGATTTTTTGCCACTCAGATCAATCACAAGGCCCCTGAGTTCTGTTCCAGGCTTCAGGCCCACGACAGACTAGCGTCAAGTGCCTTTCTCCTGCATTGGGGGACAGGCCTTCTGTATGCGTATCCTCCCATACCTCTGGTGGGGAAGACTTTGCTGAAACTCCAGCAAGACTGTGGAACCATGATCCTGATTGCACCCTTCTGGCTGCATAAGATTTGGTTCCCTCTTCTTCTGGAGTTGTCCTCCGAGGAACCGTGGAGATTGGAATGTTTTCCAACCCTCATCGCTCAGAATGAGGGGTTGCTTCTACATCCCAACCTCCAGTCTCTGGCTCTCACGGTCTGGATGTTTAGAGCTTAGAATTCACTTCCTTGGGTCTTTCAGAGGGTGTCTCCCGAGTCTTGCTTGCTTCCAGAAATATTCCACAAAGAGGTGTTACTCTTCCAAATGGAGGAGGTTTGCCATCTGGTGTGACAGCAAGGCCCTAGATCCTCTTTCTTGTCCTACACAGACCCTGCTTGAATACCTTCTACACTTGTCAGAGTTTGGTCTCAAGACCAACTCTGTAAGAGTTCACCTTAGTGCTGTTAGTGCTTTTCATCGTCGTGTAGAGGGTAAGCCTATTTCTGGACAGCCTTTAGTTGTTCACTTTATGAGAGGTTTGCTTTTGTCAAAGCCCCCTTTCAAACCTCCACCAGTGTCATGGGATCTCAACGTCGGTCTTACTCAGCTGATGAAAGCTCCTTTTGAGTCACTGAATCCCTGCCATCTGAAGTACTTGACCTGGAAGGTCATTTTCTTGGTGGCTGTTGCTTCAGCTCATAGGGTCAGTGAGCTTCAGGCCTTGGTAGTACATGCACCTTATATCAAATTTCATCACAACAGAGTAGTCCTCTGCACGCACCCTAAGTTCCTTCCTAAGGTGGTGTCGGGAGTTTCATCTGAACCAGTCAATTGTCTTGCCAACATTCTTTCCCCATCCTCATACCCCCTCCCCTGGTGAAAGCAGTTTGCATACCTTGGACTGCAAGAGAGCATTGGCCTTTTATGTGGAGTGGACAAAGCTCTTTGGACAGTCTGCCCAGTTGTTTGTTTCTTTTGATTCCAACAGGAGGGGAGTCGCCCTCGGAAAACGCACTATCTCAAATTGGCTAGCAGATTGCATTTCCTTCACTTATGCCCAAGCTGGGCTGACTGTGGAGGGCCATGTCACAGCGCATAATGTTAGAGCCATGGCTGCGTCAGTGGCTAACTTAAAGTCAGCCTCCATTGAAGAGATTTGCAAGGCTACAACGTGGTTATCAGTCCACACATTCACATCTCACTACTGCCTTCAGCAAGATACCTGACGCGGCAGTCAGTGCTGCAGAATCTGTTCGGGGTTTAGAATCCAACTCCAGCCCCCCTAGACCCATTTTTGTTCTGTTCCAGGCTGCACTCTCAGTTAGTTGTTTATGGTTTCAGGTCAATCTGTGTTATGTCCTCGCCGTTGCGAGGCCCAATTTGACCAATGTTCATTGTTTTGAGTGAGCCTGGTTCCTAGGGATACCACACATGTGAGAACAAGCGCTTGTCCTCGGAGAAAGCGAAGATACATACCTGTAGCAGGTATTCTCTGAGGACAGCAGTCTGATTGTTCTCACAAACCTGCTCACCTCCCCTTTGGAGTTATTTATTTCTTTATTTGCTTTTTGATTAAACTGAGGAGGCATGCTCGTGCGGCGGGCAGCAAATCAGTCCACGCATGTGCACCAGAGGACTCTGGCAAAACTTTGTTTATATTGTACTTGCAAAATGCCGATTCCTGGGCCGACGTGGACGTCAACCCACATGTGAGAACAATCAGCCTGCTGTCCTTGGAGAATACCTGCTACAGGTAAGTATCTTGTGTGTGTGTGTATTATTTATTTATATATATATATATATATATATATATATATATATAATATAGATAGAAAGCAAAACCGCCATACAAAAGTAGCACTAATTCATATGATTCAAACAAATGAATCCTACCTAAGAATAGGCAGCACTATAAGTATTACACAGGGCCCTAGAACACTAATGTGCCTACTACTGGAAAACAGAACAAGTGGGATTGCTACAGAGTGCTACACCAAAACCACAGAATATCACATTTTGGTCACATGCAAAATACAGACAAACCCTTACCAAATACAGAACAAGGGATCACAAATTAGAAATATAAATACAAAAACTGAACTGGGAATCAACCCAAGAAGTTACAGTAGCCATATATACTACAACATAGGAGAAATAAAAACAAAAATACATTTCCTTTTCTATTGCACAACATACAAAGACATCCGTGGCGCATATTTCCCAATGCTAACATATTCCACCTAACAAAGTCAAAATAAAACACTTTTTTTTTTCCTACCTGTGTTGTCTGGGAAATGTATTTTTCTAAGTGTGTTGGTCCCAATTTCTCTTTTCTGCTTTCCTGTCTTCTGCTCTTTTTCCAGTTGTTACTGTCAGTTGCTTTTTATTTCCTTTTCTCCTGTTTTCTTCCATTCCCTTACTATATCTCTGGCATATGTCCTCTCTCTTCTGTCTGCCCACTCAAATTTCACACTCTCATTCTTCAGTCCCATCTATATTTCACTAACCTATAACTTTCAATCTCGTCTCACCCCTAGCTGTCTTGTCTCCTTCCCTGGTTTCCTAATCCATTGTTTCACCCATTCCTACACTTCTGCCCTATGAATTTCTCCTCTTCCCTATCCCCTTCAGGATCCAGGATCTCATCTCCTTTACCCCCCCCCCCCCCCACACACACAAGCAGTACCATTTCCCTAACCCCAGAGAGTTTGTTAAATAGGTTTGTATTGACAGTCAAACAATAGTGTCTCATCTCTTAACTTTTAAAAAAATTCCCAACTACTACCCTGTTATCTGACCCCTTAACCCTCCCCAACACTGTACTGTATAGCAAGTGTCATGGATGACAAAACATAAGGAATCACAACCCTTACAAACATTGTACAATGTATAAAAGATACAAATTTGCATGATCAAATGAAAACTCAACATAGAAAACATTTGCAGTAATTACAGTGCAATACAGTCTAAATGGAGGGGAAAAAAGGAAGGCAGCCAAGAGACAGGATAATACTGAACACACACAACCCCTCATTCCTCTTTTTCACCTCCCCCTACCAGTATCAAGATATCCTGACGCTGGAGAGAATGTGTACTCTTACAGCTCTCCCCAATCCTTAAAAGAAGCAACGAGAATCCCCATCTCTCCACCCCAATTCAGCAAGGTTTCGTCAATGCTTCTATAACGTGTCCAAAATCAAGCCTAAATTCACAACTGTGTAAAAGGTCAACCCAGAACATTTATGATTGAGCTTTTCTTGCTCTTTGGGAAAGAGAATAAAGGTAAAATCCCAGACTCTTAAAACATTTCATTTATGTTTACAGTGGCCCATAATGCCCCAAGATTTCATGACAGTGGAGCCCATGCCTCCATTCCTAATATGCAGATGAATCTCTGTAACCAATGTCTAAAAACACATCAGCCAAGACTTTTTGAACAATAATTTTGTACCTCTCCTCTATAGCTAAGGCTTTCTTCCACCCAAGCACCAGACCCCATGGGTTAAGTAAAATTGGTTTGCCAGTTATAGTGAATAAATAATGAACGATAGTGCTCCAGAAGGAGTGAATTAAAGGATAGAGCCAAAACATGTGACCCAAATCTCCCTTAATGCCTCAAGATTCCATGACAGTGGAGCCCATGCCTCCATTCCTAATATGCAGATGAATCTCTGTAACCAATGTCTAAAAACACATTTTAATGCTATCAGCCAAGACTTTGGAACAATAATTTTGTACCTCTCCTCTGTATAGCTAAGGCTTTCTCCCACCCAATAAGTGAATCTACTGGGAATGTCTTAATAATGCAGACTGGCTATGGCCAGAGAATGTTGGGCCTGATGGACCTTAGCACCAATGTAACCTGGCACATTTTCATTCTTCCTTGTAAACACAGTACCACGCTAGAGAAACCAGAAAGTGAAGTTTTTAAGCTCTATATGCAACAGAGAAAATGTTATTGAAGTTGAGAAGTATAAAGATTGAAAAGAGAAAAACAGTACCTATGAGAACAAAATGGAATATTAGATGCAGAAATTACCCATTAGAACTGTGGTGTCGGTTTTAATCCATACTATTTTCTATACCTGAGACATACAAAGGGCTCATTTTCCAAAAGAGAAAAAACCTCAAAAATGGTATAAAGTGGCATTTGGATATTTTTCTCTGAAAAACATCCAAATCACAATTTTCAAAACTCAGATGTGAGATTTTTTTTTTCTGCAATGCATCCAAATCACAAGGGGGCAGGAGTTGGGCGTTCCTAAAATTTGAGCCTTTTTCTGCCATAATGGAACAAAGTAAAAATGTCCTGTTTCAATCACTAGTAAGTCACAAAAAGGTGCCCTAAATGGCTAGATGACCACTGGAGGGATTAAGGCATGAACCCCTCCTTACTCCCCCCCTCCCACACCCCATAGATGTGAAAGAAATATTACATTCCAGCCCCTATTACAGCTTCAGATCTTATGGCTAGTCCTATTAGAGCAGCAAGCAGGTCCCAGGAGTAGCCTAGTGGTCACTACAGTGCACTGTAGAGATGGGGACCCAGGCCCACATCCCACTCTTACTGTGATACTTGTGGTGGAAAGTGTGAGCCCTCTAAAACCCACCACAAACCTACTTTACCTACATATAGGTGACATCTGCAGGTATAAGGGCTAAATAGTATACAGCAGGTTTGTGGTGGGTTTTGGAGGGCTCACCGTACAACAAAAGGGAGTAACGGTGAGTTGTGGACCTGGAACCTTTTATGTTAAGTCCACTGCAGTACCCCCTAGAGTGCCCCACTGCTCTGCTAGGATGTCTGATTGACTAGTCTACTAAGAATGCTGGCCCACCATATATCCCTATGGCTTGCTTTTGTGCATTTTTCCCTTGATTTTCTTTTTTTTTTTTTTTTAATGGGCTTAAAAGATACATCTTGAGCATAAAAACATCTAGCAAATGGCCATTTTTGAAACAACAAGTTGGACATTTTTCTGGTTTGAAAATGGCCATGTTCACTACTGGATTTTTGGACATGTTCCTCAGAACATCCAAAATCGGATTTAGACATCATATTGAAAATGCCCCTCATAGTCTCACAATGTCTGCAAAATAAAAAGTAGGTTGAAATTTAACATGCTAACAAGGTAATCCTATTACTAGTATTTAGGAATAAAAATGTTTGAGCTGAAAAAGAAGCACTCTTTTCCTAGTGATGCTTAGAAAAGACACGTGCTTCAAGAGATGGCCAAATGCTTGGGAGCTTATCCCAAATTAACAATATTTTGTAGATTACAAGAGGCAGAAAAGGATCTCTCCCTCTGGAAACAACTGAACACGGGGTAAATTAAGCTAAATCAGAGGGACTTGATTTAAAGCAGTATGAGTCCACAGATAGCACTGAGACATTGATGGTGTAAATAATGAGCATGATTGGGCACTCTGAAACAGAGCGAAAGGGCACTTTGAAACAGTGCAGAAAGGCTGAGAAGTATATGAACCAGAGACCCCCGATCTGATAAGACATTCCTACGTGCAAGCTGGTGTGGGAAAGGTGCAATTATGGATGGACAGAAGAATGTGATTTAGCAAGTTAAGGGAAAATAGATGATGAAAACAGAATGATCTCTGAGGAAGGTAAGTGCTAAAGTAATGTGAAGCATTGCTTAACACAAAAGGTATAAAAACAGCTGTACCAGAAAAGTATGTTGGAAGAGACAGTCACAGATTACATTTCTATGTAACAGTGCTGCTTTCCCATATGAGAAAATACTAATTTGTATCTGTATCTTGGTAAGTAATAAAAGAATTGCTTTTCTCATACGCATGGCCTTCCTAGTCTTTTATCTCTCTAAATTGTGGGTGGCTGGTGAGTACTAATTTGGGGAGATGGTAAAAAGACTAGTGATTCAAAACAATGGACAACCCAACATTACAGCCTGAAAGTATAATGGACTTGCTCAAAGAGGTCAGAGCAAATATGGGGGGGGGGGGGGGGGGGGGGGGGGGGGGGGGGGATTTGTTTAATGGTGCCTGGAAGATCTGCGATAAGCTGGTATACTATAATGGGCACAGAACACCCTTTATAGAATACTAGCTCTGTGTAGATTTTGCACCAAACTTTGGGTGTCAGCATTTATACTTGCCAACACCTGGTGCAAGTTCTGGCACCCAATTTATGCCAGTTGGGTGTGATAGCACACCTAACTTCTGGGAATGCCCCCTAATCATCTCAAAGCCATGCCTTTTTAGAGTTGCACATGGAACTCCAAAATGTTGCTAATTAATGGCAATTATTGCTTGATGCCTCATTAACTAATTTGCACATGCCCAACTTTGGGTGACCCTGTACAGAATCTGGGGGATAGTGGACATTAAATTCCCCCCAAAAGACATTATGCTGCTACCAAATGCTTCACAAAGGAGAACTATTACATTAAGTTGAAAAATGGTGACACTTCTCCAGTCATGGCTTTTATATTCAGTATTGGCAGATGGTTTCAATGCATAGAAACATTCCTTTCTTAAACAGCATGAATACTCGTCAGCTCATATATGCAGTAGGAGGTGTGGTGAAAGTTAAAGGAGTTGCTAGCAATAAAACTTGTCAGCATCAATATGGGGCTAACTGCAATAACATATATTCATGACTTCCAGCATCCTCCTTGCACCATTTGCAGACTGTTCAAAGTACAGCTTTGCGAGTCCTCCCTGATTCCAAATGATATTACTATATATAATCTTGCTTTTTCTTCAATATCACTAGCTGCTGATTGCTTTTCATATTCAGTTTAAAATTCTTACCCTGATAGACTTCCGGTTGGGCTATGGAGGAGTGAGGACGCGTGGACACGCTGCTCCGAAGCGCCCGACAGCCGTTGATTAGAATCAGCTGATATTCCCCCCGAAACGATCCAAGTCTCCATTTAACACAAAACACAGAGCGAGAGTGGCGGAGAGGCAACGGATGCAAGGGGTATGGCGTCCAAAGTGATGAAAAAAGACAGCCGTGAGAGGGCGCGGAGCGGAGGCCAAGATGGCGGATAAGAGCCAACCGCCGTCTCCGACTCCGAGCTCGCAATGGGCGGCGGATATAATAAGAGAAGTGTCGGAGGCAGTGGAACAGTCGGTAGACTGTAAATTTCAAAAAATATTGGACAAATTAGATGGCATGGAGGAGCGCTATACAACAATGGCGACAGAGCTGAGAGAAATACAACAACGAGTCAGTAATGTAGAAGACGAGGTGCAGAAATTAGCAGGGGATGCCCCAACATTGCAAAAACGAATAACTGAGCTGGAGGAAAAGCTGGAGGACATAGAAAACCGTTCCAGGCGGAACAACATACGATTGGTGGGTCTTCCGGAATCCTTGGGAGATAGAGATCTGCGAAGATTCCTTGAAAAATGGATACCAGAGGCAGCGGAGCTCCCAGAATTGGTGGGGGAGCTCCGGGTTGAGAGAGCACATAGACTGGGGCTACGCAGGCCGGGAGAGCCCCGACCAAGAGTGACAATCCTTAAAGTTTTAAATGATGCCCATAAACAACAGATATTGCAGGCGCTCCGAGGTGGCAAACATCTGAGGTACCAGAACAACAAAGTCCTCTGCTTGCAGGACTACTCAACTAAGGTGGCAGCGGCGCGGAAGGCGTTCGTGCCCGCGTGCTCCGCACTCTTCGCTAGAAAGATGTGCTTCAGTCTCCTGTACCCAGCGAGGCTGAGGGTGGTGGAGCATGATAAGGTGCACATTTTTGAGAAGGTGGAAGACGCTAACACATACCTGGAGGCATTGGAAAAAAGGGGAGCAGTGCCTGATTGAACGGTTGGGACCGCAGACATGCAGTAAGGTGACAGGTGATAAGGCTGAAGTTTGGCGCAAGGAACCACCAGGAAAGGGCAGCAGTTGTAGGGTGCTGCAGATAGGAGATCAATGTAAAATGTTAAAGTTTGTGCAAAGTTGATATCTTCCAATTGGATTTTTGTTTTTGCTTGAATTTTGAGAAAAGGGCAATCTTACGATGAGGATGGACTGAGCTCACGACAACCACTCATATTTGGATACAATAGCATAACTAGAAGAGGCTACTGCATACAGGAAAGAAGGACTTTTTGGTACTTGTACAGCTACACGTTACAAGAAGGATGTCAGTCACTCAGGGACAACAAGAGCAATCATAAACGTAAAGTCAAGCATCTAAGTGAAAGTGACAGCATTGTGGTTGTGGCCGGGCAGAACTGATATGGGGTATCGGGAGAGGATGGCAACGAACTTAGAGAGTGGACCGTCTGTTTTGAAACAATCATTAGTTGCCGCAGACCAAAGGGAAGTTGCACACGTGTCGGGTCTGCTTGTTGCTGATATTACACGGACCCACTAGAGTTGAAAGAGTTGAATCAATACAGAGGAGAGTGATTATAGCAGATGCCTCACTTTGGATAATGAGAATCAACTAGATTGAACAGGAAGTACTATACACCTGGAGAGGAGATGAAAGACAAGACTGCCATACCATTGCTGACTTTTTTGCAAGTATATAACAATATCTGGACTGTAAAAAGGGGAGAGATCCCCGATCAGGTTTATAAGAATATGTGTGGTGGGTTCTGTGAGAAAGGGGAAGAAAGGGGGAAAGAAGAGGGAAAGAAGAGACAAAGAGATGGGGTGAAGGGGATAGCTGGGAAGGAGGAAGTAATAGGCAGGGGATAGGAAGATGGAGAGCCTCGGGTGCTCCAGCTAAGGGAGCGCGGGCTCTTCATACAAGGGTATCCTGGGAAGGGAAGAAGGGGAGGAGTTTGAGGAAGGAAGACTAGGGAGACTTAAACCTGCTCATGCTTAGAGGGGGGAGAAGGGGGATAGAAGCGGCAAATACGGAATTGGGGAGGGCGACTTCAGGTCCAAAATGGAAGAGCTCCGGATATACACCGGACACGTGAGGGGATGTGGGGGTAGGGAAGGGAAGGGAGGGGGAGGAGGGGGGGGATCTGTGGCTACTGGGATATGTTTTTTGGGCTTTTATTTTCATTATGTATATGCTGGTTTCGCGCGTGTGGGGAGGGACGGGGGAGGATTCAATGGCCAAGAGGGAGGGTACCTAAGGGCTGGGAGGTGCGCTCTCCAAACAGTAGTAAGCAGAATACACTGAGATATGCACTGACTTGGAGTGCTGGGGCAGGTTAAATTACTATCTTGGAACGTGGGGGGAGTCTCATCGCCCGTAAAGAGGAAAAAAATCCTACAGGCTTTGCAGCGCCATAAGGCGGATATAGTGTTTCTTCAAGAGACACACCTGACTTCCAGTGAACATGATAAATTTAAGCAGGGCTGGGTGGAATCAGTGATTGGTGCTCCAGCCCAAAAAAAGAAAGCAGGCGTGTTGATCTTATTTAGAAAGGGGTTACGTTTGACTATCAAATCGATTAAGAGGAGTGCAGTGGGTAGATATGTATTGGTAGATGTCGTGTTGGGGGGGATATCCTATATTTTCTGTAATATCTATGCACCCGTCTATGATAAGAAATTCAACAAAGAGATAGTGACACTGCTGACCCCATATCAGAGGAGCAATGTGGTGCTAGGGGGCGACTTCAATATGGTTTATGACCCATTAGTGGACAAGACAAGTCAGGGGGGTCTAGGACATCACCATTACCTGAGGGGACTGCCATTTTTGTGTACCACGCTTGACTTGATAGATGCATGGAGGGTGTTACACCCGGGTAGCAGAGACTACACGCACTTGTCTAGGGCCCACTCCTCCCTCTCCAGGATCGACTACATACTGGTCTCGAGACCTCTCTTCTCTAAAACTGTGGAGGCGGAGATCGGGCCGGGTGAAATATCAGATCATTCGCCAATATGGGTGGCATGGGAAACGGTCTGAGACAGGAGAGGGCAGGGGGGGTGGACATTCCCATTTGAACTTTATCGGGACGTAAATTTTCAAGAATTCTTGCAAAAGAAGTGGAGAGATTACGAGCACTATAATAGAGAACATATAGAACAACATGGGTTATACTGGGAAACAGCAAAGGCGGTCCTGAGAGGTGAGATCATCGCATATAGGGCATGGAAAAGGAAACAGAGGGACAAAGAGATATTACGCTTGGAAAGGGAGGTTCGGACACACCGGATGAAGTATGGGGTTGCCCAGACACCAGAACAGAAGTTAGCATACTTGGAGGCTCAGAGGGAATTAAACGAACTTTTACAGGAGAGGGCGCAGAAATCTATCATGTATTATAAACACCAATTGTTCATGTATGGGAATAAGGCGGGGAGTTTGCTGGGCCGGTTAGCCAAGGGGAAAAGAGGTACAACCCGAATCCTACAAGTAAAGAGCCAAGATGGGAAGGTACTTAGATTGGAACACGACATAGTGGAAAGCTTTCGACAGTATTATGCGGGTTTGTACGGGAGGGATGCGGACACAATGTCTGACAGTGCTTTGTATTTAGATAATGTTGATATCCCAACGCTGTCAGATTCACAGAAATAATATCTAAATGCCCCTATTGAGGAGGGGGAATTAATTCTTGCATTCCAACAGAGTGACATCCATAAGGCACCAGGGCCAGATGGATACAGCATGGCCTTTTACAAACTGTTACAAGAACAGGTGACTCCGCCTTTGCTGAATCTATTCAATACTATGGCAGCTTCAGGGTCGGCCCCAGAGACTTTTCATATGGCTAAGATGATCATGCTGTTGAAACCGGGTAAAGATCCAGAGGAAATGGGTTCCTATAGACCAATATCTCTGTTAAATTGCGATGCTAAACTTTATGCAAAAATTCTAGCGAACCGGTTGGCACGAGTGCTCCCAGACTTGGTGGCGGCGCCACAAGTGGGGTTTGTAAGGGGCAGATCAGTGGTAAGTAATGTGAGGGCTCTCATTGCCTCATTAGAGAGAGTGGAGGAGCAGAGACAGCCTTCTCTGCTTGTTAGTTTTGACGCAGAGAAGGCTTTCGATCGGGTGGTATGGCGGTTCCTATTTGCAGTAATGCAGAGAATTGGAGTGGGGGGTCTTTTCCGAAGTGCGGTGGGTGCCCTATATTCGTGCCCTCAGGCTTTTCTGTGGATTAATGGTGAAAGGTCACAGACATTCCAGATAAGGAGAGGAGTGAGGCAGGGATGTCCCCTATCTCCATTGTTGTTTGTTCTGACGCTGGATCCCTTGATAAGGGAAATCGAGTCACATCCGGAGATAGTTGGAGTAGCATGGGGTAAGATGGGATTTAAGGTATCCGCATTCGCGGACGACATCTTGGTACATCTTACTGACCCCAGGAAATCTCTAGACGCACTGTTAGAATTGTTCAGAGAATATGGGGATTTCGCAGGATTCCAAATCAATTTCTCAAAATCTCTGGCATTAACAGCCACAAACAAAGTGAGGGGGGAGTGGGGGGTGGGATTCCCATTGAAGTGGGCTACAGACAACTTCAAATATCTGGGGGTACAAGTGTCCATGAAAACGACAGCTTTTTATAATCTCAACTTCACTAGGTTATTGGACAATATGCGACATAGGTTGCAAAAATGGGCAGTACTACCGCTCTCGCTACACGGTAGGGTCCAGTTGTTCCGTATGGCAGAATTCCCCAGGTGGTTATACATCCTACAGGTGCTACCGCTGAGATTGCGAAACAAAGATCTTAAGCAATTCTATCAGCATTTAAGAAAATTCATTTGGGGGGGGGAAAAACCCAAATTACCACTGGAAGTATTGGTAGGTTCATGGAAAGAGGGAGGTATAGGTCTCCCAGATTTAAAAAAATATAATCAAGCTTGTCTGTTAAGACATTTGGGAGACTGGTTGCTTGAGAAACAAGATTTCACGCCACGGCAGCTGGAACAGGCCTTTTTTGCGCCATATCACTTACATTATCTTCTTCATGGCCCACAGAGCTCGGTGCCAAAACAATTTAAGAGTAGTCTGTTGTTGGGTCCGATGAGGGCAGTTTGGAGGGACTTAAATGGGTATTGGGGTTTGGAAGCGGACACATCCGATAACTTGCCACTGCAAGGCAACCCATCATTTTCACCTGGGTCAGATAATAAGATATTCCGACGATGGGCATCTATGGGAATCATTAGATTGGAACATGTATTGGGGACAGAAGGGGGCCTACTAAGCCTGGGGGCACTGGGGGTGGGCATTACTGTTAGCTATGAGTTTGCATATCAGCAATTAACTCATTATGTCAGATCATTAAATATGGCACACCTGAATAATGGCCATGGGAGGAAAGTAAGAGAGTTTTACAAAGCGAGCCCAGGAACGCGGTTCTCAATATCGAGCCTGTACAAGCTACTAGGGGAGCTGGGCCCGCAGAAACCTACCGCCATAATCACTGCACGATGGGCACGGGACATGAAGAGACCCAATTTAGCTTTAGATTACAGAAAGTTGGTGTCTCGTATACCTGGGATCTCGGTGAATGCCTGTCTAAGGGAATGTCAGTTTCGTATACTGCACAGGGCTTACATGACTAGACAACAGGTGTTTAGAATGGGAGGGGTGTCGGATCCACTTTGCGCAAAGTGTCAGCAGACGGACGGTACTCTTTATCATTGCCTTTGGGAGTGCCCTGTAACACAAAGGTACTGGAACATGATCATACAGTACTTGGAGGGCTTAATTAAATCACGGATCAATCACACGCCTTTGGGGATTTTATTTGATAAATATGAACTTTTTGGATTCCAACAGGAAGGCCCACGACAGTTGATACGCAAGGCCTGTTTGATGGGGAAAAAAGTGATCATGCATGGGTGGATGAGTGTGGCCCCACCAGATTTCTGGCACTGGAGGAACAGATTCCATGAGCTATTGTTACATGAGCGCAGGGCGCTGGGACCCTCCCAGAGGAAAAGAACACGTTTCCTGGAGACCTGGGGTCCTTATGTTCAGTCCCTATCTCCACGCGTGCGAAGTTTGATATTAAAGGGTTTATAAGGTTTTTTTTTTTTTTTTTTTAATTATTATTATTATTTTATCATAACAGTGACAAGTAATACCAAAAGAACAAGTTCAGTTTTCTGTTTGGAATGGGAGGTGGACAATGGGTGGGTTAGGGGTGAGAGGAAGGTGGGGAGAGGGGGCATAAAACCAAAAATACTTATTGCTTTGTTAAATTGCATTTGATTGGTGTAAACAAGTATTTCAACCATATTTGTTATACAAGTAAGTTATGAGTTGTTTGCACTGTGTTCTTGAATAAAAACCGTTGAAACATAAAATTCTTACCCTCGCCTTTAAGGCCCTTCGTTTCCCTCATGTCTAGCAGCCCTCACCGTGCCTTATGCTCCACCTAGACTTTGATCTTTGAATGATTACCAATTATGCATCCCATCTCTCAAGGATGCTTTGCTTGACTCAAAGAGAAAAACTGCATTTTTTGGTTTGGCTCCCTCCCTATGGGATACTTTACCACCACAAATGTGATTAAAGGGTAAAGGGGTCAAGGCTCATAGATTTGATATACTGCCTGTCGGTAAAACCAAAGCATTTTCTATTTACAGGTACTTTTTCTATCCCTAGTGGGCTCACAGTCTAAGTTTTGTACCTGGGGCAATGGAGGGTTAAATGACGTGCCCAGAGTCACAAGGAGTTGCTTTAAGAATTGAACCCAGTTCCCCAGGTTCTTGCCCCACTGCACTAACCATTAGGCTACTCCTCCACTCCTGTCTTCAGCCTAGATTTCACTCTGCCCTTAAGTAGAGGAGTGTGGTAGCCGTGTTAGTCCACTCTTAAGGTTATCAATAGAAATCAAACAAAATAAAACATGGAAAGAAAATAAGATGATACCTTTTTTATTGGACATAACTTAATCCATTTCTTGATTAGCTTTTGAAGGTTGCCCTTCTTTGTCAGATCGGAAATAAGCAAATGTGCTAGCTGACATCTTTTAAAAAATGCATTTGGAGATATGACAGCATCCAGTGACAGAGCAGTTGGAGTTCACTGACCCCCCCTCCTCCTCTCTCCTCCCTCTTGTATGAATGATTCTATCCTATATTATCCTGGCATTAATGTTTAGTTTGTAGCTTTATTATTATATTGTGAACCACCCTGTGTTGCCCATAAGAAAGGCCGTATAGTAAATCAAAATAAACCATAAAACATACTGCAGAGCTGTTATCCTGAGAATTATTTCTAGCATATATTATTTGGCAGGATGGAATATGGATTTCATGGAACTACTGAAAAACATCCTAGCAATGGTTGAACTGTTAGTAGAAATTTGACCCCATTAGGAACACCTGAGACAAATTAAGAAAAAAAGAATTTGCTGATCAGTACCTCACCAAAGATCCAAAACCAAATTGATCACTAGAATGGTGACGCACATCTTTCAAGCCATTTTAGAAACAGATAATCATTCAAAAAAGTTTGGTGTGATATTGGACAGCACTCCTGACAATAGCCACAGTGAGCCACTGTCAGTTACACTTTGCATTGCTTATTGTGAGCAATTTATTGGATTCCTTGCTGTGTAAGTTGCTACAGTGACTTAGATAAGGGGGGGGGAGGCCCAGGCCCCCCAACTCTGGTGGCCAGTCAAATGCCTGTGTATTGTATTGTAACATTTATAACCCGTGCTTTCCCACTTGTCAGCAGGCTCAATGCGGCTTACATAATATAGCTAATTTACAAGATAAAACAAAATGAATAAAACATCTAAACATAGTATATAAAGAGGTGGACAATAAAAAGGAAATGGGAGAAAGGTGATAGAGGAAGGTAACAGGGAGGGGTGAAAGTTGGGCTCTATTGGCTGTCCTTCAATTTTTCAGGCTGCCAGCAGCATCAGTGAGGTAAGCACACTGCCTTTGGCGGCCTAGAAGCTTTCCCTCTGCTACAATTTTCCGTTGGTGGGATGCTGTAAGACGGAGAGCTTCCTGGGCCGCCAAAGGCAGTGTGCTTACCTCACTGACGCTACTTGCAGCTCGGAAAATTGAAGAAGGATAGTGGTGCAGGGAGCAAGTAATACCAGATCCTGCAGGGGGAGAGCATGCAAGAAGTGGGGAAGAAAAAAAGCTGCCACATCCCCAGACTGTGGAGGAAGGAGAAATTCCAGACTGTGCTGGTGGGGGGTGGGGGAAGGTAAGGAAAGGATAGAACTGACCAAGAAGGTTAGATTGAGAACAGGAGACGTCAAAAAAGCTGAAGCCAATTGGGTAAGCCTCCCTTTCCCTTCCTTCATGCAGCCATCATTCCCATTCACTCAAAACAAAGTAAGTAAACCTATGAGCTACTCTATCCATGTTGTCGTTTTTTATTGTTGGTATTTTCAAACATGCCGACATGTACAACATAAGGATGTATACAGAAGAAGTATTGGTTAGAGTAGTAATTAGTTCTCAATTGTAAATCATATTTTTTTGGGGGGAGGGGGCTGGTTATAGGGACTCCCTGTATTCATGCAGAAATGTTTTTACCTAGTAAAGGGCCACCAAAACAGACATCATGTTGTTATCAACAATGAGACTTACTATTTATAAGTACAATTAAAAAAACAAACAAATACTCCCAGGTCTCAACCTAATGTTTAACATCTTTTTTTCCTGTGCCTACATCAAAAGAAAAAGATGGCATGTGGGAACTTGCTCTTTTGTTTTGTGGAATGCAGTGGTATATTATAAAAATGTACATGCCTTTTTTTTTTTAGTGCTATTTCACAGAGAGGTACTGAATAACCAACGAGATCAACCAAAGTCTCCGAATCATGCACTCCTGGGCAGATTCCTTCCAGCTAAAACTCAATGCAGAAAAAACTCAATGCCTAGTACTCACTTCCCAATACAACTCAAACAAATACTCCACTATAACCACACCATACTGCACTCTTCCTATTTCAGAAAATCTGAAGATCCTTGGAGTCACCATTGATCGAAACCTCACACTCGATACCCACGTGAAGAACACGACGAAAAAGATGTTCTACTCGATGTGGAAACTCAAAAGAATGAAACCTTTCTTCCCGAGAAACATTTTCCGTACCCTAGTACAGTCAATGGTAATAAGCCATCTGGACTATTGTAACACACTGTATGCTGGCTGCAAAGAGCAGATTATTAAGAAACTCCAAACAGCCCAGAATACCGCAGCCAGACTCATATTTGGAAAAATAAAATACGAAAGCGCGAGACCCTTAAGAGAGAAACTGCACTGTCTCCCTCTTAAGGAACGCATTGAGTTTAAGATCTGCACGACCGTACACAAAATCATTCACGCAGATGCTCCACTCTACATGTTAAACCTAGTGGACCTACCACCCAGAAACGCCAAAAGATCAGCTCGTAAATTCCTCAATTTGAACTTCCCCAGCTGTAAAGGAATTAAATATAAGCAGGCATACGCCACTACCTTCTCGTACAGGAGTACACAGCTATGGAACGCACTGCCCACAGCCTTGAAAACCATGGACAATCTAACCAACTTTCGCAAATCCTTGAAGACATATCTCTTCAACAAAGCCTACAAAATGAACCCTTAATGACACTATCACCACCCAACCCACCTAAGAATTAAAACACACCTTACACCACTACTACTACTACTACTTAACATTTCTAAAGCGCTACTAGGGTTACGCAGCGCTGTACAATTTAACATAAAAGGTCAGTCCCTGCTCAAAGAGCTTACCACCCTATATAACCCTTCCTTCTCTTATCCCTCTTACATCTGCCTAATATTGATTGTATCTAGATCCTGTCATGACGATGTCATAACAACACTCTGTAAGCCACATTGAGCCTGCAAATAGGTGGGATAATGTGGGGTACAAATGCAATAAATAATAATAATAATGAGGGAAGGGCTTCCTTCATGTAGAAGTTCTGTCCAGAGTCAGTCTAAATGTGGCAACATTGTCCAGTTCTGCAACTATTAGCCACCAACTTCAAACAAAGTTAATTATGAGCAGTGGAAAATAAATCTGTTGTCTCAGGCTGCTTGCTATGTGAATATAGAAGAGAATCCGCCAGGAGCGGAGAACTTGAAACGCCTCACGGGAAACACGAAGGTTTGTAGAAAAAAGTGGGAGGTTGACCATAGATGCCAAAGACGGGAGAGGTATGTACTTTAAAACAAATGTTGATTTGGTAAAAGAGAGTCTTTTTTTTTCTACAATGCTATGTGAATATTCCATCAGTTTCATTATTGCTACCAAGTAATATGTCATTTGCTTTAAACTTTGTTTTCATTAGTTTATCCAGTCTTTACATGCACATGGTTTTGCTTTTTAAACCCAAAGATGAATCCTAAGGGTGGTTGAATAATTAGGCATAAAAAGTTTTGGAAGTACTCTGTAAAAGTTGTTGTTTGCTTTTGCAATGTGTGTATGGATGCCTGTTCTGGTGTGTGCATGTCTACACATATGACTACAGTTTCCGAACACATAGCATCATTAAAGGACAGACTATGTTTATCTCAATTTTGTTAAATGTTTCAGACATATCCATTTATTTGCTCCCATGATATGACTGAATTCTATTATTCTGTCTCCCTGTATTTTCAAATGTAAGCCACATTGAACCCGAGTTTGGTTGGGATAATGTGGGGTATAAATGTAAAAAAACAAAAAAAACTTTCTCTTCCACCTTTTAAGACACTGCCTATCCAGCTGGATGGTGATGGCACAAGGAAAGCAATTTCGGTCCAGTGAAGACTAATTCAAAATAATCTGTTCCTAAGCTCAGCTATAGTATTACCATATTGAAAATTCAACCATACCATGCCTCTGTGGTTGTTCCATTAAGTAGGCTGGAGACTCTTGGGCTCATTTTCAAAGCACTTAAAGTTCCATAGGTGAGTCTAAGTGCTTTGAAAATACAGCTCACTATTGTCCCACATTTTTAACTCTTCATGGGTATCCAGATAATTTATTTGTGGGTTTTGTTTTGGGGAAGAAAGTGATCTTGTATTTTGCTCTCTACAGTAGATAATCCCTTTATTTGTATTTCTCCTGTGCAGTACTGCTTACAGAGAACATGATTTCTGTTTCCTTTTCTAATTTTGGTCCTTTATTCTGTAATGGATGAGGATTGGTCTGTGTTCCATGAATGAACAAGGTGAGATATTCTGCTGGCATGTAATTTGTGCATGGGTCAATAGGAGTCTGACTTGTCTGGTCTTTCCAATAGGAAGCATATTGCGGTTCTCTAAATTCACTGCTGCCTTTTTA
This sequence comes from Microcaecilia unicolor, assembly GCF_901765095.1. NCBI lineage: Eukaryota > Metazoa > Chordata > Amphibia > Gymnophiona > Siphonopidae > Microcaecilia > Microcaecilia unicolor. Next base: position 151,972,099 of record NC_044039.1, on the reverse strand, counting down.
AAGGTAGTTACCGATTTCTGCATTCAGAATTGGTGCTGTTACGCTTGCTACATAGGCTCAGAGAAGCTTCTTTGCAGGATTTAGTGTTACTTATCGAACTAATTTGGCAATCCTTTATCTGTAAGAAGGGGATCAAAGGAACACTGTCAGGAACTCCAGGGACTTGAACTGGTTAATGTCAGCTTCAGAAATGAGAGAAAGCAGTACAACCAAAGGAAGGGACAAGACGACTTAATTAATAGCCTCTTCTTGCTAAACTTCACTGGCTTCCAATCAAGGAGCGAATTGTATTCAAGGTTTGCACCATGGTTCACAAAATCATCAATGGGATTGTACCAAATTACATGCTGACCATGATCAACTTGCCTGCCAGAAATGCTGACCCGACATCGCGATTATATCTCACCTTGCATTACCCAAGCTGGAAAGGATGTAAGCATGGCTGTATTCAGGCATCCAGCTTTCCATTCATCAGTGCGCAAAACTGGAATGCACTTCCCAGAGCCATAACCAGTCTACCTTCTCTTTTGCAAGGCACTAAAAACGCATGTTTGCAAAAACATTTTCTACAGGACCTATGTAGGACTATTACCCCTGCAAGCATGCAAACGTGGATTCTGGTTGGACCCACTCTTTTGTACCGTTCTATGTAAAGTGTCTTTTCTTTCTTGCACTTTTGCTCTTCATTTCTAATTTGTCTTTGATATCACCCAGAGATCTCTCTCTGGTTTTGTAAGCCACATTGAGCCTGCATGTTTGTGGGGATAATGTGGGGTATAAATACATTGATTGATAATTAATACAGCTTAATAAGGCATTTGGGAATTTTATATTTGTTATAAAGTTGAGGGATATGTCTCAATGCAGTAATTATTTTCCAGGGTACTGTTATGTCTGTTGAGAGGTTGACCAGACTTAAGTCTACTATAATGACAAAGTTTGTTATGGGAAAATGCAACTTCATTTAAAAATGTCAGTATTTCCAACGTTTCCATAAGTGTGCATGTGGTTTATATTGATTCAGGGCAGGTTTACTTAGAAATCTGTTATCAAGTGCACTCTAAAGCATTATTTAGGAGTACACCAAGCACTACTCACACCTATATCCCTAGTGCTCCCTCCTCCATGTTAACTCTGTCCCTCCCCCTGCTCAAATGTCAGGTCTGGCTACGCCACTGGTGCTATGCGATACTCTTTTTTTTTTTTTTTTCATTTTATTTATTTAGATTTTGCTCACACCTTTTTCAGTAGTAGCTCAAGGCAAGTTACATTAAGGTACACTGGATGGTCTACTGGCCCATCTCCAGCGCCTGAAAAATAATGTTAATGATGGCAAAAGACAGAGCTATAAAGCGAATGCTACATACCTGTAGAAGGTATTCTCCGAGGACAGCAGGCTGATTGTTCTCACTGATGGGTGACGTCCACGGCAGCCCCTCCAATCGGAAACTTCACTAGCAAAGTCCTTTGCTAGCCCTCGCGCGCCCGCGCGCATGCGCGGCCGTCTTCCCGCCCGAAACCGGCTCGAGCCGGCCAGTCCAGTATGTAGCAAGACAATACACTTCAAGGGAAGACACAACTCCAAAGGGGAGGCGGGCGGGTTTGTGAGAACAATCAGCCTGCTGTCCTCGGAGAATACCTTCTACAGGTATGTAGCATTCGCTTTCTCCGAGGACAAGCAGGCTGCTTGTTCTCACTGATGGGGTATCCCTAGCCCCCAGGCTCACTCAAAACAACAACATTGGTCAATTGGGCCTCGCAACGGCGAGGACATAACTGAGATTGACCTAAAAAATTTACCAACTAACTGAGAGTGTAGCCTGGAACAGAACAAACGGGGCCCTCGGGGGGTGGAGTTGGATCCTAAAGCCCAAACAGGTTCTGAAGAACTGACTGCCCGAACCGACTGTCACGTCGGGTATCCTGCTGCAGGCAGTAATGAGATGTGAATGTGTGGACAGATGACCACGTCGCAGCTTTGCAAATTTCCTCCATGGTGGCTGACTTCAAGTGGGCTACCGACGCTGCCATGGCTCTAACATTATGAGCCGTGACATGACCCTCAAGAGCCAGCCCAGCCTGGGCGTAAGTGAAGGAAATGCAATCTGCTAGCCAATTGGATATGGTGCGTTTCCCTACAGCCACTCCCCTCTTGTTGGGATCAAAAGAAACAAACAATTGGGCGGACTGTCTGTGGGGCTGTGTCCGCTCCAGATAGAAGGCCAATGCTCTCTTGCAGTCCAATGTGTGCAGCTGACGTTCAGCAGGGCAGGAATGAGGACGGGGAAAGAATGTTGGCAAGACAATTGACTGGTTCAGATGGAACTCCGACACAACCTTTGGCAGAAACTTAGGGTGAGTGCGGAGGACTACTCTGTTGTGATGAAATTTGGTGTAAGGGGCCTGGGCTACCAGGGCCTGAAGCTCACTGACTCTACGAGCCGAGGTAACTGCCACCAGGAAAATGACCTTCCAGGTCAAGTACTTCGGATGGCAGGAATTCAGTGGCTCGAAAGGAGGTTTCATCAGCTGGGTGAGAACGACATTGAGATCCCATGACACTGTAGGAGGCTTGACAGGGGGCTTTGACAAAAGCAAACCTCTCATGAAGCGAACAACTAAAGGCTGTCCTGAGATCGGCTTACCTTCCACTTGGTAATGGTATGCACTGATTGCACTAAGGTGAACCCTTACGGAGTTGGTCTTCAGACCAGACTCAGACAAGTGGAGAAGGTATTCAAGCAGGGTCTGTGTAGGACAAGAGCGAGGATCTAGGGCCTTGCTGTCACACCAGACGGCAAACCTCCTCCAATGAAAGAAGTAACTTCTCTTAGTGGAGTCTTTCCTGGAAGCAAGCAAGATGCGGGAGACACCCTCTGGCAGACCCAAAGAGGCAAAGTCTACGCCCTCAACATCCAGGCCGTGAGAGCCAGGGACTGGAGGTTGGGATGCAGAAGAGCCCCTTCGTCCTGCGTGATGAGGGTCGGAAAACACTCCAATCTCCACGGTTCTTCGGAGGATAACTCCAGAAGAAGAGGGAACCAGATCTGACGCGGCCAAAAGGGAGCAATCAGAATCATGGTGCCTCGGTCTTGCTTGAGTTTCAACAAAGTCTTCCCCACCAGAGGAATGGGAGGATAAGCATACAGCAGACCTTCCCCCCAATCCAGGAGGAAGGCATCCGACGCCAGTCTGCCGTGGGCCTGAAGCCTGGAACAGAACTGAGGGACCTTGTGGTTCACTTGAGATGCGAAGAGATCCACCAGGGGGGTGCCCCACGCCTGGAAGATCTGTCGCACCACACAGGAATTGAGCGACCACTCGTGAGGTTGCATAATCCTGCTCAACCTGTCGGCCAGACTGTTGTTTACGCCTGCCAGATATGTGGCTTGGAGCACCATGCCTTGACGGCGAGCCCAGAGCCACATGCTGACGGCTTCCTGACACAGGGGGCGAGATCCGGTGCCCCCCTGCTTGTTGACATAGTACATGGCAACCTGATTGTCTGTCTGAATTTGGATAATTTGGTGGGACAGCCGATCTCTGAAAGCCTTCAGAGCGTTCCAGATCGCTCGCAACTCCAGAAGATTGATCTGTAGATCGCTTTCTTGGAGGGACCACCTTCCTTGGGTGTGAAGCCCATCGACATGAGCTCCCCATCCCAGGAGAGACGCATCCGTGGTCAGCACTTTTGAGGCTGAGGAATTTGGAAGGGACGTCCCAGAGTCAAATTGGAGCAAATCGTCCACCAATACAGGGATTCGAGAAAACTCGTGGACAGGTGGATCACGTCCTCTAGACCCCCGGCGGCCTGATACCACTGGGAGGCTAGGGTCCATTGAGCAGATCTCATGTGAAGGCGGGCCATGGGAGTCACATGAACTGTGGAAGCCATGTGGCCCAGCAATCTCAACATCTGCCGAGCTGTGATCTGCTGGGACGCTCGCACCCGCGAGACGAGGGACAACAAGTTGTTGGCCCTCGCCTCTGGGAGATAGGCGCGAGCCGTCCGAGAATCCAGCAGGGCTCCGATGAATTCGAGTTTCTGCACTGGGAGAAGATGGGACTTTGGGTAATTTATCACAAACCCCAGTAGCTCCAGGAGGCGAATAGTCATCTGCATGGACTGCAGGGCTCCTGCCTCGGATGTGTTCTTCACCAGCCAATCGTCGAGATATGGGAACACGTGCACCCCCAGCCTGCGAAGCGCCGCTGCTACCACAGCTAGGCACTTTGTGAACACCCTGGGCGCAGAGGCGAGCCCAAAGGGTAGCACACAGTACTGGAAGTGGCGTGCGCCCAGCTGAAATCGCAGATACTGTCTGTGAGCTGGCAGTATCGGGATGTGTGTGTAGGCATCCTTCAAGTCCAGAGAGCATAGCCAATCGTTTTGCTGAATCATGGGGAGAAGGGTGCCCAGGGAAAGCATCCTGAACTTTTCTTTTACGAGATATTTGTTCAGGGCCCTTAGGTCTAGGATGGGACGCATCCCCCCTGTTTTCTTTTCCACAAGGAAGTACCTGGAATAGAACCCCAGCCCTTCTTGCCCGGATGGCACGGGCTCGACCGCATTGGCGCTGAGAAGGGCGGAGAGTTCCTCTGCAAGTACCTGCTTGTGCTGGAAGCTGTAGGACTGAGCTCCCGGTGGACAATTTGGAGGTTGTGAGGCCAAATTGAGGGTGTATCCTTGCCGGACTATTTGGAGAACCCACTGATCGGAGGTTATGAGAGGCCACCTTTGGTGAAAAGCTTTCAACCTCCCTCCGACAGGCAGGTCGCCCGGCACTGACACTTGGATGTCGGCTATGCTCTGCTGGAGCCAGTCAAAAGCTCGCCCCTTGCTTTTGCTGGGGAGCCGCGGGGCCTTGCTGATTCGCACGCTGCTGACGAGAGCGAGCGCGCTGGGGCTTAGCCTGGGCCGCAGGCTGTCGGGAAGGAGGATTGTACCTACGCTTGCCAGAAGTATAGGGAACAGTCTTCCTTCCCCCGAAAAATCGTCTACCTGTAGAGGTAGAAGCTGAAGGCTGCCGGCGGGCGAACTTGTCGAATGCGGTGTCCCGCTGGTGGAGAGACTCTACCACCTGCTCGACTTTTTCGCCAAAAATGTTATCCGCACGGCAAGGCGAGTCCGCAATCCGCTGCTGGATTCTATTCTCCAGGTCGGCGGCACGCAGCCATGAGAGCCTGCGCATCACCACACCTTGAGCAGCGGCCCTGGACGCAACATCAAAAGTGTCATAAACTCCTCTGGCCAGGAATTTTCTGCACGCCTTCAGCTGCCTGACCACCTCCTGAAAAGGCTTGGCTTGCTCAGGGGGAAGAGCATCAACCAAGCCCGCCAACTGCCGCACATTATTCCGCATGTGTATGCTCGTGTAGAGCTGGTAAGACTGGATCTTGGACACGAGCATAGAGGAATGGTAGGCCTTCCTCCCAAAGGAGTCTAAGGTTCTAGCGTCCTTGCCCGGGGGCGCCGAAGCATGTTCCCTAGAACTCTTAGCCTTCTTTAGGGCCAAATCCACAACTCCAGAGTCATGAGGCAACTGAGTGCGCATCAGCTCTGGGTCCCCATGGATCCGGTACTGGGACTCGATCTTCTTGGGAATGTGGGGATTAGTTAATGGCTTGGTCCAGTTCGCAAGCAATGTCTTCTTCAGGACATGGTGCAAGGGAACAGTGGACGCTTCCTTAGGTGGAGAAGGATAGTCCAGGAGCTCAAACATTTCAGCCCTGGGCTCGTCCTCCACAACCACCGGGAAGGGGATGGCCGTAGACATCTCCCGGACAAAGGAGGCAAAAGACAGACTCTCGGGAGGAGAAAGCTGTCTCTCAGGAGAGGGAGTGGGATCAGACGGAAGACCCTCAGACTCCTCGTCAGAGAATATCTGGGATCTTCCTCTTCCTCCCACGAGGCCTCACCCTCGGTGTCAGACACAAGTTCACGGACCTGTGTCTGCAACCTCGCCCTGCTCGACTCCGTGGAACCCCGTCCACGATGGGGGCGTCGAGAGGTAGACTCCCTCGCCCGCATCGGCGAAGCTCCCTCCGCCGACGTAGTCGGGGAGCCTTCCTGGGAGGTGGCCGCGGTCGGTACCGCACGCGGTACCGACGTCGGGGACCTCAACCTGGGCGATGGGCCAGCCGGCGCCACGCTCGACGGTACCGGTGGCGCAAGCACCGCCGGTACCGGAGGGGTAGGGCGCAACAGCTCTCCCAGAATCTCTGGGAGAACGGCCCGGAGGCTCTCGTTTAGAGCGGCTGCAGAGAAAGGCTGAGAGGTCGATGCAGGCGTCGACGTCAGTACCTGTTCCGGGCGTGGAGGCTGTTCCGGGCTGTCCAGAGCGGAGCGCATCGACACCTCCTGAACAGAGGGTGAGCGGTCCTCTCGGTGCCGATGCCTGCTGGGTGCCGAATCCCTCGGCGACCCAGAGCTCTCGGTGCCGACACGGGGAGGAGACCGGTGTCGATGCTTCTTCGATTTCTTCCGAAGCATGTCACCGGAGCTCCCCGGCACCGACGAGGACGTCGAATCCATCCGTCGCTTCCTCGGGGCCGAGACTGAAGAAGGTCGATCTCGGGGGGGCTGTACCGCAGGAGCCCTCAGGGTAGGCGGAGACCCACCCGAGGGCTCACCGCCACCAGCAGGGGAATGGACAGCCCTCACCTGCACTCCACCCGATGCACCACCGTCCGACGACATCAGCAGACGAGGTCCTGGTACCACCGACGTCGATGCAGCTATCCGATGTCTCGGCGCCGATGCAGAGGCCCGATGCCTCGATGCACTCGATGCAGGGGCGGCCGAGGAAGATGGTCTGGACGCTGACGACGTCGATGCACTCGAAGATCCCGGTGCCGATGCCGACGAAGAGCCCGAGAACAACACGTTCCACTGGGCTAGTCTCGCTACCTGAGTCCGCCTTTGAAGCAGGGAACACAGACTGCAGTTCTGAGGGCGGTGCTCGGCCCCCAGACACTGAAGACACGACGAGTGTCGATCAGTGAGCGAGATAACCCGGGCGCACTGGGTGCACTTCTTGAAGCCGCTGGAAGGCTTCGATGTCATGGGCGGAAAAATCACGCCGGCGAAATCAAAAGCCGAAATGGCGAAATTTGAAGCACCAAATTTAGAGGGAGAAAAAATCTCGACCGAGGCCGAAAAGAGGCCTACCCCGACGACGAAAGAAAACTTACCGGGGCAAAAAAGCTGGAAGTACGGGGAGGATTTACACGAAACCCGGCGGGGGGTTTCCGGAGCACTTCCCGACTAGGACAAAGCTTTCCCGAAGGAAAAAAACACGTTCAAAACAAATTGGACGCGCGAGGTCGACTTTCCGGGGCTCGACACGGCGAAAACACGACCGTACCGAGTGCGGACAAAAGAAGACTGGCCGGCTCGAGCCGGTTTCGGGCGGGAAGACGGCCGCGCATGCGCGGTGCGCGCGAGGGCTAGCAAAGGACTTTGCTAGTGAAGTTTCCGATTGGAGGGGCTGCCGTGGACGTCACCCATCAGTGAGAACAAGCAGCCTGCTTGTCCTCGGAGAACAACTAATATAAGGACAAAAGCAAGGTGTGCATAAAAGAATGCAAGACACTAACAAAAAGGCTGTTCATGTGCTGTAGCAATTACAGCTTAAATTTCGTTATCCTTGATGCTGCTAAATCATCAGTAGTCTGTGTCCTTTTATGGGGTGTTACAGTATACTTTTTGATTTTAATTTTTTTTCACTCACTGCAAGTCTGTACTTCAAACTGCTGTCAGATACTTGCTGGGAGTCTCTTATTGAGAGTTTAAAGATGCTTCAATATCACCTAAAGGAAGGACATTATGTCCCTATGGCACTGGTAGACCACACACACTGCATCTGGAATTGGAACCCGCCCAAGAACTATCTGACGCACCTCAGCAGAGTTGGGAGATTGCTGCAGCCATGACCACTGGGCCACAGCTCAAAAAAGTCTGGGAAGTGCTGGTGTAAACATTTACCTTCTCAAACCTTCAGTCGCTGTTTACTTAAGAAATTTTCCCTACTAAGAAACTCAATGGATGGCTCAAGGGAATACTCACAGGATCTACAAAGCCTTTGCGTTCCAGGCCACTGCTTCAGATCCCTACTAACGGTTCTCTCTCTTTCTAGGGGTCCTAGCACTACTGTTTACACCACAGCTGTCAGACTATCTACATTCTGCTACGTACTTTGCACACAGAGGCTGGTCTGGTACACAGAAAATATTTAATTCAGCTGCTCCATATTCTTTTGTACCAGGTGGATACAATGGAAATGTATTCACAGAACATCCACAAGTTCATCCTCATCATCCACAATACTTCAGCTTCATGAGGTTAGAAGTGCTCATTTAACTGTTTCCTCCTCTGCCAGTCACGATGCCTTTCACAATGGCTTTTCCTATAGGCCAGTGGTTCCCAAACCTGGTCCTGGAGGCACCCTAGCCAGTTGGGTTTTCAGGATATCCACAATGAATATTCATGAGAGATATTTACATGCCTTGCCTCAACTGCATGCAAATCTCTCTCATGAATATTCATTGTGGATATCCCAAAAACGTGAGTGGCTGGGGTGCCTCCAGGACCACATTTTGGAACCACTGCTATGGACAATTAACTTTGCGACCTTCCATAATTTTATTCTTTGGCAAATTTTAGGATCCTTCATGTTGCCAAACAGAATTTTCTCCCATTTACTCATATACTACACAATTCCTCTGATATATGAATGTAGAGGGAAATCTACTGTCTTCCACTCTGCATGACCTCCACTTCCATCTACACAGCTAGAACCATCACAAATGGAAACATTTACTTTAAGACAAATTTCTCCCCCTCAATTGCAACAGGTATATATTAATTTAAACGCAACAGTAATAACAAGATTCAAGGAAATATTTCAGTATTTCAATTAAAAATTTTATTTACAAAAATTTATTAGAAAAAATGTGATGCTTGCTATTGAAATCGGTTGAGGTACATGCTTGCTACCTGAAACGTATGAACTGAATATGATGTACCATTTTGTCATGATACAGATACTATTGCTGAAGTTACTGAAGAGCAAATAACTTAAACAACTTAAAGGCACTTAACAGCTTCCAAACATTTTTACACAAGCATCAGGAAGAAATAAGTTCAGTAAGATCATACTAGTCACTCTCTGAAAGTCAGTTCCATTGTAAAGCTAAAACAAAGACAAATTTACTTTAAAAATGCTCAACAGCCTTTACTGCCCCACAAATTCTCAAAATGGATGTGGAATGTGGGGAAATCATGGAGCAGAGACTGGCTGGGTAATCTTGACCCAAAGCATTGGTGGCCTCTGTGTTTAAAACCGCATCTGAAAATGAAGTCCATGAAAATCATTGCTAGTATGTGAATGCATCAAGATTCATCATCAGCCAGATCCTGTTGATCAAAATACCTATTGTAAAAAGGGGAAAAGCAGATATGGATAGTAAACAAGTAGTCAAAATGCAGGCTTTTTGGAGTTGGGGAGTTTAAGGGCACAGGCAGGTGTGAAAGGAAGAGACAGATTGGACTAGTTCTAGAAACCTATATGGTCAATCAGCTGGAACAATAAAGGGAGCCATAAAGGAGTAGACAAAAGCCAATATGTGCAGTACAGAAGCCACAATACGGCTGCCTCCATCTCCCAGGAAGAGGACGCAAGCTCAACCCACATAAAACTGCAGCATAGTTCACATACATTCTTAATGTATATGGAGTCGGTGGACCAGTTTCTCAATATGGGCTGCAAGTTGACTTGGCCACATTTCCCAGCTAGGGAGAAGCAGCAATATCCTGCAGGCAAGCATAGCAATACAGTGAATAACACAAAGACCAAAATGCCTCATTCAGTTTGTGCAATTGTGGAGATGTGTTACAATTACATATGCAGTGTAACATCATCTTCTTTTGTGCACATTTATCTGATGCTCCTTTTCCCACCACTCTACATCCTGGTCAGCATGCTTGAAATCTGCTTCTGCAACCGCACCTGCCACCACAGCTCTTGCCATTTTCAACTTTGCTTCTTGCTAGTTCAGCACCCAGGCCCCTTTCTATGTTAAACTCAGTATTCCTTTTTGCTCATTTAAAGTCTGGATTTAAACCATGGTCTAGCTATACAGGTCCTCCAGCTTTCTTGAAGATTTAGTACAACTATACCACTGTTGTTCAATATTGTAACTACCACTCCATGAAGGTTCTCTCAATGTCTTCTAAGAAGGCCAACGCTGTATTTGACTGTAAGTGCCTCACTACCTTCTAAAACCACCACTGCCTGCAGGTTTCCCCAGTGACATGACACTAGGGATCCTCTGTGTGTATCCGGTGCTTTTTTGAATTCCATTACCAATTTTGTTCACATTACTTCCTTCAGGAAGACATTCCAGGCATCCACTACCCTGATCTTGTTCCTGGGATATCCCGTTGGAGTTAAACAAAGCAAAAAAACCACAAAGGGCCTTCAGGAGCAGAACAATGAAAATTCTTTATTGAGAGGACCCAGCATGGGCCGTGTTTCGGCGACTAGCCTCCTACATCTGGGATTGCAATAATTGTGCAGAATTCTTTGCAAGATAAATGCAAGTCTGTAACTAACAGTGCTTAAACAATGCAATCCTGCTCATATCAAATTGTACACTCTGAAAGCAAATAATGGAAGTAAAACACCTTTGTTCTACGGCCGTAAAAAAATGCTGACAGGGGGGAAAAAAAAAATGCCAAAAGCAGAAAGCGTTGCATTTGCATTGTTTGTTAAAGACCTGCATTTATCTTGCACAGACGGACGCTGACAGCTATAGCGTTGAAAACAGCGACAAAGAAAACATTACAACACCTAGAAAAGCAGAAGCTGCTGGGTGTAGTGCACACACTTGGCAGCATTAAGTGCACCTTTCTTTAAAAATATTTCTTCAAATTAGTTTTTTTTTCCCCTCTCTCATACAAATTGTGTAGGCTCCTTATTGAATTGATAATAGCTATACAAAGAGATTAGCTTTGTATAGTTTTAGAAGTTCATTGGTCTCTGGGCACAGGCAAGATTGCATTTGTATGTATTTAAATAAGTAGATAAGTAAATGAATATTAGTAGATGAGTGAACAAACACCAGTATTGTAGGGACAATTGTCTTTTGAGATACATATGAGTTTAAGCCTAACATCTTAAAATTGTAGTTTCCTTAGACTTTATGCAAAATAAATGTGATCAATGCACTATTGCTGTGACTATAAGATAAAAAAAATAGTTTAATGAGGGGTGAATGTTTATGTATTTATGTAAGTGTACAAGTGTATGGGAGAGAACATCTTGTAATATTTCTAAAGATTAGGATATAGAGAGCTTTAGTTTTCTTCACAGGTAAAATAACTGTCACGTTCTTGTTGTAATTATCACTTTATTGGATCGGGGGCACTTGCTTGCTCACTGTTGTTCATTTGAACACATGGGAGATATTCAATGATACAGAAACCCATCCACTCTCTAGGGACAGCCTTCAACTTCATGTGGCATTCCGCTTGGGTAAGTCTTACGTCTGAGAATTTCTCCTTGCCATACAAATATTTTAATATATGTATGTTTTGGTTTATAAGAGATCACATGAAGCTCTCTACCTATGCCCTTTTTGTTTTTTTTAAGACAGTTCTAAAAAAAACCCCTGTAGGATTATTGATCACAAACAGCAGCAGGGATGCAGAGCACTACCGGGAGGGGGGGGGGGGGGGGGGGGGGAGGTAAGGGCCCTGTGTAGCATTTTAAACTTAGCATCATAGGTCTCTTTCTGGCAGAATGTGCAAATGAACTCACAGTACCTGCCAACCAAACAGATCATTAAATTCAGAGCAGACACTCTCTCATCTTCCCGCGTCACCTAAAAAGTAAAGAAATGTGGTTATTTACAAAAGTTCACTTGGCATTAGCAAATGGGCAGTGGCTGCAGAAGTTATAGCTTCCAGGTCTTATTATTTTATGAGACTTAGCTCTCAAAGTAACATAGTGATGGCAGATAAAAACCTGAATGGTCCATCCAGTCTGTCCAACAGTCGCATTCATTATCAATTCAAGATTAAATTAACAATTAACGTGATAATATATACCTGATCATGGTCTTTCTTTGGTGTTTCTGGGACACAGACCGTAGAAATCAGCATGGTTCTGTTCTTGTGTTCCAATAAAGAGAATTAAGTTTTTGGGAGAGGAATGGTCGGTTACACTCCTTCCCAGGAACTCCATTCACTAGGCAAATCTCTCCTAATTGTACCCTTCTCCTCCATCGCTAACTCCAGACTCCATTTCTTTTATCTTGCCGCACCTTATGCCTGTAATAGTCTCCCTGAGCCATTGCATCAAGCTCCATCCCTGGCCGCCTTCAAATCCGGGCTAAAGGTCTACCTGTTTGATGCTGCTTTTAATTCCTAACTTGTCACCTGCTCGTAATCTTTATCTTGTCTTCCTCTCTTCATTAGTCCCTTCCCATATGTCCTATCTGTCTGTCCTACCCTTATCCCTTATTTGTCCTGTCTGTCCTGATTTAGATTGTAAGCTCTTTTGAGCAGGGACTGTCTTTTCTTCATGTTAAATTGTGAAGCGCTGCTTACGACATGGTAGCGCTATAGAAATGATTTATAGTAGTAGTATACATTGGTTAGGGTTATGATTATCAATATCATCACAGACCATAAGAACAAAGGCCAACGATGATAGTGAAGTCTCAGTTAAAGTTTATTGGGGGGGGGGGGGGGGTGGACTAGGAGACAGGCTGTACTTTACAGTTATAATATATTATGCTCATGGTCAATTCTGAACTGTGGCTGTATTTCTAACTAAAACTAATAGTGAAACAATTTCAAACAGCAAACCTGTTTGCAAGAGGCATGAATTTACAGATAGGTAAAGGAATATATATATGATATTGGTGCACACTGCAGTTTGAGTAGATTAAAACCATATTAATTCACTACCACAGCACATGCTGACAAGAAGGGCTTCCAGGTTATCAGCTCTGCACTGCAATCTCTATCCTGCAAATGCACATTAATGAAGCCATAGAAATACTTGCTATGGTCCTGGCTGTAACCTACCACTTTAGCCCGAACTTCAGAGCATCTTCTGGCAAGCTGCCGAATTAGAGAATGGGCCTCAGGTAGAAGTGGTTTCTCCAGACATGCTAGCAAAGCATAAAGCCAGCGGCCCTGCAATGAAACACAACCCTGAATAACCTTTTTTTATAAGATGTATTTCTCTATACATCTCAAAGCAATTGTCATAAATTGGGTATTTATAGTAATTACTTAGTAATGAGGACTACAGTGATGAACCCTGTTTATCTATTGTGAAGAAATTTCCAGAAGCTATTTTTCCAGAACAGTGATTTACCAGGTAAACTTACTATCTGAAAGCTGCCCAGCCTTTACCTACCTAACATTAATGGAGCGATCAACATATGTATTATTAGCCAAGAAAAAACAAAAGTAAGCCTGAGGGAGGGGAGAAAAGAGTATGCCTGCACTATGTGTTTAAATCTATATGCATTATTTTGAAAGGAAAAAGTACTTGCAGAAAAAGCTGGAGCAATCACTCTTGAGGGTGCTTTTTCCTGCATCAGTTTTGAAAAGGAATGCATGCTTCTATTATTTAATGATTAGCTAACAGACAATCTCAGTTAGTACAGTTATCTATGCTACAATACAGGGACCTGCTCTAATCACTTCTTTACTGTTGGGAATGTTTCCTTTAGCTAGGAAAGTCATTTTTGAAAGAGCAATACCAAATTTACAAAGCTTGGCTACTTTTTTGAAAACTGAACCCCATAAACTGATGCCTTACTTCTCCCTTCCCCAACTAAGCAAATGGAAGGATGGAACTGTTGGTTGTACTACATTTCAGTCAGCAGGGAGTCGCTCCTATGGTGATATAACGGAAGTGAGTTAAATAACCCAGGCAAAGTGTTAGTTTTAATGGAGATGTTTTGTCAGGGTAATTAGTGCCTTAAAAGTGCACAGTGTCAGGAGGAAGTGACATCACAACTCTGGATGGCAGCTTGATTCCTGAGCTCCTGCTTCCCCATTAACAACTTGCTTAATCCCTTGCCATCTGCCTTTGCATTAACCTTACCTGTGCTTTTGAAGTGCTGGAGAGACAATATTATGGTTTTCCAAACTAAGTCTGTTACTAAGGAGGGCAATAAGCTCTCCCATAAGCCGAGACCCAAACCTTCCTTGCGCCATCTGTCCGTAGGCCCTGATTCCCTGTCTGAGTCGGAATCCTTACAGTCAGTGGCTAAAGATCAGGAGGTCTCCTCCTCTCACAGTGTTTTGAGGTTTTAGGTGCTATTTCATGGAAATGCACCAAGAGTTGAAAAGTATTGCTTTTTTTTTTTTTTTTTTTTTAAGTTAACCTGTTTGCTTTCTTCATTTGTTGATGGTAAACTAATCTTAGGAGGTGATTTCAATGCCTGTTTGAGCCTGGATTTGATCACACAGTGTTAATATCTATAACTCTAAAGCTTTCCAGCATCTTACCCACGCTCTAGGAGCGGCGGATGGTTGGAGATTATACAAATTATTCCTATTGTCACAGCTCCTATTCTAGGATCGATTATTTGCTTGTTGATGCTGCTTCTGTATCCTCTATAGGCATACTTGCTGTTTTCGATCACATTCCTACTTGGGTTGAATTATTTGATGTTGGGTGAAAACCTATGACTAGATACTGTCCCCTTAATAAGGCTTTGTTGGGAGTTGAGTCTCTAGTTCAAGCTTATAGAGCTTTGTTGAAAGATTACCTTGACCATAACCTGGACTCTGGCCTGCCCTTACGTGTAGTTTGGGATGCCATAAACACAATTTCTAGGGGGCTCTTCCTTAAAGCTGCTTCTCAACATAAACAGCAGGAGACTAGATTAATACAAGAGTTACTTCTCATATTAACAGCTGCTCTGAATCTGTTTTTCAGCAGCTACAGGCTGCCAGATTGCAATTAGATAGCTACTACACAGAAAAAGTGGCCTACAGACTGCCAGGCTTGATGGAGGCTTGGATTGCAATGATCCCTAAGCTTCAGAAAGACCTTCAACTGCATCCATTGGCCTTTCATAGATGCAGTTCTGTCCAAATTTGGTCTGGGCTCCTATTTTCGGGCCTGGTTCTCAGCATTCTACACTAAGCCTCAGGCCTATGTATGCATTAATAGGGTTAGATCTTAACTAACCAGGACCGATTCTACCTCACTACTCATTATACTCTCCAGGTTTGGGACTGCACCCAATGAGATTGAGACTTTCAGTTATCAAAAGTTTTCTCCTACTGTGGATAACCTTCTTTTTTCACCTGTTCAAAGCACTGGGGTCTTTAGGCGGTGGCATCTGATGCAGTTAGTTACCTGGGGGCAAACCTTTGATGATGCTGACTTAATACCCTTTGAAGAGCTGGCTCATGACTATCAATTGCCACCAAGTGATTGTTTTGCTTATTTGCAGTTCACTCATTTCTTAACTTCAAAATCTATTAAGCCTGCTGTCATAGAGGAAAACACTTTCCTGGAAGATTTATATGAAGATTTTCATAATGCTCGTAAATTAACTTCAGTGCTGTATCATTATCTTACGGACAGACTGCCCCTTGATCTGTCTCATAGAACTAAATGGGAAGCTGAGCTAGGTACTCAATATGAGGAGTGTGATTGGAAGACAATGGAAGCGGTGTTGCCACTCCTGTCTAGAGCTGTTAACTTTTAAGAGAATGGGGTTAAATGAATGCATCATTGGTATCTTACTCCTGTCAGACTCCATCACATTTTTTCCTGCTGTTTCGGTGCTTTGTTGGAGAAAATGTGACGAGAGGAACTATGGTAAAATTATGCCTTACCTGCTGATAATTAGTAGCAGCAGATGAATCCAGCAACTGGTGGGTTGTGTCCATCTACCAGGAGGTGGGAATAGAGATAAAGCGCTTTTTTTTTTTTTTTTAACTAAACACCATGAAAAAGGACAGACAGGCAAAACAACCACGGCTGACAGAAAGTGGGATCCCGGATTCATCTGCTGCTACTAAAGGAAAGAAAATTATCAGCAGGTAAGGCATAATTTTACCTTCCTTAGCCTACACAGCAGATGAATCCAGGAACTGGTGGGATGTACCAAAGCAATCCCTAACTACTACTACTTATCACTTCTATAGTGCTACAAGGCATACGCAACGCTGTACACCATACATGAAAAGACAGTCCCTGCTCAGAGCTCACAATCTAAATAGGACAGACAAACTAGGGTGGGAAGCCGCTGCTCCCAGAGACGGAACTACCGCTTCAACGGCAGCATCTGATTTAGCTGACACATCTACCCTATAATGCTTCGAAAAAGTATGTGGAGGCACCCAGGTGGCCACCCTACAGTGCCTCCCCTACAACTGTTTCCACCCAAAAGGTCGACTGTAACCTTGTGGAATGAGCCCGTAATGCCACCAGTGGGATGCAACCTTCCGAAATATCTGTGGAAGCAACTGTCTCTTTAGTCCATCGAGAAATAGTTGGTTTAGAGGCCGCCTCCACATTGCGAGGATCAGTAAGAAGGATAGAGATGATCCGAAAGCTGAAAATCATATGACATATGCAAATACCAGAGGAGAACCCTCCGAACATCCAGAAGTTGAAGTGCCGCATACTTTGCGGGATAACCCCCCTTCCCGAAAAGAGGGAAGAGAGAGAGGCTGATTAAGATGAAAAAAAGGAAACCACCTTCGGTTAGAATGAAGGAACCATATGCAAAGTCACTCCAGACTCCAAAAACTGCAGAAAAGGATCTTGGCATGACAACACTTGAATTTTAGACAGACACTCTGTGTACCGAAGGAGAAGGCTACCGGGAACACTGCTTTTAGAGTAAGATCCTTATCCAAAGCCTTCCACAACGGTTCAAATGGAGTCCTCTGAAAGGCTTGGAGTTGGAGAATAAGATCGAGGTTCCATGGCAGGCAAGGTCGCAGTATCAGAGAACGGAGGTGCAGAGCTCCCCGCAAGAAATGCACCACATCTGTGTGCGAAGCCAGAGAAGAGCCTGACACTCTCCCCCGGAAGCAGGCTAACACCGCCATAAGCGAATTATAGGCCAGGCTCATTTGCAACCCACCCTGCAAAAAGGCCAACAGCTGAGGCACAGACGCCCGCAACGGTGACCAAGCTTGGGCCTCAAACCACACCTCAAAGGTCCTCCACACCCAAGTATATGTGGCCAAAGTAGACCGCTTACAAGCTCGCAGCAGAGTAGCAATCACCGCATCCCGAGCCCGTAGCTACTGAGGGGGAGCCAGAGAGGGGTCCCAATGACCAACTCCGACGCGACATCCAGCCACCTCTTCTTGAACACTGGATCTTCCACAGAGTGTAGCAAGGCCACCTGTGGATCTGAAGAAATCCCCAAAAAGGGGGGCTACAGACAAATACTGTGGGGGCAATGCCCTCTTCAACAAGTAGGCCTGGTGAAGAAGGATGAAATCTGGGGAAAAAAAAGTTCCCCAGATCAGGAGAGGTCGTTGCATAGCCTGAAAGGGTCCCCATAGCAGAGGCAGGACCCCTTCCCCCCCAAGAGATTAATCCTGCAGCTCAGCTGCGAAGCAGGAACTGCATCAGCAGGCGCTAGAAAAATGGTGAACGTCCAATGAGTATCCCACTCGGGAGAAGGGGAATGACTGGTGCCTGCACGTGCCTCTGAGCACCTGGCAACACACCACTCCCCTGCTGCTGACAGACGCTTGCCTCAATGTGAGCATCTTTTGACGGCCTCCGTCACCATTACCGCATGTCCCCCAAAGGCAGAAAGACACACTCACTGGAGAAGCACAGCCAGACTTCCCGCCCTAGGCGGGGCCTCCCAGGCAAGCCAGTCACCAAATCGGCTCAGCAGGCTACACATAGTATCTCCACAGCCCCAAGGCTTCTCTCAGCAACCTGCAGTCCCTGCCTGTAGCTGCAGAGCCCTGTATTGCTGCTTTATTTATTTTTTTAAACAGCTGAATACAGCAGCGAACACGAGGTCTGTTGTAGACTTTTTTTTTTTTTAGTGAGGAAGGCTACAGTCCCAACAGCAGCCCAAACTCAGAGGCGGGGTAAAGCAGGGACCAACCAGGTATGCCCCTGAAGCTGGCAAACAGCCCAAACACCCCTTAAGCTCCACTGGCCAAAAGGCCCAAGAGACAAATCCAGGAGCTGCACAGACACTGCATACCACCAGCTAGATATAGAGATATACTGAAGTGCAAGAGGAGCCCACTATCTGGTATCATTGCCATTGCTTTGTAATCTCTATCTCCACCTGCTGGTAGATGGACACAACCCACCAGTTCCTGGATTCATCTGCTGCGTAGGCTAAGGAAGGGACATTTGATGGACCTGTCTCAAGGTGTGTGCTTATTGGAAGATAGTGCAGTATAAGCTGCAATCTTGGTTGGGACTTGAGATAACGATGGGACTCGGATCTACTTGCTTAATAGACCAGTTCTAGGAGCACGATTGAGACAGCAACACCTTATCCAATACTGTCTTAATGCAGAAGAACTCAGTCTGGCCACTGCCTGGAAATTGGAGACTCTTCCGCCTGCCTATAAATGGATTACAAAACTTTGGTTTATAGCTGATATGGAAAAGATCATGGCACAGCATAACAAGACCCTGGCTAAACAGGAGTGATGGGAACCCTTTCTTACACCAGGGTCGTTATGCTCATTATTAGCCCTCTCCTCAAGTCACTTCACTGGCTTCCTATCCGTTTCCGCATACAGTTCAAACTCCTCTTATTGATCTATAAGTGCATTCACTCTGCAGCTCCTCAGTACCTCTCCACTCTCATCTCTCCCTACATTCCTCCCCGGGAACTCCATTCACTGGGTAAATCTCTCTTATCTGCACCCTTCTCCTCCACCTCTAACTCTAGACTCCGTTCCTTTTATCTTGCTGCACCATATGCCTGGAATAGACTTCCTGAGCCATCTCTGGTCGTCTTCAAATCTAAGCTAAAAGCCCACCTTTCTGATGCTGCTTTTAACTCCTAACCCTTATTCACTTGTTCAGAACCCTTCTCATCCTTACCTTAATATTCCCTTATCTCTTGTTTGTCCTGTTTGTCTGTCCTAATTAGATTGTAAGCTCTGTCGAGCAGGGACTGTCTCTTCATGTTCAAGTGTACAGCGCTGCGTACGTCTAGTAGCGGTATAGAAATGATAAGTAGTAGTAGTTACACACTGCTCATAGAATTTGTCTATTGACATTCATTGCTCATTGTATAGTCCAGTGGAGGAGGGAGGGTATTAAGGAATAAGTGGGGGGTTTATATCTGTCTCTAAAAATTAGAAGTTCCTATTTGCCTTTATGTTTGAGTAGCGATTTGTTTTACATAGTGTATATTTTGTTTCTTATGTTTAATGTATATTGCCTCTTCTTTGTATTGTTAACTTGAGCTTCTAATAAAAGTGCACAATGTTACACACACCAACAGGAATCAGCACCTACCCTGGGCTTCAGGGCTGTGTTAATTACCAGATGAGGTCTAAGAGCTTTCCCCAAAGTTACGGTGTTAAAAATCATGTCACAAACTTCTTTAAACAAATTTAAAAAAGGAATAATCAACTTGCAATGTATATGCATATAATAACGACTTATATGATTCATATGCGTGTCTCAAGGTATAAAATAATGACTCATCATTTGTTAAGAAATGTGAAAACAGGTTTGTATAAACTGATAGGTCAAATAAACTAAAAAGTACCAATTCTGGAGTAAAATCCCGACCTTCGAACCAGTTCATTAAATATTCCAATACACTGGTGACGGCTGCCTGTCAAAAGAAGAAGTAAAAAGCCATAACCTGAACAGAGAGTAGCTGAGTTGAGGATCCTAGGCCACAGTTTCTAGCAACATTTTCAATGTAATTAGGCAAAATTACTCCACAAATTCTGTCCAGATACAACCTTATCATCATCCCTAGGCTAAGAAAATAGTTTAGTAACAGCCTGCGGAATATTCTTTCAGACAAAATGGATACTTTATTAATGTGAAAACCCTGAAGTAGATAAGCTATCCGTGCATTCACCATTAACTCTTATTTTGTGTCTATGAGAAAACAGGTTTGAAATCTGGCCCCACATGGACAATTCGGTTAGTACTGAGAGCCCCCTGAGCAAAGACACATTTTAATGTGGATTCAAGGTGGAAGGAGGGAATAAATGTCTTGGACTCCACCGGAATGAATAAAGACGTTATATGCTCATTTATGAAAATAACTATTGAAATGAGACATGTCAGCTCAAAGACAGCTGGCAGGGCATTGGAACTTCATTTACTCATAAGGCTACCATAAAGCTTTTGGGGTTAATAAAGATAAATATAAAAGTGGGTTGTTCAGATTAGGAAAAGGTTCTTATTCTTTTATTACTTTTTGGAACCTACCATCTGTACCTGAATATGTAACTTGTTTTGAGCTTGGACACACTTTACTGAATCTAGTCCTATGCATGGAAGATCCAGTCAGTCAGAGCAGCACCACTACTGCGGGAACAAGAGAAAATAAAGCTGGAGAAACCTAAGAGATGATGCAGAAATCAAAATGGTGACAGTTACCTGACTCATTCTGCTCACGATACTTAGCAAAGGAGGAAATCCAATCTACATAAAAAATAAAAATAAAAAGAATCAAGAAGAGCAAGGAAAAAAACAGAACCCAGGAAGCCATCCTGGGGGAGGAGGAGGACTGTGTCTCTCTCTAGCAAATCACATGGTAATAAAGGTAATGATTTGATCAGAGATGCCATGCCATTTCAGCCTTTGCAGGGGATTACAGACTACTAGAGCTTGCTTTTGTGGCTCTTTGCCATTTCATTTTACACTAAAGCAGTCACTGCAGGACAGTCCAACATATCTGGCTTCAGCTGGACTCCATCCCACCCAGAAAGAACGTCATCTGTTCAGACTCTTCACGGGGGTGGGGGCTCTCTGGCATGTCCCCCTAGGCAGAATTTGAAAGTTGGCCATTCTATAGTAACATAATAAATGACGGCAGATAAAGTGCACAAACCATCACCAACCTGAGTGTGGGCAATTCCTGCCATACACAGCCCCAAAGTATAAATGAACAGGGCTTTAGGTGGTTATTTTAAATTGACTGCACTGTATATCAACACTTTTAGCCCACACTGCAGTCAGCTTTCAAGGGAAAAATCACCTGTATTGCTTCCCTTAGAAAATTAGCAGTTTTAAAGTATTAAACCTGAATGTGCCCCTCTACGCGGCACCTCACATTTGCTGTGCAATACGAGGGTGGGGGAAAAGGAGGCAATGTAGTGCACATGCATTTGAAATGTACTGGGTAAAATGGCTTTGAAAAAAGAAACCTGCTTCATTTTTTAGTTATGCTGCTTCACAAAGCTGCATAGTGCCACAGAATGTTTCAGCACACACAGCTTTTGATCCTGCTGTGTGGAAGTGCTGATTTTAAAAGACCCAGAGTGAGTGAAGCGATCCAGCACATGCTACCTTCCTTTCCGTTTAAATAAGGTGACTGCACTCACCTTTACATAATTAATTCCAGAGGTCTCATTTTCAGCATTGGCCAGAACACTAGCTATATCACAACATAACCTTTCCCCGAGGCAAAATTTCTTCCAATTTTCTTCATCCTCAATGTTTGGCTGAAAGTAAGCAATAGTTTACTTTTACTATGAAAAGGAACAATTAAAAACAAGTTTATGGCTTAGAATAATTTCTGTTTTCTTCGTGTACAAGCAAAGTTACATATCAAATTATTTCAACTTGTTTTTTCTCCACAAGTTTAAATATCATCTAAATTGCTGAAATAAAGCTGCTCAAATTTTCAGGAGATGAAAGTACTGGTAATAAATAAAACACAAAAGAAATTAAGAAGACAGCAGCAGTGGCTGTTTCACTTATTTGCAGGTCTTAATATAAATTGAGTCCCAGCTCCCACCAAAAGAAAAGTGGTGCTTTATATTATGAAAGTGAACCAACTATCCTGTTTGGCGCTCTCTACCTACCGACGTAGGCTGTAAGGCACAGTCTCCTCAACCACTAGGAATGAAAACATGGTTTCTGCAATATATGATGCCTCAACTATGACTGGGCTCCCGAGGGCCTAGTCAAACCACTGCAACAAAAAAGTGTTATGAGGTTAAGTTTGTGCCAACCCTCTTCTTGTTCATTTTATTACGGACTCTGAATGGATTTTTTCTCCTTAACCCCAGCGATATAGCTAGTTGTACCTGTAAGTTCCTTAAACTAGTTGCAAGGGGTTCTGCAGTGCATAAATCCTAGTTACGTTTATACAACCAAATTTTTAAATTATACTCACCATTGTTACATTGCTGTCTAGCGGCTGCAACCTCCAATGACTTCTGTGTTTATTTAGGCTCTATAAAATTAAAAGGAATGCCAAGAACAAAATTTGGATTCAGATAATAGGTATGCATGTTTTATCTGTTGTACTCAGAATAAGCCTGCAGACGTGGGAAGATGGTGCTGAAGAAGTGTTAAATGCCAATTTGTTAGGGCTACAGCAAGTTTGTTTTTCAGGATATCCACAATAAATACTTTCATTAAAATTTATTTGCATTCAGCAGCACTGGGCTACATTAATTACAGTACACATTTTGCTAATTCAGAAAACACCCGTAGAAGCACAGGACTTGGAATTAACACTACTGGGCTCTCAGGTCAGCTTCATGCAGTCTTGAGGAAGGCGGCCTGCCAATCTACTTCCCTCTCTCTCAATTATCTGAATATCTATTGTAAACAACAAAATGGCAAGAGCCAGAATGGATGACAGCTCATACTACAAACTTTGTCTGGCTGCCAAATCATAACATTCTGGATTAATACACCACCATTCAGTTAATCATGGTCACAACACATTCTATGATTAATAGTACTTTAGAGATGTGTAACTATTTCTAGGGGAGAACGTTTAGAAGCTCTTACAGGTCAGGGAAGCGACAAAATGGAGAAAAGGCAAACTTACTGCTCAGCTACGGCTGGGCAAACCAAGATCCAGAAGATAAAGAAACTTGCAGAAGGGCAGAGAGGACAAGCTGATTGCTTCTCCTCCAACCGCTACACACTGAAGGCAATATTTAGACCCATAGCTACTGTGTTCAGCAACCCTAACCGTTTAGGAAAGGCAGCTTATCCACTTATTAGTTAAGATTATGTTTTTGGCTGTTAACGCCATACTAGCGCCAGAGTTTGCAGCCGACCCATGATCAGAGCCCTCGAGCGCCTGAAACAGCGCACTCGAGGGCTCTCAGCGCAAGTAGCATCCCCCCCCCCCCCCCCGTCGATGGAAGAACGATTTCTGGGGGCTGGAGACCCACTGGACCTCCAGCCCCCCCCCCCCCCCCCGACACCACGGACCACCAGGGAATTTAAAGACAACGCTGGGGGGAGGATTTGGGGTGGGCTGGAGGTCCACCGGACCTCCAGCCCCCACCCCACCCCCGTTGATGGAAGAACGATTTCTGGGGGTTTCGGGGGCTGGAGACCCACCGATCCTCCAGCCCCCCCCCCCCCCCCGTCGCTGGGTGGGAGAGGGTTTGGCTGGCGGCCATGACGTTTTCTGGAGGTTTGGGGGGGGGCCTCGTTGTTCGGGCCTCGGGCCAGGCTGTTTGACAGGTTTGGGCTTTTGACAGCCCAGACCTGTCAAACAAGTGCAGGAGCATTGTGCGTAATTCTCCCGCACTTCAACATGATAATCAAAGATAACAGCGCTGCTTAGATTTGCATGCATTATCTTTGATCATCGATGCAGAAAAGCCCTGCACTGTTTGGAACAGCGCAGGGCTTTTGATCATCTGGGCCTTAGGTAGGTACTTGACTAGTTGCTTGAGTCCTGTAAGTTAGTGCTATTATATTCTGGTAGAATTGCTCTGTAGGTCCTGCGTGACATTTATAGTGTTTTGTATTACTTCATAGTATGATAGATGCTGGATTTTGGATTTAGATCACACCATTCTTAGCAGTAGCTCAAGGCGAGTTACCTTAAGGTACAGTAGGTACTTTCCTGTCCCTGGACTGTTTACTGTCTAGTATGTACCTGAGGTAATGGAGGGATAGGGGCTTCTTTTACTAAGCTGCATTAGCAATTTCTGGCACGGCAAATGAGAGAAAGTCCATTCAATTCCTAAGGGGTTCCTCTCATTTGCAATGCAGGAATCGTTACTGCGGCTTATTAAAAGAAGTCCTAAGTGATTTGTCCAAAATCTTGAGGAACAGCAGTGGGATTTGAATCCTGGCTTCCCTTGCTCTCAGCCTGCTACTCTAACCATTAGATACAGCAACTGCAGATAATACATATTCCAAACACATCTGGTAACTCAGCAGTAAACTAAAGGCTAGCAAAGCTGAAGCCTGGTGGCCATTTGGCAACCTACCAAAAACACTGATAGGTAAATCATTTTATGGTTGTTAGTATTCACAGTATTTCTGTTACAGAACTATTTAAACATCACTGTTCACATGACCAACAGGAATATGCTGGATTGGGGAGCTAGGGCTGACTTGAAGCCAAAGTGTTAAAGTACCTGCCATATATTTGAAGAATACTTCAAGTACTACTCTGTTTAATATATTGTACTACCCGTTGAGCCCGTAAAAACGGGCTGGTAATGGGGTTTTCCTTCCTTCCCCCTCCCCGCGAGGCCGCCACCGCTACCGTTCCCCCCCCCCCCCCCCGGAGTCGCCGCCGCCATCCCTCCACCCGGCCCGGGCCCTCTCTCTCTCCGCTACTAAACTTACACATCCATTCGCCGGAACGCAGCACGCACATCAGCTGAGCTGTCGTCGGCCCTTCCTTCTCTGCCTGTGTTCCGCCCTCCTGTGACGTAACGTCAGCGAGGGCGGGACACAGGCAGGGAAGGAAGGCCGACGGCAGCTCAGCTGATGTGCGTGCTGCGTTCCGGCGAATGGATGTGTAAGTTTAGTAGCGGAGAGAGGGCCCGGGCCGGGGGTGTGTGTGGGGGGGGGGGGGGGGGGGGGGGAGCGGTATCAACCTCGGCGGCGCAGTTTCCCTCTCTGTCCCGCCCTCGTCATCACGTATTGACACGGGGGCGGGACAGAGAGGGAAGTCTCTACTGCGCATTTGTGAGTGAGTCGGTCACTCGCTGTTTATATGTTTGATTATATCTACATATATCAAGTATATGTACATGTGCTTTTAACATTTTTATATTTTCAAACTTTTTTTGTAGTAAGAACTGTCCATTCTTAATCATTTTGTGTTATAGCCGCATGCATTAGTATGGTGGTGCCACAGGTTCTAATACCAATCGGCACTCCAATTTGTTTATTTTTATTTTTTATTACATTTGTACCCTGCACTTTCCCACTCATGGCAGGCTCAATGCGGCTTACATGGGGCAATGGAGGGTTAAGTGACTTGCCCAGAGTCACAAGGAGCTGCCTGTGGCTGAAGTGGGAATCAAACTCAGTTCCTCAGTTCCCCAGGACCAAAGTCCACACCCTAACCACTAGGCCACTCCTCCACAAAACTGTGAAAGTGGCTACACAGGAGAAGCTTTCAAAAATTAAGGGGCCTTTTTTACAAATCAGCAGCGGGCTTACCGCTCGCTAAAAAAGGAAGTACTACCAGGCTACCGAAGCAGCACAGCGCTAATTCCCACTCCCAGCGCGCTGTCATATCTGACGTTACAAAAGTATTTTAATTTTTGTAGCGCCAGTGTGTACCTGGCAGTAATTGGGCAGTGCCGTGCACTGCCCGGTTACTGCCAAGTTAGCATGGGAGCCCTTACCACCATCTCAATGGGTGCCGGTAAGGGCTCCCCCCCCTCAAATGGCCACGCGGCAACTGCTTCACTTGCCGCATGGCCATTTCCTGAAAGAAAGACCTACCTTTTACCCACTGTGCGCTGTCTGGTTACTGCCGAGTTAGCGTGGGAGCCCTTACCGCCACTTCAGTGGGTGCCGATAAGGGCTCCTCCTCCCCCCCCCCCCCCCCCCCCCCCCCCCCCCCCCAAATGGCCATGCGGCAAGTGCTTCACTTGTCGCATGGCCGTTTTCTGAAAGAAAGAAAGACCTACCTTTTACCCACTGTACGATACCAGCCAGGGCCCCTTTTGCTGCAGCTTGGTAAAAGGAGCCTCAAGTTTAGGTAAGTAGAAAAATAAATCCTAATGAACTTGTTTGCACCACCAAATGTTGGTAATGCTTCTTTAAACATAATGTGATTGTCTGCAGGATCTGAAATTGTTGTTCTTGTGTGTGCACACAACTGAAGATCTCTGGATGGCAGTTCAAGTTAGCTGATTTCAGTAAATTTTGGTGGTGAGCATCATTATAAAGGCATAATTCTGGGGCCAACCTGATGGCCTAGTAGCAGTGTTGTACAATGCCATAGAGAGAACCTCTTCCACTCCCTGTGTTGGTCAGGGCTGCTGCTGCCGCCAATGCTGCAAAGTACCTGATAGAAAGGGAGTACCAATTATTATGTAATGGTGAGATTAAGTGGTTTGGTGTAGGGTCCATGCTTCCAGAACACTGCAGTCATGAACCCTAAATCAGGCACCAGGGAATTTTGCACAGCCTTCAGTCAAGGACTATCGCTATGATTGTTTCTCAACATAAAGACTCCACTAAAGAGGACATCAAAGTAGGAGACAACTCTCAGGGTAGTTGCAATTGACAGCAGCCCTGGTTCTAACTGAACTGGAGGCCCTATGGAACAGAAGAAAGCTTCCACATCAAACCCCCTCAAAAAAACATGGGCACCACATGTGAGGTTCATCAAGCTTAAATATATTGGTTTTCAGACACCAACCCATAAAACACCTTACCTGTCGGACAGCTGAAAACTGAGCCATCTGCTGTTGCTGCCACTGGAGACTTGGAGAGTACCCTTCAGGAGCCGGCTGGCATCCTAGGAGCTGGAAAGCATAGTCCACAACTGTCAGCTGACAAAGAGCGGCATTACCTGAACACAATGTATGTCTTTTAGTTGCTATTTCAAAAAGACCCATATAGTTCTTCACTGTCATCTCTAAGAGTCCAGTCACGAACAACGGGCAAGTTATTTTAATTAAGCATCTGCTTAGCCTGATAGGCAAAGACAATGCAGTAAAGCAAGAAATCCCAGTGCAATCCTCTCTCTCTAGAAAAATAGTGCCAGTAGCCAGCCTAGAAGTCTTGCATAAAATAGCAAGTGATAAGCAACACATTGGTTTATAGTGTCTATCTCTAGTCAAGCCTGGAGTTGTAATGCAGAACTACGTTATTTAGCAGCATACAAAACTGAAATAAGGAAAAAAAAATAGGTAGGATCAAATTTCTTTCCTTAAGTCCAACCAGACGGGTTATCCCCTCAGCCAGCAGGAGGAGACATTTACAGTTGTGAGCCCTGGCCTAGAGAGGCACTGTACCACCACTCTTCAGTACTCCTCTAATACAACAGAGTTGAGACAAACTACCAGACTACTATCATCTTTCAGGAAGAAAATCAATTCCCTTAGCTAGCAATGGTCTGCTCATCCTGCTTCCTCACATCAATTCTCACTTGGCTGTTTTTTAAACTTATAAACAGACATCCAGGTGGCTGAACTTCTGGGCAGTTTCCAGTTTTAGAATTAATTGGTTTGTCCTGATCTCACTGCATCTATACTAACAGCCACATATCCGCAAGCAGGCATTGGACTCATTCAGCAAAGGGGATGAATATACAATAAACAGAAGGGTCAATAAGAGAAATTCCTATGGTAACACAAAAACAGTAACATCCGAGAGGAAGTGACGTCACTGACTGGGATGGCAGCTTAACCTCGAGGCTCGCTGGGGCTATCATTAAATCAAGCAAATCCCACAGAATTGCCAGGCTTCTCGTAATCAAAAGTTTTAGGAGTGAGGTCCCAATATCATGCAGCAAAAAAAAAAAAAAAAAGCTTAGAGCGGTTCTGCTTTACGACGGAGCAGAGCGAGAAATCGAAGGTGGACTTGGCGGGGTCAGGGCTGAGGGAGAAAAAGATGGTGCCGATTCCCTCTGACTCAGAGGAGGAACACACCGCTGAAGGTATGGAGGGGACCAGCGAGATTACCAAGTCTGACGTCGTGGGCTGGTTCCAAGACCTAAAAGCTAGCCTGGCGGGGGTCCAGAAGGATGTTCAGAATACCCTGAAGGATATCAGGGCAGAAATTCGCGAACTGGGACCCGCGTCGGTGAGGTGGAGGAGGGGATGGTGACCCTCAAACGGACATGGGTAAATAACATAAAACGGTGGATAAGGACAAAGTTAAGGTGCAACAACTTAAGGAGCAACTGGAAGACCTGGAAAACAGGTCGCGACGCAAGAATCCGAGATTTAAAGGGATTCCAGAAATGGACATTTTTAGCAATTGTGAAGCAGTGATAAGGGAGCTGTGTTTGCATATTCTGAATCCAGAAGACTGGAGTCAACAACCGGACCTTCGCATTCAAAGAGCGCATCGGGTCACTGGGCCGCAGCGAGACTCCAATCTGAGGGATATTGTAGTATGTTTTATGGACTACCCCACCAAGGAGAAGATTTTACTCAAAGCAAGACAACAAAACGAGATACTGTCGAAAAATTGCAAGATTGGGGTGTATCGGGATTTGGAATGGATCACTTTGCAAAAGCACAGATCGTTCCGTGAGGTCACGGGGTTTATGAGGACAAAGAGGATCCACTATAGGTGGCTTTTCCCATTTGCAGTGTGGTTAACGGTGGAGGGGAAATCGTGCAAAGTGAAGACTACAGATGAAGCGTGGTCAACATTGCAGTCCTTGGGATGTATTGGAATTCCAGAGAAGACAAAGCTACTGATGGCAGCCCTGGAGCCTAGAGTGGATTCAGCTTGGCAACTGGTGGTGG
The DNA here is from genome assembly GCF_901765095.1 of Microcaecilia unicolor. Classification (NCBI taxonomy): domain Eukaryota; kingdom Metazoa; phylum Chordata; class Amphibia; order Gymnophiona; family Siphonopidae; genus Microcaecilia; species Microcaecilia unicolor. Next base: position 151,943,196 of record NC_044039.1, on the reverse strand, counting down.
TTCGAGGGAAGAAGTCCGATAAACTAGTCTCCTGAGGACCCCCGATTAAGGCGGTTTAACTGAGGACAGTGTGCAGATAAGAAAAACAATTCAGGGAGGGACCCATACAGGGAATGTGGGAGGTTGGAGCTTGTTGGATGACTGTGGAAGAGAGGGGTAACGAGTGAAAGTAAGTGGGCACTCCACGAGGGATGCATGGCAGGAGTGCAGAGATTGAGTGAGGGCGGAGGACAGAGGGGAGGGAAGTGTGAAGAGGTGGGTTTGGAAATAGATCCAGAATAAGGTTAAACCTCCGGAAGTGTGAGGTTATTCCTCTAGGGATGGCTGATCAAACAGAGATCAGCATGAGGGATGGGGAGAGACGGGGTTGCTTTCTGGGAGGAGGGTAGAGAGCGATGGGAGAATCACTGTTGGTGGGAACTTGGAATGTAAACGGGCTCAACAATGAGGGGAAACGCAGTCAGATATTTAAGGAGTTGAGTAGACTGAAGTGGGATGTGACATTTTTACAAGAAACACACCAAGAGATGCCCAAATGTTGCATCGCAGGCCTTTTAGAGAAGTTGCGGTTCACCAGGGAGGGGAAGTCAAGAAGAAGGGGGGAGTGGCTATTCTGATAAGGCAAAATTGTGGGTTTGTAATGAAACGGGAGTTTCGAGATACTAGTGTACATAAGTACATAAATATTGCCATACTGGGAAAGACCAAAGGTCCGTCAAGCCCAGCATCCTGTTTCCAACAGTGGCCAATCCAGGTCACAAATACCTGGCAAGATCCCAAAAAAGTACAAAACATTTTATATATTGCTTATCCCCAAGTCCATTTAATAATGGTCTATGGACTTTTCCTTTAGGAAGCCGTCCAAACCTTTTTAAAACTCTGCTAACTGCCTTTACCACATTCTCTGGCAACAAATTCCAGAGTTTAATTACACGTTGAGTGAAGAAACATTTTCTCCGATTCGTTTTAAATTTACTACTTTGTAGCTTCATCACATGCACCCTAGTCCTAGTATTTTTGGAAAGCGTAAACAGACGCTCCACATCTACCCCTTCCACTCTACTCATTATTTTATAGACCTCTATCATATCGCCCCTCAGCCGCCTTTTCTCCAAGCTGAAGAGCCCCAGCCGCTTTAGCCTTTCCTCATAGGGAAGTCGTCCCATCCCCTTATCATTTTCGTCACCCTTCTCTGCACCTTTTCTAATTCCACTATATCTTTTTTGAGATGCGGCGACCAGAACTGAACACAATATTCGAGGTGCGTTCGCACCATGGACCGATACAAAGGCATTATAGCATCCTCATGTTTGTTTTCCATTCCTTTCCTAATACCACCTAACATTCTATTTGCTTTCTTAGCCGCAACAGCACACAAAGCAGAAGGTTTCAACGCATCATCGACGAGGACACCTAGATCCCTTTCTTGGTCTGTGACTCCTAACGTGTAACCTTGCATGACGTAGCTATAATTCGGGTTCCTCTTTCCCACATGCATCACTTTGCACTTACTCACATTAAATGTAATCTGCCATTTAGACGTCCAATCTCCCAGTCTCGTAAGGTCCTCTTGTAATTTTTCACAATCCTCCCGCGATTTAACGACTTTGAATAACTTTGTGTCATCAGCAAATTTAATTACCTCACTAGTTACTCCGATATCTAGATCATTTATAAATATGTTAAAAAGCAGCGGTCCCAGCACAGACCCCTAGGGAACCCCACTAACTACCCTTCTCCATTGAGAATACTGACCATTTAACCCTACTCTCTGTTTTCGATCTTCTAACCAGTTTTTAATCTGCAACAGAACACTACCTCCTATCCCATTACTCTCCAATTTCCTCTGGAGTCTTTCATGAGGTACTTTGTCAAATGCCGTCTGAAAATCCAGATACACAATATCAACCGGCTCACCTTTATCCACGTTTGTTCACCCCTTCAAAGAAATGTAGTAGATTGGTGAGGCAAGATTTCCCTTCTCTAAATCCATGTTGACTAGTCTAAAGAAATGTGTTATAACTCTGAGAGATGACTTGAATTGTTCTGTAATAGAAGGTTCAACAAAGTCCCTTAGAAATTGTTGTAAATGTTCTTCAAAGACCTGAATTAAAGACAAACATCTTGATTTAATGTAAACTAGGTTAAAAGCTAATCTACAAAAGTGGAGAATGCATTAAATCTGTAGAGTCTTAGGTTTGATAAATAAACTAAACAATCCACTAAGAGGTCTAAGTAAGCATTTTTCTCACAGACACACAAGAAATGTTTCTTTACTCAACATGAGAATGTTAAGTGCTTGTTACATATGGAGTGTCTGAACATTGAAAACATGACCAGTACAAGTCATTAATAAATCTATGAATTCTGAGTTTCTTTAAAATGTTGATATACCAATCTGTAAACTAGGTGGTTTACAGCAATAAATAATAATAATAATAATTAAAAAAGTAAAATGAAACGGAACAGCAATTTCAATAGTAAAGGTGAAAAAAAATTCTTTACATAGTTTTGTACTGCCGAAACTTTGATGTCTGACTAAAGAGATGCATATTTACCTCCTTAACATGGAGATTAATACATTCAGAGCTAGATTTACTAAAATGTGCTACCACATAATGGTGGTCATTTTGTAAGGGCTATTCACGTTTGAGGTGTATACAAGCTAGTACTTAAACATTTATTTTGCATAAATGCCTTAAATTCTAATTATACTAAACAAGGATATACACATAAAAAACCAAGTTCATGCAAATGGGGCATGGTCTGGGCAGGACTAAGGCACGCCTAGAAGATATATTATTTATTCCTCATTTCAGAAGGGGAATAAAAAACAATAAGAGCTATGTCAGGATTTATACCTACCACCAAGCATGCTTAGGTTTTGACATACAGTTCCAATTGAGCAGCACTGCCCTAGAGGGATTAGGAGAGGTTGCTCCCTTAATCCCCTAGTGGCTTTTGTCACCTCAAGAAGCCAAATTGGCAAGGGATATTGATCTCTGTGACATCAGGAAAATACATATTTATTTCTCATGTATTTTAGAACAGACTCTACACGTCTCAATTCTGACTTCTACATCCTTTCTAAAATGGGACTGCACGTTATTTACTGCAGGTCCCATTAGGAAACAGGTGTGCAAATCCAGTCCTCATGTCACAGAGCAGTCTAGCTTTCAGAAATCACAAACTTATTTATATATTTTGCACACATCAGGTCAGAGAATAAGGTCAATTTGGATACTCTGGTTATCCTTTGAACAAGAGCACTTTCATCCCTTGACAAACCAGATTTGCCTATAAAATAGAATACAGATTGTGTGGGGGGGGGGGGAATCTAAATATCTTTCAAAAAGTATTAAAAAGTGTCATGCCCCCATGGACCTCTGAAGGTTTGGTGGTAAAATGGGAGAACTGCAGGTTTATTGGACATGGCTTTTCAGAAGCTAATTAAAGATGTGGGGAAGCTTTCTATGTATAGGCTGCTGCAGGAACAATATACAGTAAATTATTAATGAGGTGCTGTATTTCTCCAAGGCAAAAATATTATGACCACCTTTCAGATTCATTTATGCATTCCTGTATCCCACTATTTTCCAAAAACAGGTTTTGGTTCAAAGTGGCTTACAGTTTACATACTGGTTGAAAGTTACAGTGATAGTTTGACAGTTTACATTCTGGTTGAATTTACAAAGATGGTTTACAAATAGGGAGTGGAGGATATCAATAGCTAAGTTGTTTAATTGTAGAATTTTCTAAAGAGATAGAAAAACCTTTTCTGAACTGTAGATAGTTGTGATGCTTCTTGTGAACTTTGGTATTGAGTTCCACCATTTTGAACACAGGTAACTAAATCCAGCCATGTATATAGATTTGTAGATTATGTTTTTGCAGTTGGGTAGATGAAGGAGTAGGTAGCCTCTGATTTCTGGGCTTGCACTTTTTGGGGATAGTTTGATCATAGCTAGCATATATTCTGGAGACATGCCAAATAGTATTTTGTAGATGATGGTGCTAGATTTGAAGATTAGTCTAACCTTGATTGCCAGCCAATGTAGTGTTTCGAGCAGTGGGGTGACTTTCATATTTTGACTTTTTGAATATTAGCCTGGCTGCTGTGTTCTGGATTGTTTGCAGCTATTTCAGTGTGCTTTCCTTGCACCCTATGTATACTGCATTGAAGAAATCTAATTGTGATAGTATCGTCAATTGTAATTATTCGGAATGATTGTCTAGGAAAATAGTCTCTGATCCTCCTCAGTTTCCACAGCCATAGTGTTCTAAAGCACTTTGTTGTTACTGCTGATATTTGACTATCCATTGATAGGTTTTTATCAAGAAAACTTCCCAGTATTTTTAGTTGTGTTTCGATTTGGTATATCTGATGGCTGATTGTGAAATTTGGTTTTGTCTCTATTTGAGTTTGAATGTTGCTGCTCAGTTTTCCTTAAGGTCCAGTCCTGTTTTAACTTTGTCCAGTATTTTCTGTGATACTTTTGTTAAATGGTATGTCATCTGCATATATGAATGGGTTAAAGCCCATTGTTTCTAGTCCCCCCCCCCCCCCCCCCCCCCCCCCCGAGTGGAGTCATCATTGCATTGAACAGTGTTGGCGATATTGGACAACCCTGTGGTACCCAACACTCGGAGTTCCAAAAAGTTGATAACTGGTTGGACATCTTCACAATGTAGGATCTGGTCTTTGGGAAGCCACTGAACCATGTGGCCACTGCATCACATGTAATCGAGCAGAATTATTACTGATGCGTGATCTACTAGATAAAGGTGAATGTCCCAGAACAAGTGGATTTGAACTTAAGAACATAAAGAGTTGCTGTACTGGGTCAGACCAAGGGTGGATCTAGACCAGTATCCCATTTCCAATTATTTCTACAGAAAGCTTTTCTGTTAGGCAGGAAATGTGTATTAACTAACTGGAGAATGAGCGAATCCCCTTCTGTTATACATGTCATTCTTCTACTGAGTAAGCTTCTAAAGCATTAAAAACTAGATGCTTTACAAGGCTTACCATGCTACTGGGGGACTTTTAAACAAGTTTGGGCATCGCTATGGGACCCAATGCCACAATGAACAAGAAGACTGTTACTAAATGTGTAGTTTGTAATGAGTCAAAGGAGTGGGAGAGATGGAATTTAAAGTATGATCTAGTTATGGAGACGCACCCCCCCCCCCCCCCTGTGACTGCTACCTTTTAACTTTTATTAATTGTCAGGTAAAATGGAATCAGGGGGAAGGGAGTTTGGATGTACATGTGTTTATAATGAGAGCAACCCTTTATATTGATTATGTATGCTGCTGGAAAGCTTTATCAAACTGCTAAGATGTAAACCAACAAACCAAAAATTAGAACATACAACTAAATACATATACAAAAAAAAATCTGAATATCTTTCTGCAGAAAGTGCATCTAATCTCTGTATTTGAGTGACTCAAGTCTGATAACAGTAGGTGTATGTGTGTTCTGGATTAGCAGCAATTAAAAATTTAGGGAAAGAGGGAGATGGTGGTTGCCGAGGATGGGGAGACTGGATGGGCCATTTGGCCCTTATCTGCTATCATGTTTCTATGATTTATTACTTCTTGCTATACCTTCACAATATCTAATGCATTATCACAAAATAGTAGTTTTAACAATGTGACTTTCAACAGTTAGAATGCCAAACAATAATGTAGTTCAGAAGCTTTAACTAACCAGGATTGTGGCTACCAGTTAGAAACATAACTGGTTAAACACAAAAAGGAGTAAGAGAAAAGCACAACTACAAATATATCCAACCCTTACCGACACATTCACAGTCTGCTTCCTTTTTTTCAGTTTCTTTGGATCGATTTGCGCCACAACAACATCAGGGCATCTTGCTGCTTCAATCCTACAAATAAAAGAATACTTCAGGCTTCAAATGCTTTCTTGAGTTTCTTTTACATTGTGGGTGAACCTAAAACTACAAAATGCATCTGTCACATTGATTTTTGCTGCTGAAGTGAGACTGACACAGCTATTTAAACCAAGTATGTTTAGATCTCCAGGTGATCGATTCTAAGGAAGAAGCCTCTATAATCAGCTACACAGAACTATCTGCAGTGGATATTGACCTAGGGTCCTGGTACAACATGGTTTTGTTAATTCTGAACTCCCAAAATGTTCCTTATGGGATCTCAACAACACTCCACTTGCTGCAATTTCAAATCGGCTTAATATAACCATGTTTACTTACTTTGAGCAAAAATTGAGAAACTGAATACAGTACAAAATGAACGAAGGCAGGCCCAATTATAATACAAATATGTAAAAAGAAAGACAAAAATAATTCAAAACATTTAACTAATCTAAATTGCAGAAAAGAACGCATTTATAAATGACTGCGACACCATTATGAAAACCACCAAAGCTAAGCATGGCCTACCAGTTGGTATCATAACTCAAAACTTATTTGTTCTTTCTAGTTTTTACACATACTGAATCTAGTGCATGCTTTTACGTACTAGGGCTTTTTCCCATTCTGTGCCTACTGGGTGGAAAAGAGAACTTAGTAAATCATGCATTTGAGAGTTAGCCTTATAACTTGAAAAAGGACCTAGATATACACAGATATTTTACAATTAGCGTTGAATGTAAAGAACATCTTTGGAAATTTGATGTATTCCAAGCAGTACACAGAAACAGAAGAGCATCCAGATCTCCTGCTAAGCTGTACAGTCCCTTCCTCTCCCTTGGAGATCCCCTGTGCTTGTCTTATGCTTTCTTAGAATTTCTGGCCTTGTTTCCACCACTTCTGCTGGGAGGCTGTTGCATATATTTACCACCCCGTCAGTAAAGAAATATTTCCTTAGATTACTCCCGAGCCTACCTTCATCTTATGATCCCTTGTTTCAGAACCTCCTTTCCTATACAGCCCTACCTTCTGTTTAAATACACCAAGATATAAATTAACATACCTTCAGTCACTATTTTACTAGTCAAAGACCAACTCCATCCAGATTAGATCCTTTTTAAAGTGCAGTCTCCAAAATTACATATATATAGTACATGTAAAGAATTCAATAAATGCTGAAGAGTCCTTCTCATTTTGGTACATTTATATCCTAATACTTTGTGAAATTGCTTTTTACATTCCTCCAAAACCAATCAGAAACACAGTAATTACGACAGTGTTTTGCTCAATTTTTATTTAAAAACTTATATTCCACATGATCTAAGAAATACTAAAAATGACAATGAAAACATTACTTTAAAAACTCACTCTACTCAGGAACCAAAAAACGCACCCCAACCATATTAAAACATGTGTCCAAACAAAGAAACTTATCCCTGTTGATCTCAACACCTAACCACATCGTTGTCTTAAATCTTTACCTCAAATATCCAGGTTCCCCCTCCCCCCCCAGAACCCCAAACTATAAAATACCATGATACACAGTATGAAAAAGCAGACAAAATGTCTGAGTCAGATATATCCAACCTACATCTCAAATCATCCACCAGCGACACTGGTAATGCTTCTGTACTGTGTCCTACACTGATACGGATTCAATGCCTGCTTTTTCTCCAAAAATATTCAATTGTGATAAACACTTCTAAGTATATCTGGTTAGTAATCCTTGAATAACCGAGTAATCTTTGTGCATTTCCAGGATTGTAGGAGTATGATTATTATGGTAAAATTATGTATAATCATACCTGATAATTTTCTTTCCATTAATCATAGCTGATCAATCCATAGACTGGTGGGTTGTGTCCATCTACCAGCAGGTGGAGATAGAGAGCAAACTTTTGCCTCCCTATATGTGGTCATGTGCTGCCGGAAACTCCTCAGTATGTCGATATCAAAGCTCCATCCGCAGGACTCAGCACTTAGAGAATTACACCCACGAAGGGACACTCTGCCCAGCTCACCACCGCCGAAACGGGGGAGGGGAATTAACCCAGCTCATCCCCACACAAGTGGGGGAGGGGAATCCGTCCAGCTCATCCCCGCGGAGCGGGGGAGGGACACCACCCCGCCGATGCGGGGGGATCTGGCTTATCCTGCAACCGCAACCGCGGGAGGAGCTGACTGACCCTAACACCGCCGAAGCGGGAGGGGTACAAAGCTGCCCTACAGCCGCACGAAGCGGGAGGGAGTGCCGGCAGAATTTATGTCTCAATCCAGCCCCGTAAAACGGAGGGGAGAGGAATGCAGCAGCTCACTGTAACACAAACTCGTCTCAACTCTTGAAGAATCCAAGTGAAAGAACTTGAACAGAAGTCTTTCTGAAATAACTGAAGACTAAACTTGAACCTGAAATGCAACCAGAATAAAAACAGAACAGATATCTGGGAGGGGCTATGGATTGATCAGCTATGATTAATGGAAAGAAAATTATCAGGTATGATTATACATAATTTTACCTTCCATATCATCAAGCTGATCAATCCATAGACTGGTGGGATGTACCGAAGCAGTACTCACCCAGGGCGGGACATTGAAATCCCTGACCTCAACACTGAAGCTCCAAACCGGGCCTCCGCCCGTGCAGCCACAGTCAAACGGTAATGCTTGGAGAATGTATGAGCCGAAGCCCAAGTTGCCGCCTTGCATATCTCTTCCAAGGAGACGGATCCGGCCTCTGCCATCGAGGCCGCCTGAGCTCTCGTGGAGTGAGCCTTCAGCTGGATAGGCGGCACCTTCCCCGCGGCCACATAAGCCGCTGCAATGGCTTCCTTGACCCATCTTGCCACTGTAGGCTTAGCAGCCTGCAGACCCTTACGAGGACCTGCAAACAGGACAAACAGATGATCCGATTTCCGGAAATCATTGGTCACTTCCAAGTATCTGAAGATGACTCGTCTCACATCCAGATATTTAAGAGCAGAGTACTCCTCTGGGTAGTCCTCCCTACGAAAGGAAGGGAGACAGAGCTGCTGATTCACATGGAAGCGAGAAACAATCTTGGGCAGGAAGGAAGGCACTGTGCGAATAGTCACTCCTGCCTCAGTGAACTGCAGAAAAGGCTCTCGACATGAGAGCGCCTGGAGCTCGGAAACTCTTCTGGCTGAAGTGATAGCCACCAAAAAGACTGCTTTCAACGTCAGGTCTTTCAGAGATGCCCTCGACAAGGGTTCAAAAGGCGGCTTCTGCAATGCTCTTAGCACCAGGTTGAGATTCCACGCAGGCACCACTGAGTGCAGAGGAGGGCGCAGGTGATTAACTCCCTTGAGAAAGTGCACCACATCTGGCTGCGAAGCCAGGGAAGCACCCTTCAGGCGGCCCCTGAAGCAAGCCAGAGCCGCTACCTGGACTTTAAGGGAACTGAGCGACAGGCCTTTCTCCAGACCTTCTTGCAGGAACGCCAACACTGAAGAAATTGGAGCAGTGAAGGGAGAAAGTGAGCCTGCTTCACACCATGCTGCAAAGATACGCCAAACCCTGGCGTAAGCAGTAGAAGTAGAGCGCTTCCTCGCTCTCAGCATAGTGGCGATGACCTTGTCTGAGAAGCCCTTCTTCCTCAGACGCTGCCGCTCAATATCCAGGCCGTAAGACCAAAGGGAGAGGGATCCTCCATCACCACGGGACCCTGATGTAACAGGCCCTGCTCCACTGACAGCCGCAGAGGATCGTCGACTGAGAGCCTGATCAAGTCCGCATACCAGGGACGTCTGGGCCAATCCGGACCCACCAGGATTACCCTGCCGGGATGCTTTGCCACCCGGTCTAGCACCATGCCCAACATGGGCCAGGGCGGGAACACATAGAGGAGCTCTTGTGTCGGCCACTGTTGGAGAAGAGCATCTACTCCCAGGGATCGAGGGTCCCGTCCTCTGCTGAAAAAAGCGCGGCACTTGGCAATTGGCCGATGACGCCATCAGATCTAGGCTCGGCTGGCCCCAGCGCTTCGTGATGTCCAAGAACGCCTGAGCAGATAGTTGCCACTCTCCGGGCTCCAAGGTATGGCGACTGAGAAAGTCCGCCTTGACATTCATGACTCCGGCAATGTGGGCCGCTGAAAGCTGCTCCAGGTTCGCTTCCGCCCACTGGCAAAGACTCATAGCCTCCTTGGCTAGAGGGGCGCTCTTGGTACCTCCCTGGCGGTTGATATAGGCCACAGCCGTGGCATTGTCCGACAGGACCCGTACAGGCTACAACACCAGTACCGGGATGAACTCCAATAACACCAACCGAATGGCTCTGAGTTCCAGGAGGTTGATAGACCACTTGCCTCTGCAGGAGACTAGAGCCCCTGCGCTGTCCTTCCCAAGCAGTGGGCTCCCCAGCCCATCAAAGAGGCGTCTGTCGTGACGACAATCCACTCTGGGGTCACCAGAGGCAATCCTGCAGACAACTTGTCTGTCTGCATCCACCAGCTCAGCGCCTTGCGCACTGCTGGGTCCACGGGAAGGCGCACAGCATAATCCTCCGACATCGGAGTCCAGCGCAGCAGCAGAGATAGCTGTAGTGGTCTCATATGAGCCCTGGCCCAGGGCACTACTTCCATCGTGGCCGTCATAGAGCCCAACAGCTGCACGTAGTCCCAAGCCCGAATAGGAGAGGCTACTAGGAACTAGTCCACCTGAGCCTGAAGCTTGACAATCCGATTGTCTGGCAGGAACACTCTGCCCACTTTGGTGTCGAATCGAACTCCCAGATACTCCAGGGACTGAGTCGGGCGCAGCTGGCTCTTCTTCCAGTTGATGATCCATCCCAGGGAGCTCACAAGAGCAACTACCCGGTCCATAGCTTTGCCGCACTCTGCATAAGAGGGGGCTCGGATCAACCAGTCGTCCAGATAAGGATGGACTTGTACTCCTTCCTTTAGCAGGAAGGCCGCTATGACCCCCATTACTTTGGAAAAGGTCCGCGGAGCAGTAGCCAACCCGAAAGGGAGGGCTCTGAACTGGAAGTGTCGTCTCAGGACTGTAAAACGCAGAAAGCGTTGGAGAGGAGGCCAGATGGGAATATGCAGGTACGCTTCCTTGATGTCCAAGGAAGCCAAGAACTCTCCTGCCTTCACTGCCGCTATAACAGAGCGGAGAGTCTCCATGCGAAAGTGCCACACTTTCCAGGCCCGATTGACCCCTTTGAGGTCGAGGATAGGCCGGACAGAACCTCCTTTCTTTGGAACCACAAAGTAAATGGAGTAACGTCCCTTGCCAATCTGATTTTTTGGCACCGGAACGACCGCACCCAGGCGGATCAGGTTGTCCAAGGTCTGCTGCACTGCCACAGCTTGACCGGAGACTTGCAGGGAGAGAGTACAAACCCGTCTCTTAAGGGTTGGCAGAACTCTAGCTTGTAGCCGTCTCTGATGACTTCCAGCACCCACGCGTCTGAAGTTATAGTGGTCCACTCGCCCAGAAACGAGGACAGCCGTCCTCCAATCTGCACTGGGGCGTGGACCAAGGCCCTGTCATTGGGTACGAGACCCTGGGGGAGGACCGGAGGGAGCACCTCCGGGACGGCGGTCTCTGCGAAAGGAATGCTGCTTGGGGGAGAAATTCCTCTTGAAGGAAGAGGGGGCAGAGGAACCCGACTTGCCCGGGCGATACCGACGGGCTTCCAGCAACTGTCCTCTGGAGGTACCGGGACGAGTACTAGCCCGAGCCCTGACCTCTGGTAATTTCTTGCCCTTAGACGTGCCGAGATCGGTCACGATTTTGTCCAGCTCGACCCCAAAGAGCAGCTTGCCTTTAAAAGGCAATCTAGCCAGGCGGGATTTAGAGGCGTGGTCAGCAGACCAATGTTTCAGCCAAAGCCACCGCCGCGCAGAGACTGTCTGAGCCATGCCTTTAGCTGAGGCTCTCAAGACATCATACAGCAAGTCTGCCAAATAGGCTAAGCCCGATTCCAGGGCCGGCCAATCAGCCCTCAAGGAAAGATCCGAGGGGGAAGCCCGCTGCACCATAGTCAGGCACGCCCTGGCCACATAGGAGCCGCAAACTGAGGCCTGCAAACTTAAAGCAGCTGCCTCAAAGGACGACCTTAAGGCCGCCTCCAATCTTCTGTCTTGGGCGTCCTTTAGGGCCGTGCCACCTTCCACCGGCAACGCCGTTTTCTTAGTCACCGCAGTGATTAAAGAATCCACGGTAGGCCACAGATAGGCCTCACGTTCACTCACAGCCAAAGGATAGAGGCGGGACATAGCCCTAGCCACTTTAAGGCTCGTTTCCGGGACATCCCATTGAGCCGCAATTAAGGTGTGCATGGCATCATGCACGTGGAAGGATCTAGGCGGGCGCTTCGTCCCCAGCATAATGGCAGAGCCAACAGGGGCTGAGGGAGAGACGTCCTCCGGAGAGGAAATCTTCAAAGTGTCCATGGCCTGTAAAAACAGGTTGGGCAAATCCTCTGGGCTAAAAAGCCGCGCTGCAGAGGGGTCATCCGCTCCATCCGAGCGGGGATCTATCTCCTCCAAGGAATCCGCAAAGGACCGTTGGGAGACCTCAGACACGCTGCCCTCATCTACATCGGAGGAGACAAAGTCCTCCAAGGCCTGGAAATCAACCCGAGGGCGTTTACCTCTGGGAACCTCAACCTCTTTATCAGAAGAGGGAGCAGGGGCAGCGTTTTGCATGAGGAAAGCCTGATGCAGCAGCAAAACAAACTCGGGGGAGAAACCCCCCAGACTGTGCACTTCCGCAGCCTGGGCAACAGCCCTAGACGCACTCTCAACCGGCGCTCGCAATAGCGGGGGAGAGACATGCTGCGCATCCAAAATGGCGTCCGGCGCGAAACTCCGCGAAGGAGCCGCGCGGGAAGAACGGCGCTTAACTTTAGCCGCTTGTGCCGTCGCCCAAATTAAGGGCGTTCATGGCATTAATGTCTCCAACCTCAAGGGCGGCCCACGAAGAAGCCGTCCGAGCCGCGTGGCCGGCCAAGATGGCGGAGGCGAGGAGCGGGGGATGGGCGTTTATGGCGGGAACAAACCGCCACGCCGGAGGAACGACCGGGACATTCATCGGTCACTAAACTGTCACCCATCAAGGGCGAATCAGGTTGTAAAACCCCCGCATCCCCTCTAGAAGCGCTCCAGCGATCCGGGGAGCGACCCTTTGCGCCCTCGCCCTCCGACGCCATATGCCACGAGGAGAAGAATCGGGGAACCCCCTGCCCGCTATAAAAAGGTAAAATTACCTGCTTGCCGCTCCGAGCTGTAACGAACTGGTGTCCCAGTGAGTAGCTGCAATGAACGTTTAAAGAAACGTCGAATTAAACGCCTTTAAAGACGTTTAAAATTTTTTTTTTTTTTTTTTAAACGGAGCCAGCGGGAGGGGGGAGAAAAGGAGGGACCTGGCACCACCAGGTTTGCACTTGCTCAAAAGAGCCCTCAACCCCAGGCCTCAACAAAACCTAAGGATTAGGCTTGGAGGTCTAGCCAGAGCTGCTGCTGTGTGTGACCACCACCTGCTGAGATAGAGAACATACTGAGGAGTTTCCGGCAGCACATGACCACATATAGGGAGGCAAAAGTTTGCTCTCTATCTCCACCTGCTGGTAGATGGACACAACCCACCAGTCTATGGATTGATCAGCTTGATGATATGGAAATCAGATTTGTAATATGTCAATTGGGATAGATGAGTGTAATCTCGTTGTGTAGGATGCAAGAGGCGCCAGGGATCTACTAAGTCAAGCATTTTGCACATGTAAGAGAGACCCTTTCCCCTTCCCAGAGCTCCACAAACCACATGCAACGACTGCTCCAGGTCCGGATCCAGGACTTGGTTAAAGTCCCCAAACATTATCCACGGTACTGTGTCATATTTGAGTCCTAGGTTAACCAGGGAGTAAAAAAAAATTTGCATCATAGGTATTGGGTCCATAAATTGCACAGAAAGTTCAGACATCTCAATCAAATTAGCTAACAAATCAATCATGAAAGGAAATAGCTACGTATATTACATTAAAAAATAGATTCTGCTTTCTAATAAGTTACCACCACAAACAGAAATCAAACAGGAAAACTGCATTAGGCAGTTTTTGTAAAAAAAGAAAACTGGAAAAGAACAGAAAGCCGAGGTCTCCGGTCACATCAGGGAAGCCTGCGGCCACGCAAATACAAATTTTGCGACGACGAGTAGTTCAGTACAGCGCACCTTTACACAGGAGCAAACAGAATATGGAGCCAAATCTGGATAAATATATTTTTAAGGACCGAATCTGGAGAAATCGAACTTTTTTCATCTTTCGGAAGTAATATACCAAGCCTGGCAACTAACAGTTCTCTCTCAATCCCGCAGCACCTCACCGGCCTACATCCACTGCCCCCAATACGAGAGAAAAGTACGCACTGCACCCGTTTGAGATACTCCTGTGGCGTCCTAGGAGGCACGGTGGGATCAAAATCATCGCCGAGATCACAGTCCCCCACGGGCAACAGCCGCGGCATCAGCTCTTCCATACCAGACTCCATCCTGCGCTCACCACTAGTCCCGACCACAGTGCTGCCTAGGGTCAACCAACATGTCAGCCAGCGACGTCCGGCATTCGCAAGGAAAGCTACTCCTGATTGGTCAGCGCAAGTAGGTTCTTTGATTCGGCATTACATGCTTTTAACTGATTGGCCACCAGTTTAGCTCCCCTTCCTTTCAGTCTCGTAATCTCCAGTCTGGTTGGTTGATCTGAGTTTCCCTCGCAATACTCGGGTTTTTTTTTTTTTAAGGTGGTTGTTCTGGACTTTGATAAGGACCGTGTAGCAGAGTACGCCACGCCTTTTATGAGTGTTTTGCTGCGAGATAAATGACATTTGGCATTGAATGTTTACGAATATTTTGTTTTGTGGTGATTTTTACTTTCCAAATACACAACGCAGGTTCTTATGTTATTTCTCTTATAAGGAATTTATTATTCTAATATGTGAACCATTGGTACTTGAGAGCGCCAAGTTGTTGTTTTTTTTTAACAGAAGTTTAGCTAGTAGGCAACATAAATATTTCACCGTGACCTGGTAGTTAAAATTATTATAATTATTGGGATTTATATTTCTTTGAGAGACACAGAATCAGTATTTGGTGGGTTTTTTTTTAAATACCTAGTATTAGCTACCACAGTTTATGAGTCTAATGTAATTCTGTTGTATAGATCTTTAGCAGAACCATATGCAAGAATTAGGATAAATATAGAAGAAATCAAGAAAGCAGGGACGGTGCTAGAAGGGGCCCAGGGCAGACGCTAGGCAGGGAGCCCCAAAGCTTGCTTGCAGATTGACCCTCTTTCAACTTTAGGCAGGTTTGGAGACCCCAGTGACATGGGGTCCAAGGCAATTGCCCTGTTTGCCCAACCATAATGCAGGTATGCAGAGCCGACTTAACCTATGGACCAGGTGAGGCTCTGGCCCAGGGTGCCAGAGATAAAGGGTGCCAAATGCCTGAGCCTGTGATGTCACTAGCCCTATCGGTTAAGCTGGCCCAGAACTTACCTGACGGCGTTGTGTCTGCAGGGAAAAAAAGAAGAGCTAACAACCACCTTCCTCTGTCTCTGGCCACCTTCCCCATCTACCTTTAAAGGCAGTTTTCCCCTCCAAAGCACAAACAGCATTTCCCTAATGCTACCTTCATCAGCCCCAGCATCTTCCTTCTGCCACACCTCAGCCCCTCCTTTGACATTACTTCCTCTTTCCACAGGGGCATGGCGGAGGAAACTAAGATAGCAGGCAGGGCCACCGAGAGGGGGGGGGGGGGGGGTCAGGGGGGAAAGATTTCCCCGGGCCTGGCCTTCAAGGAGGGCCCAGTACCGGGGTCCTTCTCTCCTGAAGGGATTTGAGTGATCGTATCCCAACAGGAGCAGGAGAGAGAAAACTCCAGCGCTGGGCCCCCTTGGAGGTTGGGAAGGAGCAGACACAGGGCTTTGGGGCCTCTTTATTGGCTGGTGGGGGTCCCCAGGCCCAGCCAGCAGAAGCCTTCCTCATCTGTTCTTCACTTTGCCTGCCCTGCAGGTACTTTTCCCCTCGCATCACGCATGCTCGGTTTTGATTAAATTGAGCATGCGCAATGTGAGGGGAAAAACAGGAGCAGGGCAGGCAATGCGGTAGAGTGAAGGACAGCGCTGGAGGAAGGCTTCTGCTGGCGGGGTCTGGGGACCCCCACCAGCCAAGGTATGTGGAATTGTGCCGGGGGGGGCAGCATCGTCGATCCTGGGAGTGGTGGCAACGGTGATCCAAGGGGGCGGAGGCGACGATCCTGGGAGGGGGGGGGGGAGTGGCAGCAGCGGCCCTGGCATTAGGTGAAACACAGTTGGTATTCAGGAGGAGGAGGATGGCCTGGTTGGCTCAGGGCACCATGACCCTTTGATTTGGCCCTGAGGGTATGCATACCTATATGCAGTGTTGTACTATGACTCCTGTGATACTACTAGCCTGTTGATGGGAAGCCCGTAGACACCAATGACTAATGCTTCAGGTGGTGTGCATGCCTGAGAAGTCTCTAGTTCTTCCTGCCTCACCCTGTTCCCTATAGGCTACTAGGAAGGGATTGGAAAGGAAAACAGTAGTTCTACTTTGTCTGTTCCGCGATCACTTCTCCCCCCTGTTCCCAGGATAGGAAAGGAGGAGATAGCCTTCATTAAAGAGCAAAGTACAGAGCTAGGGGTGAAACTGGTGTTTGACTCAAGGGAGGAGTGTAGTGTTTATAGGGGTATGATACTGGTTCTGGACAGCGGTAGAGCAAACAATGAGTCAATGCAAGCTGAACCATAAGCCATCCACAATATACTGAATATAATTAATGGCAATTAATTCAGCAACTGCAGTACTTAGTCTTGGGCCTTTAACAAGCAGAACGTCATTCCCAAGCATTGTGACACTTGTAACTGTGAGAACACCATCCCCACATGTTCCTCCCCGGTAAGCCTGACATCAGTGCCAAGCAAAATAGTGGAAACTATTATAAAGAATAAAATTACAGAACACGTAGACAAACATGGTTTAATGGGACAGAGTCGGCATGGGTTCAGCCGAAGGAAGTCTTGCCTCACCAATTTGCTTCATTTCTTTAGTAGAGAGGTGTGGTAGCCGTGTTAGTCCACTTTTAAAGGTAATCAATAGACATGAAACATGGAAAATAAAATAAGATGATACCTTTTTTATTGGACATAACTTAATACATTCCTTGATTTGCTTTCAAAGGTTGCCCTTCTTCATCAGATCGGAAATAAGCAAGTGTTGGTAGATGACAAGGTGAAATTAGATCTTACCTGCTAATTTTCTTTCCTCTAGACCCTCCAGACCGGTCAAGACGCGTGGGTTATGTCCTCCTACCAGCAGAGGGAGACTGAGAAAACACTAAGCTTTTGAAGCCTGTATATATAACCTGTGCAGAACCTCCACTAGCCAGTATACCCCTGACAAAGCAGAGAAACAAAAAACACTAACAACAACTAGCAACCCTGTACGTGGTCACAGTAAACTGCAAAAACAAGAAACATCTTCCGCTTGCTCTTACGGAAACATGTTCCTTTGCCTTTGATAAAACAGTTGGGCTTCTACAGGTGGACTATCAAAGAAGAGCCCCACCTGTCCCGGACTCCTATCACAAAACAGAAATAAACAGTCTGCAATTAGAGAAACAACAATTTACAGCAGCCAAGAATTATCCAACAAACACACCTCCTGGCCTCCAATACAGACAGGGCGGGCTCTTGACCGGTCTGGAGGGTCTAGAGGAAAGAAAATTAGCAGGTAAGATCTAATTTCACCTTCCTCAGCGACCCTCCAGACCGGTCAAGACGCGTGGGACGTACCAGAGCAGTAACTAACTTATGGGAGGGACCTACTAAGGCCAGAGGTCAAAACTGCTGCCCCAAAGCGCACCTCGTCCTTTGCATGCACAGGAATCCTATAATGCTTCACAAAGGAATGCAACGAAAACCAAACCGCAGCCCGACAAATATCTAACAGAGAAATCATACTATTCTCCGCCCACGAGGCTGCCATTCCCCTAGTGGAATGAGCAGACCAGCCCCTAGGCACCACAGGACCCTTCACCAAGTAAGCAGATGCAACCGCCTCCTTCAACCACCGTGCTATGGTCACCTTAGGAGCCGCTGCACCCTTCTTTGGGCCACCATGAAGAACGAACAAACGGTCAGAGGCTCTGAAGTCCTGAGTTCCAGAGAGATAACAACTCAAAACTCTCCTGACATCCAGCTTGGCAATACCACGCTGCTCCGAATCTCCAGCCATATCACCCAACACTGGCAGAGAGATGACCTGATTAACATGGAACTCGGAAACCACCTTGGGCAAAAAAGGAAAGCACCGTCCGCAACGAAACCTTTCCCTCAGAAAGGACAAAAATGGTTCCCTAAAAGACAAAGCCTGAAGCTCTAAAACACTCCGTGCTGAAGTAATCGCCACCAACAAGACCGCCTTTAAAGATAAATCCTTACAAGATGCCGATACCAGAGGCACAAACGGAGGCCTGATCAAAGCATCCAAAACTAGCTTCAAATCCCACGGAGGCACCATCCGTCACTGAGGCGGACGCAGCAACTTAACACCCTTCAAAAAACACACTACCTCAGGCACAGACGCGAAGGACTTTCACTGAAGCTTCCCACGAAAACATGACAAAGCTGCCACCTGAACCTTCAGTGTAGACAAGGCCAGACCTCTATCAACACCATCGTGCAAAAATTCCAAAACTTCCGCCACCGAAGAGTGAAACGGCCGAACTCGATGGTCTTCACACCAGTGCTCAAAGATTCTCCAAACCCGGACATACGCCAAGGAAGTGGATCGTCTACGGCAACTCAACATCGTAGCAAAGCCACTGGACGAAAGCCCCTTCTTCTTCAACTTGTGCCGCTCAAGAGCCAAGCCATAAGCGAAAACCGAGCCGGATCCGGCATGATTATCGGGCCTTGACACAGAACTGATCCCAACAAAGGCAGGGCCGCCGCCCCTGCCAACCGCACCAGGTCTCCATACCATGGTCGACGCTGCCAATCCGAAGCTACCAGAATCACCCGACCGGAGTGATGTTCGATGCGCTATATTACTCGACCGACTAACAGCCACAGAGGAAACACATACAGTCACTCCCGAAGCCAAGGCAACAGAAGAGTGTCGATTTCCTCCGCTCAAGGGTCTCTTCAGCGACTGAAAAAAAAAAAAAATCTCTGAACTTGCGCATAGCGAGCCGTTGCCCTAAGATCACCGAAAGTCCCCAGACCGACACAACTCACTGGAACACTGACCGAAGAAAAGACCACTCTCTGGGATCTAGAGTGTGCCTGCTGAGATAATCTGCATCTATGTGACCTACCCCGGCCACATGCGCTGCCAAGAGAGCCTGAAGATGAGTTCAACTGCGCCGCCAAGGCTCTTTGTTCCCCCCTTGACGGTTGACATATGCTACTGCCATGGCATTGTCACAGAGCACTCGGACTGCCTTGTGGCGAACCACCGACGTCAAGGCCTGGAGCGCCACCCGAATGGCCCGAGTTTCCAGCCGGTTGATGGACCACTCTGCTTCTGCCCGAGACCACCGGCCTTGAGCTACCTGACTGAGACAATGTGCCCCCCAACCTTGCAGACTGGCATCCGTGACCATTACCAGCCCCCGTGGGGACTCCAACGGCATTCCTTTCCCAAATTGCGCGGACTGAGCCACCAGCGGAGACTGAGACGAGGGGCCACCGACAGCGGACAACACATTTCCAAGTCCTGCGACAGAGGGGACCAACGACTGAGCAGAGCTGACTGTACCTGACGCATGTGCGCCCTGGCCCACGGAACTACCTCTATGGTCGCCGCCATCAGGCCCGGGACCTGACGATAAGTACGGGCCGTCGGCGCCTTCTCTGCAAGGAACCGACGAATCGGACCCTGTAACTTGGAACCAAAAGGCTGCACAAAGGAAAGTGAAGATAAGCTTCCGTCAAATCCAGGGAAGTGAGAAACTCTCCTTTCCTGACCACACCAGTGACCGACCGCAACGTCTCCATCCGGAAAGAGGGCACCTTGAGTGCCGCATTGACCCTTTTGAGATCTAAAATGGGACGAAAAGTGTCCTCTTTCTTGTGGACCACAAAATAGATCAAATAGCACCCTGAGCGTTGCTGATCTGAAGGAACAGGAACCACGGCTCCCAACGCGAGCAGCCACCGCAGAGTGTCCCTCACTGCTGCCCTCTTGCTCCAAGACCGACAGAGGGATTCCAGAAACACTTCGGGAGAACAGCTTTCGAATTCCAGCGCACATCCGCCTCGAAACACCTTGAGAACCCACTGATCTGACCTGATTTGGGCCCAACTCTGGTAAAACAGACTCAGCCGAGCCCCAACATGCAGCAGAGCCTGAGCCCGCACACCTTCATTGGGAATTGTGGCCTGAATACTAACCTCCCGCGGAAAAGCCACGCCCTCCGCGACGACTCTCACGAAAGAACTGTGTGCGCTGGAAAAACCGACCCCTAGAGGTCCTACTACTATTAAACATTTCTATAGCACTACTAGACTTATGCAGCGCTGTACAAATTAACATGAAAAGACAGTCCCTGCTCAACAGAGCTTACAATCTAAATTGGACAAACAGACAGCTAGGGGTAGGTCCCACTCGATCTGCCCGGCCTATACCGCTGAGCCTCCCTAAACCGTCCCCGAGAGGAACTAGTTCTGGCCCCTGCCTTGAACCGAAAATCTGGAAGCCATAGAACCTTGGTATCACTAAGACCTCACACTAACTTGTCCAAATCTTCTCCAAAGAGCATAGCTCCCTTAAGTGGCAGAGACCCACAACCATAGCCATATTTTTTGTCTGAAGTAGGCAACAAATCATAAAAGCCTCAGACAAAAAGGATGAACCCATGTCCAAGTCGGCTAACTCCTGACCCCCAGAAGAACCAACATCTACCGAATCATCCAGGAGCTTCTCGGCCCAACGAAAACATGCCCGAGCTACCAGACCCCCACAAACCGAGGCCTGCAGGGCTAGAGCCGACAAAACAAAACTACGCTTGAGAAAAGATCCCAACTTCCTATCCTGAGGATCACGGAGGGCCGTTCCTCCATCAACCGGGATAGCCGTAGCTATAATTACTGCCGTCACTACTGCATCTACCGTGGGAGCCTTAAAGGAATCCCTATCGTCCTGAGGGAGGGGATAAAGCCTCGCCATTGCCTTTGCCACCTTACACGGCAAATCCCATTCCTGACAAATCATCTCCCGGAGATCCTTGTTCATAGGGAAGGATCACGCCTGACGCTGAATGCCCTTCACCAACGGATCCTGGACAGTTTCCCCCAAAGCCACCTCAGGACCAAACTGAAGGGTGGACGACACCTGATCTATGAGTTCTGACAGCTCATCTCTATGGAAAATCCGCACTACTGAAGGATCCTCTCCAGGAATCCAACAATCCTGCTCCTGAGAGCCGTCAATTCCATCTGACTCCTCCAGATCACTAAGCGCAGCTTCTGCAGCTACAGGAGAAAAACATTGCCTGTCCTCTGACCACTCTAACCGTGGTCTCTCAGCCAAGACGGAAATAGCCCCCTCTTCCAATTGGGGGGGGGGGGAGGGGGGGTCCCGATCTCCAGGCCTGATACCGCGTCCAGACAAAATCTGGAGGAAAGCCCACCATTCCTGGACCGTCATTAGGCCCTTTTGTGCCAAAAACGGAGGCCGCAGGCCCAAAACCAGCCGGCTCCACGGGCCGCGTCAGACTCAAGATGGCGGCTGTTCCCGCCGAAACTGTTCCCGCTGACAGCGGCCCTGCCTACGCTCCCGCTGACCCGGAGACTCCCGACACCATCGATCCCTCCGCGGTCAAGTCGGGGGGTGCCGCAGCCACCTTTATAGGTGCACCGCAAAGCTACACTGAGCGCCCGGCGCCTCTACCCCTCGCCACGAGCACGTGCGACATCGGAGGAGCTGGGCCGCCATAAACCACGAGGGAAGGGAAAAGCTGTTCCGCAAACGCGCCAAACCAAAAACTCACTCACACTGCAAAAGCACTGGAGAAAGCGCTGCTCTCTCGTTCCAGCAAGGAATCAAAACCCCCGTTCGGTCCGCTGAAAATAAAGAAATAAATGCCCTTAAAGGCACAGTACTCCAACTCTGGCAGCTGGAAATTGTAAGGCACTCAAGGCTACAATACTGAGAAAGCAGCCGAGGCACAAAGCTGCCAAGCAAAACGAAATAGAATAACTGACCTTAAAGGCACAGTACTCTAATTCTGGCATCTGGAAATTGTAAGGCACTCAAGGCTACAATACTGAGAAAGCAGCCGAGGCACAAAGCTGGCAAGCAAAATGACATAGAATAACTGACCTTAAAGGCATCGTACTCTAACTCTGGCATCTGGAAATTGTAAGGCACTCAAGGCTACAATACTGAGAAAGCAGCCGAGGCACAAAGCTGCCAAGCAAACAGAAATAGAGAGCAGCACAGGGGGAGGGACCCAAACATAGGTGTAACACCCCAGGGGGAAAAACTAGGCCCCACCAGACCCAGGGCCCCAAAGCACTTTTTTTTTTTTTTTTTACACACACACGTACAGGGTACTGCAACAGAATAAAGTTTGGAAGGAAAAAAATCCTACGACCCAATGACAAACTACCTCACCAGATTATTGGAGACTGCACAGGCTGTCAACTGCTACCTCTGCTGAGACTGAGAAAATACTGGCTAGTGGAGGTTCTGCACAGGTTATATATACAGGCTTCAAAAGCTTAGTGTTTTCTCAGTCTCCCTCTGCTGGTAGGAGGACATAACCCACGCGTCTTGACCGGTCTGGAGGGTCGCTGAGGAATATATATTTGAGACATCAAAGCATTTCAGTGACAGTCTAACAGGATGGGGACATTTCTTTGAAAGCGTGAATAAACATGTGGATAAAGGTAAGCAGGTTGAGTATCTCATGAGACTCCTTAGAAAATTAAAGAGTCATGGAGGCAAGGTTCTGATGTGGATTAGGAATTGGTTATTGGACAGAAAACAGAGGGTAGGGTAATGGTCATTTTTCTTAATTGAGGAGGGTGAACAGTGCAGCAGGGATCTGTACTGGGACTGGTGCTACTTAACATATTTATAAATATGGAAATCGGGACGAGTGGAGTGATTACATTTGCAGATGATACAAAATTATTCAAGGTTGCTAAAACATGTGTGGATTGTGAAATATTGCAGGAAGATCTTAGGACAGTGGTTCCCAAACCTGGTCCTGGAGGCATCCCAGCCAGTCAGATTTTCAGGATATCCACAATGAATATTCATGAAAGAGATTTGCATGCACTGCCTCCAACATATGCAAATCTCTCTTATGAATATTCATTGTGTATATCTTGAAAACCTGACTGGCTGGGGTGCCTCCATGACTAGTTTGGGAACCACTGCCTTAGGAAATTGGAAGACTGGGCATCCAAATGGCAGATTAAATTTAATCTGCACAAATGCAAGGTGATGCACATTGGAAAGAATAATCTGAATCATAGTTACCTGATGCTAGGGTCCACCTTGGGGGACAGCACTCAAGAAAAAGATCTGGGTGTTGTTTTAGATAATACGCTGAAATCTGCTGCTCAGTGTGCAGCGGCGGCCAAAAAAAGCAAATAGGATGCTAGGAATTATTAGGAAAAGGATGGTGAATAACACCGAAAATACTATAATGCCTTTGTATCGCTCCATGGTGTGTTCTGGTTGCTGTAGCTCAAAAAAGATATAGCGGAATTAGAAAAGGTTCTGGTTGCTGTAGCTCAAAAAAGATATAGCGGAATTAGAAAAGGTTCACCTTCTCCCACTACTCCAACCAGAGTTACACCTGATCACACTGACCACCCTTCAACATCTTCGGTCCTTCTGTGACTGTTCTCTTGTGCTTGACTGTCTTTCTTCTGTGTTTGTACAGCGCTGCATACACTTTGTAGCGCTCTAGAAATGTTAAACAGTAGTAGTAGTAGAAGAGCAACCAAAATGATAAAGGGGATGGAACTCCTCTCGTATGAGGAAAGGCTAAAGAGGTTAGGGCCCTTCAGCTTGGAAAAGAGACAGATGAGGGGAGATATGATTGAGGTGTACAAAATCCTGAGTGGTGTACAACGAGTAGAAGTAAATCAATTTTTCACACGTTCCAAAAGTACAAAGACTAGGGGACACTCGAGGAAGTTATATACATAAGTACATAAGTAATGCCATACTGGGAAAAGACCAAGGGTCCATCGAGCCCAGCATCCTGTCCACGACAGCGGCCAATCCAGGCCAAGGGCACCTGGCAAGCTTCCCAAACGTACAAACATTCTATACATGTTATTCCTGGAATTTTGGATTTTTCCAAGTCCGTTTAGTAGCGGTTTATGGACTTGTCCTTTAGGAAACCGTCCAACCCCTTTTTAAACTCTGCTAAGCTAACCGCCTTCACCACTTTCTCCGGCAACGAATTCCAGAGTTTAATTACACGTTGGGTGAAGAAAAATTTTCTCCGATTTGCTACTCTTCAGTTTGCCGAACTGCCCCATTACGTCCTCCAGGTTTACCGTGAAGTCAGTAAGTTTCTCCGACTCGTCCGCTTGAAATACCATTTCCGACTCCGGTATCCCACCCAAATCTTCCTCGGTGAAGACCGAAGCAAAGAATTCATTCAGTCTCTCCGCTACGTCTTTGTCTTCCTTGATCGCCCCTTTTACCCCTCGGTCATCCAGCGGCCCAACCGATTCTTTTGCCGGCTTCCTGCTTTTAATATACCGAAAAAAATTTTTACTATGTTTTTTTGCCTCTAATGCTATCTTTTTTTCATACTCCCTCTTGGCCTTCTTAATCTGCGCCTTGCATTTGCTTTGACACTCCTTATGCTGTTTCTTGTTATTTTCAGTTACATGGAAATACTTTAAAAACAAATTGAAGGAAATATTTTTTCACTCACAAATAGTTGAGCTCTGGACTTCTTTGTTGGAGGATGTGGTAACAACAGTTAGTGTATCTGGTTTTAAAAAAGGTTTGTCCAATTTCTAGAGGAAACGTCCATAGTCTGCTATTCAGACAGACGTGGGAAGCAACTGCTTGCCCTGGGATTGTAGGGCAGAGTGTTGCCACAATTTGGGTTTCTGCCAGGTACTTGTGACCTGGCATGGCTAGTTTGGAAAACAGGATACTGGGCTAGATGAACCATTGATCTGACCCAGTATGTCTACTCTTATGATGCTGGGAATGCTCCCTGCATTTACTGCACAGGCTGTGTGTTTTCTGTGTTTTACTTTTTCCCACTAATAGAGTAAAACAGTACTGTACTTTATTTAAAAAAAAAAAAGGCCCTATATGTGCTGTAACAGTGGGCCTGGTGGAGCCAGAAAAATGATTTGCTCGTTTGCAGTTATATATCCCAATTCCTTCTCCATCTGCAGATAAAACTGTTGCGTTTAGGTTGGCCTTAGAAGGAAAATATTAGGGGGGGGGGGGGTTACAAAAGAGTGGAAGAATAATGTGTGGTGTGAGGAGAACAAAGAAGTCATAAGGTAGAAAAGTTACAAGCCAATATGAGACGTCCTGTAAGGTTCATCACCCCATAGGTGCCTTTTTCAGTGGTCCTTGAGTACTCCTATTATTGCAAAAACTTATTTTACTGTATGTAGAAGAAAGGGGTAGTTTTGTGTTGGGGGGATAAGTGAACTATCCTGTCTCTATCCTTACTCCCTAGTTGTTGATGCTGCTGTCTAAGGCAAACAAACGTTTATGGCTGTGGCTCCTGTACCCCGCCCTATACTAATACTTATGATTTGTGCTGTTAGCCCCCCTCCCCCTTTGAGCATTTTATAAAGTTGTCTCCTATGGTTCATCTCCCTGGAAAAATGCATACGTACATACTCCCAAAAACACACAAGCTCTCTCCATCCTCGCCCCTCTCTCGGCCTTTAACAACCCACCCAACAAGAACAACTGCAAGATTCATACGTAAAGGTAGTGCTGATATGAAAGGTGCAGTTATTTACTATTTTGATTTAAAAAATAATTAACTTCTTATGCACTCTGCACTCTGAAAACCCGTGGTATTTTTAATCACCCAGGGTCCCTCCTGCTGTTGCTGCTCGCATCCCCCTCCTTCCCTTTCTTATACTCGCGAGTCGCCTCGCGCTCTCCTGCTCTTTGACGTGGCACAGGCAGTATAACCGGCCATGTTGGCTGCGACGTCACTGGTCGCGCAGAAGCGCAAGCGGCCGGCGGCGGTGGCGTTGGGAGTAGCGCGGCGGCGTTTGCTGTGTGTCCGTCGTGGCAGGGGCAGGGTTCACCGCGCAGGCAGGTGAGGAGGGAGAGTGTCGGAATAAAGTTTTACAAACAGTGGAAGTGGAAACCGGTTTGACCAGTGTCGCTGAGCTAGTGGTATGACTGAGTATGCGCCGCCTGCCTGCTAGCCTGAAAGGTGGCATCGCTTGTCGAGCCTGGCTCGCTTCTCCCGTTGGGGTCGCCGACTGGCTGACCTTTGGCTCCCCTACGCCGCGGCCGGAGACAGTTTGACCTCCTGCTGATTCGCTTGGCACTGTTCTATTTGTTTGCGCTAGAGATGAGTGTGCCCCATGCACGTTCACTCTTAGTATTTAGGTTCAGATGGAGTACTGTCTAGAGTTGTCATTCTTTCTTAGTCCCAACAAAAGTTTATCCCTCTAGAGCTTCTGCATAAAGTTCAGAGGGTCTCCGGGTCCCTTTTTGATCAGATCTTTTGCTGCAGTATGAATAGGGTAGACTTTGTAGTCAAATTCAAAGCAGCACACTTTATATAAGTAGTGTTACCTATAGTGATTTGAGGTACGAATAGGTAGTAATGGATTGGGGGAAAGACGGGATTAAACGGTGTCTAGTTGAGGGAGGATAAGAAACTTGTTTGTGTCTGTATGTGATAATTGGGAACAACAAAATATGAAAAAGCAGCCGCTAGATGATGGAGGCAGTGGTGCCTTTTTTAGTCTTGCAAAATCCAGTTGGTATTTATCAGTTTATTCTATGTATTATTAGTCTGC
Source organism: Microcaecilia unicolor (assembly GCF_901765095.1). Classification (NCBI taxonomy): domain Eukaryota; kingdom Metazoa; phylum Chordata; class Amphibia; order Gymnophiona; family Siphonopidae; genus Microcaecilia; species Microcaecilia unicolor. The sequence goes on along the minus strand of NC_044039.1, from coordinate 151,916,257 downwards.
TGTATATTGATTTAAACAGTTCAGGTTCAATAACCTCTCTAGGGCACATATGTTATTTAGTAGATTTAATATATAGCTGGAGGTAACACTTTTCTTTTCTCTCTGTTCACATGAAGTAAAGTACACAGGTTTAAGAAAAGCAGTGTGTTATGGGCTTCATAGAGATGTTATTGAAAGAGCTTTAAATAAGGGACATCAGGTTTAGCAAGGACTGACCAAGAGTCCTAAGGCTAGATTTAAGATTTTGGTGTAGGCAGGTCCAAAGGGCAGGGATCATTTGACCTCTGAGAGCAGGGTGGGAAGTCTGGAGACTGGAAAACAGTAGGGATAACATTCCCCATATTCATTTCAGACAAATGCACATTTCATATTGATTTTTTTCTATGAAATTATGGAAAATACCTTTCTTTTTACACTGTTTCTCAGTGTTCATACTGTTGTAACATACCAAAAAGTGGGAAATGAAGGGAGGCTGGACAGACCACAGGATCAACAGATAAAATGTATTGCGTTGATGTATCAAAAACACTTTACCGATCTGTATGCATGCTTTACCAGGCATTTTGTTTCTAGTGGAGTATTTGGTGCTGCATTGCAATAGTGTTTTGTGTAGTGCATCATTCATGTATGCACGGTCTTTTTAAAAGCATGAGTAGTCATACTCGGTCAGACCAGTGGTCCTTCTAGCCCAGTATCCTGTTTTCCAAACAGTGGCCAAGTCAGGTCACAAGTACCTGGCAGAAACCCAAACTGTGGTAACACGCCATACTACAAATCCCAGGGCAAGACCACTGAACCATTTCTACTCAGCTGTGCAATTCCATTTTTACTTTATATCATCAGACTCTTGAGACAGGCACACCTGTGACTAAATGCTGTGCTGTCGAGCCTTGAGTATTGATTTTGTATTTTGTGCATTGTTTTTTTTATATATCACAGCAATAAATGTTATCTGTGGATCCTGTGGTCTGTCCAGCCACCCTTCATTTCCCACTTTTTAGTGTGTTGCTATTTTTCCCACTGGACTTTTGTGTTCAGTTACCTTTTAGTTCATACTGCTGTGGCACTAGTACAAGAAAAAAAATTGTCCCCTCCCCCAAGAATGAAAATTTAAAAAGCCTGCCGACACAGAAAACTAAACCAAACTATTTTTTAAAAATGTGCACACTCCTGAATATTAAGGGTTTTGGTTTTGGGCTAAAGTGCCATGGCGTTGCCTCTTTGAAGTGGCACTGGTGAATGGCCCGGCCTAAGGTAAATAGAACAAGGGCACCTTTTTGGTTGGGTGATGCTTTCGCTTGCAATATTTTGAGCTTCAGATATTTGCCTGTGCCTAAATCCAGGCCTCAGAAGTTCTGCAGTGTTTTTGCTTATGTAGCTATGTTTTCTGTAGAATGTTTCCCTTATGGAAGTTAAGGAAGACAAAATTGTGGAGTAAAACATGCATTATTTTATAATCGTGTTAGCAGCTCACTTGTAGACCTTTTGCATCCTAGCCATAATTTTGCTGTATCCTTAAATCCCGTGGTTGTAGTAGATGTCAATTTGCGGGGTGTGGATGAGCGTAACCTCTTGATTTTATGTTTCTCATGTAGTGATAGATTGTAGAATGCATTTTCATATTACAGAACATACAGTTGTACTGTAGCCAGCTACAGCAACGATTAAAATACAAAATTATGATACACAGTAGAAACTGTAGAACTGGAAGATGAAAAGTAAATAACTCTACCAAACTGCACTATTTTAGCATCTCTTCTTGTTGCTGATACAAGAAGATAACATAAAGGCAGCTCAGATGTCTTGTATTTTCTTCAAACTCCCCTCTGTGCTCCCTTGCATTTGGTTTACAGTTGCTAGGCACTAACAAATGTGCCCTTGGGAGTTACCCCTTTCCTCACATAAATATCTTTCCTTAGTTAATGAGCACATTAAAACATGCCTATATTTTAATCCTGGAATATGTTTGAATTATTTTTGAATTGGAAATAATAGATCTCGAGTATAAGGAAACTCTATAATATTTTGTAAATGGTTTTCTTGCTTTTGAATAGGATTGGACCAAATATCCAAGAGAACAATACTGTCTGAAGAATACTATAAAAATGTTATTTGTGCTGTGTGGTAACTGATTTGAAATCATGTTAGACAGTTTGATGAGATATATACACTATTAATATGTGAAATTCATAGTAAATTTTTATATGGCAAATTAATGGATTAAGTACATTGTAATGTATTTATTTTTCAGGTATAAGAAAATCTAACCATGACAACTTTCCTGGAATTCATCCAGCAGAATGAAGATAGGGATGGAGTCCGATTCAGCTGGAATGTGTGGCCTTCCAGCCGTCTGGAGGCTACACGAATGGTGGTTCCTGTAGCTGCTCTCTTTACACCTATAAAAGAGCGCCCTGACTTACCTCCTATTCAGTATGAACCAGTTCTGTGCAGTCGGACCACCTGTCGTGCTGTTCTGAATCCCTTATGGTAATCTCAAACTTTCTATCTAGATGTACCTTTGTAAATCAAAACAAGATAAAATTATAAGAGCAGCAGGTCTGTTTTGATTATAGTTTTTATGTATTGAGCATCTGTTTTCTGGAAGGATTTAATAAGAAATTTTTTAGATGAGTTTTGATTGTTTGAATTGTATTTTCTTAATTATAATGTGCTTTGAGAGCCTTTTAGATGGTGAGGCATGAAATACAAATACGTTCATTGTTATTGATTGAGGTGTTTATATAACACCATATGTTACTAACTGAAAAGAAGTACCTAAGAATCAAAGAAGTGAGACACTGAGATAGTGCTGAAAGCAGGGGCGTAGCCATGGGGGGTCCTTAGGGGCCTGGCCTCAATTTAGGATCGGGCCCCCAAGCCCTGCTGTGGAAGTGCTTCTGCATACACTGCATACACAGTGCTCATGTTTCTTGAGCAGTGACTGCTGCCACTGTACCAGGTCCTCCCTCGTGCATGCTTGGTCCTCATAAAAGTGAGCATGTGTGGGAGTGTATGCTCAGTTTTGTGGAAATCGAGCATGCGCAAGGGTGGGGGGCAGTGTGGCAGTGTTGGCTGCCACCCAGGTATCATACAGGCCATGGGTGGAGTAGGGCTTTCACTAACAGGACGTGGGAGCACCTGTACCACTACAGTATTTTCTATCATATCCCCCCCCCCAGCTATCTCTTTTCCAAGTTGAAGAGTCCTAACTTAAGCCTTTCCTCATATCAGAATGGACTTGAAAAATACTACTACTTATTGTGTGGAATTTGTGAAATAACTGTTTAGGCTACCTACCTGCTAGAGAGAGCAGTGGTATCCACTACCATGTTTTGACTGTGGTCACTTGTTCTCTAATTTTACAAACTGGCATGCAAAAGTTATAGAATAGTGTCTGCTATGCACGTAATAATTTAGCTGAACTCAGTTCTGAGCAGGCGCAAAAGTGCCATCATCTGCATATGAAGCACCCCATTGGCTTCTGTGGGCGGGGTTTCGGTAAGTGAACTTTTGCTGGTGGGGCTTGGGCATCCCTGCAGAAAAGGAATGAGTTGGGGGAGGGAAGCTAGGGTGCAAGGGGAGATGAAATGCTTGGCTCCCCCAGTCCACCCCTGGGCCCCTACAAAATTGGACTTCTGACTGTAACCCTGATCCCATTCTGCTTTGAACTCTGTTTTTGTCTCCATCCCTTCTACCAAGGGTCCATGTGTTGGATCCATTTTGGATTTTTTTTTTACTTCTGAGTCAACTCCCTTTAAACTTTACATTATGATTTTTTTTGTTCTAGTGCTGTGCTGTCCTTCCCAAGAAGGTTTGATAACAGGAGATGGCATGATGTCACAAGGCTGAAGCCTATCTCCACCCAAGGAGGTTTTAATTCTTCCCATTGCAGCTGCTGACATCTTGATACACCCAAATGATAAGATTGATAGGGTGACATGCTCCACCTACTGGCTTCAGCCCACATAATAGGCCATATAGGCTTATACCATCTCCTGTTATCAAACCACCTTGGTCCTTCCACTGAAAGATTTGCTTATTGAACTTTCAAGGCCTCTTAAGAGGGCAATTCTATAAGGAAAGCACCACCATTTAGGTACCAAGAATGCAAAGAAATGACCAGCTTATTGGCATATATGCATTTAAGGCCAATATTCTGTCTACATGCTACTCTTATTTATTTTTTAAGCAGAATCATCTTTATTAAGGCTGTAGCCTGTTGAACAAGACAACCACCAGTCCTTACCTGAACCTTACCTACCCTCCTCCTCTACCTAACTAAAGATTGGGACTTATTTAGATCCGGGTTGAAGAGAATTTAAGAGTACACTCTACAACTGGATTGTAAGAGATCCTAGAAACAGGTCCAGCTTACAGAAACATTAACAATTTTTTTACACTTTTGACACAAACAAACATTACATCCATAGCAGTTCATGCATTTGATTTCTCTACATCACTGCTCCAGGGAAGTCTGGATGAATCCATTGTATCAGAATATATTTTTTGCCCATATGAAATTTTTTGCAGGCAAACACCTCATGGACATCTAATTGGAGTGCAGGATCCTCAGTGTAATCCAAGAGACATACCTCTAAATTTCCAGATATTGTTTCTCCTATTACATGCTACCGATAGTATCCATAATTCTTCCCAAAACTGCATTCCTAAAAAGCAGAGTACCTAAGTCCTGTCTGCACTTTTCACATTTTTTACAAGTTGCTGATGTCCCTACCGTACCTTTATATATATATTTTTCATTTACATGTCAACATATATTCTGTATCAATGGTGCTTCCTTCAGTGATCCAGCAAAAAAAGCGTTAATCATATCAAAATTTTCCAATTTATCTTCCTCCCTCTGCCGCTCTTCACTACGGAACTCCTCTTAATATCCGTTATTACCACAGTCCCCAAATCTTTTCATCCTTCCTGCTTTCATTCTGTTAAATACCGTAAGTTTTTCCATAAATCTCGCCATCTCTACTCTTCCTACCCACGTCTGAAAATCAGGGGAAAGTGGTATGTTTCCATTGTGTACTAATTTTGTATCTTGCTACTCTTATCAAATGGTTTATCAGTTTTTCATATGACCTCAGTTCTGTATCTTCCAGTAATTCAAACAGCAGCAGTTTAGGATTAATTAGGACTTTCTGCTAAGTTACATGCCATTTGCACTATCGGTCCCCACAATAATACGTAAAACAATCCCACCAAATGTGACAGAAAATTCCATGTTGTCCACACTGTCACCAGCATCTGTCTGGATTCTGTGGATCTTGCTTTTGCAAGCATTCTGAAGTCAATTACCACCTATAGACTAATGTATAACCATTTCTCTAATCAAGATTAAGATGGGAGAGCATATTTATATAGTAAATCTCTCCATATCTCCTCATCTTTCTGTTCAGTCAAATCCCTATCCCAAGTCTAACAACCCCCCCCCCCCCCCACACTTCTTACTAAGCTGTGCAGCAGTGCCGACATAGCCCATTCAAAGTGAAATCTAACTTATTTCCACTTCCATATCATCAAGCTGATCAATCCATAGACTGGTGGGTTGTGTCCATCTACCAGCAGGTGGAGATAGAGAGCAAACTTTTGCCTCCCTATATGTGGTCATGTGCTGCCGGAAACTCCCCAGTATGTTCTCTATCTCAGCAGGTGGTGGTCACACACAGCAGCAGCTCTGGCTAGTCCTCCAAGCCTAATTTTTAGGTTTTGTTGAGTGCCTGGGGTTGAGGGCTCTTCTTGAGCAAGTGCAAACCTGGTGGCGCCAGGTCCCTCCTTTTCTCCCCCCTCCCGCTGGCTCCGTTTAAAAAAAAAATAAAAATAAAAATTTTGAACGTCCTTAAAGGCGTTTATTTCGACGTTTACGTTTATTGCAGCTACTCACTGGGACACTAGGTCGTTACAGCTCGGAGCGGACAGCAGGTAATTTTTACCTTTTATAGCGGGCAGGGGGTTCCCCGATTGGTCTCCACGTGGCCCATGGCGTCGGAGGGCGAGGGCGCAAAGAGTCGCTCCCCGGATCGCGTGTGCGCTTCCAGAGGGGATGCGGGGGTCTTAAAGTCTGATTCGCCCTTGTTGGGTGACAGTTTCGTGACCGATGAGTGTCCCGGTCCTTCCTCCGGCGTGGCGGTTTTCCCGCCATAAACGCCCATCCCCCGCGGCTCGCCTCCGCCATATTGGTTGGCCACGCGGCTCGGACGGCTTCTTCTTGGGCCGCCCTTGAGGTGGGAGACATTGATGCCATGAACGCCCTTAATTTGGGCGACGGCACAGAAGCGGCTAAAGTTAAGCGCCGTTCTTCCCGCGCGGCTCCTTCGCGGAGTTTCGCGCCGGACGCCATCTTGGATGCGCAGCATGTCTCTCCCCCGCTCTTGCAAGCGCCGGTTGAGGGTGCGTCTAGGGCTGTTGCCCAGGCTGCGGAAGTGCACAGCCTGGGGGGTTTCTCCCCCGAGTTTGTTTTGCTGCTGCATCAGGCGTTCCTTATGCAAAACGCTGCCCCTGCTCCCTCGTCTGGTAAAGAGGTTGAGGCCCCCAGAGGTAAACGCCCTCGGGTTGATTCCCAGGCCTTGGAGGACTTTGTCTCCTCCGATGTAGATGAGGGCAGCGTATCTGAGTTCTCCCAACGGTCCTTTGCGGATTCCTTGGAGGAGACGGATCCCCGCTCGGATGGAGCGGATGACCCCTCTGCAGCGCGGCTCTTTAGCTCAGAGGATTTGCCCAACCTGTTAGTGCAGGCCATGGGCATTTTGAAGATTTCCTCTCCGGAGGACGTCTCTCCCTCAGCCCCTGTTGGCTCTGCCATTATGCTGGGGACGAAGCGCCCGCCTAGAACCTTCCACGTGCATGATGCCATGCACACCTTAATTTCGGCTCAATGGGATGCCCCGGAAGCGAGCCTTAAAGTGGCTAGGGCTATGTCCCGCCTCTATCCTTTGCCTGAAAGTGAACGTGAGGCCTATCTGTGGCCTACCGTGGATTCTTTAATCACTGCGGTGACTAAGAAAACGGCGTTGCCGGTGGAAGGTGGCACGGCCCTAAAGGACGCCCAAGACAGAAGATTGGAGGCGGCCTTAAGGTCGTCCTTTGAGGCGGCTGCTTTAAGTTTGCAGGCCTCAGTTTGCGGCTCCTATGTGGCCAGGGCGTGCCTGACTTTGGTGCAGCGGGCTTCCCCCTCGGATCATTCCTTGAGGGCTGATTGGCCGGCCCTGGAATCGGGCTTGGCCTATTTGGCAGACTTGCTGTATGATGTCTTGAGGGCCTCAGCTAAAGGCATGGCTCAGACAATCTCTGCGCGGCGGTGGCTTTGGCTGAAGCATTGGTCTGCTGACCACGTCTCTAAATCCCGCCTAGCGAAATTGCCTTTTAAAGGCAAGCTGCTCTTTGGGGTCGAGCTGGACAAAATCGTGACCGATCTCGGCACGTCTAAGGGCAAGAAGTTACCAGAGGTCAGGGCTCGGGCTAGTACTCGTCCCGGTACCTCCAGAGGACGGTTTCAGGAAGCCCGTCGGTACCGCCCGGGCAGGTCGGGCTCTTCTGCCTCCTCTTCCTTCAAGAGGAACTTCTCCCCCAAGCAGCATTCCTTTCGCAGAGACCGCCGTCCCGGAGGTGCTCCCTCCGGTCCTCCCCCAGGGTCTCGTACCCAATGACGGGGCCTTGGTCCACACCCCAGTGCAGATTGGAGGACGGCTGTCCTCGTTTCTGGGCGAGTGGACCACAATAACTTCAGACGCTTGGGTGCTGGAAGTCATCAAAGACGGCTACAAGCTAGAGTTCTGCCGACCCTTAAGAGACGGGTTTGTACTCTCTCCCTGCAAGTCTTCGGTCAAAGCTGTGGCAGTGCAGCAGACCTTGGACAATCTGATCCGCCTGGGTGCGGTCGTTCCGGTGCCAGAAAATCAGCTTGGCAAGGGACGTTACTCCATTTACTTTGTGGTACCAAAGAAAGGAGGTTCTGTACGGCCTATCCTCGACCTCAAAGGGGTCAATCGGGCCTTGAAAGTTCGGCACTTTCGCATGGAGACTCTCCGCTCTGTTATAGCGGCAGTGAAGGCAGGGGAGTACCTGGCATCCTTGGACATCAAGGAAGCGTACTTGCATATTCCCATCTGGCCTCCCCATCAACGCTTTCTGCGTTTTGCAGTCCTGGGCCGACACTTCCAGTTCAGAGCCCTCCCGTTCGGGTTGGCTACTTCTCCGCAGACCTTCTCCAAAGTCATGGTGGTCATCGCGGCCTTCCTGAGGAAGGAAGGAAGGAGTACAAGTCCATCCTTATCTGGACGACTGGTTGATCCGAGCCCCCTCTTATGCAGAGTGCGGCAAAGCTGTGAACCGGGTGGTTGCTCTTTTGAGCTCCCTGGGGTGGATCATCAACTGGGAGAAAAGCCAGCTGCGCCCGACTCAGTCCCTGGAGTATCTGGGAGTTCGATTCGACACCCAAGTGGGCAGAGTGTTCCTGCCAGACAATCGGATTGTCAAACTTCAGGCTCAGGTGGACCAGTTCCTAGTAGCCTCTCCTCTTCGGGCTTGGGACTATGTGCAGCTGTTGGGCTCTATGACGGCCACGATGGAAGTAGTGCCCTGGGCCAGGGCTCATATGAGACCACTACAACACTCTCTGCTGCAGCGCTGGACTCCGATGTCGGAGGATTATGCTGTGCGCCTTCCCTTGGACCCAGCAGTGCGCAAGGCGCTGAGCTGGTGGAGGCAGACAGACAAGTTGTCCGCAGGAATGCCTCTGGTGACCCCGGAGTGGATTGTTGTCACGACGGACGCCTCTTTGTCGGGCTGGGGAGCCCACTGCTTGGGAAGGACAGCGCAGGGGCTCTGGTCTCCTGCAGAGGCAAAGTGGTCTATCAACCTCCTGGAACTCAGAGCCATTCGGTTGGCGCTTTTGGAGTTCCTCCCGGTACTGGCGTTGAAGCCAGTACGGGTCCTGTCGGACAATGCCACGGCTGTGGCCTATGTCAACCGCCAGGGAGGTACCAAGAGCGCCCCTCTAGCCAAGGAGGCTATGAGTCTATGCCAGTGGGCGGAAGCGAACCTGGAGCAGCTGTCAGCGGCCACATTGCCGGAGTCATGAATGTCAAGGCGGACTTTCTCAGTCGCCATACCTTGGAGCCCGGAGAGTGGCAGCTATCTGCTCAGGCGTTCTTGGACATCACGAAGCGCTGGGACCAGCCGAGCCTAGATCTGATGGCGTCATCGGCCAATTGCCAAGTGCCGCGCTTTTTCAGCAGAGGACGGGACCCTCGCTCCCTGGGAGTAGATGCTCTTCTCCAACAGTGGCCGACACAAGAGCTTCTCTATGTGTTCCCGCCCTGGCCCATGCTGGGCAGGGTGCTAGACCGGGTGGCAAAGCATCCAGGCCGGATAATCCTGGTGGGTCCGGATTGGCCTAGACGTCCCTGGTATGCGGACTTGATCAGGCTCTCAGTCGACGATCCTCTGCGGCTGCCAGTGGAGCAGGGCCTGTTGCATCAGGGTCCCGTGGTGATGGAGGATCCCTCCCCCTTTGGTCTTACGGCCTGGCTATTGAGCGGCAGCGTCTGAGGAAGAAGGGCTTCTCAGACAAGGTCATCGCCACTATGCTGAGAGCGAGGAAGCGCTCTACTTCTACTGCTTACGCCAGGGTTTGGCGTACCTTTGCAGCGTGGTGTGAAGCAGGCTCATTTTCTCCATTCACTGCTCCAATTTCTTCAGTGTTGGCATTCCTGCAAGAAGGTCTGGAGAAAGGCCTGTCGCTCAGTTCCCTTAAAGTCCAGGTAGCGGCCCTGGCTTGCTTCAGGGGCCGCCTGAAGGGTGCTTCCCTGGCTTCGCAGCCAGATGTGCGTTTTCTCAAGGGAGTTAATCACCTGCGCCCTCCTCTGCACTCGGTGGTGCCTGCGTGGAATCTCAATCTGGTGCTAAGAGCATTACAGAAGCCGCCTTTTGAACCCTTGTCGAGGGCATCTCTGAAAGACCTGACGTTGAAAGCAGTCTTTTTGGTGGCTATCACTTCAGCCAGAAGAGTTTCCGAGCTCCAGGCGCTCTCATGTCGAGAGCCTTTTCTGCAGTTCACTGAGGCAGGAGTGACTATTCGCACAGTGCCTTCCTTCCTGCCCAAGATTGTCTCTCGCTTCCATGTGAATCAGCAGCTCTGTCTCCCTTCCTTTCGTAGGGAGGACTACACAGAGGAATACTCTGCTCTTAAATATCTGGATGTGAGACGAGTCATCATCAGATACTTGGAAGTGACCAATGATTTCCGGAATTCGGATCATCTGTTTGTCCTGTTTGCAGGTCCTCGTAAGGGTCTGCAGGCTGCTAAGCCTACAGTGGCAAGATGGGTCAAGGAAGCCATTTCAGCGGCTTATATGGCCGCGGGGAAGGTGCCGCCTATACAGCTGAAGGCTCACTCCACTAGAGCTCAGGCGGCCTCGATGGCAGAGGCCGGTTCCGTCTCCTTGGAAGAGATATGCAAGGCGGCAACTTGGGCATCGGCCCATACATTCTCCAAGCATTACCGCTTGACTGTGGTGGCACGGGCGGAGGCCCGGTTTGGAGATTCAGTGTTGAGTTCAGGGATTTCAATGTCCTGTCCTGGGTGAGTACTGCTTCGGTACATCCCACCAGTCTATGGATTGATCAGCATGATGATATGGAAGGTAAAATTATGTATCATACCTGATAATTTTCTTTCCATTAATCATAGCTGATCAATCCATAGCCCCTCCCAGATATCTGTACTGTTTTTATTCTGGTTGCATTTCAGGTTCAAGTTTAGTCTTCAGTTACTTCAGAAAGACTTCGTGTTCAAGTTTTTTCACTTGGATTCTTCAAGAGTTGAGACGAGTTTGTGTTACAGTGAGCTGCTGCATTCCTCTCCCCTCCGTTTTACGGGGCTGGATTGAGACTTAAAATTCTGCCGGCACTCCCTCCCGCTTCGTGCTGTTGTAGGGCAGCTTTGTACCCCTCCCGCATCGGCGGTGTTAGGGTCAGTCAGCTCCTCCCGCGGTTGCGGTTGCAGGATAAGCCAGATCCCCCCGCATTGGCGGGTGTGGTGTCCCTCCCCCGCTCCGCGGGGATGAGCTGGACGGATTCCCCTCCCCCACTTGTGTGGGGATGAGCTGGGTTAATTCCCCTCCCCCGTTTTGGTGGTGGTGAGCTGGGCAGAGTGTCCCTTCGTGGGTGTAATTCTCTAAGTGCTGAGTCCTGCGGATGGAGCTTTGATATCGACATACTGAGGAGTTTCCGGCAGCACATGACCACATATAGGGAGGCAAAAGTTTGCTCTCTATCTCCACCTGCTGGTAGATGGACACAACCCACCAGTCTATGGATTGATCAGCTATGATTAATGGAAAGAAAATTATCAGGTATGATACATAATTTTACCTTGGCTACTCACCCTGATATAATGTGATACCTCAGTGGAGTCACTCATCTGTGTCCCCTTCTCCGCAATAGTTGTTCTCAGTGGAGTCTTCAAGTGGTTCTTAAGACTCTTCAGTTGGCCCCCTTTGAGCCCCTACATTCAGCAACTATTTCTAGTTGCTATTTCATTGGCATGGAGAGTTTCAGAGCTTTAAGCGGTCTCTTGCAGGGATCCCTTTCTCTGCTTTTCTGACTTGAGAGTTTCCATAGGGACAGTTCTGTCCTTTTTTTCGAAGATTGTATATCCTTTTCATGTCATACTGTGTTTCTTTCATCCTTTTTCCAGGGCAGTCTATTCTGCAGAATGTGCTTCCCTGCGGCTGTAGAATGTGAAGTGCATCCTTAGGTGCTGTTTTACCACTACCAATGATTTCAGGCGGTCTGATCATCTTTTTATCCTCTTGTGGGAACCCGGAAGGGTTTTCCAGCCTCCAAAGCTACAGTGACTCGATGGCTTACGGAGGCTATTTCTTTGGGTTACATTCTGTGGGGTAGATCTGCTCCCATGCACGTCAATGCTCATTCAGCCAAGTCTTTGGTGACGACTTTGACTGACAGAGTCTAGGACAACTTAGTTAGCAGAGATCTGTCAATAAGCAATGTGGTCTTCTCATTCTTTTGTTAAGCATTACCGTTTGGATGTGTCTGCTTGAGCAGATGCTTCCTTCAGGGCCATGGTTCTTGCTGCAGGGATATCACAGTATCTCCCCTCTTAAGGATTGCTTTTGTACTTCCCAATTGTCTGGACTGATCCTTGGGATGTAATGGAAGGAAAAATTAGTTAATGATAATTTTCTTTCCTGTAGTTCCAAAAGATTAGTTCAGAGCTCCCGCCCTTCTGTGATGGTTTTGCTTTTTCCAGGTTCTGTGCAAGTTCTGATTCCATTACTTCTAAGGCACAAGTTTTGAACTTTATTTCATAGTTCTTTTCTCATAGCTCTGTTACTATCTAGAGGCTGGATGTTTTTTGTCTGGAAGTCACTCTTTTTCACTGCTTCATTATCGAATACTGGCTTGGTTGCTAAGCGCAGAAGCTTATGATGCATAACTCATTAGATTCTCTGTCTCCACCTGCTGGTGGATGGTCACAACCCATTTGTCTGTACTGATCCTTTGAGACTAAAGAAAATAAAATTATCAGGTAATTAACTAATTTTTCCATTTCCCCTGTCATAAAAGCATTCTATATTATAATTTGGGGAGCTATCGCTGACATGCAGATTTTATTCTACCAGAACCTATAGTGACCCAAATACAAATTGCTGATAGTTTGTCTCGTTTTTTTTTTCCATTTCCGTTTCTCCCCTCTCTCCAGCCAGGTGGATTATCGAGCAAAACTTTGGGCCTGTAACTTTTGCTATCAACGAAATCAGGTGAGAAAACAATTCAAAACAATGGAGGTCTCTAAACTGGTTTTCAACTTGAGCTGTCAATCAATTTTATTAAAATCCTTAACACTGCCTATAATTTATTTGTATCTTCATTACTTGATCAGTTTTTTCATTAAAAATGTATGCATATTTTTTATAGTTTCCTCCTACTTATGCTGGCATATCTGAGATGAACCAACCTGCAGAACTTTTACCACAGTTTTCTAGTATTGAATATGTTGTACAGGTAAGAATAACTCTCCAAACTTGTATAAATATTGGTTTTACCAAATTTTTCTGACACTGTCATAGCAAACATAAAGTCTACCTTTTTATTTTATAGGTTTATTTGGAAACTTAGTTTAGATTTAGCCCTTTTTCTGGTGTTTTGTGGTCACGTCATGATAATTGCTTAAACTAATGCACACTAACTGCAAAACCTTTGTGTTGAATTGTGGCTGTTCCCTTCGGTTAATAATTCTTTTTTAACATGTGTTAATTATATGGTGCCTAAGTGATAGTTATCACTTTTTAAGGTGGCATTAACTGCCCCTTCTATGTCATTACGCAGATCAGTCCAGAGACTTGCAGGTTGTGCCCATCTATCAGCAGGTAAAGATAAAAAGAATGCCAGAGCTTTGCCATATAGTGTCCTTTGCAGCAGCCTCATTTCCAGTATTCTCTCAATCTAGCTGGTGGATAGACATAACTTGTGTAGCTCTGGTTTGATGCTGGCTCCTGGCCTCTCCCTGGGTTCAGTTGAGCTTTGGGGGTTTGAGAGTCCTTGCATAGGTTCCGAGGTATACCTGGTGATGCCAAGTCCCTCCCCCAACCCTTCCTTCTCCTTTCTGCTGGGCTTCCGGCTTCTCCTGCCTCATTCTTCTATTGAACCTCCCCCCCCCCCAAAAAAAAAAATAGGCTGAAATTGGCCGTGGCTGCATTGAAGGAGCCAGCAGCACTAATTGGCTGTAGAGATTGGATTTCTGAGCACCATTTGTTGTTTCATGCTCTGCTTCTGCCAACATCCTTCACTGGAGCTGGTGAGTACTCTCCCTATTTATTGCTGCCCCCATCGAAACAGTAAAACACTGCTCCCAGTGTTGGAGCTTGAGAACAGTATTGGCAATCTGCAGTTCATATAATTGTGCTTCTTCTCACAGCCCCCTTCTGCCCAAAGTAATGGCTCAAGCTATCCTGGGAATGCCAGCAGGATCATCCGGGGATATTTTGGCAGGCTTTGCAATGCTTCCCTCGACCCATTCAGCCATGGCAACCATCTTTGAGGCGCCGACATGCTCTTCTCTAACTGAACTGGCTTACCGTTCTCTTGTGGGGGGACTGCAGTGGACCTCAAGGGAGCTGTTTTTGACAGTTCGGGGTCAGATTCTTCCGATACTCTGTTCTCCCTGAATTTGTGCTTTTGATGCACCAGGCTTATTTGTTGAAGAGACCACTGCCTTCTCAGACCTCTGCCTTCTCAGACCTCTTCTACCCTTCCAGTAGTCTAAAGAGGTGTGTTTGGAGGTACAGTGGGAGATGGATGATATCTGTATACTGTCAGAACATGGGTCAGACATCAGGGCCTCTTGTCCTTCGCTTTCTGACCCATTGCTGTTAAAATGAAATCGGACCTAGAAACAGCACTGCAGGAAGACCCAACAAAATTGGACAGTAATATACTAAAAAAAAAAAAAAAAATCGCACTTAAAAGCCTTTCTGAAGTAGCCATGTCATCAATCCCATCTAAAGCTCATGTAATCTATCTATTGATATAACATAAGAATAGCCATACTGGGTCAGACCAATGGTCCATCTAGCCCAGTATCCTGTTTCCAACAGTGGCCAGCACAGATCACAAGTACCTGGCAGAAACCCAAATCGTGGCAACAATCCATGCTACCAGTCCCAGGGCAAGCAGTTGCTTCCCTATGTCTGTCTCAATAGCAGACTGGATTTTTCTTCCAGGAACTTGTCCAAACCTTTTTTTAAACCCAGATACGCCTACTGCTGTTACTACATCCTCTGGCAAAGAGTTTCAGAGCTTAACTATTCGTTAAGTGAAAAAATATTTCCTTCTGTTTGTTTTAAAAGTGTTTCCATGAAACTTAATTGAATGTCCCCTAGTTTTTGTACTTTTGGAATGAGTAAAAAATTGATTTACTTCTACTCATTCTACACCACTCAGGATTTTATAGACCTCAATCATATCTCCCCTCATCAGTCTCTTTTCCAAGTTGAACATCCCTAACTTCTTTAGCTTTTCCTCATATGAGAGGCATTCCATTCCCTTTATCATTTTGGTCACTCTTTGAATCTTTTCTAATTCTGCTATATCTTTTTTGAGATACGGCGACCACAACTGAACGCAGTACACGATGTGAGGTTGCATCATGGAGCGATACAGATGCATTATAGTATTTTTGGTCTTATTCACCATCCCTTTCCTAATAATTCCTAACATCCTGCTTGCATTTTTTGGCCACCGCAGCACATTGAGCAGAATATTTCAATGTATTATCTTACAACTACACCTAGCTCTTTTTCTTGGTTGCTGACCCCCAAGGTGGACCCTAGCATCAGGTAATTATGATTTCAGATTCTTTCCAATGTGCATCACCTTGCATTTGTCCACATTAAATTTAATCTGCCATTTGGATACCCAGTCTTCCAGTTTCTTAAGGTCTTCTTGCAATATTTCACAGTCCGCACCTGTTTTAACAATATTGAAATAGTTTTGTGTCATCTGCAAATTTAATCACCTCACTCATCCCAATTTCCATATAATTTATAAATGTTAAATTGCACCAGTCCCAGTACAGATCCCTGTGGTACTTCACTGTTCACCCTTCTCCATTGAGAGAAATGAGCATTTAACCTACTCTGTTTTCTGTTCAATAAGCACTTTGTAATCCACACTAGAACATTGCCTCCTATCCCAGGAGTTTCTCATGAGGAATTTTATCAAAAGCTTTCTGAAAATGTAGATACACTATATCAACTGGTTCACCTTAATCCAAATGTTTATTCACGCCTTCAAAGAAATGAAGCAAATTGGTGAGGCAAGACTTCCTTTGACTGAACCCGTGCCGACTCTGTTCCATTAATGTCTGTGTTCTGTAGTTTTATTCTTTATAATAGTTTCTTCTATTTTGCCTGTTACTGATGTCTGGCTTACTGGTCTGTAATTTCCCGGATCACCTCTAGAACTCTTTTAAAAAATCGGCATCACATTGGCTACCCTCCAATTTTTAGAGTACCATTGGATGTATGCCATCTAGTCCAGGTGATTTACTACTCTTTAATTTGTCGTTTTGGCTCAGTACATCTTCCAGGTTTACCAAGATTTCTTTCAGTTCCTCCGCATCATCATCCTTGAAAACCATTTCTGGTACAGGTAGATCTCTTACATCTTCTTCCGTAAAGACAGAAGCAAAGAATTCATTCAGCAATGGCCTTATCTTCCCTGAGTGCCCCTTTTGCTTCTTCATGATACAACAGTCAGGTTCCCTCACAGGTTTTCTGCTTCTGATGGACCTGAAAAAGTTGTTACTGTGAGTTTTAGCCTGTGCGGCAAGTTTCTCTTCATATTCTCTTTTAGCCTTCTTTATTAGTGCTTTGCATTTGACTTGCCAGAGCTTATGTTGCTTCTTGCTTTCTTCATGTGGGTTCTCTTTCCATTCTTTGAAGGGCATTCTTTTGGCTCTAATAGCCTCTTTCACTTCTCCTTTTAACCATGCTGTCTGTTGTTTTCTCTTCTTTCCATCCTTGCAAATACGTGGAATACATCTGGTCTGGGCTTCCAAGATGGTATTTTTCAATAACATCCACAAATGATTTAGTGTCCTAACCATTGCAGCCAATTCTTTTAGTTTCTTTTTAATCATTTCCTCTTTTTTTTTTTTTTTTATAGTCGCCCTTTCGAAAATTTAAATGCAGCTACAGTAGATTTCCTTTGCGGGTTCATCCTAGCTAGTAGCTAAGACTCGATCATGTTATGATCACCGTTTCCCAGGAGACCCAACACCGCCACCTCTCGCCCTATGCCCTGCACTCCACCAAGGACCAGATCCAAAATGGCTTTCCCTCTTGTCTGTTTCTGCACCAGTTGCTCCAGGATGCAGTCATTTATTACATCTAGAAATTTTATCTCCCTGGCACTCCCTGATGTAACATTTATCCAGTCAGTATTGGGGTGATTGAAATCACTTGCCAGCTTTCCTAATTTCTGTAAATATTTCTTCATCTGTGCTGTCCCGGCGGACGGTACTACAGCCCTATAAGAATACTCCTTCCATTCACACGTGGAATTTCTATCCATAATGATTCCACGCTGCTGTTTCATGTGGAATGTTTATTTTGATGCAATTCCCCCTTTAACATATAACGCAGTCCCCCCTCCAGTTTGATCCTTTTTATCATTGTAATACAGTTTGTACCCTGTTAATAGTATCCCATAAATTGTCTTCTTTCCACCAAGTTTCTGAGATAATAAACATACATCCCCGGGGAAAATGTTCCATGGACTGATTATTTGGATCTGTTATTTTTCTTTCTCTTTCCAAATCTGAGTTGAAAGCAATTTACTTTCAGGTGCTTAAATTACATCCCAAATTGGCTCACTTTCTAGTTGTAATTGAAACAGTAGAAGATAAGGGTGAAGTGACTTTGCTCAACGTCACAAAGAACGTCATTGGGAGAAGTGGGATTGGGTCTCTGGTTTCATTGCATTTACAGCCCACTTATCTAACCACTAAGCTACCTCACTCCATATATGCTATACAAGCAGGATCTATAAATAATTGGTTCATATTCAAAAAGCATCTAGATATTCAGCATGGCACCTAAACCAACCTCTCCTCCCCCCCTTCTCTATTTCTGTGGATAACACTCTCATCCTTCCTGTCTCATCAGCTCGTACCTTGGGGTCATCTTCAACTCCTCCCTCTCCTTCTCTGCACATATTCAACAGACTGCTAAAACCTGTCATTTCTTTCTCTATAATATCACCAAAATTCGCCCTTTCCTTTCTGAGCATAGTACCAGAACCCTCATCCACACTCATCACCTCTCGTTTAGACTATTTCAACTTGCTTTTCACAGGTCTCCCACTTTTAGCATCTCTCTCCTCTTCAATCTGTTCAAAATTCTGCTGCACGACTAATTTTCCGCCAGTGTCGTTATGCTCATATTAGCCCTCTCCTCAAATCACTTCACTGGCTTCCTATCCGTTTCCGCATACAGTTCAAACTTCTCTTATTGACTTTTATAAGTGCATTCACTCTGCAGCTCCTCAGTACCTCTCCACTCTCATCTCTCCCTACATTCCTCTCCGGGAACTCCGTTCACTGGGTAAATCTCGCTTATTTACACCCTTCTCCTCCACCACTAACTCCAGACTCCGTTCCTTTTATCTTGCTGCACCATATGCCTGGAATAGACTTCCTGAGCCGGTACATCAAGCTTCATCTCTGGCCGTCTTCAAATCTAAGCTAAAAGCCCACCTTTTTGATGCTGCTTTTAACTCCTAACCCTTATTTTATCATCCCCACTTTAATATTCCCTTATCTGTTGTTTGTCCTGTTTGTCCTGTTTGTCCTAATTAGATTGTAAGCTCTGTCGAGCAGGGACTGTCTCTTCATGTTCAGGTGTACAGTGCTGCGTACGTCTAGTAGCACATTAGAAATGATGATGAGTAGTAGTAGTATAACAGGGCGACTAGGTGCATGTTTTAAACTGTTATCCTATTTTAAGCATATTCTAAAGTAGAGGAGTGTGGTAGCCGTGTTAGTCCACTCTTAAGGTTATCAATAGAAATCAAACAAAATAAAACATGGAAAAGAAAATAAGATGATACCTTTTTTATTGGACATAACTTAATACATTTCTTGATTAGCTATCGAAGGTTGCCCTTCTTCGTCAGATCGGAAATAAGCGAATGTGCTAGCTGACAGTGTATATAAGTGAAAACATTCAAGCATTGCTATGACAGTCTGACAGGGTGGGAGGATGGGGGTGGGTAGGAGGTATGCATGGGGACATCAAAGCATATCATTGATATTCTAACAGGATGGGTGTGGATAGGTGAGGGGTGGGGTGATCAACAGAGACATACAGATTTATGGTTTATAATGGGCTAGGAACCCCAGATCCTTGTTAAGTCCTTTCTGTTGGGTGTTAAAATATTCAATCATTCTGACTTCAAAGGTCTTACGTTCTTGTATGGTTTTAAAGTTACCTTTCAGTATTCTCACTGTGAAATCACTGGTACAGTGTCCTGGTTCTGTGAAGTGCTGTCCCACCGGGGTGGGGGCCCTACTGGCTGTATTGTTCATGTGATATATATGTAAATTAAATCTTGTCTTAAGCATCTGGCCTCTTTCTCCAATATAGCATCCTTCGTTACATTTTTTACACTGAATGATATATACCACATTGGAAGATGAGCAAGTGAAAGATCCCTTTATGTTGAATATCTTTCCTTTGTGGATGACTTTGGGGTCCTGTGAAATATTTTGGCATAGTTTGCAACTGGGTAAATTACAGGGAAGTGTGCCCTTCTGTTCCTTTTCAGTCTGTGATGGAAGTTTACTTCTGATTAGCTTGTGTTTTAAGTTGGATGGAAGATACCGCATACAGCCGCATGAAAAAGCAAATGAACAAACTTTTGGAAAAAGAAACAAAAGTGAACAGTCATCTTTACTTTCTGACAATCTGCAAGAAGAATGGCATCATTTCCAAAGGACTGAGGATCAAAAATCCTTTGGCTACTACTTACAATTTTGACTATGCAGAGAAACTCTGCAAACGCACTAGTCAGAAACTAAGAAATGAACTTATACATTCAACTCTACAAGAAAAAAAGAATAATACAAACCCAAAGGGATGTAATCATGAGGAACATGGAGGAATTACATCCACACCTTGTGAACCAACTTAAAGAGGACCTACATAACATCCAAGGAGAAAAACAATACATTGCTATCCGCAAAAAGGAAATAAAGCTATATTCTCTTTTTCAGAATCAAAGAGAGAGAAACTGCTTATCCTTGAATAGCTACAGCTCTGCAGAACCAACATCCCCAGACACCTTGGAGACACTTGGATACACATCTGAGGCATGTGAAAATCGGAGCCCAAACAAACCAGGGAATACTGATCACACCTTTACAGATGCAAACCAAATGGGGATAATAAACCTCTCGAACCATCAATTATCACAGCATGAGGTCTCTGTGCTCTCCAAAGGGCTCTCATTCTGCCCATCCAGTAAACTAGATGAAATCCAACTATATTCATACCTAGAAGAATTCTTTAGAAAAATGCGCCTTAAAACACATTTCTATAATAAAGGGACACCAAACAGACCGGAATACAGTCTTAAACAAAAGAACACTTATTTCACCCCACAGGAGGGACAAAACTACAAGCTGGATAATTACATAGAAAGTTTCAGAAATAGGGTGAAATCCCAACTTTCCAACAAACAAAAGAGAATCCTGTACAATCTTACCCCACCAGAAAGAGCGGCCATAAGAACCCTACAAACTAACGAATGCATTATCATCAAACCCGCAGACAAAGGAGGCGCAGTGGTAATTATGGACATACAAAATACATTGAAGAGCGGCACAGACAGCTCTCAGACAATAAATACTACAGGAAACTAACTGAGGACCCCACACAGGATTACACAAAACAGCTGAAAGACCTTATCAAAACATTTCCTACACAAGCGCAACCTCACCTGAAGAAACTCATACCAAACCAGCCTGCTGTGGGCACATTCTACATGCTACCCAAGATCCACAAACCGGGAAACCCTGGCAGACCAATCATATCAGGTATTGGCACACTCACGGAAGAAATATCTGGATTCATAGAGGGAATTCTGAAACCTCTCGTACACAAAACTAACAGCTTCATACAAGACACCACAGACTTTCTGAATAAATTGAAAAAATATCAAGCAACTACCACCTAACACCCTTCTGGTCACGATGGATGTAGAATCACTATACAGCAACATTCCACATGCGGATGGCATAGCTGCATGTGGAAGACTCCTAAAAAAAATCCACACTGGACCATCAATACTCACCAGAAACTATTACAAAATTAATCAAATTCATTTTAACTCACAACTACTTCCGCTTTAACAATGATACCTATCTACAAATAATGGGCACTGCGATGGGCACCAGGACAGCACCCCAATATGCCAACCTTTTTATGGCTGAGCTAGAAGAGACATTTCTGAATACACACCAGACCAAACCTCTAAAATACTACCGGTACATCGATGACATTTTTATGATTTGGACGGAGGGTGAAGAAACTCTGAAACAATTTTATTCTGCCTTCAATACATACCATCCTACAATCAGATTCAACATTGACTACTCCCCAGAAAAAGTCAATTTTTTGGACACCACGGTCTCAATCAGTGATGGCTGTATACAAACATCTATATACAAGAAACCCACAGACAGATGCAGCTACCTCCCAACTCCAGCTTCCATCCTTCACATACAAAAAGATCCATTATTTACAGCCAAGCCACAAGATACCACCGTATCTGCTCTGACCCAGGGGACAGAGATAGACACCTTACAGGCCTGACTGCATCCTTCAAACAGAAAGGCTACAACCCCAAAATAATCTCCAAGAATATTGCCTCCTCCCTCAAAACACCCAGGGAGAATCTGCTACAGACAGAAAAAATCCACAGACAGAATCCCCCTTGTAGTGACATACAAACCAGAGCTGGAAAAACTGAGGAAAATCATAAGAAATCTACAACCTATACTCCAGGAGGATGAATTACTGAAAGAGATATTCCCATCCCCACCAGTACTGGCCTTCCGACAGCCACCCAACTTAAAACACAAGCTAATCAGAAGTAAACTTCCATCACAGACTGAAAAGGAACAGAAGGGCACACTTCCCTGTAATTTATTCAGTTGCAAACTATGCCAAAATATTTCACAGGACCCCAAAGTCATCCACAAAGGAAAGATATTCAACATAAAGGGATCTTTCACTTGCTCATCTTCCAATGTGGTATATATCATTCAGTGTAAAAAATGTAACGAAGGATGCTATATTAGAGAAACAAGCCAGATGCTTAAGACAAGATTCAATTTACATAGACATCACATGAACAATACAGCCAGTAGGGCCCCCACCCCGGTGGGACAGCACTTCACAGAACCAGGACACTGTACCAGTGATTTCACAGTGAGAATACTGAAAGGTAACTTTAAAACCATACAAGAATGTAAGACCTTTGAAGTCAGAATGATTGAATATTTTAACACCCAACAGAAAGGACTTAACAAGGATCTGGGGTTCCTAGCCCATTATAAACCATAAAGCTGTATGTCTCTGTTAATCACCCCACCCCTCACCTATCCACACCCATCCTGTTAGAATATCAATGATATGCTTTGATGTCCCCATGCATACCTCCGACCCACCCCCATCCTCCCACCCTGTCAGACTGTCATAGCAATGCTTGAATGTTTTTCACTTATATACACTGTCAGCTAGCACATTTGCTTATTTCCGATCTGACGAAGAAGGGCAACCTTCGAAAGCTAATCAAGAAATGTATTAAGTTATGTCCAATAAAAAAGGTATCATCTTATTTTCTTTTCCATGTTTTATTTTGTTTGATTTCTATTGATAAGCATATTCTACAAAAAAAATAGATGATCATGAGGCATATTTTCAAAGCACTTGTTACAAAGTTCTATAGGTTACTATGTAAGTCTAAGTGCTTTGAAAATGAGCTCCATGTCTCTTTATAGAATACTAGCAACATAAAGTAAACACCACAATCTAATACACATTATAGACATATGCTGGAAGGTATGTAAATAATAGTATTCTATAGTTTAGTGTAGACCTATATACTCTGCTTATACACATGACCACTGGCAAAGTATGCACTATAAGAGGCCATTTGTGTGTGTAGGTAGCCACTTGTACAAGTAAATGACTGCCATCATTTATGCATGTTCCACTGCCTAAAACTAGGCAGCTCCTTACAAAATTACCTCACAAACATTTACATGCTTTTTATTTAAAAAAAAAGTGTGGGAGGATTTGATGCATAGTGTTTATAGCAATATTCAGCAATACATATAACACTATATGTAGAGCAGAGGCAGTTGGTTTGGGGTGTTCAGGGGGCAAATCTGTAGAGACTATACATATGGGCAGTGATATTGGACCTCTATATGTATATATTTGACTTGGACATGGAAAATAGCATTTCTGCAGTCCTCTCTATAAGCTATATGTAAAAACTATGATATTTGGTACTTCTATGTTGAAGTGTATATAGAACTTTAATTATACAGTAGAAGTCCAAAATTCCAAACTGCTTGAGGATCGGGTCAGTCTGGATTTTTGGACTTTCCGGATTCTAAGGCAGTACTTGTTACCCAGCAGCCAACCCCTCTCCCAGGCCCACAAGGCTGCCCTCCTCTCTCCTTTCTCCCCCCCCCCACATGATCCAGTGTCTTTCCCCTCTGACCTGTCCCACCCTTCTGATACAACTTCCTGTTGTCGAAAGGGTGGGACAGGTCAGAGGGAAAAGGCTATCTGCATTCTGGAGGCAGCCAGTGAATGAGACTGCTGCTGGTGCTGCAGCAGCACCGAAGACTAAAAGGTATCTGTAATAAAGAGCAGCAGGCAGGGCTGGGATTGGGGGGAACAACGCGAGGCTATGCAAGGTGGTGGAGGGAAAAATGGAAGGGGAGAGGCGTAGCCGCAGGAGGGGTCTTTTTGTGGAGGGGGGGACTGGGAGAATGAGAAGCAAGCGCAGGGCCAAGAACCGAGGGAGAAAAGCTATTCCTAGGTGGGGGGGGGGGGGTCTGGATTCTTAGGCAGTTGGCAGGCAATTTTAAAAGGCCTGGATTCTCAGGTGGTCCGGATTTCCAGCATCCAGATTTCTGGACTTCTTCTCTAGTATATGCAGCTGTGGTACCTATACATATAGGGCCAAATTCTGTAAGTTGTGCCTATTGGCACTGAAAATTTAACACTCTTCGTGCATTCATCCTTTATAGAATTGTGTTTAGCACGTAACTGTAGGCACTTGCAATTAGGCCTCCTATGAGCAGGCCTAGTTGTAGGCGCTTGCAGTTAGCCGCCACTGTTTGTACTTGCATAACATTTAGGAATGCCCCTAGCCACCACGCCCCCAAATAGTTAAACGCATTAGGATTTATGCGCAGATCATTATAGAATATGTATGTAAATCCTAATTAGGGCCAGTTAGTGCTGAAAATTGGTTATCACTAATAATCAGCACTGATTGTCTCATTCACTTAAGTTCCCGCTCATGCATACACCACCTTGCACTTATGCAACAAATGTTTTGCATGTCTGTTATACAGTACTGTTGAGAACACGACTAGCACTTACGTGAGTGACAGTCATTCATGGATAACTTACACATGCGCAATTGGCGCCTAGTTGTAGGTGACCTGTTATTGAATGAGGGTGATAGTGCCTCTAAATATGAGTAGTCTAGATTAGACACTTCAAATTTTCCTCTAGAGATGTTTTAGTAAAAATTGACCTGACTATATGAGGCCAATAACCTTGCATAGGTTGATTTGAGAGAAATTTTTAAATAGTTTTTAAAATGTATTTATAGTTGACTTATTTGACTTTTTTAGTGCAGTGATTCCAGACCTGTGTTTGAGGATTTCCTGCTAGTTGGTATTTTTAGAATATGTGCAGTGAATATGTATGAGATGGACATGTGTACAACTAAGGCAGTAGTAGAGAATCCACAAACGTGGAGAACTCAACGAATCCCACGGATAGTCACAATACAACAAAGCAGTGGGTAAAAAACCAGGAGTTCCAGAGTGAAGATGAACCAAACGTTATTAATCAGTATATTGACTCGACACAGAATTAGCAATGTTGTAAAATACAGTCTGTATTATAGTGGTCTTAAAAAAGACCTTTGTTCTGAAGCGTGAGCCAGATTTTACAACATTGCTAATTCTGGATCATCATTATCAGTCTCAACTCAAGTATTTAGACTCCTGATGTAGGCCCTTTGGCCGAAACACAACGTTGTGTCGAGTCAATATACTGATTAATAAAGTTTGGTTCATCTTCACTCTGGAACTCCTGGTTTTTTACCAACTAAGGCAGTATACATACATGTACATGCGCACACACACACACACACACACATACTTATCTTGTGTGTGTATATGTACGTACTGCCTTAGTTGTATGCAGATCCATCTCTCATACACATTGTTCATGTCCTGAAAACCCAATTGGAGATACCAGAGCACAGGTTTGGGAACCACAGTTTCAGAATTTAATTTTCTTAACATCTATTTTCTATAGCGTGGGCCTCAGATGCCATTAATATTTCTGTATGTTGTGGACACATGTATGGAAGATGAAGACTTACAAGCCCTGAAGGAATCTATGCAGATGTCACTAAGTCTTTTACCGCCGACTGCCTTGGTGGGTCTCATTACCTTTGGGAGGATGGTGCAGGTCCATGAGCTTGGCTGTGAAGGAATCTCCAAAAGCTATGTTTTCCGCGGGACAAAAGATCTGACTGCAAAGCAACTTCAGGTACTCTGCAAGAAAATAAATGTGCAATATCCAGTTCATGTTCCTGAACGTATACAAGGGAGTTTGTGTGTTTGTGTGATGTTGGTCATGTCTGCTGCTGCCCTGGTTGCAAACGTGGGCAGATGACATGTAGTGCACAGTGGTACATACTGTCTGTTAGTGGCGGTGATGATGTGGCAGAGTGGCTGCACATCACCCAACCACATAAGTTGTTTGTGTATTGGGAAATGCAAGCAGCTGGTGGGAGGACAGATGGGATTGGTGGATGGGAATTTCTGCTATTTACAGTAATATATTTCATGTGACCATTACAACTTGAGTAAAGTAATTTAAAGTAAAAGTACTAACAAAAAAAAAAAAGCAGTATTTCGGTATTCAGTGGATGGCTAATGGTTTTGGTTAGTGCAGTGGACTTGATCCTGGGGAACTGGGTTCTATTCCCACTGCAGCTCCTTGTGACTCTGGGTAAGTCACTTAACCCTCCATTGCCCCAGGTACAAATAAGCATCTGTATACGTAAACCGCTTTGAATGTAGTTGCAAATAAAAACCCACAGAAAGGCGGTATATCAAGTTCCGTTCCCTTTCCCTTTTGGAAGATAATCATTCCCTCTTTTTTCCTCTGATATACATTGTTATTCCCATGTCAGTATTATTCAGAGGTTCCAACTATTAGTAAATTTACTAACGGTCTAACTACGAGTACAGCATTGATGTCTGTTAAAAAAAAAATAATTTCAATAAAAATGTCAAGAGGTGACAAGGTTTGCATTTCTAGGGAGCAGTGGCTGGGCTCAGGCCAGTTTCTCCTGTGCCATGGATTCAGGTTCTCCAAGACTACAATGCTGAGAAGATATGGATAACATTTTAGCTAACGTGTATATGACCAGTGCTATATGTTCACAAACCTGTGTCCCTGAGACTTTTTGTGTAGGCTGTATCTAACCACTAACAGGGTCATGAAACTGTGCTGCTGGATATAGAATAAAGGCCTTTATTGTGAACCAGGTCTTCTTGTTTTATGGTCATCCCTACTTATTTATTCATCTTTATTGCTTTCTGAGGAACTGTTTTTTTTCTGCATGGGGTAGCAAGTGTACTCAACAATGACATGACTTCATAGCCTAAGTAAAGCTGTTCAGGGAACCCTTTGGCCGAAACCTAGTTCTGAAAACTTCAGATTCAGGCAGAAGAAATCCCACAGCATATAGAAATTCGATGGAGTAATATAAAAGACTTTCCACGTGTAAATCTTGTTTTATGTACAGAAAAGGCCTTTTTTAATGCATAGCTGCATACATACTTAATAAAATATGCATGCTGAAAGATCATGTATATTTTTACATGGACTGCATGTAGATGATCACAATGGAGGGCATCGGCAAAATTGCAAAGTATTTTACACCATCTTTGGAGCAGGTGTAAAATAGCGCATTTCAATTAGTGCACTGCCGGGCTAGATCTGGGAATCTATTTTATAAAGGCACATAAGCACCTTTGTCTTGATAAAATATTCCGGGAGGAATTCTGCCCTATTGTGTAATGTTGGTTTTGCACAGAATTCTGCACTTACTGTACACTGCTTAGATTTCTTTCTGAAAATTTGCAATATATCAAATTGAACTTTAACTTGCACTTCCTATACAGAATTCTGTGCAGGCAAAGGCTCAACCTCTCTCCCTATGTAACTTTGTGTGCTTTGAAAATGAGCACCTATATGATCTAACTTCTTGTATAAATTTTCTGGAGTTACTGCTGGAATCTCAAGTGGGAAAGAGAACAAGGAGTCCCAGTCTCTTTAAGGTTCTGATTCATTGAGGGTCCCCCCACCTTTTGTGTTTAGTCATAAAGACCTTGAGGGTAATTTTATAATGTCATGCCTACTTTATAAAGCAAGGTAGATGCCTACTTGGCTTAGTGCAGGTGCTAGCAATTAAGAAGCTCGAGGGCTGGTGTAAATGTTAGCGTGTACTTTCTGCTAATACATGTGTAAATTAAGGAATTTTATAATCTACCTGGCCACCTTGTTGGGAAGACTAGATGAAGCGTACAGGTCTTTGCTGTGTAAGTGCAGACTCCACCAATGCTCCATCCATACTTCACCCTGTGCACACCCACAGTGAACGTACTTGCTATGAAATGTGTGTGTGTTTTCACACTAGTTGGTATTTTATAAGAGGTCATTTATGTGCATTGTTAAAACCTAAAACTAGGGAGCTCCGTATAAACTATCCCCTTATTCAAATTTACTTTTGCAGTTTGGGTTTTGAATTGGGAAGGGGACTTAGGGATACGAGGCAGAGGCCCTATGTTATTCCTCTGCAAGGCAGCCTTGGTGAGGAAAAAAATGCATACTCCAAGAATGGTACAACTGGAGAGCCCCTCTTATTGGCAGTGGTGAAATCTGTTGCATACTTTTATGATGTGAGAGATGATGAACGTTTACCTTACTAGTAAACGTTCCAGGTGCTTCTTAGCAGTTTGGAATAATTATTCAGTCTCTTAACCCAAAGATTGGGAGCATTGTCTTGAATAAGTTAACAGCTTTCAGAGTAACGGAATGCTCCATAAGGGCATCGTCTATCTCTAGTACATGTCTCTATTTTTCTTTTTGTTGGGGGAGGGTGGTCAGGTTGGGAGGTTGGTTAGTGGGTTGGATGCTGGGGGAATTGAGGCCCAGATGCATCAACCAAACGTTAAAAAATCAAAATCGTAAAAGTGCTTAGCGAATTTGAAAAAACGAAGAATGCTAAAAAAAAACGCTTCAGAAATGTTCGGTGCAGTATTGAAAAGAAGGATGTATCACACATTCGCAATTCCCATCGTTAAACGGCCCCTAAAGCATGCGCAGAGCAGCCAAGCGTTATGCTGGCTGCTCTGCGCAAGCCGCAAACGTCAAAACAAACAAAAAAAAGCCACAACACATACACGTGGCTACCCGGTCTGCACCAATATAAAAGTACAAAAAAAAAGGATCGGGAGGGGGGCAAGGGTGCTCGTCCGGAGTGTCCTGTATGGATGGCCTTGCCCCCCCCCCCCCCCGCTGCACCCTGCTTTCCGCCGCTCCCCCCCAACGAAAAAGTGAAATTTTAGTAGCCCCGGCCCCCCTCCCTCCCTTCCTGTTCCTCTGTTTTGCCAAAGTTCCGCCTCCCGTCATTCCTCCACCCCGTGTCCCAACCCCCCTCCGTATTACGGGCCCGGGCAGCGCCTCTCACCTCTTTCTGAAGGTGCTACAAAGGCAGGAAGAAGATCTGTTGCATCGTGTTGGTCGCAGAGTCTTCATGACGTCTCTTCTTCCCTGGCCAGGGAAGAAGAGACGTCATGAAGACTCTGCGACCAACAACAGACTAGGCCAGGGAAGAAGAGACGTCATGAAGACTCTGCGACCAACACGATGCAACAGATCTTCCTGCCTTTGCAGCGCCTTCAGAAAGAGGTGAGAGGCACTGCCCGGGCCCGTAATACGGAGGGGGGTCTAGGTGGAGGGGGGGAGCGGCGTAGTCGACCTCAGGGGGGGGCGGGGGTGGGACGTGGGGTGGAGGAATAACGGGAGGCGGAACTTTGGCAAAACAGAGGAACAGGAAGGGAGGGGGACCGGGGCTACTAAAATTTTGCTTTTTCGTTGGGGGGGGGGGGGGGGGCGGCGGAAAGCTGGGAGCAGCGGGGGGGGGGGCAAGGCCGTCCATACAGGACGCTCCGGACGAGTGCCCTTGCCCCCCTCCCGATCCTTTTTTTTTTGTACTTTTATATTGGTGTAGACGGAGAGGGGAGCAGCGGCGACCTGGGGCATCAATAAAGGACGCCCCTGACGCGCGTTTTCGCCCCCTCTTTTTTTTTTTGTTTGTTTTTACATTAAAAGTTTTAGCGGACAGCCCTAACGAGAGGTACAGACCTCTCGTTAGATTTCAGGGTGTTTTGTTCACTTTTCGTGCATTAAACTAATCGGAAAATGTTAGTGCATGTCATTTCAATAGGGTTTGTAGACTAATTGCTCATCTGCATTCCGTTTTCGTTAGCTGCTACCATCGTCGGAAAATGGGCTTTAGTGCATCCAACGGGTAGAAAGTTCTTCGTTAAAGGCTCATTTAACAAGCAAAAACGTTTAGTGCATCTGGGCCTGAGTGACTTAGGGGAGTTGGGTTGGGAATAGTGTGAGTTGGGGGAAGGCTATCAGAGTCCAAGCCTCCTTTTGTAGGTGTGGTAGGGGTTTATAACAGAAATGTCTTTTTAAAGTTGTTCTCCAAGGATGCTGTAGACTTTATCGCTGTTACTTTGTTCATTGCTAATTTCTTGGTTGGCTGCCGGTCTAATTGTTGTTGTTGTACTAGCTTTGTTTTTCCTTGCCTTTTTATATTGTTTGTATTTAATAAAATTTATTTCATAAACTATCCCCTTAGGTGCATGATGAAGAATTTGTGATTCTGTTCCTGTGGAATTTTGCACGTAATTTAATGATCATGTCAAAGTCACATGATTCCCTCAGTACCAGCAATATAAAGCCTACTTCAGGCAAGCACTGCATCACTTCCATCCTACCACTTGCTTTCACTAACTTCCTCTTTGTATGTTCTTTCTTTCCAGTTGAACCATTCCTGAAACATGATTGCTGACTTTACATAGCTGTAGGTTAGTGAAGGAGCTGGTCTGAAACAGAATCAGTATTGTGGGGCTCTCAGGCTATTTCTCCCATGGGGAAGCCAGGAAGGGGCAGAGCTTTATGATCCATAACAGTGAACTGCAGGAATTTTTGTCCCAGAGATTGGGTTTTGGGAATATCCCCAACTGGAAGCGAGGGTCCATGTGATGGGGAGGAAGAATTGGTGGCTGACTGAGAGGGAGGGGACCAGAGCATGGAAGGGATTTTATTTTTAAGTGCAGCTGGTAGCTGACTAGCTGGCAGGGAAGGTAGATGCAATTTGCTGTTTGGATGGGAAGATTTGCGAGGGAGACTAAGGAGGGCTGCTGGTGGGGCAGGGGTTGGGATTGAGTCGGCAACTGGAATCGGGTTGCCCTTTGGCTTTGGATTTTATTGGATATGTTTGATGTACTCCTGGGTTTACCCCATTGTATGCAGGAACCTGTTATCATTTGTGCCTTTCTTTTGGAATACATGTGATAAATGTGAAGTGCAAGTATGTGACACACACGCGCGCACACACTTTTATAGTGGCTCCCTTATTTTTTTGTTTGTTTACACTACAAAATCAGTAATGAAGAAAATATTTAATTACAGGAAATGTTGGGACTTGCTAAAGCACCAGTGTCACAAACAACTCGTGGTACTCAAGTTCAGCAACCACCTCCTTCTAACAGGTAATGATAAGGTACATTTCTTTTATTACAGCTGTAGAAAACAAAACATTTTTGTTGGATGCTTCACTGAGACTTAGTAGTAGCAGGATTTGATCATAGATCTAATTTGAAGAAAATATTATCTGTTGTATAGAAAGCAGCAGGGGAAATTTTGACAATAAGATGACATGAATTAAGCATTATTACTAGAATTCAAAGCTATCTGAATCTGTCCAGTACTGGATCTTTCCTGCCATATCTGTACAGAAGGAAGCTCCAAATGCATGGAAATATCACAATTTCTGCAGTACCTGGACGTTATAGTATTCAGAGGTATCTCTTTACATTTCTTTACAAAAAGGAAGTTAGAATCTCATGCAAATGTTTACTCAGCACACAGACATAAGGAGGGTAATTTTATAAGTGATGATTATTGTGTTAGGTCAATTAAAAAAAATAAGTAGGTGCACATAAAATAATAGTTTAAGTGGCAGAATTTGTGCCTACTTTGCAGGTGTGGACATTTATACTAGAGACCGACTGAATTTCGGTTTTGGTTATGGTGCTGAAACTGGCCCAGAATCCTTTTTCTGCCTGGTTTCAGCTGAAAGGCTATAGCCGAAACTGATCATGTGTTTTCTGTGGAAGCTGAAAATTTCTGCTTTGTCCTGTTTGTCTTTGTCCCTCCCACTCTCCTTCAAAAAGGAGTTGCCTCTCTCTTCCCCCCCCCACCTGTAGAAACCCCATCTTGGACCTGTCCTTGTGGTCTAGGAGTTTATTCAGGGCAGGAGTGATCCCCAGTTGCTCTTTCATGTTGGTTCTACTTTCAAAATGGCAGCTGTGACCTCTTGCAGCAGTCTCGTGAGATTGGAGGTGGGTGGGTGGCTGGCTGGGTTCATATCAGGCTCTGCAACTTAGGTTAAATAAT
The DNA here is from genome assembly GCF_901765095.1 of Microcaecilia unicolor. Taxonomy (NCBI): domain Eukaryota; kingdom Metazoa; phylum Chordata; class Amphibia; order Gymnophiona; family Siphonopidae; genus Microcaecilia; species Microcaecilia unicolor. Next base: position 151,884,620 of record NC_044039.1, on the reverse strand, counting down.
ACACTTTTTACTTATTTACAACCCAAACCTTTACTGATTTCTGCTTAGTCTGTGTTGAGGCACCAGCCCTCAATTTTACTTTGAACTTCTTTCATTTATTTTGGCTGGGGAAAGGAAACTTTTATCTTCCCTTTGTTTTACAAATAACTCTCCTCATGTCCTGTGATCGGAGCTGGATCTATATTTACATCTAACCCTCCTCCTGGACAACAAAGAAAAAGCCTACAGCAGTCTGCATCAGTTGTACCATTCAAGGTTATCAAAATGAGAAACTATAAAGTTCAAACCTGCAATCTGTGAGTTAAAGTTTTATTTTACCTATGTAACTATTTCTAAAATTCTGAATCTGTTAGATTCCTTAAAACTAAAGTTAACCATCAACTCCCTCTGCATTAAGTCTCCAAAGAAATTCACGTAGAAATGCTAAGTACAGCTATTTGTTTCTCTATTGCTGGAAGCCTTTGATCTCACAGGCCTGGTCTGAATTTACAACTTTAAAAAGGTCTGTTCTTTTAGATTATGTAAAGCTTTAACCCTGCATTGCTAACTAGTAATATCGCTGATCCACAGGGTGAACTCCACAAGGTGGACTGCAGTGCCACCCAGTGAAATTTTGACTGACTAGCTTCTGACACAGAAAATGTGCCTTGATCCGGCAGACCACGAGACCTCAATCCCAGTGGTGTGTGGGAGAGGAAACCATAATCCCCACCAACCAAAGAGAAGACAAAAGTGCACGAGGTCAAACACCTACATAACAGTACTTAAAAGATCACCTCATTGCTACACCAAAGCTACCCCCACCACCCCCAAACCACCCTTGGGAAATATAGGACTGGTGAATGCCAGATGAGCTGCAAAGAAATCCTGCATCTTGACATCTGAGGAATAAGTGAAACCTGGCTAGATGAAAGTGGGGGTTTACCACTGGCTGAACTATGCTCAACAGGTTTTCAACATCCAACATCAACCAAGACCAGGAAGATGGGGTGGAGGGGTAGCAGTCTTGATTTGGGATACAATCAAACTGCACAGAATATCCATCCCCTAGCTACATGAATCAGAATATCTTTTAATCCAACTTGAAGAGGAGAAAGCAATCTGGTTGCTCATGGTATACTGAGCACCTCATAAAAACACATTATCTGTGCAAGAACTAGACCTGATTACTCAAGTAACCCAGAATTACCCTAGGATGGTGGTCATGGGAGATTTCAGTCTACACATCGAAACCCCAGATACCACCACAGCTGCCTTTCTGGACACGATGACAGCACTAGGATTTACACAGGTGATCAATTTTCCAACCCACACAAACGATCATGTACTAGACCTGGTATTCTACAAAGGGGTGGGTATCCCAGAATTCTGGGATAAAAGTATTGAAATAGCACCCCTAATTACCATTTTCTAATTAAATTTTCCCTAAGTGACCACCTGAAACAAATGGCACCTCCCAGAGTGTAGTTTTCTTTTCATCCACATGTAGATAGTGCAAGGTCTCTAGGAAATTCTCAACAGTCAGCTTTTTTTTTTTGTCTCTGAAGTTGACATTTGGAATACACACTTAGCCAAGACCCTAGAGAAAACAGCACCTCTAAAAAAAGGTCTTATGCCCCACTCACAAACACTCACCTTGTTTTTCTCCAGAACTTTGGATCCTTAAACGCAAAGGACGGAAACAGGAAAGGAGATGACGTAAATCTTGCCTGGATGAAGACAGGTTAAACTGTAAGAAGCATATGACAAAGTACTGCCAAGCCTTAACAACAACCAAAAAACAATATTTCTCTCAGTACATTGCACAGGCTGCCATTTCAACCTAGCAGTTGTTCAGTATAGTAAACAGCCTACTGCAACCCCCACAAGAGAATCAGCCTGCCCAGTCTAAACTGAACAGCAATGATTTTGCTGCATACTTTGCCAACAAAATTAAGTCTCCACCAGGTTTACAGTCAATCCCACCCAGTCTCCAATCAGTTAACCATGAGATCACAAACTCACCCCCTCCTGACAGAGACAGATGGGACACTTTTAACCCAATGACAGAGGAGAGCCTTGACAAAATCCTAAGAGACTTTCGACCAACTACCTGCTCCCTCAATCCCTGCCCATCAAAGATAGTGCAGCAGTTGAGTATCGGCCTCATAGAAAGTGCCACAAAAATTATGAATGCCTCTTTTTCCAGTGGGCAGCTACTAACGGCATTAAAAAGGGCAGTGGTTCACCCTTTGCTGAAGAAAAACAACCTTGACCAGGACAGACTTGAAAGTTACTGGCCAGTATTCAACATCCCATTTCTAAGGAAACTTTAGAACAAACATTTTGTGTTCAACTTAATGATTGGCTAGAAGAGAAAAACTGGCTACTAGCACCGAGTGAATCCCCTGTCTCGGTATCTATGAAGATCATCTAGTAGTGTTAAGAGGATCGTTTCTGTTCCATAACCGGTTCTGAATCCAGACTGACACAGTCTGGATTCAGAACCGGTTATGGAACAGAAACGATCCTCTTAACACTACTAGATGATCTGCATAGATACCGAGACAGGGGATTCACTCGGTGCTAGTACTGTTAGATTTCTCAGAACCTGTGGATCATGATATGCTAGCACGACTGACAGAAACAAGTATCAATGGAACAGTACTTGCCTGGTGCAGATCCTATCGATCAGACAGGCAACAATCCATAATGTTTTGCATAATTCATCACCACCATGGGCACTGACCTGCAGGGTACCACAAGGATCGATACTGTCACCTATTCTGTTCAGTATTTACCTCAAGCCACTAGCTGAGCTGATTTGGTAAATGGACATTCAGTTCTATATCTACGCGGATGATGTGCAGCTACTCATACCCATTGAACCTGACTTACCTGATTACAGCCTTGAAGAAACTGATTTCCTGTGTAACATCAATTCAAGAATGGGCTAAACATAACAAACATTGCCTGAACCCAAGTAAAACAGAGAGCATCTCTGGGTCCCTAACACAAGAGGATACATACCTGACATCAAAATCTGTTTTGAGAAGTACGAAGTGCCCCTCAAATCACAAGTCAGAATCCTTGGAATACAGTTCAGATTCAACACTTAATCGATTCCCCAAATCCAAGCAACCTTCAAGAGTTGCTTCTACTATTTGCCACAGCTATGCTGCCTCTCTCCTTACATCGAGAAGGTAAATCTTATCCCAGTTGTACATGGCATGATAACATCAGGACTGGATTACTGCAATTCACTATACAACAGTCTGACTACAAAGGGCCTGCACCAGCTCCAATTGATTCAGAATGCTGCAGCAAGACTCATAGAAGGTTGCAAGCAATGCGACCACATCACACCATTTTTGCAAAAACTTTATTGGGTACCAGTACTAAATATGGCTAAATTTAAATCTCTATGATCATTAAGGCCTTTAAAGGAAATGGCCCTGAGTACCTGAAGAATAGGATGATCCTCTACACACAGCCAAGGACACTAAGGTCCTCTCAAGGACTATCACTAACCACACCCTCTCCAAAAGACATTACAAGATGTGATATCCGCAAGCGAGCCTTCTCCAGAGTAGCCTCTACACTCTGGAGTGCACTGTCCGAAAGTCTCCGCTTAATACAAGACTGTCTCTACTTCAGGAAGAAGGTGAAAGCTTGACTGTTCCACCAGGCCTTTAAGGATGAAATAACTAACTTGTTAGTCTCACTCACAAACAGAAGGAGTGACATGGGCTGCACATACTGCAGCAAGTCATGTTTATCCACGCCTACCTAGCTGAGATAATATTTAACCATCTCTCTGACCTCATGTGCAACTTTCTTTCAATTAGTTACCTTACTTTTTAACTCCACTTACTCTCTTACCTATCTACAGTGGGGGAAATAAGTATTTGATCCCTTGCTGATTTTGTAAGTTTGCCCACTGACAAAGACATGAGCAGCCCATAATTGAAGGGTAGGTTATTGGTAACAGTGAGAGATAGCACATCACAAATTAAATCCGGAAAATCACATTGTGGAAAGTATATGAATTTATTTGCATTCTGCAGAGGGAAATAAGTATTTGATCCCTCTGGCAAACAAGACCTAATACTTGGTGGCAAAACCCTTGTTGGCAAGCACAGCGGTCAGACGTCTTCTGTAGTTGATGATGAGGTTTGCACACATGTCAGGAGGAATTTTGGTCCACTCCTCTTTGCAGATCATCTCTAAATCATTAAGAGTTCTGGGCTGTCGCTTGGCAACTCGCAGCTTCAGCTCCCTCCATAAGTTTTCAATGGGATTAAGGTCTGGTGACTGGCTAGGCCACTCCATGACCCTAATGTGCTTCTTCCTGAGCCACTCCTTTGTTGCCTTGGCTGTATGTTTTGGGTCATTGTCGTGCTGGAAGACCCAGCCACGACCCATTTTAAGGCCCTGGCGGAGGGAAGGAGGTTGTCACTCAGAATTGTACGGTACATGGCCCCATCCATTCTCCCATTGATGCGGTGAAGTAGTCCTGTGCCCTTAGCAGAGAAACACCCCCAAAACATAACATTTCCACCTCCATGCTTGACAGTGGGGACGGTGTTCTTTGGGTCATAGGCAGCATTTCTCTTCCTCCAAACACGGCGAGTTGAGTTCATGCCAAAGAGCTCAATTTTTGTCTCATCTGACCACAGCACCTTCTCCCAATCACTCTCGGCATCATCCAGGTGTTCACTGGCAAACTTCAGACAGGCCGTCACATGTGCCTTCCGGAGCAGGGGGACCTTGCGGGCACTGCAGGATTGCAATCCGTTATGTCGTAATGTGTTACCAATGGTTTTCGTGGTGACAGTGGTCCCAGCTGCCTTGAGATCATTGACAAGTTCCCCCCTTGTAGTTGTAGGCTGATTTCTAACCTTCCTCAAGATCAAGGATACCCCACGAGGTGAGATTTTGCGTGGAGCCCCAGATCTTTGTCGATTGACAGTCATTTTGTACTTCTTCCATTTTCTTACTATGGCACCAACAGTTGTCTCCTTCTCGCCCAGCGTCTTACTGATGGTTTTGTAGCCCATTCCAGCCTTGTGCAGGTGTATGATCTTGTCCCTGACATCCTTAGACAGCTCCTTGCTCTTGGCCATTTTGTAGAGGTTAGAGTCTGACTGATTCACTGAGTCTGTGGACAGGTGTCTTTCATACAGGTGACCATTGCCGACAGCTGTCTGTCATGCAGGTAACGAGTTGATTTGGAGCATCTACCTGGTCTGTAGGGGCCAGATCTCTTACTGGTTGGTGGGGGATCAAATACTTATTTCCCTCTGCAGAATGCAAATAAATTCATATACTTTCCACAATGTGATTTTCCGGATTTAATTTGTGATGTGCTATCTCTCACTGTTACCAATAACCTACCCTTCAATTATGGGCTGCTCATGTCTTTGTCAGTGGGCAAACTTACAAAATCAGCAAGGGATCAAATACTTATTTCCCCCACTGTATATGTTCCGTCTTTGCTTATACCCTTCACTTTCAATTAAAATGTTCTATTACGTATTGTGTTGACATTGTAAGTAGTATATTATGCCATACTTTGTATTATTGTTTGAATATTTTTACTGCTGTAATTGCCTATTGCTCATGTTTGATCTATTTTTACTGTACACTGCCTTGAGTGAATTCCTTCAAAAAGGTGGTAAATAAATCCTAATAAGTAAATAAATAAGATTATTATATATATTTTGGCTTTGATACTATTTGGGCAATTCTAAAGAATGTCTAGGCTTTGTTGGGAATGGTGAAGATTTAGCATTTTAATCAAACTTATGGCATGCAGAAGCTAGATTCTATGAGAAAGGAACCTGCAGTGATTGTTTTCAAGCACAAGTACTGGTCAAGTTTAGTGTTAATAGGGAAATTGAAATTAAATTTATATAGTAGAAAGAAAATTGAGCAGGAGCATTGCAAGCACCAAATGCGCTCTTTGCTACATGCCCCCAGCTGACATAATATGCTCCTTCCCTCCCACTTTGTTGACATCAGCGCAAGGGAAGCCAACGGATGGCTTCCCTTGAGCCCTGTGCGGCCGCACTGGCTGCCTTGTTGCGGCCCTGTATTTGAGAAATGTATTGCTCTTGATTTTGTAATTTTTCAGAGCATATAGTCCTCACATTCAGTAACATCAGTGTGCTTTTTTTTATTCTGGATTGTGCATCAGACTGGTATAATGGCCAAAGTGTAGACCAGTTTCTGGACTCCTTTACCCTGTGTAGTTAATCAGTTTTATAACTAAATACAAAACTGAAAAACAACTTGGTGCTACTTTCTCTTGTTAATGTGCACTGTTTGGGTAAGCATAAAAAGCTGGTAATCATGTTTTTTTTTTTTTTTTTACATCTATATAAATAAATAATTCTCACCTCCAACGTTCAGAACCTCACTGTGTGGCAGGGAAACACTGAAGCCCTGTAGTCTTCTAGGCTGTCAGCACCACTCACTCTCACTCATAGACCTGCCCTCAGCCACGCCCCATCCACACATAATTCACAACCCCAATATTCTAAATGCAAATTTGTAGTTGCAAGATCCCATGAGTGTCTGCCCCGCCCTCGCGTCACAACGTGATGACGTGGAGGGCGGGGCTATGAAACTCAGCCAATCGCTAGTTCCACTGCCCTCCAACGCTACCCCCCCCCCCCCGATGCACTGCGAGAAACAGCGGACTATGCAGGGCCTCCACCCCCCTCCCGACGCACAGCGACAAACACCGAGCTACGCAGGGGGAGGAGTGCCGTCCGAACACCTGAGGCGCCGGGAACCAGAAGCTGCCGCCCGCAAAACCAAACCTACTCGCCTGCACCCTCCCCACGCTGCTACGCTGCGCCCTTCCGACGCTGCTGCAGGTAAACCTTGCTAGCGCCTGTTTCATGGCTCACAGAAATGGGCCTTTTTTTACTAGTGTTCTTATAAAGGTCCTGTCTCTGAGGATATTTAATTACATCTGCATTGACTTGGGAACCTAAACATGCCAGACTTGAAGTTCTTGTTAAAATGGCTGTTCCAGTTATCAACCTGTGCTTGTAATCTAGGCAGCTCCTTGTGACTCTGGGCAAGTCACTTAAACCTCCATTGCCCCATGTAAGCCGCATTGAGCCTGCCATGAGTGGGAAAATGCGGGGTACAAATGTAACAAAACAAAAAAAAAATCCCTGGGACTGGAGGGTTGTGGGAACGTCTTATGCTTTGTGATTTGTATTCCTGCCCTTTGATACTTTTCTTTCCTTCAGTGCATTTCCCTTGATTAGCCAGCAGGTTGTATCTGACCTCTACATTGTAACTGTAGCAGAGGTCTGTTTTCTTTTCTTTCCTTTTTTCTTTATTTATTCCAAACTTTCTATACCGTTTTAACTGACAAGCAGGGCAAAGTGGTTCACAATTCTAAAACAAAAATCAGAAGAAACGAAAAGAGAACCACAATATTTGGTAGGAAGGAACACATACCATTCATAAAGAGAACAATGAATGTCTAGACTTGTATCCTGCTCACCTTTCAGTTCTAAGTGGGTCACAAAGACAAAAGACCAGAACAATCCTCTGGGAATAACAACTAGCTGAAGATGGAATACAAATCAATTCTGTTACGCATAATTCTTGAATAAGTATTTTGACCTAAATAGCAAATAAGATTGAGAAAGCAAAAAAAAATACAGTAAAATCCTTCTGAAGTCTAACAGCCTGGAATGCTAAAGTTTTCTCAAACAGTTCTAATCTCTTTTTACCGTTAGATGAAGGAAAAGCAAAAAAAAAAAAAAAATTGGAAGTATAGCTGCTCATCTGTGCAGTGCTAAAAAGATTGATCACATTCCATTGCTCATACAGCTGCACTGGTTTCTTGTATCAGCTAGGATCAGTTTCAAAGTATATATTCTAGCACACTCTGCCTCTTACTTAAACCGCCCTCTCTATCTCATGGATTCCGTTATCTTCTACATTTGTCAGCATGGGCTGTATTCTTCTAGACCAGTTACTTCATAATGTCTTCTTTACCTACATTACGCCTGGACTGCTGCTGAAACTCTGCCTTCTGCTGTCTGGCTCCCACCCTATAGAACTCTCTTCCATTGAAGTTGTGGCTTGAGAGTTTTACAAAAAATTCAAGAAGGGGTTGAAGACCTGACTTTTTATCCAGGTCTTCTCAGGCCTTTTATGATTACATCAGTTTCCCTCATACATGGGGAGTTCTCAATGAATAGCAATATCCTGTGTCCTTGCTGCTTATCTGTTTTGAGTTAGCACAACAATATATAACTAATTTGTACTTCATGGTTTTTATTTATTGTAATATTCATTTATGTTGTTCACTTCCATGCTGTCTCTGTGTTGATATTTATTTATCGATGGACTACCCTTCAAGATTAAGAGGAATAGTTGGTGCATTAGTAGCTGTGACCTGCTAAGAGGTCTATTGTCATAATATACCTTATTGTGTTGCGTTGGCAAGTGACTAATGGTAGTTGCTGTTTATAATGTTAAGGTTTGCATCCTGCCCTTTTGATCCATTGTGGATTTGTGCAGTGATGCCTGTGAAGTATAATTATGTAGTAAAAAGCCACTACCTGAAAAAACTTTGGAAAAAAAATAGTTTGAGTTTTTGTTTGGTTAATGGGACTGGTTTGCTGATGTAAAAGCCTCAAAAAAGCAAAAACACTCACTAATCGAAATTCATATGTCAGTATTTAAATTATTTACGTATATTCAGCATCACTATACAGATAGCAAACAGCGCCAAATATACGTATAGAACAGACAGTGTCAGTGCTGTATGGAGAGTGGTGATATTCAGTGCACTATACCTCACTATTCAGATGAAGATAGGGCAGCCTTTTTGCTGACCTCATTTTATACAAACAGTGAACTGAGTATTTATAAAGATGGATAGAATGCCCACACAGTGCCTCAGCATTATCCAGATAGTGTTGATGCAATCCATAAAGATTCAGTGGTACTATCATATAGTGTTGCTGTAAATCCTCAGAAAGGGCCACCTAGAGCCTATTTTTTGATAAGTGCCTTTCAATGTTGGGGCCCTGGTTTTCAAAGAATGTCATCTACGCTCGACAAAGTATACCATATTTGTACAATTGTCATATGTATTTATTATTTATATATTAGGATTTATTTACCACCTTATTGAAGGGATTCACTCAAGGTGGTGTACAGTAAGAATAAATCAAACATGAGCAATAGACAATTATGACAGTAAAAATATTCAAATAGCAATACAAAGTATGGCATAATATACTACTTACAATGCTTCTTATTGAATTAAAGCACAACTACCTTGTCCCAACCCAGCTTAATATAGAAGAGTAATAAATGTCAGCTGAACTGTGGCTATTTAGATTATGCAGAATCTTGTTAGACATATGAAGGGTGAGTGAAGGAGTGGACCTTTACGAGGATCTTGTGTGTTTTCCAACCCAAGATGGTAGAATACAATGGAGGAAGATAAGAAAAGACTGTCCTGGGTAAGGAGAGATCTTGTAGGTGGTTACACTTTGTGGCTGACATCTGGGATGTATCCTTAGCGATAATAATAACTGGGCAAATTGATTGGGACAAATATGGGCTTTTTTGTTTATATTTTTATTTGTTGTCATTTGTGTCACAATGATGACCCATATTTTATAATTTTGTGTTTCCCAAATGTCTGTTTTCTGCTTTCAGCAGTTGGAAAGGTTGGGTTATAAATTTGAAAAATAAACCGTACTACATTCAAGATATGCACGATTATTCATAAAATCATTTATGGAGACGCCCGACCTACATGCTAGACCTCGTGGACCTTCCACCCAGAAACGCTAAACGATCCTCCCGCACCTTTCTCAACCTACACTTCCCCAGCTGTAAAGGGGTCAAATATAAACTAACACATACGTCCAGCTTCTCTTACATGGGCCCGAAGATGTGGAATGCACTACCAACCCACTTGAAAACGATCAACGAACTAAATACCTTGTGCAAAACTTTGAAAACCTATCTCTTTAATAAAGCTTACCACGAGAACCCATAATGACTAGATCACAACCCTTTTCACTCCTGTACTCAAAATGTCTCACGGTATAGCTACTTAACCTGATCCTCCTGTCCTCTTTTATCACTCTGTAACACCAATTGTATTTCTCCTCTGTTACGGCGATGCCATAACAGATCTTTGTAAGCCACATTGAGCCTGCAAATAGGTGGGAAAATGTGGGATACAAGTGCAATAAATAAAATAATAAATAAAATACTTTAAAACAAAAAAAAGCGTATCCAGATGAGACGCTGCTGTTCCCTTTGCTAGGCCCTCTCTTTTAAGTAATAGCCTGTTATGTGTTTAGGATGAGACTTGGAACCAATTTTTATTTAAGAAGTATTGCATAACTTCACCTGTACAGTGTTGAAGGTGCTGTTGTCTTGGGTTGTAATAGAACTTTCCTAGCTGGTCTCTAAAAATTTAAAGTTATCTTTGGTATTTTTGCATCTGGTGCTTTTTAAAGGAAATTTACCATTTGGAACAAGAGAGAGATTCATTGATGCTATTTTAAATACCAGAAGCATCTTTTGCTCATGTTTAGTTACTACAACATAAGTACTCTTATTCCAACAATTTGGGCACATGAATGAATGTTTAAAAACCTCTACAACTGTAAGGTTAGAAGATCTCTTTTGTTCTTGGAAGTTGAAGTCCAGGCTATGGGGAAACACCATTGGGTATCAAAAAAGTGGTGGTCTCAGTGATTCTTGCATGAACCTATTTAACTGCCTTTGGTGTTATGATGCATAGAGCATAACGTTATTATGTGAAGCTCTCCATTAAGTGTGTGTGTGTGTGTGGGGGGGGGGGGGTAGGTGGGGTTGTTGAGATAACAGCTTGAGACTAGGTGGAACCTGCTGTGCAGATATCCTGTTCAATAGTTGAATATTTCCGTATGGTCAAGTCCTTGCTAGATCATATCTTCTGTTCTTTCCATTGTTAAGCATAGGAGATCTCAGCTGCTATCTCGTTCTCTTAAACTTGCTATTGTTTTAGTTGCCACCATCTCCCACTCCAAGAGGATATTCCATATTTTACCACAATTTCTGTGAGAAGATATTTTTCTGAGGTTTCTCCTCAGTCTATCCTTAGAGCTTCATATCATGATCCTTTGTTTCAGAACATTGAACATAACATACTGGTATATATCGCAGGTCCATCAAGCCCAGTGCCCTGTTTCCAGCAATAGCCAATCCAGGTCACAAGTACCTGGCAAGATCCCATCTACTTAAATACACCCCCAACCGATTCATAGAAGACCTCACATCCTACCTAAACTTCATGTTACAACAAGGTTCCTTCCCCAAGGAATATAGCAACATCCTACTTACCCAATACCTAAAGACACCAAGAAAAAAAAACAAATGATCTCACCAACTATAGACCAGTTGCGTCTATCCCTCTAGTAGTAAAATTGATGGAGAGCTTGGTGACCAAACAGCTTACGGATTACTTGGACAAGTTCTCAATACTGCACTATTCACAATCAGGATTCCGCTCCCACCATAGCACTGAAACTGTTTTAGTCACTCTCCTGGCCAAATTCAAGCAGGAAATAGCCATAGGTAAAAGCACACTTCTCCTCCAATTTTGACATGTCCGAGCGCATTAGACATGGTAATCACAACATACTACTGAGACTCCTTGGCCACTTTGGGATTGATGGAAACGTACTTAACTGGATCAAGGGCTTTCTAACCACTAGAACATACCAAGTAACATCAAACTCAAACATATCACTACCGTGGAAAGCAGCCTGCGGAGTACCTCAAGGATCACCATTATCACCAATACTCTTCAACATGATGATGATCCCACTGGCAAAATCCTTGTCCAATCGAGGTCTCAACCCATTCATCTATGCAGATGACGTTACAATCTACATTCCCTTCAGACAGGACTTGACAGAAATAACCAATGAAATTAATGATGGCCTCAACATTATGGACTCCTGGGCAAACTCATTCCAATTGAAACTGAACACTGAAAAAACACACTGTCTCATCCTCTCATCACAAAACAACAAGTACAAACCCGCAACTATAAGCACCCCAGGACACACACTCCCTACTTCAGATAGCTTAAAAATACTCGGCGTCACACTCGATCGCAACCTTACACTTGAGAACCAAGTAAATACTGTAATAAAGAAAATGTTCTATGCAATGTGGACACTCAAACAAATAAAACCTTTCTTCCCGAGGGAAACTTTTCGAAACCTAATACAATCAATGGTCCTAAGCCATGCAGATTACTGTAACGGAATCTACGCGGGATGTAAAGTACAACTCACAAAGAAACTCCAGACCGCCCAAAATACAGCAGCCAGATTGATATATGATAAAACACGATTTGAAAGTGCTAAACCCCTACGAGAAAAGTTGCATTGGCTCCCAATCAAAGAACGGATCATCTTCAAAATCTGCACTTTGGTCCACAAAATTATCTACGGCGTAGTCCCAGGATACATGACAGACCTAATAGATCTACCAACCAGAAACAGAATCAGATCATCACGATCATACCTAAACCTACATTATCCAAATTGTAAAGGACTAAGATACAAAACAACTTATGCATCTGGCTTCTCCTACATAAGCGCACAACTATGGAATGGACTCCCAAATGCTGCGAGGACAATCCGTGACCACTTCAACTTCAGGAAATCACTCAAAAACTCACCTCTTCAAAAAGGCCTATCCCACCGATCCAACATAAATCCCAGCAACACAACATAACTAATGATTGTACTGGACAATTTATAATTTTCACTTCCTTTGACCCCTTGATGCCTGATCCACACCTACCTCATCTGACCACAATATAACTTTGTATCTGCTATCAACCAAATTGGCAAACACCTCTACAGTACTTATGTAAGCCACATTGAGCCTGCAAATAGGTGGGAAAATGTGGGGTACAAATGTAACAAACAAAAACAAATTCTGTGTCTTCTCTGCCTATCATGAGCACATGGGAGGGAAGTCAGTATCTCTACAGCCCCAAGTTTCTAGATTCATGAGAGGGCTGATAAAATATGGGGCTCTAATTGGCAACTCCTCCAGCATAGGACCTTTATAATGTGGTTCCTGGTCAGTTAATGAAGCACACTTCAAGCCAATGAGAGAGAAATTCCTTTAGTTTTACATGGAGAAGGGGAGAGCAACAGTCACAGGTAAGCAACTTCACTTTCCACGTATTAATGCCTTTTCTGAAATATTGCTTATTTGGTATGACATATCTATATGTGAATCAGCTTTTTACAGTATAAATGGTACCTAAGTTACGTCCTATGGGTATTAAATGCAAAAAATACTAAAGCCAGAATGAATGTGACTTTCAATCTTTTTGTTCAGATTTTTACAGCCAGTGCAGAAAATTGACATGAATTTGACAGATCTTTTGGGAGAATTACAGCGGGATCCTTGGCCTGTGCCTCCAGGCAAAAGACCTTTGCGCTCTTCTGGTGTGGCTCTTTCTATTGCTGTTGGACTCTTAGAGGTAAAACAAAATGCATTTAATATTTTTTATATTGATGCAGCTTGGTTTTTGTAAGGAAACCTTCCTCAATGTTTGAGATAGTCAGTCATTGGTGAGTTGTATATGTATATTAGTTTTTTTGTTTTCATGTTCAGAGTTTTTTCTTTCCATTTATTTTTCCCTTCTGAATTTTGTTGGTCTGTTCTACAAGAACGTTATAACTCACTGTATTTAACCTCTGATTAAATTGGAATGATTTTCTGCATTTTATTAGTGCTGTTACTACTTGTTTATTGTTACAATTGTATTTTTACATCTGTTATGTATTTAGGACTTTGGATTATTGGACTATAAATACGGTATTTCCTTATTGTCCCACAAATCAGTCTAGAGCTTGTGGGTTATGCCAACCTACCAGTGGATGGAGACAGTGAAAGAAATAGTTCTTAGGATTTGCCCCTTAATGGTATCGTGCTGTCCTTGATTTTCAGTATTTCTCTGTCTCCAGCGAAGGGTGATAGTGCTTCATGGAATTTCTTGGCTTTTAAGCCTTGATAGCTTTAGGACTAGTATATTTTAGCCTCCTGGAGAAACATTTCTACTAATCTTAAAATAAAATATGCACAAAAGCAAGTACTTGCAGGTCTTCAAGTCCCTTTACTGTTTCTCTCCCTACCCTAGAAGAGGTGTGGGGTTGAGTTGCTTCAAGACTAGTCATCTGAATCTGACTCTTGGTCCATGTTCTTACCTGGATACCAGTTGAGTATGGGGAGTTTGTTACTGGAGATTATTAGCACCATGGAATATTGTTCTCTGGTTTCGAGTTCCTTCCTAAAGACTGGCAGTCAGGAGGCTACTTTCTCCAACAGCAAGTATACTCTTTCCTTGCTAGTTATTGGTTTCATATACATTGACTGTCTAGTGTTTGTGTTATGTTTCAGATGCAGTTTCCTCTGTGCTGCCTTTCTTCACAGTTCCTTGCTTAATATTGTGGCACTTTTCCTTTATTATGTGTGAATAGTTCTATACTTAATATTGTGGCAGCACGTGTGTGTGTGTGTGTGTGTGTTTTTTCCTGGATGTATTTCTGCTTTTAGTAGCTAGTGAGGAAATTACTTCACAGAGCGATGGCAGTGCCTGCCAGAATTTTCAGTTGTTTCACCTTTGCAACTTTTCAACCCCCTCCCCCCCCCTATGGGATTGGGAGCCTCTGGAAAAAGTTGTTTCGTACACTTTTGTTATAGCGAATAACTAGAGTTCCTTTGCCAATTTAAGCTTTTGAGGATGTTTAAAAAAGTCTAGTGGCATCCTAAGTCTGGACAACAATCCATGATGTTGGGTAGCAACTGATCGCCACCATGGGCACTGACCTGCGGGGTACTACATGGATTGATACTGTCACCTATTCTGTTCAGTATCTACCTCAAGCTACTAGCTGAGCTGATTTGATCAATGGATACTTGGTTCTACATCTGTACGGATGATGTGCAGCTACTCATATCCATTGAACCTGACTTACCTGATTACCTACAGCCTTGAATAAACTGATTACCTGTGTAACATCAATTCAGGAATGGGCTAAACACAACAAACTTTGCCTGAACCCAAGTAAAACAGAGCATCTCTGGGTCCCTAGCACAAGTGGATACATACCTGACATCAAAATCTCTTTTGGGAAGTACGAAGTCTCCCTCAAATCACAAGTCAGAAAACTTTGAATACAGTTAGATTCAAAACTTACTCTGATTCCCCAAATCCAAGCAACCTTCAAGAGCTGCTTCTACTATTTGCCACAGCTACGCTGCCTCTCTCCTTACATCGAGAAGGTAAATCTTATCCCAGTTGTACATGGCATGATAACATCAAGACTGGATTACTGCAATGCACTATACAACAGTCTGACTACAAAGGGCCTGCACCAGCTCCAATTGATTCAAAATGCTGCAGCAAGACTCTTAGAAGGTTGCAAGCGATGTGACTACATCACACCATTTTTTTCCAAAACTTCATTGGGTACCAGTACAATACAGGACTAAATTTAAATCTCTATGTCTGATCTTCAAGGCACTTAAAGGAAATGGCCCTGAGTACCTGAAGAATAGGATGACCCTCTACACACCGTCAAAGACACTAAGGTCCTCTCAAGGACTATTACTAACCACACTCTCTCCAAAAGACATTACGAGATGTGGTACCTGCAAGCGAGCCTTCTCCAGACTCTGGAATGCACTGTCTGAAAGGCTCTGCTTAACATCGCCATTTTGTTCCGGGCAGGCCCGAGGGAGGAGCTCTTGCTCCTGCCCTCCTGTCTCCACCATGTTGTAAAGGTACAGGGAGAGGCGGGGTGTGTGCCTGGTGCGGGAGGGAGGGTTGTGTGCCTGGGAAGGGGTTTGGTCCACTGGACCACCAAGAATAATTTTAGAAAAAGGTTCAGGGTCACAGGGCCGGCGGTCGTGGTCCACTGGACCACTAGGAAAAGTTTAAAAAAAGATTTGGGGGGGGGGGGGGGGGGGGGTCAGAGTCCACTGGACCACCAGGGTAAATTTAAATTTAAAAAAGAGGTGGCGGTCCAGTGCATCAGTGCTTTCAAATGCAAACAGCGAGGATGCACAAAGCGGGATCCGTGCAGTTCATTTGCATACAATCCCCTTTGTGCATCGCTGGCTGTTAGCAATTCACTAAATTTTAGCGAGGCATCTGTATTTTACGGCTGCCTTTGTGCATCAGGGCCACAGTTCATAGGCTAAGAAATCCACTGTTTCATCACAGATACCCTTTTCATTCTTAAGAGTAGCGGGACTTGGTGATGCAGTCAGTGGAGTTTCTCCTCACGGTGTGTACTTCACTTCATTACCTCCTGTCATTGGAGTTCAAACTTATTGATGTTGATTCTTCAGTGTGTTAGTACATCCTCATTCTAAGTATTTTCTAAAGTTCAACTTTATAATATCGTATATGCTGCCCAGTCTTGGTGCTAAGTCTGTCACCCTCAGAGTTTCCCCTGTGTTGTGGTGTCACAATTTCTGATAGCTTAGTTTTTTTTCTTTCTCGCTATTTTAGGCTGGGTTTCCCTTTAGCAGTTGAAGTAGAGCTTCAATATCATGGTTTCCACCATATACTAACCTTTTATATTTTAATGGGCTTTTAGCTTGGCTCTTGTTTTTGGTGCTTTGGCATGGGAGTATCTACAGTGGGGGAAATAAGTATTTGATCCCTTGCTGATTTTGTAAGTTTGCCCACTGACAAAGACATGAGCAGCCCATAATTGAAGGGTAGGTTATTGGTAACAGTGAGAGATAGCACATCACAAATTAAATCCGGAAAATCACATTGTGGAAAGTATATGAATTTATTTGCATTCTGCAGAGGGAAATAAGTATTTGATCCCTCTGGCAAACAAGACCTAATACTTGGTGGCAAAACCCTTGTTGGCAAGCACAGCGGTCAGACGTCTTCTGTAGTTGATGATGAGGTTTGCACACATGTCAGGAGGAATTTTGGTCCACTCCTCTTTGCAGATCATCTCTAAATCATTAAGAGTTCTGGGCTGTCGCTTGGCAACTCGCAGCTTCAGCTCCCTCCATAAGTTTTCAATGGGATTAAGGTCTGGTGACTGGCTAGGCCACTCCATGACCCTAATGTGCTTCTTCCTGAGCCACTCCTTTGTTGCCTTGGCTGTATGTTTTGGGTCATTGTCGTGCTGGAAGACCCAGCCACGACCCATTTTTAAGGCCCTGGCGGAGGGAAGGAGGTTGTCACTCAGAATTGTACGGTACATGGCCCCATCCATTCTCCCATTGATGCGGTGAAGTAGTCCTGTGCCCTTAGCAGAGAAACACCCCCAAAACATAACATTTCCACCTCCATGCTTGACAGTGGGGACGGTGTTCTTTGGGTCATAGGCAGCATTTCTCTTCCTCCAAACACGGCGAGTTGAGTTCATGCCAAAGAGCTCAATTTTTGTTTCATCTGACCACAGCACCTTCTCCCAATCACTCTCGGCATCATCCAGGTGTTCACTGGCAAACTTCAGACGGGCCGTCACATGTGCCTTCCGGAGCAGGGGGACCTTGCGGGCACTGCAGGATTGCAATCCGTTATGTCGTAATGTGTTACCAATGGTTTTCGTGGTGACAGTGGTCCCAGCTGCCTTGAGATCATTGACAAGTTCCCCCCTTGTAGTTGTAGGCTGATTTCTAACCTTCCTCATGATCAAGGATACCCCAAGAGGTGAGATTTTGCGTGGAGCCCCAGATCTTTGTCGATTGACAGTCATTTTGTACTTCTTCCATTTTCTTACTATGGCACCAACAGTTGTCTCCTTCTCGCCCAGCGTCTTACTGATGGTTTTGTAGCCCATTCCAGCCTTGTGCAGGTGTATGATCTTGTCCCTGACATCCTTAGACAGCTCCTTGCTCTTGGCCATTTTGTAGAGGTTAGAGTCTGACTGATTCACTGAGTCTGTGGACAGGTGTCTTTCATACAGGTGACCATTGCCGACAGCTGTCTGTCATGCAGGTAACGAGTTGATTTGGAGCATCTTACCTGGTCTGTAGGGGCCAGATCTCTTACTGGTTGGTGGGGGATCAAATACTTATTTCCCTCTGCAGAATGCAAATAAATTCATATACTTTCCACAATGTGATTTTCCGGATTTAATTTGTGATGTGCTATCTCTCACTGTTACCAATAACCTACCCTTCAATTATGGGCTGCTCATGTCTTTGTCAGTGGGCAAACTTACAAAATCAGCAAGGGATCAAATACTTATTTCCCCCACTGTATACATTTAATCTTGGCAGTAAATCTGGCAATTCAGCCTCTCTCTATAAATGATAGCTGGACCTTATAATACCTTATAATTCTCTGCTTTCTGTTTGTAGGCTTTGATCTCTGTGTGTTTATGGCTCAACAACCTCTTTGTTAAAGAAGTATTTATTTCCTTGTCCATATGCCTTCGGTTTAACTGGTTGAGTTTATATGCATGAACTCTCACCCTATTTGGGAGCTGCCTTTTTACATCTCACAAGTTCTGGACTGATCTGTGGAATGATAAGGAAGGAAAAATTGATTTATCCAATAATTTTCTTTTCTTTAGTCCCAACAGATGAGTCCAGAAGCAAACCTGTCTTCCTGCCCTCCTCTCACACTTAGTTTTCTTGTATTAGGACATCAAGCCGTTTTGCTGACAGGAGTGCATTCTTCCCAGAAGGACTTGAGAGTCTTTGCCACCTTTTCTCTGCTGAAGTGAGGAAGAGTTGGTGATCTTCAACAGCTTGATGTGGAATGGTTCTCCTTGGATCCTCCTCCTGAGAGGGTCTCATCTACCCTTTTCATTCAATATATTTCCATTGGTATGGCTCAGCAGATAAGCTACGTGTTTCTTTAATTCAGCTGCTCATGCTTCCTTTGTACTATACCATACAAGCAAAAAAGCCCGTTTCTCTAAAATATGAAATGGGCGCTAGCAAGGCTATTGATGTAGACCACGTTGGAGTGTCCCTCCCCTCGATGTTCAGCAATTCTCCCCCCGCCTCCCATCCCATCCATATCCAGCGATTCGTCTCTGCCCTGCCCTCCCCTCCCATTTCTTGTGATGTACAGTAGATTGGAGTGTCCCTCTGCTTCTCCTCTCTCCCCTGCTCTCCCGTCCATGTCCAACGATTCTCCCACCTCCCATCCCATCAATATCCAGTGATTCGCTTCTGCCCTGCTCTCCCATCCCATCCACGTCCAGCGATTCTCCCCTCCCCTCCATGGCCAGTGACTCTGTCCTTCCTGCCACCCTGCCTTTTTCATCTTAACTGAGGTTGCAGCGGCGGCAGTCTGGGCTTGCACTGCCTCCAGCGGCCTTCCCTTGCTTTCCCTCTGCGTCCTGCCCTCCTCTGTCGTCATTTCATCTTTATGTGAGGGCGAGACACTGAGAGGGAAGGGAGCGCTGGAGGCGAGCTGACGTCAGCATGCAGTTACGAACCCAGCCAGCCATCTAGGGAAGCAAAGTTGCAAATTATTATATGGATTGTTGGAGCAAGTTGATTCTGATGTCTGTAGGGCAACATGGTGTCAGTTGTTTTCCCTACCTTTGGCTCATAGACCTCCAATTGAAGCTGATCAGTATTAATTGTGCCTTTTGATAGTGAGTGTTTAATGCAGTGACCTTTAGGTATGAGCTCCATTGCTTTGGCATTCTAAATACCGAAGGTCTAGGATTTCATGATACCCTTAAGAAGCAAATCACAAAGAACTACTTTATTTTTCTATCACTGTACACTGGTAGTTCTAGACTGATCTTTTTTGGGACTAAAAGAAAATTGTCAGGTAAGACATAATTTTTCCATAATAACACATAAAAGGCATGATCCTGTACTGTACGATGGAACTCGCTTAAGTCAATGGTACTGAAGGCTTTTTGATTTCTATTTCAGGTATTTTAGTTAGAGATCAATTTTCCTTGGATTTTAACACTTGCTATATGGCCTAGTTTCCAAACAGCTATATGGGGATTCTTGATGTTTATGTGCAAGTGCCTTGCTGCACCTAATTGCTCCAAAGATTACTCTGCTTTTGTGGACAGCAGGCTTCAATTATGCACATTTTTTTTTATCTGTCCCAGTGGGTGAATGTAAAGAGATTTGTTATGCTGCACTTTTTAACTTGTAAAAAAAATTACTTGGCTTGGGGATGTACAGCTGGGTACCTTGAAACATAGAAAATGAAGGCTGATAAAGACTATGTGGCCTATCAAGTCTGCCCATCCACGCCATCTACTGTCCCTTCCTCTGCTTTACAGATCCTACCCACTTGTCCTAAGTTTGTTTGAATTCATATACAGTCTGTCTCAACCACCTCCATTGGGAGGCAGTTCAACAAATTCACCACCCTTTCCCTGAGGACGTATTTCCTCAGGTTACTCCTGAGTCTGCCCCCTTTAACCTTCATCCTATTCCCTCTCATTCCATAACTTCTTTACAGTTGAAAGAGACTGGTCTCCGGTGTGTATGTGCCATGATGGTATTTAACTGTTTCTATTATGTCTCCCCTTTGTTGCCTTTCTTCCAAAGTATACATATTGAGATCTTTGTCCTCATATGCTTTATGATGAAGACCACTGACCATTTTAGTAGCTGCCCTCAGGGCTGACTCTATCCTGTTTATCTTTTTGAAGGTGCAGTCTCCAGAATTGTACACAGTACTCTATATGAGGTCTTAGAGACTTATAGAGAGGCATTATCTCCTCAATTTTCCTGCTGGCCATTTCTCTCCTTAAACAGCCAAGCATCCTGCTCAATTTTCTTTTTTTTTTTTTTTACTCTAGATTTCTAAAACAGTTTTGGAACACTGAGCAAAATTGGTTAATTATGTCTTAGAAACTAGGAACTTCCTTCTGTATATCAAATATGATTGCATTATTAATAGCAATATATGTATTCCAAAAGTTTTCAACCTATTTTTTTTGTTCTGTTTCTTTTTATACTTTTTTTCATTTTTCTTTTCTTCTGTAGTATTTTACTGTCTTTTGTTTTTGTCTCTGTTTTATATTGGAACTTCCTCCTCACATTTCTTCTGGGAATCTGAGAACTGTCTATTTGCATTGTCATGTAAAAGGAGATAGGGCAGAATAATCCTGTTCTAACTGTTCCATTTGAGCCTTGGATTACTCTGATGGAAAGGGATGTGATATACCACCTGTCATTTAATGCCTCAGCACTACCTCTAGCTCCCCACCTTGGGTTAACCCTATGGCCACCTGGAGGATCCTACCCAGCTCTACCCAAGCCTTTTTGCTTCTGCGTACATGTGCATACACTGGCATAACCTCTACCCGCCTGCTTAGGTCCCTCTTGCCTCTGGGCGAGTCTCTCACCTGCAAGGTGTTTCTCCGGTGGTTTCTAGGGACACTAGGGCCACAATCCTAGGGGTCCCACAGTTCCCTGAAAGCAGTCGCAGACCAAGAACACAAATTGCCAGGGTTCTTAGTCCAGGACAGCAGAGCTAATAAACTAATAGGTTTATTATCACAAAAAAATAGAACAGTGAACTGTAAAAGTATTAAACAGCAAACAGTAATGTGTAAAATAGCAAGGATTCAATATTAAACATATGTCAACACTTTTTTACTACCTAAGTAGTACTTGGGGAGATCAGGAAAAGTAACTGCTCACATGATTTGAACAAGGTCTCAGTGCAGAGGTCTACCCCCTCCACCCTCCCACTCTGAGACTGGAGAATTCCAGTACCTTCTGGGCTAGATCTTGGGCTTCAGGGCCAATCAGGCCACAGAGCATTAGCCCTAAGGGTGTTTGGCCAGTGGCATTGCAGGTTACTTTTCCCCTCGGGGGTTTTCCTATTTTCTTTGGGGAAGGTAAGCTAAAAGGAAAACAGACCTCTGCTACAGTTATAATGCAGAGGACAGATACCACCTGCTGGCCAAACGGAAAATACCATGAAAGGGATAAAGTGTCATAAAGCAACATTAGAAATCACAAGCATGAAAGTCCTCTGTTTCGCTATACCACCTTTCTGTGGTTATATTCAAAGTGGTTTACATTTATATACAGTATTTACTTTGTACCTGGGCCAATGGAGAGTTAAGTGACTTGCCCAGTGTCACAAGGAGCTGCAGTGGAAATCAAACCTGGTTCCCCTGGTTCTCAGGCCACTTCACTAACCATTAGACTACTTCTCCACACAAGAATTTACCCTCACTATTATACCTCCAGTTGTTGAGGAGGAGAAGAGACAGTGAACCACATGTTCCAAAGCTTGAGTGACGGTGATCAGTATTACATGTTTTATTTGGTTATATGTTGTAAGGATTTATATAACAAAAAATTCTGCATATATTTAGGAGACTTACACATATATATGTTTTTGTTCACAGTGCACTTTTCCTAATACTGGGGCTCGTATAATGATGTTTATTGGAGGACCAGCAACTCAGGGCCCGGGAATGGTTGTAGGTGATGAACTTAAGACACCTATCAGGTCATGGCATGACATTGAAAAGGATAATGCTAAATTTGTTAAAAAGGCAACAAAGGTAATAAGTTTGGACTTTATTTTTATTTATTTATTTATTTTGTGAAGAAAATCACCTGGTGTAGGACAATGGAAATAATTTCATGACTATAATATTTTTATATTGTTTATTACAACTTGAAACCTAATAATGACAGCAAGTATACATACTCCTTTGTGTTTGCTGTTTAAACAATTTGTGATACATTTTTACTTAAACGGTGTCGTTAAAATAAAATGCCACAAATTCCTAGTAAATTTGGTTAAAATTGAAAAACAAAAGTCTGGTTAAATTCATAAATATAGTTAATAAAGCCTGAAAGATCTAGTTAATCAGAATTTAATATAAACTCTGAATAGGAAAAATAACGTATCCCTTGTTTACAAAGCTGTTCTAGCAGCTGCCGGTGCAGTAAAGGGCTGTGTCGGCATTGCTGCACAGCTTTGTAAACAGGGGTTTTAGTGATCTGACCCCTTAATGGTGTCTTTGTAAATGTATTTATTTTTTTCTGTACAGTCAATTTATGTTCTTGCTGTTGACCTTTTATAACAGATGTGTGCTAACTACCTTACAAGACCTTTACTAAAGGGTGTTTAAACCTAACGTGGTTAGTGAGAAAAGGCACACTGCAAAATGTGTTAGTTTTACAGTAATTTTTGCACACTTGGAGGGGCATAATCGAAAGGGACGCCCAAGTTTTGCTGAGGACGTCCTCGGAAAACGTCCCAATGGAGGGGCAGGGAAACCCGTATTATCGAAAAAAGATGGACGTCCATCTTTCGTTTTGATAATACGGTCGGGGACGCCCAAATCTTGAAATTTAGATCGTCCTTAGAGATGGTCATCCCTGATTTTCGGCGATAATGGAAACCAAGGACGCCCATCTCAGAAATGACCAAATGCAAGCCCTTTGGTCATGGGAGGAGCCAGCATTCGTAGTGCACTGGTCCCCCTGACATTCCAGGACACCAACCGGGCACCCTAGGGGGCACCGCAGTGGACTTCATAAATTGCTCCCAGGTACATAGCTCCCTTAGCCCCCCAACCCCCCCCCCAAAAAAAAAAAAACCTACTACCCCCAACTGTACACCACTACCATAGCCCTTACAGGTGAAGGGGGGCACCTAGATGTGGGTACAGTAGGTTTGTGGTGGGCTTTGGAGGGCTCACATTTACCACCACAAGTGTAACAGGTGGGGGGGGGGGGGAATGGGGCTGGGTCCGCCTGCCTGAAGTGCACTGCACCCACTAAAACTGCTCCAGGGACCTGCATACTGCTGTGATGGACCCGAGTATGACATTTGAGGCTGGCAGGACATATTTTTAAAGATGTTTTTTGAGTGTGGCAGGTTAGTGACCACTGGGGCAATAAGGGGGAGGCAGTGGCGTAGCCAGACCTGAGATTTTGGGTGGTCCCAGAGCTAATATGGGTGGGCACTATATATATGTAAAATAATGATGATGATGTTAGACTAGATGCACATGTACAATTATGACATGACTGAATGTTTACAAAATGTTTGACTTTATTGGTTTTGTTTGACGTGGTACATCATCAATAAAAACCGTTGAAATATAAAATTGTAAATGCTTTTTTGTTCATCATAATCATTATCATGTAGTTTTTTTTTTTAAATTAAGGCTAGCTGCTGGGGCCTTTGCTTTTCAGAGGAGGTATTCTTGGAGGTGGGAGTTGTGGAATAGTGTGTTGTACTTTTCCTTTTCAACTCTGTTGTTTCCAGTTAAAGGAATACCCACAGAAAAAACAGGAACAAGTATCTGCTGTTTTTTATTTTGTACCCATGGTGCATTTGAAAGAGAAATATGTATTATTTTCACTTTGAACATTGGTGCAAAATCCAAGGGCTATAGTTATTTGCATACTGTCTCAGTGCAAACATTTTGAAACTTAATTCTTTGTTGTATTAAATATGACCCTTTTCTCTACCATCAAACACACATTAGTGTTTTTTAGGGATCATATCTGAATTGGGTACTAGGCTATAAGTACTAGAGTTAAGGTACCTCATACACTTTATAGCAAGTAATATTTATTTCATGGCTGAAATTTTTATAAAAGTAAAGTGTTCTGGAGGATAAGACCTACGGACAGTTCTGATTACAGTATAAGATGCAAATACAAATGTTTTAATATGTTTGTATTTTTTGTTTTTGTTTAGCATTTTGAAGCTTTGGCTAATCGTGCAGCTAACACTGGTCATGTTATTGACATCTGTGCCTGTGCATTAGACCAGACAGGTCTCCTGGAAATGAAGTGCTGTCCCAATTATACGGGGTAATGCCATTAAGTTTGTTTCAAATCCTAATTTTCATTATTGTGCTGATTTTAGTTTTACTCAGCTAACAAGTTTAACTTACCATTTTTTAAATAAAACTCAAGAGTGAAGGAGTAGCCTAATAGAGCAGTGAGCTGCTAGGTAAGCCAGGGTCCAAATCCCCACCGATGCTTCTTGTGACTTTCAGCAAATTGCTTAACCTTCCATTGCTTCAAGTACAAAATTATATTGTAAGATCTTTGGGGACAGAGAAGTATCTAGTATACTTCATTTTATTTATTGGGATTTGTTAACCATCTTTATGAACAGATTCTGATAAGGCAGTGTACACCAGATATAGCTTGACATAGCTTACAATTGTTCTTGTTCTTTAGTTTATTTATATTTGCTATGCTACCTTTACTGCAGAATACTGGCCAACGTGATTTACAGTTCAAATCAATATAGAGAAAAGAAGGCCTACAACAAGCTAGTCTAGTTGTAGAGTGCATGGATAGTTAAGTCACCACATGCATTAAAAGCTTGGGAGATGAGTTAGGCTTTCACCTGCTTTCTGAAGTAGAGATAATCTTGAGTTAGGCATAGCCCTTTTGAGAGTGAGTTCCAGAGTATGAGGGCTACCCCTGAGAAGTGTCGCTGAATGTAACTGGCCATGAACTAGTACTGAAAATGCATAAACTAAATATAAAATAAAAGGTTTGGTAGGATTCTGCTTAACAGGTATTGGTGTTTACACATGCAGCTGAGTGTATGTAAATTAAAGAGAGTTTTTTTGAGTTGCACAAATATGTACCACTGGGCTTGTTGCATAACGTGAACCCTGCTACAAATAGTGCACATTAGCTGTTTAGTAAATAACCCAAACATGAAAAGGTAAAAAGTAATTATCCCATAGTAGTGGCAATGACATAACCAGGGTTTGAACTCAGGTCTCTGAGTGATTGTAACTATTAGGCTACCAGATGCAGCTGTTGAAGAAAAAGTTAATTCTTTTTGGGTAAATTTTATGTTGAAACAATTTTTATTAAAAGAATTAATATTGAAAACATACCAACGTGATACTGTATTTTATATAAACTAACACTTATTACTACATTCTCTACCCCAAAAGCCCCTAATTTCCCTAGAATCTCCCTCTCTCCAGTCCCCCAAAATCAACCACAGTCAGTATTTGGAGGCCCTGTACTCTGATGATCCTCTGAACTCCAAGCAAGGAACTGACACCCCTCATGAGCCCCCCCCCCCCCCCACCCCTCAACCCTGCCGGAATGCTAATCTAGATTCTGGGTAAATTTTAAATGTTCAATTTGGTTAATTTGTTTTTGCTTAATCTCCTTTTTGAGGGCAGCCATCAAGACAGTATAAAATAATTAGTTCAACTATTGTAACTTTTTTTTTTTAATAATTCAAAATGAAGTTTGTTTTTTTTTCCTTTTAATTTTAAAGGAAGAAAATACATAGAATCAGACAATGACAGTTTTGATTTTAACTTTTTTTTTTAAAGTTATGCCCTTGCTTTGTTGGTGCCTTAACTTTGTCTTCTAAAAGCATCTTTTGTTTTTGCAATTTTAACTTCATTTATCACTAATTGTGCATCATAGTCCACCCTTTTTAGAATGTGCCTGTGTTAGTGAATAGGGAACATTGTGTGTATTAGTGACTAAGTTCTAATGGATAAAATGGGGTTCACATTAAACAGGACACACTTTAATCATGTGGTGAAGTTCCCACAGGTTGCCACAAATGACAGCTATTTTGGTTCTGACCATGACTGGTTTACTGCAGCCTACACTTCTTTTTCAATATCGCATATATTCAGAGTGCTCCCTTTGGCCAAGTCATGGAGAAACATGCAAATTCAGTTCCCATTTCTCTAGTAGCAGAGTTTATAAAGTTGGATGGTATATTTTATTTATTTTATTTTTGTTACATTTGTACCCTGCGCTTTCCCACTCATGGCAGGCTCAATGTGGCTTACATATTATATGCAGGTACTTATTTGTACCTGGGGTAATGGAGGGTTAAGTGACTTGCCCAGAGTCACAAGGAGCTGCCTGTGCCTGAAGTGGGAATTGAACTCAGTTCCCCAGGACCAAAGTTCACCACCCTAACCACTAGGCCACTCCTCCACTACTTGTCTATTTTTATAGGACACCTACTAAAGAAGATTAGTACATTAGTTGGAATTTTAACCACCATTATTTTCTGTAATTTTGTAACCGTAAGAAGTGTCAGGTTTGCTACTGAGAAAAATACTGAAAGAAATAGCTGCTGGTCATGAATGTTTGTTATTGGTTACCTAATGAAATCACTGTTTTTTTACAGATCTATTTGACATTCACAAAACAATGATTTTAGTTACTCATCTGGAGCCTTTATTCTGCATATGCATTTGGCAACTTCCTGCATGGTCTCCTAAAGATATTGCACAGACCCTTGCCTGTTGGAGGGTAAGGAAGGCAACCTTCAACAGAACCATCCCTACCCTGCAAAGGAGAATGGAAATTGGCCCAATGTGCCCCCTCCCCCCCCCAAAAGGAAAAAAACCACTGAAATACTGCAGAAGGGCCTCTGATGTTATTTGGGCAGTAATTTATCTTTGTCAGGACCCCTCTGCTGAAGAGTTATCATACAATTGCCATCTTGTTCGTCACACTGATATGAAGTATGCTGATGCCAAAAATACTTTAAAAAATGTATACTGACTATGATGATCTTGTGCATTGCAAGGTTAACTACAGCCAACCTGTGAATGTTGAAATCCATCAGACTAAAGGAAGTAAATGCATGATGGGAGCAAGGGCTTCATGTGGTACCATGTAGCATGCATACTAGGGGTTGCAAAATCTTCACCTACACATTTGTTCTGAGGCTCTCAAAGTTAAAATAATTTAGAAGACCTACGTTTAAGAAAATCCTCTGAGAATATTGGGGACAAAGCTTTTGATTATACGCTTGATTGAAATCAGTAAAATTTGCTATAGTGCTAATTAAAACTTATTAAATAAATTACTCTATAATTGCTGTGAGCAATTGTTCTCCTTGAAAACTGACTGTAATTTTTGGTGTCAGTGCTTCATTGTATTTTGTATCCATGGTCACTTTTCTGAAGTTTTGTTTTCTTGAGCTTGTCGAAGAAGGTAAGACTGATAGTAAAAAATAATTTTCCACTTCTTATCCTGCTAGTCCAATCCAGCCATGTGAGTTTTATGTCACTCTACCAGTAGATGGAGAGAGAGAAATATCACTTCTACAAGAAGTTGTGCAGAACGAGCACTTACCTGTGTTCTTTCTCCAGCAGGTGGTGAAAGATGGCCTTTCTAGTGGACAGGTGTTCTGCATGACATATCTTTGAGCTATAGTCTCTGTCTTATAGAGATCCTGTGTGGTTTTCTCCCAGGAGCTGGTCACATTTTCTCATTTCCTTCTTGCCTAAAGTGGCATCTCTCTTCCATTTAAACCA
This sequence comes from Microcaecilia unicolor, assembly GCF_901765095.1. Taxonomy (NCBI): domain Eukaryota; kingdom Metazoa; phylum Chordata; class Amphibia; order Gymnophiona; family Siphonopidae; genus Microcaecilia; species Microcaecilia unicolor. Next base: position 151,856,322 of record NC_044039.1, on the reverse strand, counting down.
AGCAATCTATCTTCCAGCATCCTCCAAGGGGAATGTGCAGATCAGGGCAAAGATTTTCCTTTTTTGAATGTTTTTAGGTCTTCTTATGATATTAAAGGTGGCTAATCCTCTCTGAAAGATAAAAAACAAACAAACTATCCATCTTGTTCATCAGGTTCCACAGTAGCAAGGTTGCATCCAAGTCCTTTCAGAAACGCTGGACAATTGGTGCAACTTCTCACAAGTTTTATGGCTGTGCTTATTCAAACCCTTTTATATGTATTACCATGTGTCTGGTTATAGATTTGCTGTGCATATCTTTTTGTGTCTTACACAGTGTTCTTATCATTTTATGAAACTTTCAGAGGTTATATGGTGATGGGAGATTCTTTCAACACTTCCTTATTCAAGCAGACGTTTCAGAGAGTTTTTACAAAAGATGCTCAAGGACACTTCAAAATGGCTTTTGGAGGAACATTGGAAATAAAGGTAAGAGAGAATACAGGGTATAGAGCCAACCTTTAGGTCCATGAGATAAAACTGAAATTGTGTTGGAGACGGTTATAAAACTTTTTTCAGAGAAATGCCAGTACAAAAGCCATCAATAAGACTTCAAGCGTAAGAGCAAACTCTCAAACACTGTGATTGCATTGTCTTAAACTACAGTAGTGACTCTGATCAATACCTTCTCAATTAAAAAAAAAAGCCCATTTAACTGCCCCCCCCCCCCCCCAAATCACTGTGTAAATATTCTCAATTTTTTTGGTCAACAAACAGATTTGAGTTGAGCACATAAGTGGGTAACATCTGTCGATGCTAGGATAAACTGCTTTTTCACAGTTCAAAGTAATGTATTAAATGACAGATAAAGATCTGTGTGGTTTATCCAGTCTGTCAACAAGGTGGCCAGAGTTGTATCTGCTACTTTTGCAGGTTACACCCCACTGTGTTTAATGTGGGAAGGTCACTTACAGTAATTTTGGTTTGAATCCATCCTCATTTTATATAGGGATCCTCTATTTTTATCCCACATGCTTTTTTTAAATTCAGTCACTGTTTTTGTCCTTCCTCACCTGGATAGTTCTGAGCATGTGTAGCCCTTCCCACAGACAGTGGTTTTTTCAGTTTTGTTTCTTTTGCTTTGCTGGATAGACATGTAACAAAGCTGTCCCAATAAATTTTCTTTATCATTTTCAGTATACTGTCCTTGGATATGGCAACTAAGCTTTTAAGTTTTGAAATGTTGTTTCAATTGTTCCTTCTTTGGTAACTTTTCACCTTAGTCTACTGTATTTGTATGTATATAATGTGCCTAAATTGTGTATCTTTAAAAAAAAAAAAACCCTCATATATGTATGTTATTTTACATAAAATACAGCTGCCTTCTGCCAGCAACGGGTGCTCCGTTCATCTTTCATCTCCCTCTCTCCTTTCCACCTTCCCCACAGTCCTCTTTACTTTGTTACAGTGGCAAAACAGGGAATTTTCCTGCTTGTAAATTGTATAGCTGTTGTTTATGATGTGCATTTCCTTTGTTTGGCCAGCAGGTGGTGACTGTCTTGTTTGTAAAGTTGTTACAGAACTGATAGTTTCCTTTTTCCTCCCAAAGGCTGTTAGCTTAAGCTGTAAGGTAATTTTTTAGTCTCAGATAAGGGAGTGGAAAGAGAAGGTTCTCTTTTTCTGAGACCCTGTGAACAGTTACATTTCATAACCTGTGAGCAGCTATCCTGCTTATAATCGAACGAGAAAAACGCCCAAGTTCCGACCTAAATCGGGAGATGGACGTTTATCTCACAAAAACGAATAAAGCGGTATAATCGAAAGCCGATTTTTGGACGTTTTCAACTGCACTCCGTAGCGGATGCGGACAAAGTTTATGGGGGCGTGTCAGAGGTGTGGCGAAGGCGGAACTGGGGCGTGGTTATCTGCCGAACAAAGATGGGCACATTTCACTGATGATGGGAAAAAAGTATGCGTTTTTAGCTAGAATTTAGGACACTTTTCCTGGACTCTGTTTTTTCACGAATAAGGCCCCAAAAAGTGCCCTAAATGACCAGATGACCACTGGAGGGAATCGGGGATGACCTCCCCTGACTCCCCCAGTGGTCACTAACCCCCTCCCACCACAAAAAAATGATGTTTCACACATTTTTATTTTCACCCTCAAATGTCATACCCAGCTCCCTGGCAGCAGTATGCAGGTCACTGGAGGAGTTGTTAGGGGGTGCAGTGGACTTCAGGCAGGTGGACCCAGGCCCATCCCCCCTACCTGTTACAATTGTGCTGCTTAATGCTTATTAGTCGTCCAACCCCCCCAAACCCACTGTACCCACATGTAGGTGCCCCCCTTCACCCCTTAGGGCTATAGTAATGGTGTAGACTTGTGGGCAGTGGGTTTTGAGGGGGATTTGGGGGGCTCAACACACAAGGGAAGGGTGCTATGCACCTGGGAGCTCTTTTACCTGTTTTTTTGGTTTTGTAAAAGTGCCCCCTAGGGTGCCCGGTTGATGTCCTGGCATGTGAGGGGGACCAGTGCACTACGAATCCTGGCCCCTCCCACGAATAAATGTCTTGGATTTATTCGTTTTTGAGCTGGGCGCTTTCATTTTCTATTATCGCTGAATAACAAAAACGCCCAGCTCACACATTGTTGAATAAAACATGGGCGTCTATTTTTTCCCAAAATACGGTTCGGTCCGCCCCTTCACGGACCCGTTCTCGGAGATAAACGCCCATGGAGATAGGCGTTTTCGTTCAATTATGCCCCTCTATATCTCCTGAACTCCACAGATACTACTTAGGTACTAAACAAATGTTTAGATACATAGTAACATAGTAAATGACACAGTACCTGGCAGAAACCCAATTAGTAGCAACATGCTATGCTGCCATTCCCAGGGCAAGCAGTGAATTCCCCCATGTCCATAACAGACTTTGGAGTTTTCCTCCAGGAACATTTCCGAACCTTTTTTAAACCCATATACGCTAACTGCTCTTACCCCATCCTCCAGCAGCAAATTCCAGAGCTTAACTATTCTTTGGTGAAAAAATATTTCCTTCTATTTGTATTAAAAGTATTTCCATGTAATTTCATTCTACATTAAAATGTAATCCAACCTTTGCCTTGAAAACAATTAAGTTTTAAGAGCTTTTCTAAATAAAATATAGGATGGACTACAGCTTAAATGAATCAGAATACTATTCCAAATTTTAAAGCATTGAAAAATAAATAAATGTTCCCAGATTAGTTTATAATTCACATTCGTCATAGAAGGAAAATTTAAGGACAGACTTTCTTGAATTAAATCCATTGCCCGACAACGTTAAACATTGAGTTGTTGTCTTCAGGCATAAGCCATAAAGGCCTTTATAAACCAGGTAAGCAAGTTTGAAAAAAAATTGGCAAAGGTTTTTGCCAGTAGGCTCGCTGCAATCCTACCTTCATTGATGCTGAAAAGGTCTTTGACCGTGTCCATTGGCCTTTTATGGATACAGTTCTGTCCAAATTTGATCTGGGCTTCCATTTTTGGGCCTGGATCTTTGCATTCTACTCTAAGCCATGGGTCTGCATGTGAATTAAAGTGGGTAATTATCAGCAGTTTGAGTTGAGCAGGGGGACTCCTCTCCTTTTTGCAATGGTGATGGAACCAGTCTGGATGTTCGTGGAATTTGTGTGGTTGATATTGAATACAAAAGTGAGCTTTTTGCAGGTGATCTATTGCTTACTAATCCCCTTGCTTCATTTCCAAAACTCCTCTCTCTCTTGCAAAGGTACTCTACAGTATCAGGATTTAAAGTTAACATGAGTAAGTCTGAAGCTGTTAATGTTAATTTGGATAGTGCTCTTCAACAGACTCTTCAGCAATCATTTATTTATTTATTCGCTGGCCAATAAAATTAAATATTTGAGTGTTGACATATCCACTGACTATTCTGGTTTGTTTCAGGCAAATTATGAGGGGGGTGGGGTGGGAATTGATATACCACCTTTCTGTGGGTTTTGCAACTACATTCAAAGCGGTTTACATAGTATATACAGGTACTTATTTGTACCTGGGGCAATGGAGGGGCAATGGAGGGTTAAGTGACTTGCCCAGAGTCACAGGGAGCTGCAGTGGGAATCTAACCCAGTTCCCCAGGATCAAAGTACGCTGCACTAACCACTAGGCTACTCCTCCACTCCTGCATTATTGCGTGAATTAAAGCTTGACCTTGATGGGATCGCTTGTCCCTTTCCTGGTTCGGTCAAATAGCCGCTATAAAAATTAGTCTTTTACCTATGCTCTTATATTTATTTCAAGTCTTGCCTGTACCTTTACCTAGAGCTTTTATTTCTTACCTTCAAAATCATATAGCAGTCTTTCTCCGAGGACAAGCAGGCTGCTTGTTCTCACTGATGGGTGACGTCCTCGGCAGCCCCTCCAATCGGAATCTTCCTAGCAAAGTCCTTTGCTAGTCCTCGCGCGCCCGCGCGCACCGCGCATGCGCGGCCGTCTTCCCGCCCGAAACCGGCTCGAGCCGGCCAGTTCAGTCTTCTTTCATCCGCACTCGGTACGGCTGTGTTTTTTGTCGTGTCGAGCCCCGGAGAGTCGACCTCGCGTGTCCGTTATCTAAATCGACGTGTTTTTCTTCGGAAAAGTTTCATTTTCGTTCGGAAAGTGCTCCGAAAACCCCCTTGGGTTTCGTTTGCCCCTTCCTGTATTTCCAGTTTTGCCCCGGTAAGTTTTCTTTCGTCGTCGGGGTAGGCCTCTTTTCGGCCTCGGTCGAGATTTTTTCTCCCTTAAAGTTTTGGTGCTCCAAATTCGTCATTTCGGATTTTGACTTCGCCGGCGTGATTTTTCCGCCCATGACATCGAAGCCTTCCAGCGGCTTCAAGAAGTGCACCCAGTGCGCCCGGGTAATCTCGCTCACTGATAGGCACTCTTCGTGTCTTCAGTGTCTGGGGGCCGAGCACCGTCCCCAGAACTGTAGTCTGTGTTCCCTCTTACAAAGGCGGACTCAAGTAGCGAGATTGGCCCAGTGGAACGTTTTGTTCTCGGGCTCTTCGTCGGCATCGGCACCGGGGTCATCGTGTGCATCGACGTCATCAGCGTCCAGACTTTCATCCTTGGCTGCCAGTGCATCGAGTGCATCGAGGCATCGGCCCTCTGCATCGGCGCCGAGACATCGGATAGCTGCATCGACGTCGGTGGTACCGGGACCTCGTCTCCTGATGTCGTCGGACGGTGGTGCATCGGGTGGAGTGCAGGTGAGGGCTGTCCTTTCCCCTGCTGGTGGCGGTGAGCCCTCGGGTGGGTCTCCTCCTACCCTGAGGGCTCCTGCGGTACAGCCCCCCCGAGATCGACCCTCTTCGGTCTCGGCCCCGAGGAAGCGACGGATGGATTCTACGTCCTCCTGGTCGGTGCCGGGGAGCTCCGGTGACATGCTTCGGAAGAAGTCGAAGAAGCATCGACACCGGTCCCCTCCCCGCGTCGGCACCGAGAGCTCTGGGTCGCCGAGGGAGTCGGCACCCAGCAGGCATCGGCACCGAGAGGACCGCTCACCCTCTGTTCAGGAGGTGTCGATGCGCTCCACTCTGGACAGCCCGGAACAGCCTCCACGCCCGGAACAGGTTCTGACGTCGACGCCTGCATCGACCTCTATGCCTTTCTCTGCAGCCGCTCTGAACGAGAGCCTCCGGGCCGTTCTCCCAGAGATTCTGGGAGAGCTGTTGCGCCCTACCCCTCCGGTACCGGCGGTGCTTGCGCCTCCGGTACCGTCGAGCGTGGCGCCGGCTGGCCCATCGCCCGGGGTGAGGTCCCCGACGTCGGTACCGCGTGCGGTGCCGACTGCGGCCACCTCCCAGGAGGGCTCCCCGACTACGTCAGCGGAGGGAGCTTCGCCGATGCGGGCCAGGGAGTCTACCTCTCGACGCCCCCATCGTGGACGTGGCTCCACTGAGTCGAGCCGGGCGAGGTTGCAGACACAGGTTCGTGAACTTGTGTCTGACACCGAGGGTGAGGCCTCGTGGGAGGAAGAAGAGGACCCCAGATATTTCTCTGACGAGGAGTCTGAGGGTCTTCCTTCTGATCCCACTCCCTCTCCTGAAAGACAGCTTTCTCCTCCCGAGAGTCTGTCTTTTGCTTCCTTTATCCGGGAGATGTCTACGGCCATCCCCTTCCCGGTGGTTGTGGAGGACGAGCCCAGGGCTGAAATGTTTGAGCTCCTGGACTATCCTTCTCCACCTAAGGAAGCGTCCACTGTTCCCTTGCACCATGTCCTGAAAAAGACATTGCTTGCGAACTGGACCAAGCCGCTAACTAATCCCCACATCCCCAAGAAGATCGAGTCCCAGTACCGGATCCATGGGGACCCAGAGCTGATGCGCACCCAGTTGCCTCACGACTCTGGAGTTGTGGATCTGGCCCTAAAGAAGGCTAAGAGTTCTAGGGAGCATGCTTCGGCGCCCCCGGGCAAAGACTCTAGAACCTTAGACTCCTTTGGGAGGAAGGCCTACCATTCCTCTATGCTCGTGGCCAAGATCCAGTCTTACCAGCTCTACACGAGCATACACATGCGGAATAATGTGCGGCAGTTGGCGGGCTTGGTTGATGCTCTTCCCCCTGAGCAAGCCAAACCTTTTCAGGAGGTGGTCAGGCAGCTGAAGGCGTGCAGAAAATTCCTGGCCAGAGGAGTGTATGACACTTTTGATGTTGCGTCCAGGGCCGCTGCTCAAGGTGTGGTGATGCGCAGGCTCTCATGGCTGCGTGCCGCCGACCTGGAGAATAGACTCCAGCAGCGGATTGCGGACTCGCCTTGCCGTGCGGACAATATTTTTGGAGAGAAAGTCGAACAGGTGGTAGAGTCTCTCCACCAGCGGGACACCGCATTCGACAAGTTCTCCCGCCGGCAGCCTTCAGCTTCTACCTCTACAGGTAGACGATTTTTCGGGGGAAGGAAGACTGTTCCCTATACTTCTGGTAAGCGTAGGTACAATCCTCCTTCCCGACAGCCTGCGGCCCAGGCTAAGCCCCAGCGCGCTCGCTCCCGTCAGCAGCGTGCGCCTCAGCAAGGCCCCGCGGCTCCCCAGCAAAAGCAAGGGGCGAGCTTTTGACTGGCTCCAGCAGAGCATAGCCGCAGTACAAGTATCAGTGCCGGACGACCTACCGGTCGGGGGGAGGTTGAAAGCTTTTCACCAAAGGTGGCCTCTCATAACCTCCGACCAGTGGGTTCTGCAAATAGTCCGGCAAGGATACACCCTCAATTTGACTGCAAAACCTCCAAATTGTCCACCGGGGGCTCAGTCTTACAGCTTCCAGCACAAGCAGGTACTTGCAGAGGAACTCTCCGCCCTTCTCAGCGCCAATGCGGTCGAGCCCGTGCCATCCGGGCAAGAAGGGCTGGGATTCTATTCCAGGTACTTCCTTGTGGAAAAGAAAACAGGGGGGATGCGTCCCATCCTAGACCTAAGGGCCCTGAACAAATATCTCGTAAAAGAAAAGTTCAGGATGCTTTCCCTGGGCACCCTTCTCCCCATGATTCAGCAAAACGATTGGCTATGCTCTCTGGACTTGAAGGATGCCTACACTCACATCCCGATACTGCCAGCTCACAGACAGTATCTGTGATTTCAGTTGGGCACACGCCACTTCCAGTACTGTGTGCTACCCTTTGGGCTCGCCTCTGCGCCCAGGGTGTTCACCAAGTGCCTGGCTGTGGTAGCAGCGGCACTTCGCAGGCTGGGGGTGCATGTGTTCCCATATCTCGACGATTGGCTGGTGAAGAACACATCCGAGGCAGGAGCCCTGCAGTCCATGCAGATGACTATTCGCCTCCTGGAGCTACTGGGGTTTGTGATAAATTACCCAAAGTCCCATCTTCTCCCAGTGCAGAAACTCGAATTCATAGGAGCTCTGCTGGATTCTCGGACGGCTCGGGCCTATCTCCCAGAGACGAGAGCCAACAACTTGTTGTCCCTCGTCTCGCGGGTGCGAGCGTCCCAGCAGATCTCAGCTCGGCAGATGTTGAGATTGCTGGGCCACATGGCCTCCACAGTTCATGTGACTCCCATGGCCCGTCTTCACATGAGATCTGCTCAATGGACCCTAGCCTCCCAGTGGTATCAGGCCGCTGGGGATCTAGAAGACGTGATCCACCTGTCCACGAGTTTTCTCGAATCCCTGCATTGGTGGACGATTTGGTCCAATTTGACTCTGGGACGTCCTTTCCAAATTCCTCAGCCACAAAAAGTGCTGACCACGGATGCGTCTCTCCTGGGATGGGGAGCTCATGTCGATGGGCTTCACACCCAAGGAAGTTGGTCCCTCCAGGAACGCGGTCTACAGATCAATCTCCTGGAGTTGCGAGCGATCTGGAACGCTCTGAAGGCTTTCAGAGATCGGCTGTCCCATCAAATTATCCAAATTCAGACAGACAACCAGGTTGCCATGTACTATGTCAACAAGCAGGGGGGCACCGGATCTCGCCCCCTGTGTCAGGAAGCCGTCAGCATGTGGCTCTGGGCTCGCCGTCTCGGCATGGTGCTCCAAGCCACATATCTGGCAGGCGTAAACAACAGTCTGGCCGACAGACTGAGCAGGATTATGCAACCTCACGAGTGGTCGCTCAACTCCAGAGTGGTGCGCCAGATCTTCCAAGCGTGGGGCACCCCCTTGGTGGATTTCTTCGCATCTCGAGTGAACCACAAAGTCCCTCAGTTCTGTTCCAGGCTTCAGGCCCCCGGCAGACTGGCATCGGATGCCTTCCTCCTGGATTGGGGGGAGGGCCTGCTGTATGCTTATCCTCCCATTCCGCTGGTGGGGAAGACTTTGTTGAAACTCAAGCAAGACCGAGGCACCATGATCCTGATTGCTCCTTTTTGGCCGCGTCAGATCTGGTTCCCTCTTCTTCTGGAGTTGTCCTCCGAAGAACCGTGGAGATTGGAGTGTTTTCCGACCCTCATCACACAGGACGAAGGGGCGCTTCTGCATCCCAGCCTCCGGTCCCTGGCTCTCACGGCCTGGATGTTGAGAGCATAGACTTTGCCTCTTTGGGTCTGTCAGAGGGTGTCTCCCGCATCTTGCTTGCTTCCAGGAAAGATTCCACTAAGAGGAGTTACTTCTTCCAATGGAGGAGGTTTGCCGTCTGGTGTGACAGCAAGGCCCTAGATCCTCGCTCTTGTCCTACACAGACCCTGCTTGAATACCTTCTGCACTTGTCTGAGTCTGGTCTCAAGACCAACTCTGTAAGGGTTCACCTTAGTGCGATTAGTGCATACCATTACCGTGTGGAAGGTAAGCCGATCTCAGGACAGCCTTTAGTTGTTCGATTCATGAGAGGCTTGCTTTTGTCAAAGCCCCCTGTCAAGCCTCCTACAGTGTCATGGGATCTCAATGTCGTTCTCACCCAGCTGATGAAACCTCCTTTTGAGCCACTGAATTCCTGCCATCTGAAGTACTTGACCTGGAAGGTCATTTTCTTGGTGGCGGTTACTTCAGCTCGTAGAGTCAGTGAGCTTCTGGCCCTGGTAGCCCAGGCCCCTTACACCAAATTTCATCATAACAGAGTAGTCCTCCGCACTCACCCTAAGTTTCTGCCGAAGGTTGTGTCGGAGTTCCATCTGAACCAGTCAATTGTCTTGCCAACATTTTTTCCCCGTCCTCATTCCTGCCCTGCTGAACGTCAGCTGCACACATTGGACTGCAAGAGAGCATTGGCCTTCTATCTGGAGCGGACACAGCCCCACAGACAGTCCGCCCAATTGTTTGTTTCTTTTGATCCCAACAAGAGGGGAGTGGCTGTAGGGAAACGCACCATATCCAATTGGCTAGCAGATTGCATTTCCTTCACTTACGCCCAGGCTGGGCTGGCTCTTGAGGGTCATGTCACGGCTCATAATGTTAGAGCCATGGCTGCGTCGGTAGCCCACTTGAAGTCAGCCACCATGGAGGAAATTTGCAAAGCTGCGACGTGGTCATCTGTCCACACATTCACATCTCATTACTGCCTGCAGCAGGATACCCGACGCGACAGTCGGTTCGGGCAGTCAGTTCTTCAGAACCTGTTTGGGCTTTAGGATCCAACTCCACCCCCCGAGGGCCCTGTTTGTTCTGTTCCAGGCTGCACTCTCAGTTAGTTGGTAAATTTTTTAGGTCAATCTCAGTTATGTCCTCGCCGTTGCGAGGCCCAATTGACCATGGTTGTTGTTTTGAGTGAGCCTGGGGGCTAGGGATACCCCATCAGTGAGAACAAGCAGCCTGCTTGTCCTCGGAGAAAGCGAATGCTACATACCTGTAGAAGGTATTCTCCGAGGACAGCAGGCTGATTGTTCTCACAAACCCGCCCGCCTCCCCTTTGGAGTTGTGTCTTCCCTTGAAGTGTATTGTCTTGCTACATACTGAACTGGCCGGCTCGAGCCGGTTTCGGGCGGGAAGACGGCCGCGCGAGGACTAGCAAAGGACTTTGCTAGGAAGATTCCGATTGGAGGGGCTTCCGAGGACGTCACCCATCAGTGAGAACAATCAGCCTGCTGTCCTCGGAGAATACCTTCTACAGGTATGTAGCATTCGCTTTATATGAAATAACAAATGTCTGAGATTGCCTCATAGCATCCTTTATAGGGCAAGGAAACTGGGGGGGGGGGCCTTGGTATGCCCCACTTGTCTCTTTATCATCAAGCAGCTCAGGGTTGTGCGGCCATTGAGCGGTTTCAAGCTCATCTTTCTAAGCTGTGGATTGTATTGGAACAGGCTCAAGTTGGCCCTATGAACTTGGCCTCTTTGTTGTTGGATGCCTCCTTGGCATAGGGAGTTTGCAGTGACTACTTGCCCTACTATTTGTTATACTCTTCAACTGTGGGATTGCATGGGACGAAATTGAGACTTTTAGTTATCAAACCTTTTTCTCTTTCGTGGATAACCCTCTTTTTCCACCTGGTCAAAACCCTGGTGTCTTTAGGTGGTGGCATCTGATGCAGTTAGTTAACTGGGGGCAACTTTTTGATGACACTGACTGAATACCTTTGAAGAGCTGGCTCGTGATTGTCATTTGCCACCAAGTGATTGTTTTGCTTATTTGTAGCTCGCTTATTTGTTAACTTCAAAATCTATTAAGCCTGTTGTCATGCAGGAAAACACTTTCCTGAAAGACGTAAGAGAAGATTTTTGTAATACTCATAATTTAACTTCAGTGCTATATCATTATCTTAGAGACAGACTGCTCCTTTATCTGTCTCATAGAGCTAAATGGGAAGCTGAGCAAGGTACTCGATATGAGGAGTGTGGTTGGTAGGCATTGGAAACAGCATTGCCGCACTTGTCTAGAGGTTTTAACATTCAAGAAAATGGGGTTAAAATAGTGTACCGTTGGTATCTTACTCCTGCCAGACTCCATCACATTTTTCTTGCTGTTTAGCGCTTCGTTGGAGAAAATGTAGCGAGAGAGGGAACTATGGGACACATTTGGTGGACCTGTCTCAAGGTGCTTGCTTTTTGGAAGACTGCAGTATAAGCTGCAATCTTGATTTGATCTTGAGATATCATGGGACTTGGGGATCTACTTTAATAAACCAGTTCTAAGAACACGCTTGAGACAGCAACATCTTATCCAATATTGTTTTAATGCAGCATGACTCACTCTGGCTGCCACCTGGAAATCAGAGACTCTTCCATCTGCTTATAAATGGATTACAAAACTTTGGTTTATAGCTGATATGGATAAGACCATGGCACAGCATAAGACCCTGGCTAAACAAGAGTGCATATGGGAACCCTTCCTTACTCGTTGCTCATAGAATTTGTTTATGAACATTCATTGCTCATTTGTTTTATTGCATAGTCTGGTGGAGGGAGGGTATCAGGGGGTGAGGAACAAGTGGGGAGGTGGGGGTGGAGTATATATATATTTCTAAAAATTAGAGTTGCCTTTTTTGGCCCATTTGTTTTACATAGTATATATTTTGCTTCTTATGTTTGATGTATATTGTCTTTTCTTCGTAATGTTGACTTAAGCTTCTAATAAAAAGACCTCTAAAACTGAAAAATAAAAAAGAAGCATTTTGCAGTCATGATACCCTTTTGTGCCATTCATTCTATGATAGCTGTCGTATCCACAATGTCCTTGAAAGTGCCAGGCCAAGCACAGCAGCTATTCATAGCCTTCCATTACTTTATTAAGAGTGAGGGGTTCATTAGTGGCTCATATTCTTCAGGATTAGGAGCACTGATTCCACTCAGTTTCTCCTCCTCCTAAGCTGTGCCAGTTTTACAGGGTTGATAACACAATAGCTTGCTACTTGGTGTGGTCTTTGCTCCCTTGTGGCATTAGTTACTTTTGCTTACAGAATGATTCCTCAAACCAAACGTTTATTGAAACTGGCAGACAGATGATCAAAACCCCGGGCTGTTCAAACAGCACTCCAAAAATAGCGCTGGAACAGCGTGGGGCATTATTATCTCTGATCTTGGGGTAGAAGTGTGGGAGAATTGTGCCTGAGCATGCGCTCAGCACAATCCTCCCACACTTGTTTGACAGGTCTGGGCTGTCAAAAGCCAAACCTGTCAAACATAGGGGCCGAGCAATGGGGGCTGGAGGTCTGGTGGACCTCCGGCCCCCCCCCCCCCCCAGGTTCAGGAAGGGCTGGAGATCCGGTGCGTCTCCAGCCCCCCCTAACTCCCCCAGCAAAGGGTCTCTGGTGGCCTAGTGGGCGACCAACCAACTCTGCAGCCTCAGTCCCCCCTCCCACCTACCTTGTGTGTTGGAGGAGGGAGAGTAGCCTGCCTCCCTCCTCTTCCTGTGACGCTGCAAAATGGCGGCGCCCAGCCCTGCCCAATGTATCCTGGGATGCGCTGGGCGGGGTAGGTGTATAGCCCCACCCAACTCATCCTGGGATACACTGGGCAGGGCTGGGCGCCACCATTTTGCGGCGTTGCAGGAAGAGGAGGGAGGCAGGCTACTCTCCCTTCTCCAACACACAAGGTAGGGGGGTAGGGGGGACTGGACCACCATGGACCCTTTGCTGGAGGACTAGGGGGGGCTGGAGACCCACCGGATCTCCAGCTCTCCCTGAACTTTGGGGGAGGGGACCAGAGGTCCAGCGGACCTCCAGCCCCCCTGTCGCCGGGGGGGGGGGGGGTTTGGTTGGTTGCCCACTAGGCCACCAGGGACCTTTCGCTGGGGGAGTTAAGGGGGGCTGTAGACCCACAGGATCTCCAGCCCTCCCTGAACCTGGGGGGGAGGGATCGTCGGGGGGGGACCAGAGGTCAGCCGGACCTCCATCCCCCTGTCGCTGGCAGGTTTGCTGTTGGGAATGGGGGCCTGCCAGCATGCAAATGCATGCTGGACAGGGCTCACCATTCCTCCCCAATGATCTGCAAACCCTGACGCCAGCTTGGAGCTGGCATAAGGTTTGCCATGGTCAGCAACCCAATCTTTGGCGCGCTGGCCGCTGATCATTGGGGATGAATATGTTTAGCCCTGTTTAGCATGCATTTGCATGTGCTCGAGGGCTATGATCATGGGACTTTAGCAAATGCCAGCGCTAACAGCCTCTAGCGCTGGTGTTTGCTTCTGATCAACCCCCTGTGGGAGACTGGTCATCCAAATGGCAGATGGTGTTTAATGTGAGCATGTGCAAAGTGGCAGATGACGTTTAATGTGAGCAAGAACAAAGTGATGCATGTGGGAAAGAGGAACCCAAACCATAGCTACGTGATGCAGGGTTCCACATTAGGAGTCACCGCCCAAGAAAAAGATCTAGGTGCCATTGATACGTTGAAACCTCTGCTTGGTGTGCAGCGGTGGTTAAGAAAGCAAATAGAATGTTAGAAATTATTAGGAAAGAATAGAAAACTAAAATGAGAATGTTATAATGACTTTGTATCACTCCATGGTGCAACCACATTTTGAATACTGTTCGCATTTCTAATCACTGCATCTAAAAAAAGATATAGCGGAATTAGGAAAGGTACAGAGAAGGGTGACGAAAATGATAAAGGGGATGGGATGACTTCCCTATGAGGAAAGTCTAAAGCTTCTAGGGGCCTTCAGCTTGGAGAAGGGACGGCTGAGGGGAGATATAATAGAGGACTGTAAAATGCTGAGTGGAGTGGAACGGGTACACGTGATTCGCTTGTTTACGCTTTCCAAAAATACTAGGACTAGGGGGCACACAATGAAGCTACTAAGTAGTAAATTTAAAACAAATTGGAGAAATTATTTCTTCTCTCAACGATAAATAGAAATAAATCAAAACATAGAAAAGTAAATAAGATGATGCCTTTTTATTGGACTAAATACATTTTTTGATTAGCTTTCGAAGGTAACTTTTCAGATTAGAAAAAAATGATTTTTATTTCCAATCTGAAGAAGGGTTACCTTTGAAAGCTGATGTATTAAGTTAGTCCAATAAAAAGGTATCTTATTTTATTTTCTCTGTTTTGAGTTATTTCTATTTATTACCTTTAAAAGTGGACTAAAACGGCTACCACACCACTTCACTCAACTAGTAATTAAATTCTGGAAATCATTGCCAGAGAATATAGTAAAAGCAGTTAGCTTAGTATGATTTTAAAAAGTTGGAATAATTTCCTAAAAGAAAAATCCTTAAGGTTTTATTAAGATGGACTTGGAAGAATCCACTGCTTATTTCTAGGATAAGAAGCATAAAATCTGTTTTACTGTTCTGGGATCTTGCAAGGTAGTTGTGACTTGGATTGGCCACTGTTGGAAACAGAATACTGGGCTTGATGGACCTTCAGTCTATCCCATTATGGCAACCCTTATGCTCTTATTGTGTCAATCATCATTCTTAGGTCATGAGGTCAAAACAGTAACGCAGGCCACCCCTAGTTGGGTTTCATATATAAATTAGGATATAAACAAGCAGATTTTCCTGTCAGCTCCAAGAGTAAGTTTTTATCAAACTAGACTTATTGCAGCAACCCATAGAGGCATAAGACCCATCTCGGGAGCTCATTCAAACAAAAGAAGCCAGCAAAATAAGTCATAAGAAAAAAATATAACATGAAATTTGAGATTAATTGGTGTATTGCTGGGCCAGTCATCTCTTGCAGAAACATGGTTTAGAATTTTAGATTGACAAAGGGAAACTGGAACTATATTATTTTAAGTTTTCACTATTAAAAATATCAGTTTTACATGAAAAGTACTGTGCAACAATACAGTTTTTGAACTCAGTTTCAGGATGAAACCTCTTGTTTTTCATTTATTTTAATATCTTGAAGACATCAAGGGAAATAAAGATTTCAGGAGCTATTGGACCCTGCGTGTCACTCAATGCGAAAGGACCCTGTGTATCAGAAAATGTAAGTCTTTTTTTTTTTCCTTTTATATTAAGAAATACATTCCTATCTTAGTCTGTGACATCGTGCAAGCATTAATTTTCGTTAGGACAGGTTAATTCAGCATTGATGCTTGAAATGTAGTTGCAAATTGAAGAGCTGCCTTTTTCTTCCAATATCCTCATCTCTCAGACTTCTAGCTACTTGTAGTATGGCCATCCTTCAGGTATTCAGATGTAGATGTGTGCTGTATTTACAGTTGTCCCAGAGATTTTTATGGAAAACAAAACCAAGATAAACCCTTTTTATTTTAGAGCGCCGACAGTTTTTGGTGGAGCAGTAATTGATTTTGCTCAACCTAAGTAGTAGTATGTAATTGTTGTTAAAGAAATAACAGGGGTGATACAGAGCCTGCATTAGAGCCATGAACTAATGGCTTAGTGCATTATTTCAAACACAGGTTTAACCCATAATTTTTACTGTTCAATGCAGTAAACTAATGGCATACACATTACCATTGTTAAAAAGTACGCAGTGTCATTACTGCCCTGGCAGTAGTATGCAGTCATTTGTCATTGAAGACCAAAATAGTCTCCTTTCCTGTTAAAGCATGAACAATGATTGATTGATTGGCTCATTTGCTGATAGAAAGGCAGACAGCACCTCCTCCTACCCCCTTTACCCCCCATCACCCCCCATCAAGACACAAAAAAACTCCTGGAAGCCTAATGGATGATCCCTTCCCCACACAACACACCCCAAAAAACTATTGGTATTCTAGTGGACCACAGCCTCCCTTCCCCCCACCTTCTTTTTCTACCATCTTACAAAATGGCAGCACCTGACCATGCACAGTGCATCCTGGAGTGCACCATGTGGGATTAAATGAATTTTTGCCTTAAATAGTAGATTTCACCCAGGCTACAAAACAAGGGAAAAATCCCTAATTTGGCAGACTGATCCTGCGCTGTGTTCTAGGATTCACTGCATGATGTCAGGTGCCACCGTTTTGGAAGATAGTTGTGTGGGCTCCTATTTTCTGCTATTGAGGGGAAGGGGTCCACCAGTGGACCAGAATTTGTTTTCCTCTCTTGAGGGGGGGGGGGTGATTCAGGGGTCCGTTAGATTACCAATTATTTTTTAGTGGGGGGGGGGGGGGGGACAAGGGATATCTCTGAGGGATGGGTCCCTTCTGTGATTGGAGGTGCAGGGTCAAGGGGATCTACTAAACTACCATGCATTTTTTTTTTTTCTAGAGGTGGTGTGGAGGGTCTGGTTGAGGGATTGGAGCAAAATGTCATTTCAAAATATCCTGAGATAGTGTTCAAGAAGAGTAAGCTAACCCTTCTACACCTCCTCAGACCTAGTTTTCATGCTCTTGCGTTGTGCTTGCCTTAGTCTTCTGCAGCAGCACTTTGCATCAGGGTGGAAAAAACAATATCATCATTGCCATTGATTTTGATAGGATGTGTGTCTGTGTCAAAGTTGGAATTTTGCGCAGGGTTAGTTTATGTGCAGACCGCTTATCTGCATCGCACGGCCAGAGAATGAGTGTAGACAAAAGCTACAAAGCTGGATTGCTTCAGTTTTGAACTCTCTGGACCGAATGTAAGTGGAGTCCCGTCCCCCCCCCCCCCCCCCCCCCCCGAGTTTTTTGTAGCTTTTTTCTCCACTTATTAAGGAATTTTTGGCTGATGCAGTTTGAAAACTGATGATTGATTTAGCTGTAGCCCCAATTTTGGAGCGAAATTGGTTCTGTGGGGTGAGTTTAGCAGTGAGGCTTTCTTTCTAGCCACTGTACTCATTAATAATCTGTACTGATGAATATTTGATAGCAGGAACCTATTGTGTATTTGGGTTGTTGTTCGTCCTGTTGCCTCAGGTTCTAGTGTATTGTTCCCATAAATTCTATTTTGAGTCTTGGTTTTCAGGGCTTTATAACAGTAAGTAAGAAGTGTAGAATAGCTTCATAATCTCTGAACTACAGGTAAGAGATTATGGATTCTCAACAACACACTTATAGCTTTATAAAAATAGAAATATTTAGTCATACTTTTTTTTTCTTTAGATTTCTATTGCCCATGTATTTTTGTTTGGTTTCTTATAAAGGATCCTTTATAAGGTACAAGTAACTTCTCAGTATTTTTGTTTTCAGGAGATAGGAACTGGAGGCACTTGTCAGTGGAAAATATGTGGCCTTAACCCCAATACAACCCTTGCGGTGTATTTTGAGGTAGTTAATCAGGTAAGCTTTGCAAACACACATAGTGAATTTCATTGAAAACTGTTTTCTAGTATATTTGTAATGGTCCCTTTTTATTGTTCATAACCTTGGACCCACTTTATTTTCACATCTTGAAAGACTAGCCATGTCCCCATATCCTCTCCTCTCCTTTTCCTTCCTCATAGCCTCTAAAACTTACACTTTGGATGGTCTGCTACTGTATTTGGTTGGCTTGTTTTCATCTTGCCTTCTCTTCTTACACCCTATTTCAGTGCCTTAGGCCCAGATAGGTTTTTGTGTTTATCTGTTTATCATCTCCATTAGTTACTTCATTTACTGAAAGGTGTTTGTCTTTTTTTAATGTACATTCAAGATGTACAGTTTTTCCTTCCCTCAAACCTCTTTTTGCTAAAATATTTTCACTCTACATTTGCTGTGGAGTGAAGGTTTTATTCCTTTCTACTCTGTTCATCTTCCCCTTTTCCTTGTATTTTATCCATGTTTCATTGAGAATACATGCTCAGATTGGTATTGATCAGCAAGAGATTTGTGTATTAAGATTTGAGCATCCTCAGCTGAAACCATATTCTGTTTAAATACAAACCATCTTTCCTCTGAGTCTGAACACATTCCCTTTGTTTTAGTATTTTCTTTTTCAGAATATACCGCTGTTTGCTTTGTTATTGCTAATGATGGTTTTGAACCATAACACCGAGGCAAGCTTGTTAAAAAGAAAGCCTTTATTAAGATAATACTGAAAATAAATATAGTTATAGGAAGTACAATGGCCCTTATAATGTTGGTGTTATCAGATATACCCTGTTCTCAGATTGGTCAAAAGATAAAATACAATTTTTTCAGATTGCAGTTTTTATATAGAAGATATGAAAATAGTTTTATGCTAGGGTTTTACTGTTTTGTACAATAAAATACCCGGTCAGGAAGTGCTTCTGCTTGCAGCATCCAAGTTTTCAGTTTACAGTACATTTTGTTGGAAATAGGATTTGTCTGTTCATTTATCTTGTAGTTTCACATATGTTACTGCTTTTTCACTAAGGCCCTGATGCTCAGAAGCAAATGTGTGCGCTAAGAGGCCATTAGTGACGGACTAGCGCCAACATTTGCTGGTGCTGAGTGCTCTGAGGGTTCTAGCATGAAGAACAATCGTGCCAAAGGATAGCGCAAATAGCATGCTAATCGCATTTAAATCAGGTTATTTGCAGTTCACTCCAGTGGTCAAAGAAGAGCACCCTGAACCTAATGCCAGCACAGAGCTGGCATTCGGACTCTTGAAGAGAGGATTCTCTGCTTCTGGAGGATGTGCGTGACTACCATATCTCTATAAACACTTACCAGACAGCCAGAAAGACAACCAGGAGATTCCATCCTGGAAGTGCCTCCTGTGACTCTACTCCAGGCTGCCTCCGCTGTATGAGGGGATATGCAGACTCTGTGCTGTACCTGCACAGTGTAGGGGGCATGCAGACTGCACACGGCTCCTTCGCTTACATTGTACAAGAAACAAGCACAAATTCCTGTGCCCTACTCCAATACAGATCCATGTATGGGGGAAGAGTGATTCTGGAGCCAGAAAACAGCTGGTACAATAACTATATACAGAAAGTATAAGATGACTTCCTTATTGAGGAGCTTCCAACTGCATAAATGTATTTCCTCAGCAATCCTCCAGACCGTTCAAGACGCTTGGGTTATGCACTCCTACCAGCAGAGGGAGACTGAGAACACTAAAACTTCTTATACAAGTAGCCTGTGCAGAGCAGACCTTCTACTAACCAGTATTTTCTCAGTCTCAGCAGAGGGTAGATGTGTGCAGCCTGTGCAGTGCACTCAGTCTGGTAGGCCCATTTGGGGTTTCTAGGTTGGGTTGTAAATGTTAGAGAACCCACACTTGGATCTCTATTACAGGGTGTAAGTCCTAAGGGGCTTCTTATTCCCTGTGGGGTGTCACACCCGGGTGGCCGGGTCCCTCCCCCTGTGCTCTTCCTCTGGAGGACTGCTTGACCTCGGCTACAGACCTCGTTCTGTATCCTTGAGGCGTTTAGGCATCAGCAATGAGATTTAAAAAAACAAAACAAAATGTTTTTAAAAGGCGGCTATTTTGGCCGTGTGTGGCGGGAAGCGTGCCTGGTTTAGCTGCGGATCACGCGATGGACCTGCCACCGCGGGAGCGAGGGGGGTCTGTCGCGGAGACTGCAGGAAGTGTTGTTGGGGCTTCAGCAGTGTCGGAGGGGGGGGGGGTCTGGTTTCCCTCCTGAGTTTGTTTGGTCTCTGTATAATGCCTGGAGAGCTGGCCCCTCTCAGGCTGTTTGTTCCCCGGAGGCTGATAGTTCAGTGGGAGTTAAGCGCCCGCGGGTGGATATTTCGGAGCCTATGGAGATACTTTCTCTGCCTGGGTCGGAGGTTTGGAGTGACCCAGGAGAGGAGGATCTCTTAGATGAGTCTGAGGATCAGGATGGGCTAAGGCCTGGGGAAGATTCTTCAGTGGTTCGCATTTTTCATAAGGAGGAGTTGTTGGAGCTCATTGATCAGTGATCTCTACTTTGAAGTTTGTTCTGGCAGCCACTCCCTCTGCGGAGGGACCCCCAGGTAGATCCCTTGGTTAAGGGAATTCGGAGAGCCTCCCGATCCTTTCCCATGAATTCAGACATTAGAGACATGGTTTTTCAGGAATGGTCTGTGCTGGAGGCTGCTTGTAAGGTGTCTAGGGGTATGGCGCGGCTGTATCCCTTGCCTCCGGAAGATTTAGCCCTGCTGAAACCACCTACTGTGGATGCGGTGGTTACGGCGGTTACTAAGGCTACAGCCATTCCGGTGGATGACGGTACAGCCTTACGGGATCCTCAGGATAGGAAGCTAGAGTCCTTTCTGAAGCGCAGCTTTGATTTGTCGACTTTGGCCTTACAAGCCTCTGTGTGTGGGGCTTGGTACCCAGAGCTTGTTTCCGTTGGGCGGAGAAGTTCTTGGATGAGCCTGCGTTAGATAGGACTGGTTTGGTTCAGGAGCTGGCCAAATTGGAGATGGGGTCTTCGTTTTTGGCAGACACCCTTTATGATTTGCTAAGGGCTTCAGCTAAGAATATGGCTCTGGCGGTGACGGCTCGGAGGGCTCTTTGGCTTAGGGGCTGGGTGGCAGATGCGGCCTCTAAAGCAAAGTTGTGTTCTCTACCTTTCAAAGGTTCTGTGTTGTTTGGAGAGGACTTGGATAAACTGATGAGTGGTCTTGGGGGTACCAAGGTCTCACGGTTGCCAGAGTTATGGCTTAAGTCAGCTAGTCGAGGGGGTTCGGTTAGAGGTCGGTTTAAGGACGCGAGGCGGTACAGGCCGGGCAGATTTGTATCTCCTTCTAAAAGCCGGTTTTTCCAGCGGACGCAGTCTTTTCAAGGAGGTCGTCGAGGAGGTCGGGACTCCTCCGGAGGTGCCGGAAATGGTAATAAGTCCTCCTTATGAAGGTGTGCGGGTCCAGCCTCTGGTGAAGGTCGGGGCGCGACTTCGTCTGTTTTATTAGGGGTGGACCCAAATTACTTCAGATCAGTGAGTGCTGGAAGTCGTTCGTGACGGTTATGCGCTCGAGTTCGAACACCCGCTGCCGGATCTGTTTCTTCCCTCTCCTTGTCACTCTCGAGTCAAGTTAAAGTCTATTCAAGAGACTCTGGGTCGCTTAATCCAGTTGGGAGCTGTGGTACCCGTTCCTCGGCACGAGCAGGGAATGGGTTGTTATTCCATTTACTTTGTGGTGCCGAAGGAGGAGGACCAGTTTCGACCCATTTTAGATCTCAAGAGGTTCAATGGGGCGCTCAAGGTGCCATCCTTTTCTGCATGGAGACTCTGCGCTCGGTCATAGTGGCTGTTTGTCAGGGAGAATTTCTCACGTCACTGGATCTCACGGAAGTGTATCTGCACGTGCCGATTCGAGAGGCCCATCAGCGTTTCCTTCGTTTTGCTGTTTTAGGTAGGCACTTTCAGTTCTGTGCTCTGCCTTTTGGTCTGGCAACGGCTCCACGCACCTTCTCCAAGATAATGGTGGTAGTAGCAGCGGCTTTGCGGAGGCAAAGAATTCTGGTGCATCCGTATCTGGATGACTGGTTGATCCAGGCGAAGTCTCGGGCTCACAGTGTTGCGGCGACGGCTCAGGTGGTCGCGTTTCTGGAATCGCTCGGATGGGTAGTGAATGTAGTCAAAAGTCAGTTGATCCCATCACAGAGTCTGGAGTACTTGGGAGTGCGGTTCGACACGGCAGTGGGTCGTGTTTTTCTGCCGGATTCTCGGATTGCCTCTCTTCAGCAGCATGTCTGGCTGTTAATGTCCTTTCAGAGTCCGACGGTTCGAATGTACCTTTGGGTTCTGGGCCTCATGGCAGCGACGATAGAGGTAGTACCATGGGCCAGGGCGCATATGCGTCAGCTTCAGTCGGCTCTGCTGTCCCAGGTACACAGTTTGGAGTTGCGGTTGTCATTGAGGGGGGCTCCTCGGCGCAGTCTCCAGTGGTGGCTGTGCTCGGCCCATCTGAAAAAGGGCATGCTGTTGGAACCTCCTCAGTGGGTGATTCTGGTAATGGATGCCAGTCTGCTGGGCTGGGGAGCTCAGTGTCTCGGTCAGTCCGCTCAGGGGTGGTGGTCGACGGAGGAAGCTCAGTGGTCTATCAACCAGTTGGAGACAAGGGCGATTCGGCTAGCTATGTTGGTGTTTCGCTCAAGTGTGGTCGGAAAGGCGGTAAGAGTCATGTCCGACAATGCGACAGCGGGTAGCGTATGTCAACCGGCAGGGCTGTACAAAGAGTCCGCGGTTGTCAATCGAGACGGCTCTGCTCATGAGTTGGGCGGAAAGGCATCTAGTGCAGATTTTGGCGGCGCATGTGGCCCGGGGTGGACAACGTGAACGCGGATTTTCTAAGCAGACACATGTTGGACCCCGGAGAATGGTCTCTGCACCGGTCGGTGTTCAACCAGATAGTTCTAAAGTGGGGAATGCCAGTAGTGGATCTCATGGCGTCGGCACAGAATGCTCAGGCTCCTCAGTATTTCAGTCGGCGTCGGGGATCCGCGAGCGGAAGGGATCGATGCGTTGGTCCTTCCGTGGCCTCAGCGGGTGTTGCTGTACGTGTTTCCCCCGTGGCCCTTGATAGGTCGAGTCCTACAGAGGGTTGAATGTCATGCGGGTCCGGTGTTGTTGGTGGCTCCGAATTGGCCACGTCTGCTGTGGTTTGGGAATCTGATGCGCCTGTTAGAAGGCGAGCCTCTGCTGGGGGGCTCGGTGCTGTTGTGTCAGGGTCCAGTTGTCATTCCGGATCCGGCTCGGTTCTCTCTTACGGTGTGGCCCTTGAGAGGGAACGGTTGAGAAGGAAACGGTTTTCTCCTCAGGTGATTCAGACAATGCTGCAGTCTCGCAAACGTTCAACATCTTTGGTCTATATGCGTGTGTGGCGCATATTTGAAGATTGGTGTGGGGACCGGGCGTGTGTCCCTTCGACAACTTCTGTGTCATGCATTTTAGATTTCTTGCAGGATGGTTTTGAGAAGGGCCTTTCATTGTCATCTTTGAAAGTGCAGCTGGCTACTTTGGCATGTTTTCGGGGTAAGGTGCAGGGCAGGTCGGTTGCGTCTTCCCCAGCTGTGGTCCGTTTTTTGAGGGGGGTGAAGTTGCTTCGTCCTGCTCAGCGGCCGGTAGTTCCTCAGTGGGATCTTAATATCGTTCTTGACTCTTTGGCGGGTTCTCCTTTTGAACCCTTGGAGTCTTGTTCAATAAAAGACCTTACTATGAAGGTGGTCTTTTTGGTAGCTATATCGTCGGCTCGCAGGATTTCGGAACTTCAGGCTCTTTCATGTAGGCCTCTGTTTCTGTGGTTTTCTAAGGAAAAGGTTTCGCTGCGTCCAGTCCCTTCGCTTTTGCCTAAGGTGGTATCCTTCTTCATGTCAATCAGGTGATTTCGTTGCCGGTCTTGGGGAACCAGACGGGGGATACTTCTCAGCGTTGTTTGGCGAAATTGGATGTGCGCAGAGTGTTGAAGGTTTACTTGCGCAGGTCGGAGGAATTCAGGTCTTTGTACAGGTTATTTGTCCTTCATGGAAGAAGGGAGTGGCTGCTTCTAAGGCATCTATAGCTCGGTGGTTGAAGGATGCCATCTCTTCGGCTTACATATTGCATGGCCGTACGGTGCCAGTGGGGCTCAAGGCACATTCCACTAGGGGGATGGCAGCTTCTTGGACAGAGAGTAGTTTTTTTCCACCGGTGGACATTTGTAGAGCGGCGGTGTGGTCCTCCCTGAATTCTTTTGTCAAACATTACAGAGTGGATGTACAGGCAAGGGAGGATGCCAGTTTTGGAGCTGCAGTCCTGTCCTCTGGGCTTCGTAGGTCCCACCCTTAGATGTGTTTACTGCTTTGGTATGTCCCAAGCGTCTTGAACGGTCTGGAGGATTGCTGAGGAAGGTGAAATTAGGCCTTACCTGCTAATGTTCTTTCCTCTAGATCCTCCAGACCTTTCAAGAGCCCACCCAGTGTATCTGACAGTTCAGTAAGATATTTTCTTTAGACTTCAGTTGCTGATATTTCTAGTAGCTCCTGTGATTTGGGTCCTGGAGTTTTACTAAGGGCAGTTTGTGGTACCGTTTGTGCCCATCTGCAGTTGAATTCCCCCGTCTTAAGGGGAGGAGATCTGAGTGTGGATTCAGTGGTTTTGTTTAGGTGGAGGTGTTTTGTTCCTATGCTTTGTTACTGTTTTACTGGTTAGTAGAAGGTCTGCACAGGCTACTTGTATAAGAAGTTTTAGTGTTCTCAGTCTCCCTCTGCTGGTAGGAGTGCATAACCCAAGCGTCTTGAACGGTCTGGAGGATCTAGAGGAAAGAAAATTAGCAGGTAAGGCCTAATTTCACCTTATTTCACTAATCAGCAGCCAGAACCTCCTCCTTCTTTCCTCCCCCTCCTCCCCTCCCCTCCTCCTCCCCTCCCCCTTCCCTCCTCCCTCAGGTCATTGTAGTTTACTAACCTGAGGAATTTAGATTTTGGCCTCTGAAAGCTAGTCAAAAAATGTATTTAGTCCAATAAAAAGGTATCACTTTATTCTCTGGGTTTTTTTTAATTATTATTTTTAGTTAACTTTAATATATACTAATATTCCACATTATTTTACCCTAAATTTAAAAATAGAATTATTTTTTCTTCCTTTGTCCATTTAATTTTTCTAATTGTAGGTCACAGTCTCTGGTTACTGTTTTCCTATCTTCTCATAACTCTTTCCAGGGTCTCCCATTCATTTGTTATTTTTCTCTCCCTTTGTGTCTTCTCCAGCTGTTCCACTACATCATCATCTCTGACATTGATATTTTCCATTCAGCTTTCTTCTGTTTTACTGCCTCTGTCCACTCAGATTTTATTCACTCTTAATATCCAGTCTTCAATCCCCCCTTCTTTTTTTTTTTTTTACCTGCATCTACCTACAGTTTACCTGCATCTACCATCTTTCATTTAGGCCCTCCCCTTTTGCTTCTCTAATTCCCCAATCAGTCACCAACTCTTCCCTCTCTCCCCCCAGCCATACAACATCTCCTATCTGTGGATTTTTCTCTCCTGCCATCCGTACAGCATCTTCTCTCTGTCTCTTGTTTCCCTCTCTCCAGCCATACAGCATCTCTCTCTCCCTACTGTCATGCAGCATCTTCTACCCCCTTAGCCATACAGCCTCTCCTATCCCACCCCCACCAACCAGTATCTTATCTCTCTTCCTCCATACAGAATCTCCTGTTTTTCTGTCTGCCTGCCATATGGCATATCCTCTCTTCCCCAGTCCCCAGCCGTGCAGCATCTCATCCATTTCTCTCTCCCCCCCCCCCCCCATCCCCCCGGCTATCCAGGATTGCCTCTCTCTTTTCTTTTGCCCCCACTGAACATTGCCCCTCTGTCTTATCCCCTACCATGTAACATTGTCTCTCTCTCTTTTTTTCTCCAATTCAAAATTGCCCCACTGTGTCTCTCTCAGCCACCATCGCTTCTCTTTCTTCCCTATATAACATCACCCTTCTATCTCTCATCCTCTACCATCCACCATTGACCCATTTCTCTCTCCACACCCTCCATCCATCTTTGCCTGTCTATACCCCCAATAGTCGTCTCTCTCTCCCTCATCCCCCACCATGCAGCATTGACCCATCTCTTATCCCCTTACCTCACGATCACTTCATCTCTTTCTCTCACTCCACTCCCTCTTCAGTCACACCTCTTCCACCTGTGTGTGTCTATGGCAGCAACACCAAATAGGAACCGCCAGTATCCCTTTCTTTCCAAGCCACTGTCTGCCCAACTAGATGAGCGCAAGTGAAATGAAACCATCTGTAGGGCCAGGGGTCTGTGCGCGCTGCTGCTGGTCTCCTTCCTTCTCCTTCTCCTTCCTCATGATGTAACTTCCTGTTTTGGGGAGGGAGGAGGAGAGAAACCAGCAGTGGCACGCACAAAGCTCTGGCCTCTCATATGGTTTCATTTCATTTGTGCTTACCTAGTCAGACAAACAGCAGCAGGGAAGGTAAGAAAGTGAAGGGAAGCTGGCAGTTCCTGTTTGGTTGCTGCTGCCAACTTGGGCAGAAGAGTAAGTGGGGCAAGGAGGGTAAGCTAGCAATTGGGACTTGGGGGGGGGGGGGGGGGGAGGACGCCTGTGCAAATGCACATAATATAGCAGCAGCAAACAGTGATGGGCAGAAAAAATCCATCCAGCTGCTGAGGCTCATGCTCGATGCACAGTAAGAGGTACCCAAAACAAAGGTGCTTGACCGGCCACCAGAATTGGGTGGGCCTGAGGCTAGAATAGGGGGGACCTTGCTCCCTGAGGGCCCCCCATATCTATGCCACTGGTCCCATCCAGTGTGGGATCTACTGGTATGGGAGTTCAGACTCCAACTGAATCTATTCCCAAGATGGGGGGAGAAGGGGGAGAGGAGGAAATCATCCCCAAAGAACTTTGCCCACAACTTCCTCTGGACTCGGTCTAGGCTCTGCCAGGAATGTGCACTTACATCCTTTCCAGGAGTGGCCTTTTCGTAATTGCTGCAGCAGGTCACATGTCTGCACTATCTACTAGAGCCAGAGAAACTAAGATGAGGAGCTGAAGGCAGCAGCAGCCCCTCATAAATGCAGTGAGGTCAGCTCTGAGTCCCCTCCCCCAGCTCTATCTGCTGGTGGGGTGTCACAACCCACTCAACTGCACTGGTCTGATATGAACAATAAGGCCAATAAAAATACAACCATCTTAAACACTAACAAAAAAAAACCCCTTCTAAAAATAGGACAGTAAAACTTCTCTCCCCTTAACATATATTCTTGTACTGTTGACCTACCTAACCAATTCTGATTATTTTCGCCAGCCACAATTAATCCCTCAATTATTTGTAAATAGCCATGCCTGCAGAATTTTATGAAATCACAGGTAGGACTACTCTATCTGAAGTTGTGATTGAAGTAAGTTCCAGTGGCTATCAAAACAATACTAGGATATTCATGAAAGTACCTAGGAGCAGGTTAACTCACATTTTAAAGTTTCTTTTTCAGTTCACGAATGATTACTTAAGCTGTGGGAATCTTTTACCAGAGAATGTGATCAAGGGAATAATTGAGCAAGTTTGGAACACATTTGGATAAGTTTTTAAAGGACAGGTCCATTAACTTATTTAGCCAGTGTCTCTGCCTCTACCTCCTGGGAGTTACCAGTAGGGAGTGTGATTTCCTTTTGGATTCTGCTGGGTTCTTCCCAGTAACCCCACATTACCCACTGTCAGGATACTGGACTCAGTGGACCCATTGGCCAGTGTGGCACCTTTTATGTTCTTAAATTTTAATACGAGTTACTGTTGATTCATTGCTTGTACTGAAAATTTAAGAAGAAAAAAAAAATACATTGGTTGCATGTTTTCAGCCAGTAGATATTAGAGCAGAAAAATGAAGAATCCTATAAAAACTGATCCTTGAAGCTTCTTTTGTAACGTTTCAGTGCAGATGGTGAACGCAAGATGAAGTTTGATAACAGTAGGAGAACAACCTATTTATTTATTTGTTACATTTGTATCCCGTGGTATTTATGCATCAAGGAGGTAGTTTTTATAACTGTGCATATGGGTAAAGAGTATGCACATATTTTTTTCTATGGGGAATTTCCTGGATTTTCAAAGAGAAATTATGGGCTAATTTTCACACCTGCTTTTGGGGTGAACAGAGTTTCTTAGTAAAATTACACACAGAAGTATATGTTTGTGTTCTTAGTCGTGCACCCAAAGGTTATATAATCCTTTCAAGAAAGCTAGTTAATCATTTAACTTATTAGTGGGACATAACCAGAGAGGCATGGTATGGTTGCATTTTCAATATGGTAATACTAAAGCCCAGCTAAGGAACAGGTTATTTTAAGTTAGTATTCATGTGGCTTACATTTGAAAATACAGTGAAACAAAATAATAGAATTTAATTATGGGAAAAAGTAGATGGATAAGTCTGAAACATTTAACAAAGTTGAGCTTATCATATATACCCAACTGGGCATTTAAAAGCCTGTCCTTTAATGATGCCACATGTTCAGAAATCATAGCCATATGTATAGACATGCACACACCAGAACAAGCATCCATATACACATTGCAAAAGTAAACAACAGTTTCTACAGAGTATAGCCAAAACTTAATTTTATTTTCTCATTTCCATTGCCCAAAACCTGGACAGCAGATGTACAGATCAGTAGGACCCAAAGCAGTCCAAAACAAGTAGTCAGAAACAACATAGTTTATACATAATTGTTCAGTCACCCTTAAGATTCATCTTTAGATTTAAAAAGCAAAGCCATGTGCATGTAAGGACTGGATAAACTAATTAAAACAAAGTTTAAAACAAATGCCCTTAATATGTAATACTTGTTAGCAATAATGAAACAGTGATGGAAATTTCTCATAGCAAGCAGCCTGAGCCAACAGATTTATTTTCCATTGAACATAACTAGCTTTGTATGAACTTGGTAGCTCATAGTGTGTTGAAATGGCCAATGTTGGCACATTTAGACTGACTCTGGACAGTTCTGCATGATCGAAACCCTTCGTCATTATTCAATACCTTCTCTGTGAAACAGTAATAATTAAAAAAAAAAAAAGGCAAGTTCATTTTTATAATATACCACAGCAATCCACAAAACAAAAGGAGCAAGTTCCCACATGCCATCTTTTTCTTTTGATGTAGGTACAGGAAAAAATGTTAAATGCTCCCAGGTCACACCCTAATTAATGATTTTTTAAAAACTGTAATAAATAGTAAGTCTGATTGTTAAGCACCTGATACTCATAATGTCTGTTTTGGTGGCCCTTTACTAGGTGAAAACATCAAAATACAGTGAGTCCCTATAACCAGCCCCTCCAAATGACTTAATGATTACGATGTAGAACTAATTACTACTATAACTGTGCTTCCTCTGTGTACATCCGTATGCTGCACAAGCCGACATGTTGAAAAATGTAAGCAAGATCAAATAAAAATGACACCAACAATTAAGAACGACAATGTGGATGAGATGCTCATAGATTTGCTTGCTTTGTTTGGGTAACAGGGATGATGGGTGCATGGAGGAGAGGGAAAGGGAGACTAATTTCATGGGTTCAGCTGTCTCATTCTTAACTGCCTTGATCAGCTCTCTCCTGTTCGCTTCCTTAGTTCTGGCTCCCAGCACTGCTGCCTTCTTCAATTTTTTTGGCCACTGGCAGCATGAGTGAGATAAGCATACTGCCTTCTGTGGCCTCACAAGCTCTTCCTCTGTTGCAGCATCCCTCCTATGTGGGACAGGAAATTGCAGCAGAGGGAAATATTTCAGGCTGACGAAGGCAGTGCGCTTACCTCACTGACACTACCAGCAGCCTGGAAAATTTAAAAAGGCAGCACTGCAGGGAGCTGGAAGGGAGTAGGAGAGAGCTGACCAAGGCGGTTAGATTGAGAAAAGGAGATGGCATGACAACTGGAGCAGGAGGGCAACTAGTAGTACCCAAAACTCAGGCACCTGACTGGTCACCAGGTTTCGGGGGGCCTGGGCCCCCAAAGCCCCCCGTAGCTATGCCACTTCTCCCAAGGGTAAGTGGTAGGAGCCTATTCTATAACAGAACCTGGGCACCCAAGTTCCATTATAGAATACTAGTGTAACCTGGTATCTGTTTGCCTAAATGTGTTAGAGAGATGTGTAACTTACATTCCCAGAGGACAAGCAGACCTTTGTATTCTCACAGCTGGGTGATATCATCCGACAGAACCCGGTGCAGATGCTGACTAGGGACTCTGAGAACTTTCCAGTAGCGTTCCACTGTGCATGCGCTGGTGCCTTCTCACCCACCATGCGAGCACAGGTCCCTCAGTCTTTATTTTCTATGGACCAGGCAGGACGTGTCATCATGTTCTCAAAGTGCGTGTTTTCTCGTTCGCAGTGCCTTCCTATATTGGCTTTTTTCTTTTGTTTTTCATGATTTTTCATTTTCTCCTTATTTTATTTCCCTTTAATTTTATTATTTTTTCGGCACTTAGTTTCCTTTTATTTTTCTGAGTGACAAGGTGTTTTAGGCTGGAGCACCAATTTCAGTTTGAATGCTGTCCCTTTTCAGTTCACAGTTGATTTTAATTTGGCTGCAATTCTTTTCTCAATGACCCTCTGTATTCATCATCTCATCATCTCTTTTTTCCCCTTCCTTCTCAGCTCTCAGCCTTCAACATTTCCTTCCTTCCATTCATCCATCTCCTTTCTATCTGAGTACATCTCGCCTTTGTCACTGTTGTCATACCTCTCCTACTCTTCTCCGTACTCTCTTGCTCCTTCTCCTGCTCTCTGCTGGGGACATTAATCCCAATCCTGGTCCTCCACATCAGCTCTCATCCTATTTGTGCAGGTCACACCGTGATATCTCCAATCTAATTTCTGTTCTCCTTCTTCCCTGCCTTTCTCTTGTTCTCTGTGGAATGCCTGCTTTGTCTGTAACAAACTTTCCTACATTTATTTTGTTACATTTGTACCCCATACTTTCCCACTCATGGCAGGCTCAATGCGGCTTACATATTGTATACAGGTACTTATTTGTACCTGGGGCAATGGAGGGTTAAGTGACTTGCCCAGAGTCACAAGGAGCTGCTTGTGCCTGATGTGGGAATTGAACTCAGTTCCTCAGTTCCCCAGGACCAAAGTCCACCACCCTAACCACTAGGCCACTCCTCCATTCCATCCATGACCTCTTTATCTCTCGTACTCTCTATCTGCTTGCCCTAACTGAAACTTGGCTGTACCCTGAAGACTCTGCTTCAGTCGCGGCCCTGTGCCATGGAGGTTATCTTTTCTCCCATACTCCTCACCCAGTTGGCCGCGGAAGTGGTGTTGGGCTACTACTTTCACCCTCTTGTAGATTTCAACCTCTTCTTTCACTTCAGTCTCACAACTTTTCTTCCTTCGAAGTCCATTCCATCCATCTATTCGCTCCTCTGCCTCTCCGAGTAGCAGTCATTTATCGACTCCCTGATAAGTCCCTTTCGTCCTTTCTCACTAACTTTGATGCCTGGCTTTCCTTCTTTCTTGAACCTTCATCTCCTTCCCTCATTCTTGGGGATTTTAACATTCATGCTAATGATCCCTCTGACTCTTATGCTTCTCATTTCTTTGCTTTAACATCCTCTTTCAATCTTCAACTGTGCTCCACTGCCCCCACTCACCAGAATGGCCACTGTATTGATCTTATCCTCTTCTCAAACTGCTCACTCTCCAGTTTCTGTGCCTCAACTCTTCCCCTCTCTGACCATCATCTGATAACTTTCATATGTAAACACCTTCCTCCCAAGTCCCGTCTAATCTTAACCAATACATTTAGGAATCTTCAGGCTATTGACCCTTCTACTCTGTCCTCCAGTGTTTCAAATCTCTTCTCTACCACTATGTTATCCAAGCCTGTCAATGAGGCTCTCTCTTCCTATAATACTATTTTCTCCTTTACTCTGGATACTCTCACTCCTCCCATTTCCTGTCCTGTAAAACGTACCAAACCCCAGCCTTGGCTGAACTCTAGAATCTGCTACCTACATTCCTGTGCCCGCTCTGCCGAACGCCTTTAGCTGAAATCCCGTGCCCATGCTGACTTCATACATTTCAAATTCTTGCTGACCTCCTTCCAGTCTGCACTTTTACTTGCCAAACAGGACTACTACATCCAGTAGACAAATTCTCTTGGCTCAAACCCTCGATGTCTCTTTGCTACACTGAACTCTCTCCTCAAAGTGCCTTCACCTCCAACTCCCCCTTCACTTTCTCCCCAGACTCTGGCTGAGTACTTTCATGATAAGGTTCACAAGATTAAACTTGAATTCTCAACCAGGTCACCTCCACCTCTCCTTCCCTTAGTCCATTCTCTCAACCCTCCAACCCCTGCCTCCTTTTCTGAAATCACTGAAGAGGAAACTACACATCTTCTTTCCTCCTTGAAACTAACTACCTGTTCCTTTGATCCTATTCCCACCCATCTACTTAACGCTATCTCTCCTACTGTCATCCCTTTTATCTGTCATATCCTCAATCGTTCACTTTCCACTGCGACTGTTCCTGATGCCTTCACACATGCTGTAGTCACACCATTCCTTAAAAACCTTCATTGGACCCTACCTGTCCTTCCAACTATCGCCCCATCTCCCTCCTCCCTTTCCTATCCAGGATACTTGAATGTGCTGTTCACCGCCGTTGCCTTGACTTTCTTTCATCTCAAGCTATTCTTGATCCACTTCAATCTGGCTTTCTCCCTCTTCATTCAACTAAAACAGTGCTTGCTAAAGTCTCCAATGACCTGTTCCTGGCCAGATCCAAAGGTCTCTATTCTATCCTCATCCTTCTCGATCTGTCTGCCGCTTTTGACATTGTTGATCACAGCCTACTCCTTGATACGCTGTCCTCACTTGGATTTCAGGGCTCTGTTCTTTCCTGGTTTTCTTCTTATCTCTCCCATTGTACTTTTAGTGTATACTCTAGTGGATCCTCCTCTACTTCTATCCCACTGTCAGTTGGTGTACCTCAGGGATCCGTCCTGGGACCTCTTCTTTTCTCCATCTATACTTCTTCC
Organism: Microcaecilia unicolor; assembly: GCF_901765095.1. Taxonomy (NCBI): domain Eukaryota; kingdom Metazoa; phylum Chordata; class Amphibia; order Gymnophiona; family Siphonopidae; genus Microcaecilia; species Microcaecilia unicolor. The sequence continues at coordinate 151,823,739 of NC_044039.1, read as the reverse complement.
CTTGGTACTCTGATCTCATCCCACGGTTTTCAGTATCATCTTTACGCTGATGATTCCCAGATCTACCTCTCCACACCAGAAATCTCAGCAGGAATCCAGGCCAAAGTATCAGCCTGCCTGTCTGACATTGCTGCCTGGATGTCTCAGCGCAATCTGAAACTAAACATGACCAAGACTGAGCTGCTTATCTTTCCCCCTAAACCAACCTCTCCTCTTCCCCCATTCTCTGTTTCTGTGGATAACACTCTCATCCTTCCTGTCTCATCAGCTCGTAACCTTGGGGTCATCTTCGACTCCTCCTTCTCTGCACATATTCAGCAGACTGCTAAAACCTGTCGTTTCTTTCTCTATAATATCACCAAAATTTGCCCGTTCCTTTCTGAGCACACTGCCAGAAGCCTCATCCACACTCTTATCACCTGTCGCTTAGACTATTGCAACTTCCTTCTCACAGGTTTCCCACTAAGTCATCTCTCTCCCCTTCAATCTGTTCAAAATTCTACTGCAGAATTTAAATTTCACCAGTGTTGCTATGCTCATATTAGCCCTCTCCTCAGGTCACTTCCCTGGCTTCCTATCCATTTCCACATACAGTTCAAACTCCTCTTATTGACCTATAAGTGCATTCACTGCAGCTCCTCAGTACCTCTCCACTCTCATCTCTCCCTACATTCCTCCCCCGGAACTCCGTTCACTGGGTAAATCTCTCTTATCTGCACCCTTCTCCTCCACCGCTAACTCCAGACTCTGTTCCTTTTATCTTGCTGCACCAAATGCCTGGAATAGACTTCCTGAGCCGATATGTCAAGCTCCATCTCTGGCCGTCTTCAAATCTAAGCTAAAAGCCCACCTTTTTGATGCTGCTAACCCTTGTTCAGAACCCTTATTTTATCATCCTCACTTTTAATATTCCCTTATCTCTTATTTGTCCTGTTTGTCCTAATTAGATTGTAAGCTCTGTTGAGCAGGGACTGTCTTTTCATGTTCAAGTGTACAGCGCTGCATACGTCTAGTAGCGCTATAGAAATAAGTATTAGTAATGTCCCAGAAGCCCCCAGTGGCTTAAAAAGCGCACAATGTAATTGCGTTATTTCTGTGATGGACCTGCACTCTTGGTGCATTGGGCACCTTGGGCCTGACCATGAGCCTGTCTCTTGTTCTCTGTATTTAAAAATGCAGTTGAGGACACAGAGGGCATGGCAGGCCCAACAGCACAAAGTTTTTGGCTCCTCAATGGCTGGTACATTGTCATCGGCACCAGAAGCATCAACCTTGATGGCTGCAAAGACTTCAGTATCCACTGGGAGTGCACCGGCATCGAGAAGGTCTCCGCCTCTCTTGATGTCGGGTACTGGTGGTAGACCCCAGTCCTGTCAGCATCAGACCCAACATGAGAGCAAGTATGAGTTTGACGTTCTCATCAGCACCAAAGAACCGCGATGCTGAGCATTGAAGGAAGCCCAAAAAACACAAGCATCGGCCCTCATTGATGCACAGTGCCTGGAGCACTGAGGCATCAGAATCACCAGTACCCAAGAAGCACTGGCACTAAGAGGAGCACTCCCCCTCTTTGGAAGAAGTGCCGGTGCACAAGTCTCCAAGCAGCCAGGTCTCTGCTACCAGTTTGGCAACGATGCCTTCGTAGGCTGCTCCTCAACCAGCTCCTCCACCTTTACTAATGCCTTCATTTGATAATCAGTTCCGAGCCATGCTCAGGGACAAGCTGATGCAGATGCTGCAGCTGCAAACTGCTCAGGCATTGAGGGTGCTTGTGCCAGCTGCAGATCAACCTCAGATTCTTCCTGAGGCCTGTGCCGAGATCCTTGATGCCGGCACCGCAAAGGGTATTAACATTGACATCGACTCATACAGTACTGCTCTCGACATTAAGGGCAGAATCTTCCCTGGAGTCTAAGAATAGGACTGTACCTTGGCGCTCTTTGGGGTGTGGGTATGGTTAAACTGAGCTGAGGCAAGTACAGACTTGTATAGGATAACCTTCTGATCCCCCCCCCCCCCACCTCGAGAGATGTAAATCTACATCTAGGGTCTCTGTCTCACTGGTTTTGTCAGAGAGATGGCTTCTGCCATCCCATTTCAGTTAGAAATGGAGGAAGATCCCAGGGCAGAAATGTTAACTGTTTTGGTCTACTAGTCTTCTCCTAAGAAAGGGGTCACTCATGGTACCATTGTACCCTATCCTTAGAGATGCACTGATGAAGAATTGTGGGAACCTCCCCTCTCCGTGCAGGTCATACCTAAGAAGGTGGATATGCAGAAGGTTCCTGGATTCGAGAGGACTTAACTGCCACACCACTCTCTCTGTTGGTGGAATCTGCCCTCAATCGAGTAGGACTCATGCCTCAATGTCCCCAGGTAGAGAGGCTCAGACATTAGATTCGGGGGGGGGGGGGGGAGCTTTTAAGGCCTCGATGCTTATTGCCCTCATCCACTAGCACTACACGAGCCTTTACTTGCAGTCTTTGGTCTGCAGTACACCAAGTCTTGCACATTCGCTCCCACAGGAGCAGGCCACAGAGCTTCACTAGTTGGCAAGTAAGCAGCTGGAGTGTAGAAAATATGTGGCCAGAAGTGCTTACTGCTCTTTAGAATGGAAGAGATCGCAGACCTCTTAAAGAAATATAATACCATCCAAATCCTCTATCGGCAACCTCCAGATGCAGCATCCTCTTCTAGGAGGTTTTCAAGTTTGTCTAGGCAGTAACCCTTCAACTCTGAGGCATAGGTTTCTGCCCCCTTCTCGCTCTTCTCAGAATTTACAGGCCCAGCGTTCTCAGCCTTGCTAGTCCTGCCCTCAGAAGCTCCAGCTGGCTGCCCAGTCAAAGCAAGGGACAAGCTTTTGACTGGCTCCGAGAGAGCATAGCCACACAGTTAACTGTCCCGGGCGGCTTACCAGTAGGGGGAAGGCTGAATTTTACTAACACAGCTCCTTGTAACCTCAGACCGGTGGGTTTTTCAAATAGTTTGTCTTGGTTATGCCCTGCATTGATGTCAAAGACCACCAAATTACCCCTGAGAGAATCATATATTAGCTCTGGGCACAAGCAAGTACTTGTAGAAGATATCTTTGCCGTTCAGCAGGCCAATGAGGTTAAACCCGTACCCCCAGGGGAAGAAGGGAAGGAATTCTATTCCAGGTACTTCTTGTGCCAAAAAAGATGGGGCAATTTCGTCTCATCCGAAACCTAAGGACCCTGAACAAATTCCTGGTCAAAGAAAAGTTCATGATAGTTTCCATATGCATCCTTCTCCCCATAATTCAGGAAAATGATTGACTGTGCTCTCTGGATTTAAAGAATGCTTATACCCACATTTCGATACTTCCCAGTCACAGGAGGTATCTCAGATTCCGCATAGGGAAACGCCACCATCAGTACTGCGTTCTGCCATTTGACATTGCATCAGCTCCCAGGGTATTCACCAAATGTCTAGCAGTAATAGCACAGTGTATTTGCACAAATTGGGAGTATATGTGTTTCCCTGACTGGATGATTGGCTGGTCAAGAGCACATTGCGAGAGGGAGCAATAGAATCCTTGCACCTAACTATTCAGGTGTTGGAGGTACTAGGGTTCATCTTAAACTATCCCAAGTCCCACCTTCCCCTGTGACAGTGATTAGAGTACATAGCAGCCCTGCTTGACACGTACTGGGTTTTTCTTCCACAAGTAAGAGCAGAGACCTTATCAAGACTCGCCTTACAAGTCTGAAGCAGCAAGCAGGTCACAACTCGGCAAATGTTGAGATTGATGGGCCATATGGCCACAACAGTACATGTCATCCCCATGGCATGGGCTCCATTTGAGAGTGTCCCAGTGGACCCTAGCTTTCCTGGTGGTCTCAGATGGCTGGGAATCTAGTGGATGTAATCCAGATTACACCAGAGTTGACTCTTGCCCTTTTATGAAGGACAGTTCGATCCAATTTGACTGTGGGACTTCCATTCCAAATTCCACATCTTCAGAAGGTGCTCACAATGGATTCATCCAACCTGGGATGGGGAGCTCATATAGATGGGTTGACACCCAAGGAATTTTGGTCTGCTCAGGAAACAGATCTCTATATCAACCTCGACTTGAGGGCCATTTGGAACACACTAAAGGCTTTCAGTGATCAGCTACAGAACCAAATTATTTTCATTCAAACAGACAACCAGGTTGGTGTTCTATGTGAACAAGCAGGAAGATATGGGATCCTACCCCTTGTGTTGGGAAGCAGTGGGGTTGTGGGAGTGGATTCTCCTTCACGGAATGGCCCTCCAAGCCACATACCTACCAGGAAAAGACAATGGCCTGGCAGACAGACTAAGCAAAGTTTTGAGAACACACGAGTGGTCTCTCAACATGGACATAGCCCTCAAGATCGTCTGAGAGTGGGGCATACCCTCTGTGGACCTTTTTGTCACTCATTTCAAAAACAAAGTCCCCCAGTTCTGTTCCAGGCTTAGGTCACACAGCAGACTAGTGTCAGACTCCTTTGTCCTACATTACACGAAGATGTATGCATATTCTCCAGTACCTCTCATAGAGAAGACTTTGCTGAAACTCAAGACCAGGGAACTATGATCCTAATTGCGCCTTACTGGCAGAGGAAGATCTGGTTCTTTCAAGAGTTGTCCTCTAAAGATCCATGAAGTTTGAAATATTTTCTGACCATCACGCAGAATGAGGGATCTCTTCTACATTCTAATCTTTAGTTCCTGGCCCTCGCGGCTTGAATGTTGAGAGCATAGAATTTGAATCCTTAGATTTGCCAGAGGGAGTCTCCCCCCATCTTACTGGCTCCCAGGAAAGACTCCAGTAAGAGCTGTTAATCATTTAAGCGGAGGAGGTTTGGTGTAAGGACAAGGCCTTAGATCCCCTCACCTGTCCTACACAAAAACTGCTTGAATACCTCCTGCATTTTTTCTGAGTCTGGTTTGGAAACCAACTCAGTAAGGGTTCATCTAAGTGCAATTAGTGCTTCGTATAGGAGGTAAACCCATCTCTGTACAGCCTCTAGTTGTTAACTTCATGTGAGATATCTTATTAAACAAAGTCCCCTGTCAAACCTTCAACTTTGTCATGGGATCTCAACATTGTTCTAGCCCAGCTGATGAAAGCTCCTTTTGAGTTATTTGATTACTGTCATTTGATGTATTTGACCTGGAAAGTTGTTTTTTGTGGCGGTCAGTGAGCTTCTGGCCTTAGTAGCTGATCAACCTTACACTAAATTTTGTCACAGTAGATTAGTTCTCCGCACATACCCTAAGATCCTTCCTAAGGTAGTGTTGGAGTTCCATCTTAATCATTCTGCCAACATGTTTTCCAAAACTACATGCCCATCCTGGCAAGAGTGTACTGCATACCTTAGTTTTCAAGTGAGCCTTAGCCTTCTATCCGGAGCAGACTAAAGCTCATAGGCAGTTCACTTAGCTTTTTATTTCTTTTGACCAAAACCGGACGGGGATAGCCATTGGCAAATGCACCATTTCTAATTGGCTAGTAGATTGCATCTCCTTTACTTATGCCCAGGCTGGGGCGACTCTGAAGGGTCATGTCAAGGCTCATAATATTCACTTCTATTTCCAGTACCCATGATGTATTGTAAGCCACATTGAGCCTGCAAAGAGGTGGGATAATGTGGGATACAAATGCAATAAATAAATAATGTCAGAGCCATGGATACGTCGGTAGCCCACTTGAGATCAGCCTCCATAGAGGAGATTTGCAAAGCTGTAATTTGGTCATTTGTCCACACATTCACATCTCATTACCTCCTTGAGCAGGATATCCAACATGAAAGCCGGTTTGGGCAGGCAGTCCTGAAGAATTTGTTCGGTGTGTAGAATCCAACTCCACCCCCTAGGCCCAGTTTTGTTTGATTCCAGGCTGCACCTTCACAACTAGTATGTAAGTATTTTCAGGTTAATTGACTTCCAGGCTTCGACGTTTTGAGTCCCTATTCTCCTAGCATTGTTTTCGGTGAACCTGGTAGCTAGGGATTCCTAACTGTGAGAATAAAAAGGTCTGTTCGTCCTCGGAGAAAGCAAAGTTACTAACCTGTAGCAGGTGTTCTTCAAGGACAGCAGGGCAGTATTCTCACCTACCCTCCCACCTCACCTTTCAGTTGTATTCTTTAGCTATCGTATATGACAGAGGGACTCATGCTCGCTTAGCAGGCAGAAAGGCACCAGCACGTGGGACGCTATTAGAAAGTTCTTAGTCTCGCTAGTCAGTCCGTAGGATGATATCACCCAGCTGTGAGAATACTTGTCCTGCTGTCCTCGGAGAACACCTGCTACAGGTGAATAACTTTGCTGTATTCCATAAGGTTCAGCATGTAAGTGGGAGCCCCATACATATGTATGCCCCTTGCATTTACACGCTTAAAGTGTGCCATTATAAAACAGCACCTAGGTACCCTGTTGTCACTTTTGTGAGTAGGCATACACTTAATATACTTGAGTGCTAATATTCTATGCATTTATGTGCATAAATGAGGGTGCCTAGATTATAGAATTGCCCTTGAGAGACTGTGTACACATAGGTTTATCATTTAACTTCTTTTCACATTCTTCCTGTCTTACATGTGCGCTGAATTCTGTGTGCTACTTCCAGGAAGAAAGTCTTGAACATTGAAACTTGTATGTCCTTCTGGTAAAGGCACTGGGTTCTGTTTTACACACACACACATTTGGCTGCATTTCTTCCAGCTTTGACACAGTGCCTTCCTGTACTTCCTGAGAGGAATAAAATAAGTATGAAAATACATAAACAAAATATGTAAATAGTATGGAACAAAACTAATAAGAAACTGAATATCGGCCAGTATATTATTTGCTTTAGGTGAACAAAAGCACTTATCCAGCGGGCAAATGTTACTGAACGGATAAGTGCTGACCAGCGGAATATTCAGTGGCACTAACTGGATAATGCCGCTGAATATTTCCTCTGACCACTTCGGCACTATCTGGATAGTGCTAGGGTGGTTTCTGGGCAGACGTTGGTTGGAGCCACAGGTTACCCAGTTAGCAATGATATTCAGATCACTAAGCGGATAACAAACTGATAACGTTAGGACTGCAAAAAGGTTTTCCAAACTTTATCCGGTTAGCTATCTGATTAGCAGTCTGAATATTGCAGCTATCAGGATAGCACAGCTGTCAGTGCTGATTTTCATGATACTCGGTGTTGTCAGGTAACTGAATACCAGCACTGAATATCCTTGCTGACCACTGGGGCCTATCATCTTTCCCTTTTCTATTCCCTTGCCATACGTTTGGACTCTTGTGTATATTGAAAGACTTGTTACACTATAAAATATAGACCCTGTGCAGTAATGCACCGTTTATCACTCCCTATCACTTTGAAATGTTGGTGCTTATAGATGCTATTATGCATGGAGAGTGGGTGGGCAGGTATGGTTGTTGAGAGCAGAGTGCAATATAGGACTTAACAGCCTGCATGTGCAAGGGAGTGGCTCCTGCCCAGAGTATAATGGGAAGTGTGCTGAGACATTCGATGCAACCTTGTACTGGCTACGGCACAAGTGGAAGATGCATGAGAAGAATGTCTTCCCAGGTAGGAAGTTGATGAGCGCAAATATAGGAATGCTATTTTAATGCACGTCCACTCATTAGCATGTATATGTGTTGGCGCAGTTGCCTTTGTGCTGCTGGCACAGTGCCTTGGTGAGATCAGACTAATGAATGGCAGTCCCTACAGGGCACAAAGCTGTTCTTTAGTAGCTAGACCATGAGGAGGACAGCCTTAAGGGCATGTGTGTCAGCATGTGTTTCACAATCTTCAGAGCAGCATAGGTAGTCCACACTTGCTCAAGTGTGGAAGTGGTGCTAGTATTTACTGTTATCTATTTGGAATTTAGTTCACACCTTTTTCATTCAGTATTTCCCTGTTCCTGGAGGATTTGCAGTCTGTTTGTAGTTGAGACAATGGAGGGTTAATTGACTAGCACAAGATTGCAAGGATCAGCAGTGGGATTTGAACTGGGCTTCCCTAATTGTCAGGCCAGTGCTGTGTCCAAAAGGCAACTCTTCTTTGAGAGTACCCTTTTTGGCCAGGTTGCCCAGTGTGGGTGAGTGCCATTAAAGCAAGAACCTGAGAGCACTGAAAAATCTTCAAGGTTCCATCTGCTAGAGAGGGATAGGTGCTTGAAAAGCCAGTACCCTAGCACCTAATATGTAGTAGATGGAATTTTGAGTCCCTCAGGAGTCGAGTAACATTTTTTGGTTGGAATGATTACCCACCCCCAGCAAGGGTAACTTAGCCTTGGTCTGTTTTGAATTATAGGGGACCCCAGGGCTCTTTTGTAGCCACTGATGGCCACTGGTGGAACAACTTTCCATTGCTGTAGTCTGTATAAGCATGCACCAATTCTTTTGGGTAGTGGGTCCTGTGAGGAAAGATGGCAATTCCAACAGCTAAGCTGTACATTCCCCTTCCTCTCCCTTAGAGAGACATTGGGTAAGAGGAAAGTCATAAAGATTGGTTTCCCAAAGTTTGTCTGAATCAATAGAGGGTAAGTAGATTGGGCTAAGGTGGATTAGAATCCAGGAATTCGTGGATGTCAGCTCGCTGCTTCAATCCAAGTGTTGAGTAAATGAGTGGAGCTCTTGTTCAGCACCATGAGTAGTGCTTTGAGTCATAGCAAGCCTTCGATCAGCAGCAGCCTAGGAAAAGGACAGGTTCTGGGAGCAGAATCTTAGTGCAGGGGAGTCATGGAGATGTGTACTCTGAATGCTTCTGACATTAGCATCACCGGTGCAGAGGGAGGTGCTACAGAACTTTAGTGCCAATGGAGATATGTGGTAGAATCTGCACAGCTCTCCCTGCTGCCTGAAAGGTGGGTCCTCTCCACTGTAGAAGCACAAGATAGTGCTGCTTTGCAAAGGCAGGAAGCCTAGCTATTGAACACCCAGTGGTGCTGGAATTAGTAGACCTTGGTGATGTGTTCCAAAGATGGGAGCAGGAAGTCTTAGCGAGAGACTCAGTGGAGGGTATAAATCTCCAGGGAGAGTCTGTCCCCACATCTTCAGTTAGAGTCTGCTCAGATCAGAACATGTTTCTATGTTTGGACCAGATATGCAATGGGGCTTCAGCCAGCTTTATTTGATTATCTGTCTGAGGGTGCGTCCAAACTCTTGTTTCCAGAAAGGATTTCACTAAGGGACGTTATTCTTTTCAATGAAGTATGTAGGCAGGGCCTTCAACCGTGTTGCTTGCCCTACCCAAATAACTTGAATACCTTCTGCACTTCTCTGAGTCTGTTTTTACAACCAACTCCATAAGGTTTCACCTCGGTGCAAACAGTGCTTACCTTCTCTGTGTAGGAGGTAAGCCCATCTCAGTACAGCCTTTGGTTATTCATATCATGTAAGGTTTGCTGTTGACAACCCCCCCTCTCCCCGCCCCAATCATACTTCTTACAGTGTCATGGGATCTCAATGTCCCATCAGTTTTTTGAGCTGCTAGATTCCTTTCTTCTATAGTATATGATCTAGAAATTTTAAATTTTGGTGGTGGTCACTTTAGCCTGTAGAGTTATTGAGCTTCAGGCCCTAGTTGCTAATCCACAGTACTCATTTTCATCACAACAGAGTAGTCCTTTACATGCATCCCAATTTTTTTTGTAAGGTGGTGTCGGGCTTCAATCTTAACCAGTCAATTGTCCTGCTGACATTTTATTTATCCCAAGACCTCCTGCCTGTCCTGGAAAAAGCACATTGCATACCTTAGACTGCAAGCAGGCCTTGGCCTTCAATCTGGAATGGACTAAAACTCATGGACAGTCTACCCAGCTTTTTGACTCTTTTGATCCAAATAGAATGGGGGTAGCCATCATCAGACACATAATATCCAATTGGCTCTCTGGTTGCATCTCCTTCTCTTTTGCCCAGACTGGACTGACTCTTGGAGGTCATATCACAGATCATAGAATCAGAGCATGCCTACATTGGTAGCCCACTTGTGATTAGCTTTCATCGAGGAGATTTGCAAAGCTGTAACACGGTCTTCAGTCCACAAATTCATATCTTATTACTGCTTTAATTAAGAAACCCGATGTGACAACTGTTCGGTCAGACAGTACTACAGGATTTGTCTGGAGTTTAGAATCCAACTCCACCCTCCTAGGCCCAATTTTTGTCTGTCCCAGACTGCACCTTCACAACCAATTTGTATATAGTTCAAGTTAATAACTTGAAATGCCAAGGCCTTGGCATTTCAAGTCCCTGTAGTCCTATCGCTGTTTTAGGTGAGCCTGGTAGCTAGGAAGTCTCACATGTGAAAATACATTTGGCTTGCTTGTCCTTGGAGAAAGCAAAGTTAACCTGTAGCAGATGTTCTCTGAGGACAGCAGACCAAGTATTATTATATACCCTCCCACCTCCCCTAGGAGTTGTATACCTTTAGTTATGTCATTTTACTGAGGTACATGCACTCACAAGTCAGGTGGGAAGGCACTCACGCATGTGTGCTGGGCGCTGCTAGAACTTTCTTAAGCTATATTGCGCTGAGTATCGTCTGCATCAGGCTCTATTGGATGATGTCACCTCAAATGTGAAAATACTTGGCCTGCTGGCCTTGGAGAACACCTGTTAGAGGTAAGTAACTTCACTACATTTACTTCTCAGCTGCAGAAAATTGCTATATTAGTGTATTATTTAGAGCAGTGTTGCATTACAGTCCACATAATCACCCTTTTGTCTTGGTATCTTAGAGTTCTTCTGGCATCAATCTTCTTGACCTCAGGTGACAGTTAATGACAGGCCATCTATTATTTACTGAACTAGTCACTATTTCCTCTGTCTAAATACTAGCATTATATTCTACAGACATCTACAGTACTGTAGTAATGTAACTTCACGTTTTTTGTTTACTTGAGATCCTGATTCTATTGGTAGATAGAAATCTGCTTCTCTATTGCAGTACGTTATATGTCTGAGGTTTTCATTGGACCAAACATGATTCATCTTCATTTTTCCACCTCTATACAGGATTACAGTATTCATTTTATTGATTACAAACTGTATATTTTTTTAAAAAACAAAGCTATAATTCTTACTTTTGTATGAGTGCATTGAGCCATGGATTAAGCCCAGTTGTAAACAGGACTAGCCACACTGAAATCTTTTCTGCTAGTGATGGAGCTTCTTTGCCATGGAAGGATTGATAAAAACTGATAGTTGCATAAGGTATCCAGCAAACTAGAGGATATACTAGAAAAACAATAGAAAAGAAAAACATTGTAAAAAACCATTTGTATATATTAGATTTATTTATTTGCAGTTTGTATACTACTTGCCAAATCTAGAAACCTGCTCTAAATGAAAAACATACTGAAAATAAAAATGCAATATTGTCTACAAACATGAATTGTAAAACACACACATACACTCACATATCTATGTAAAGAACTCCAAAAATATGTGTAAATCGCTTGGCAAAAACCTAAGAAACAGCTGAAAACTAATAAAATTCACTTTAAAATCTTCCAAATACTTGGATCAAGTAAGAGAAGAAGCTGTAACTCACAAACCTTGTCCTAAGTAAGTTGACTTTCTCTTCATTCATTAAAAATCATTCATTTAACTTCAGAACAAAGTAAGCTGTTTTTTTTTATTTATGTTTTCATAATATTACACAAGCAATAAGCAACTCAGGAATCAAAAGAGATCAAATATTTGAAACAATATATACTCTTACACAGAGATTAACCAATAGAATAAAATATTTCACTTTTGTCCCTTCCTTAGACCACAACCAAGGGGGGAGTGGCAGATAAATCAGGGAAATCACTATAAGAAAAAGAAAAAAGGAAAGGCTTTATGCCCGCCCACCTATATTTTATCTAGCCTTACTGATATTATAGCCCTGACACCCTCTTCAGATCTATGAAAGCTCTAAGTTGATCTGGTGTAAAGAAAACATACTTAACTCCCAAATATCTCACTATACATTTACATGGGTATGCTAACAAAAAAGTTGCCCCAAGAGTCTTCGTCTCTTCTCTCATTTCTAGAAATCTTTTTCGTTTTTCTTGAGTAACTTTAGTAACATCAGGGAAAATCCATAATTATTGACCGCAAAACTTTTGATGTATATTCTTAAAATATAACTTAAGTATAGCATTAAAGTCTTGCTCAAATATAAATGAAATCAAAAGTGTAGCCCTGTTTGTTACTTCTGATAGTGAGTCCTCTAAGGTCAAAGAAATATCTTTCAAATCGTCACACTTCTCTTCTTGCTGAATTATCTTATTTACTGGGGGAATATTTTGAGGGGAAATCTTCAAAATTTCAACAAGGTATTTCTTAAATAGTTCTAAGGGGAGGATTCCTACTGGCTTTGGAAAATTCAAAATCCTCATATTCAAACGTCTATTATAGTTTTCAATTTGTTCTATTTTCTGATGTATGCTTAAATTGTCCTTCATAACCACTGAGACATTTTCCTTTATATTTGAAATATCATTTTGAGATCTCTGTACCTGGTCATTAAAGTCTTGTTTCAATCTGTCCATCGACTTAGAGAGTTGGTCCACCATGGAAACAAGATTCATTGTTTCTTGAGTTGATTTTGTAATCAGGGAGTTCATGTTTTCTATAGCCTGCCATACAGTGTCGAGCGTCACCACCATGGGGGGGGTTCAACGATCCCTTCCTTCCCAAGTTCGCAGTAACTGTTGTTAACTATTCTGGGGGAGAACCATCTCCACAGGCCCCAATATCCGCGCCTTTCGCATCTTGTAAGCCCGTTCTCTTTCCGCGTTACAGCAGGGCATGGTGGGATTCCAGGCTTCGGAGGGGAAAGCGTGGTCTCATGTTCTGAAGGCGTCAGGCTCCCTTCCCCAACGTCCAATGGAAATCCAACTCCGGTCTCAATCAGTGGGCGCTGGAGAGTGAAACTGTCTATCGTTCGCTGTTTCGGAGAGGATGCAAGGGCCCTAATAATCCCCTTTCTTTTAGTATGAGGCATTTTGGTACAGAAAAACAAGAATAAAACTCCAGCAAGCGTTCAGTCAGTCTCACTCCTCTTGGCGTGTCTTAGCCACTCCCAAAGTAAGCTGGTTTTAACCTATTTCCTGAAGCAAATGATCCATAATCAGTGGAATAAACACACCAAGAGATTCCACAATACTGGTCTCATGTAAGAAGAAGCTCTCAAGTTCCTTATAGTTTAATTTCTTTTAGAGATAGTTGATGTAATAAATAGGGCTCAGTGAGAGGCAATGTGGCTTATATATTTTTTGTATTAATAATTTTTTTATTAAGAGTTTACACAAATTTAGAAGTACAGGCTTTCATTAGAACAAACTAAGATCTTGACGTCACAGGGCCTCTTCAGCAGATTTTCCTGAGACCAGTATATACTGGGCTCGCATAATAGGAGGTAATGAATCTTCAGACATCCCCAGACTCTCAATTAAATATTTCTTAACCATATCAATAGGTGCTATAAGAGGAGACTTGGGAAAATTGAGTAACCTCGTTATGTCGTCAGATTTTCTAAATATTCCAAATGACGATGTATAAAATTCTTATCTTTAACTGAGGTTAGACCCAAAGTTTCCAGTTTTTGGATTTTACTTTCCAAGGAATCCAATCTAGAGGACTGCTGAGCAGACGCCTGTGCTTGAAGAAGAGCAGCCTTCGACAAAACTTTAATATCTTTAGTATTTTCCAATGTCAAAGTTTGTAAAGAGGAATGCATGTCAAATGCAAGGTCCCATAGTGACTCCAGTGTCATAAAAGCTGGTTTAACAAAAACCCGCAAAGTTAAAGCAGGAGTAGGCAAACTTGAGAAAAAGCACTCACAGTTTGCTGAGGCAAAATTGAGGTAGCATTTTGGAGTAAATCTTGCGAAAAATACAAGCTTCCAGGGTCTGTGGATATATGCCCTCCTTGAGCTCTCAGGTCTTCACTCACAACAGAACTGGGGTCAGCACAATCCAAAGCAGCTCTACTTCCTGGATGCGGGGGAGCTGCCCGCTCCACAGGGCTCAAGGAAGCCCCATCTACGCTGCTTGCAGACGACACCATGCCGGCACCGGCAGAAGGGGAGGAAGCCTGCACAGGTTCCACAAGGACTCTGAAGTCATCAAGAATCTTCTGTTTCAGAGCCGGAGTCGAGGGAAACTCCCGCACCTTTCCTCTTCTCTTTCCCATGCTCAGGGAAGAGCCGTCCGAAAATGCCTGAATCAAGACAAGCACTCAGAGAGCTGCAGGCATGGTAAGTCTTCATGACGCCATCTTTGATCCTTTTGTCGAAAAGCTACACTATTATATTTTGAACCTTGTAAACACTCAAAATTCTCTATTGTGTGGTATATCAAATACCAATAAACTTGAAACTCCCATAATTTGAAAATTACCAAGGTTTTACTTGAATTGTTGATAACAGCATTTAATGTATATTCTTTCTGTGTTGATATATTTAATTGCTGTTCCATATGAAAAAAAAGTGTTCAGTACATTCTCTGTCAAGGAAGATTTTCTTCAAGGCAGATGGATAAATTAGATTAGAGAAATGCTATGTTTTTCTTTTCAGTGGCTATACTATACAAGGCATGTGGGAGAGTTGTTTTGTTTGAGGGGAGGGGACATTAAAGTTTTCTCTTGGTAGTTTTTAGCTTCCAGTTCAATTTGAACCAGGGCTAAGGTATATCACTGTGAGTTTTCATTTGCAGCCACCTGGGGATTTCCCCCAGTTTTTAATATATCTTTTCCTATCTTAGTCTAGCCCAGTTATTGCAGTGATAGTCCTCTGCCATGCAGTAGAATTTTTTCCATATCCCTACAATCATGGACTCTAATCAAGCCTTAAGGGGTCACCATTGTATGACAACAAAGACTCCCTGCCTCCTTGGAATGTGAATGCTGCCTCTGTAGATGTCTGTCCACAGAGTAGTAGCCAGCTGTGCCACTGAATTATTGAAGCAGCCCAGGAGATCGATTCTGTAGTTCGGATTTACTTTTACTACTGGGCATGTTAAATATTGATAGTCAATTTTCAAGTGCTGTATGGTAATGCATGGTTCAACAGATTTTTACTAATATTACCGTTTACTTTTTGCTTTTAATGTTTCATCTGTAACTCTTGATGTTTGGTATATTATTTTCAGAAGTATACAAGTTTGTTTAAAATATGCAGTGGTTTTGCTAAGGTGTTAAGAAATGAAATTAAATGGCTTACCTGCAGAGAGGAGAAGAACAATGGTGCTCCTGAAATAGGATTTAATGGGCACATAATAACAATGATGTTCATTGCACAGAAAGGTCCCCCTCTTTGCCTGAAACCTGGCAGTATGAATAATAATAATGTAAAGTAAACTGACAATCATTAGTGGAAGAATAACACCAAAACTTAAGAGTACCACACTATATGCTTTTGTAGATGAACTGAACATAGGCAGACAGATACTGATATTTTCATTGTAAGCATAATCTCCAAAGCCCAAAAAGGGGAAGGCTGCAAATAAAGTGCAGTAAATCCACAGTAAGTAGAGTATTATCAAAGTCTTTTGTCTTGTGAGTAGCCGTGCGTAATGCAGAGGAAAACGGATCTCTGTGAACTTATCAATGGTCACCCAGGTTAAGGAGTGAAGCGAGTTCAGTGGGAGCAACACATAGAAGGAGGCTACCAGGTGACAAACAGTTGTGTTTTCTTTAAAAATAGTTCTGTTAAATAAACTATTATAGATACTTATTGGAATTACAGTTAATGGCAAAATCATGTCACAGATGTTGAGGTTCAAAGTAAGTGCCGAGGCTTCTGTTTGCAGTTTTGGATTAGAGGCAAATAGAATCAGCACAAAAATGTTAGTTAAGACGGATGCAGTGGACATAGTCATGATTAATGTTGTATATGGAAAAAAATCAGCATGCATTTTTCTTCTAGCTTCCTTTGATTGGTTTCTTTGTAGATATGTTTCTTATTGCTGATAAATTGTCGATATCATGCCATCTTTAGAAAGGTTACTGAGGTCTACAAATAAAAGGAAGGTAGAAAGAAGTCCCAGATTTATTGCTAGCGATGTAGAACTTCTTCCAGCCTCGGTCTTCCTGTGCTGTTTTTACAGTTTAAAAGCCTGCAGTAAATAAAAAGATGAGATGTTCTGAGAATAAATGCTGTAGGATAGAATATAGTTTTATCTATATTGTGCTGCAGGCTGACAGTTTACAATATTAACTGCTAACCAGTTTTTAAATCTTATAGTGCCTTATAGTTTTGAATTATCTATTTTGAAAATGTCGCAGTAATTCAACTTTGAAACATTTTATGAAAATCTGGTGCATATTTTTAGTGCTTACATGTGTTTTTAAGGGAACTGTACAGTTTTTGCCTTTTATTGTACTGTCTTCAGTAGAAAATATTCTTTTCATGAGACCTTAAGGCCTATGAACAGAACATTTGAAGAAGAAAAATCTGTCTTACTTTTTCTTTTCCTTATATAATGGGGTATTCTGATGGTATAACCAATTCATAGTGTAAATTTGCTTTTTTAAAATGTTTGTCTTCTCATGACAAGATGTTTCAGCCTCAAAATACACAGAAAATAGAGGGCATAGACCTACCAGTTAGTATTGTACTTATCTGAGAAAGAAGGTGCTGACCTTCAAAACTAGTAAAAAAAAGTTTTTAAGCTACTTCAATAAAAAAAAGTATCATCTTAATTTTTTTGTTTTATTTTATGTTTGTTATAGTTAGACTGGAGATTAATTAAATCAGGTGATCAGTAAACACCTGTCAGGTGAAGCAGGTTCCTCATTTCACAAGCAGGATTTCTGTTCACAGTTTTTCCCTTTTTATTGAGTTCAGGTAAAATGGCTGACAGATAAAATGTGACCTATATGATTATTTTCTTGAAGTGCTAGGATATTCTGTCCAGATATGGTGTGTTCTGGATAGAGCTCCACAATGTTGTTCACAGAAACCATGCGCTTCATGTTTATGAAGCAAAAACATTCATCTAAACTGTAGCATAAATTTCTGCCTTTTATGAGTGCTTCTACTATTTTGATAATGAATTAACACCGTTCTTTAGGTCATTCAGTTAGTGTAGAATCTTCCCCCTTGCTAAGTCCATTTTACAATGTAAAGAGTGTACAAGCTATACTTGCTCTGATTATAACCCTTCTCGCCCACTGTCAACTGCAACAAAGTCCATTGTCCGAGGTCCTTCTCCTGAGAAGCAGCTTGTATTTTTTTTGTTTTCTTTCTCATTTTTTGTTCACTTTATAAAGTTTTATAGAATTATGTTAGAATAATTTACAAGTTCAGTGTTGTAAAGATATTAACTCATGAAGTTTTTTAAAAATTGTATCACTTTCTAAACTTTTTAAATCATGTGCATTGTTCTGTTCAAACTGTTTTTACTTTTTTCCCCATTTTTTATTTAATTCACAAGAATCTTATGATTTCCATTTAATTAAATTAGCATTCAGCTTACCTGGGAGAATACTACCATCATATTTTCAACTTATTTTATCCAATGCTTTGAAAGAAAACGGGGCAAACATAAACTACAGGTTTCTAAGTTCTAATAAATGTTCCAAGTCTGTTATTTTTTGGCTGGAATAGCTTCATATAACCAAGAATAGTAAAATATCTATGAATCTATTTTCCATCAACAAGTGGTGATGTCATTGCAGGGATGGAGCAACTTTTTCAGAGCTCAATACTATTGTAAAATTTTTAACATGTGAGACCCTTCCTATGTGCAATGAATGGTCTCTTCAATTTTTGTTTTCTGTTCTGCCAAATGGGCACACGAAATGTCTCCTGTATTAGAGGTTTTCAGCTCTGTTTGTTCTGATTATTTTCTCCTTCCTGAGAAAATAAAATTTCTTAGTATTTTGCTTTCTTCTGTGAAGATGTCTATGATGAAATCTGAATTCCAGCCTTTATCTGGGCCCAGACCATAATCAAGCTGACTGCAAGCATTATGACAAAATATCTCCTCAAATGTGGAATTGATTCCACTGTCAATATGAGGTGGTGAAGAGACTCCCTTGCCTAAGAGGAGGAAAGCAGAACATTGCACACAGATCAGCTGTCTTTGCCCACTCTAGTAGATCCTTCTTAGCAGAAGTTGTTTCTTTTTCCTATGCAGTGATCTTAAAAGGGTGCATTCGCACAAGAACAGTACTGGGTATCCTCTGAACTGACACCAACCAGCTTGGAGGTTTCCAGGCCTAAAGCACAGTCATCTTCTTCACCCTTGCACAAGCATCCTTTGAAAGCTCCTTGCAAAGCACTAGAGAAGTGCAGATACTGTAGTGCAGAGGTAGTTCACAGTGCTTCTAAGCAGTACAAGCCTATGCAGCAGTCCCCTGTGCCATCAGACAATAGCACTGACATAGAGCCCTAGTGCAGGATTCATTCATACTGACAGCACAGTTCAATGCAAACATCCTCTTGCTCTCCAGTTGAAATATATAACATCCCTGCACATCAATCAACTGTGCAGCCTCAAATGGAGTCAACACCAGTCCTAGTCATAGGAGCCGATGAATCTGTTTCACAGTCTCTGCCACAGCAGTCTCATTCCTACAAAAAAAAAAATGTTCAACAGCTGTAAAGATTGCCATCTGTTCAAGATCAGCAACCAATAACGTCATCTCATTCCATGGATATTACTCTTCTGCAGAGAAGCACTCATCCATCTCAGGATTTGATAGTTTCTCTATTTTTAATTTTGGACTCCAGGCCTCATGGGGTCTATTCTGTACCCCCTTCCTCACTATGCTCAGAATGTTCATAACTTTTAATTGTGAACCACCTGCTGTAGCTTTTGTTACGAAATGTAGTATATCAAATGTAATAAATCTAAATGAAGTTTGTTAAAATATAGTGGAACTAGAAAAATTACAAAGAAAGGAGACCAAAATTATTAAAGGGATGGAACAACTCTTCATATGAGGAAAAGCTCTGAAGAGGTTAGGGTTCTTCAGTTTGGAAAAGAGATGGCTGATAGTCTACAAAATCCTGAAGTTCCTAATGTTGTCCCCTAATCTTTGTACTTTTTGAAAGAGTAAATGTGAATCAATTTACTCTTTCAAAAAGTGCAAAGATTAGGGGACATACCAAATACTTAAAAAAAAATGTATTTTTCCACTCAACATATAATAAGGTCTAGAACTTATTGCCAAAGGATGTAGTAAAGCAGTTAATGTAGCTGGGTTTTAAAATGTTTGTATGGCTTCTTAAAGGAGTCCATAGACCATCATTAAAATGGACTTGGGGAAAATCCACTGCTTATTTCTAGGGTAGCTGCCAAAACAAATATGAGCCTACACTCTGTCGAGTGTGAAAAATCACAAACACAATATACACAAAATATATGAATGCAAATGCAGTCTACATAGAGCCTAAGTAAACACTGTAAAGTGAAGTGAAGTCTCATATATTTGACACGAAAAATTTTTTTTTCACTCAATAGGTGAATAACTAACTCGTGTTCATTGTTTAATCATTGACTCGACCTCCACCGACCTCTTCTTATCACTCATTTGTGACTGTTAATCAATCCAGCACTCTCAATATAACCAAAATATACACAGCACTTAGCTTAGGTAGGTTGGTGCAATCATAAACCCCGACAGGTCCCCGTTTCATGTTAACTTTATCAAGGGGGAGTCACCAATTCCGATAACTGCCTCAAATGCGTGTGCATATATTCCCAATATATACACACGCATTTGAGGCAGTTATTGGAATTGGTGACTCCCCCTTGATAAAGTTAACATGAAACGGGGACCTGTCGGGGTTTATGATTGCCCCAACCTACCTAAGCTAAGTGCTGTGTATATTTTGATTATATTGAGAGTGCTGGATTGATTAACAGTCACAAATGAGTGATAAGAAGAGGTCGAGTCAATGATTAAACAATGAACATGAGTTAGTTATTCACCTATTGAGTGAAAAAAACATTTTTCGTGTCAAATATATGAGACTCCACTTCACTTTACAGTATTTACTGAGCCTCTATGTAGACTGCATTTGCATTCATATATTTTGTGTATATTGTATTTCTAGGATAAGCAGCATAAAATTGTACTTACCATACATGTACCTTATCTACCACAATATCACCTTGTATTCATTCATACCATGTATTTGTTCGGACCGGAATCAGCTAACGCCGTTAACAGTAATATGTAAGCCACATTGAGCCTGCAAAAAGGTGGGAAAATGTGGGATACAAATGCAACAAATAAAATAAATAAAATGTATTGGACTTTTTGGGGATCATGCCAGGTACTTGTGACCTGGATTGGCCACTGTTGGAAACAGGATGTTGGGCTTTGATAGTCCTTCAGTCTGTCCCAGTATGGCAATACTTATATACTTATGTAAGTGGCCTCTTTGGGGGCAGGAGTGGTCCCACTCTTTCCTGCCTGTTGCCAAGACTTCTTGCAGCAGCATTGCGAGACTGCCGCAGGAGGTCTTGGTAGTCATTTTGAGATTAGCAC
Organism: Microcaecilia unicolor; assembly: GCF_901765095.1. NCBI lineage: Eukaryota > Metazoa > Chordata > Amphibia > Gymnophiona > Siphonopidae > Microcaecilia > Microcaecilia unicolor. The sequence goes on along the minus strand of NC_044039.1, from coordinate 151,803,243 downwards.
CCAGTTTATGCACGACTCCTGCATAAGCTGGGTGCCAGTCTCAAAATGACTGCTTCCTGCAGCAGTGTCTGCAGCCGTTGTGATTCAGCAGTGGTAGTGGGCTCCTTTCCTATCCCTGAAGATGCTACTAAGGCCACCAAGGTCTGTTAAGGTAGGCCCCAGAGAGGGCTTACAGGGTGGTCAGACAGCCAGGGAGGACGGGGGCGGCAGCATGACTCATTTTCTGCAGGGTGGGGTTGAGGGTGTGGTGGTGCAGGTTTTCTGCCAGGAGGAGGGGGGCAGGCCATTTTTGGTTTTGGTTGGCCTCTAAATTCAGACTACATAACAATGGTATAGGCCCTGTTGTCTGGAGTCAACTTCCATTGGAGTTAGAACTGAATCAGAATTTGCTTTCTTTTTGCAAGCTCTGTAAATCTTGTTTGCTTATAATTAATTTTAATTGCATACTATGAAATGTTTTTTTCCTTCCCCCCCCCAACCACCACCTAGGGGGTGTGTTTAAAATATGGCAATATTCTGGGGCAAATTAAAGTAATAAATTACTGGCAAGTTACTGAGATTGATGAAATATTCAACTACTTTTTGATTTAACGTGAACTAATTAAATGAATACTGGTTTGTCAGTGTTTAGTTTTAATGTCGTGGTGGATTGTTCTTGTTTTGATTTTACATTTTTGTGCGTTTGGCCCACACTGAAACTTTTTAAAAGCTTCATCTCCATCTGAAGGCTAAGTGTCAGTGCATTGGAAATTTTAATTTGTATTGCTCCTTGAAAGACTGTTAAACCACAGTATGCTGTACATCTATAGGTTAATGACAACAGCATCTTGCCAGAGCCAGTGTTAGCTGGTCAGTTGAATAACTCAGATTTGTTAAGAAAACAAAGTTTCCCTAGGTAGTAAACCTGAAATGTTCTCTTGAGGTGTTAATATGTAATTTATTATAGTAATAGACATGGTTAGTTATAGAAACAGTAATTTTGGGTATGCGAGCTTCAAGTCAGGTCACTAATACCTAATGATCTGTAAAAGAGGAGGTCCTGGGGAAGCTGGAGGATCAGCGATAATTCTTGGCTGTGGTTACGCTGTAAGGCTACACACATCACACTTGGATTTTGTATAAATGTGGTAAAACTATATAAATTGTACTTAATTGCCTCCCTAGTGCATTAATATAGGACCAAGGGGTAGATATTAAGGGTAGTTAAGTCAAAACATGCTTTATTTGTCTTGTAATACATGTTAAAAGGCAATAATGTGTTTCATTACTGTAGTGCATGTTAATTTAAATTACTCCAGGAGACATAGTAATGAGTTACAAAGCATACAAATACGTGCAAAACACCTCATTGCTATGTAAATCGAATTGCTGGAAAAATAGGTGGTGTCATTTTTCCTGGCTAGGAGTATCAAGTCACTAAGGGTGCCAGTACTCGAAATCAAGCGCTTGCCCAATCCTGGGCCTACCTTGTCAATTTCTCTAGGGTCTAGTGGGATTAGGACAGGAATAGCTTTCCACTCGCTCTTACCCCTGCTGATATTGGGTTCAAAATGACACCAGTGACTACTAGTGGTAGTTTTACAGTACTGCCACCAGGGTTAAGCTGCTAAGGGCTTCACCCTTAGTGGTAGTACTGTGAGTCTACTGCTTGGGGTTGCTGGTGCCATTTTGAGCCCGGTGCCACCAGGGGCATGAGCAACTGGGAATTATTCTTGCCCTACCCCACTTAGACCAGGAAGGCCCAGAGTGACTTCAGGTCCAAGGGGAGGGCATCAGGAGGAGAGAAGAGAATGTAGCATGGGGGGAGACACATTGGATTGGGGATGTGGACCAAAGTAACTCTCCTAGGCCATGGCTTATTGCTCGGTGCTCCCAGGCACTAGGAGTAACATGGTTTGCAAGATTGATCGCAAGCTGTGTTAACTGTATGCCACAGATTAGTCAGTCCGGTGGGAAATTAGGTGTGTTAAAAACATGACTTTTACCACACCTTGACTACCCTCCTAAATCAAAGTCAAACAGTTAACTGCTAGCAAATTTTTTTAATTGTGAAAGGAGTACACATCAGTGTTTGTATTTTCTCATTCACTGGATTTTGGTTGCAAAGGAATCTACTATAATAAAACTCACCCTCAACATTCTGAAGACAACGTTCTGAAGTCACTCAGTCACTCCCTGAAGGGTTCGTCTGTTCATGGTGGTGAAGCCACAACACTGACCATGTCTCTCTGCCCTGCCCTCGCATGACGGACCAATCAGAAAAACACCCTCAACGTTCTGAAACACAAAGGACCATCACAAAACCGTTCCCAGGCAATGCTAGGCGACGTAAGATGGACCTATCAGAGGAAACTACGTGGCAATAAGGGAGGAGCATTCACCAGCAGAACGGCTCATTATCTGTGCAGCACGGAGAGCACAGAACCCTGGGGGGGGGGGGGGGGGGGGGGGCGAGAAATTTTAAAATACCTAATGCCGGTACTGAAGAGTGCCGGAGGGCCTGTAGCACAGACTATATTTGGGTTCGCTTGACGTGGAGTCGGTGGAGCCGGAGAACAGCGTGCCCCTCACCATCTGGGACGTGGGCGAACAGGACAAGCTGCGGCCCAGCTGGAAGGATTACCCGCGACCCAGCCAGCAGCAAACTCCCTACTCCTTCCCTGCCTAGGAATCGCTGGAGACTGGCTGCTAAACTAACGAAACAACCGCACACCACCTCCATCATTCGAAAGGCATCCACTCTTTCTTCAACAGAAATGCAAACTAATAATACAAAACAAACAAAGAATACCCGGTTTCTCATGCGGCTGCAGGTAACTCCCCACCTCTTCCTCTTCCCCTTTTGCCGAAGCGGCCGTGCCCAACCATCCGCAGCCTCAGGCAAGCCGTCTCCCACCTCGGGGATTCCCCAAGCACCCGGAAAAAGACGGTGCTGCTTCCCGCAGCGCATAAATGTTCCAGCATTCCACTGCAGCCGGCCTGAAATGGACTGAACATACCAGATCACCCCCCGATGGCCCGAGACCGTACTCCTCTCCCTTCCGCCAACTTAAAACAACCATCCTCATCCTCAGGCAAGCCGTCTCCCACCTCCAGGATGCCCAGAACCCCAGCCCAACGGAAAAAGACGGCGCTGCTTCCCATAGCACATTTCTCTTCCAGCGTTCCTCTACAGCAGCCCTGAAACGACCAAAAAATACCAACAGACCAAGAACGTGCTCCTCTACCTTCCGCCTATCTAAAACAACACTGCTGCCTCAGCACAACACAAAAAACCCCCCAGAAAAAACAATCCACCACTCAGCAAAGGCTGACCCCCCTACAACCACATTTACATTTCACCAACAGAAAGACCCCCCTCCACAAATCTCCTTGACAGACAAAACCACACACACACAATACAACAGAAACACACCCTTAAAGCCACACACCAATCCATCCCACTTTGCCAGCACAGCACAGCACATCCCCCAACCCCCCAAGCAAAAAACAAAAAAAAAAGACACACATCAACAACCTGCACACACACCCCACCCTCACACACTCACACACACACAAAATAACTCTGTGACACATACACACACAAAAAAAAAAAAGCCACATGCTAGCGCCCGTTTCATTGGTTTCGGAAACGGGCCTTTTTTACTAGTCTATCATAAAATGTTTTGTGCATGTACGAACTCCAAATCAATTTAATTGACTGAACTGGGATGCATATTCTTAGATAAAAAGCATAATTCTATAATGGGATGCCTATGCACTTTTGTAAAATAGGCTCCCAGGACCAGCCCTAATAATAATGTGAAAATGCACATTCACAAAGTTTATACTTGCTCAAAGATGGTACAAATTTGTGTGTCTGCTGTGTATGTGCTTATCTGTTTCCTAAAGTACTAGGGCTGTACATTTAACATGCGTAAAAAATGTTAACGCACATTAATTGCAGGTCTCTTCCCCACCCACAACCATCCAGCATTACAAAAACCTGGGGCTCACCTGAACCGCAGGGGTCGGCCCTGCTTCTTCGGGAAGAGGCAACTGCTGGCGGTGGGGGGGAAGAAGAGCTGTGCACTTGCGACCTGGAAGTGACCATGGAGATATGATCCCTTGGCAGTTCTGGACCAGCGCAAGGCAGGAGATACTCTGGGCGGCAGCGTTAGGGCCCGCAAATCTCTCATGCTGCTTCTACCTGTCCCCCTCAGTCCTCTGACCTTGCCTTTAACGCTAAAGGCAAGCTGCTTCTCTCACCTGCCCAAGCCTCTTTCTATAGTGTCCCACCTCTTCTATCAGACCTTCCTGTTTCCAGGCGGGACACTATAAAGAGAGGCGTGGGTGGATGAGAGAAGCAGCCTGCTGTCAGCATTAAAGGAAAGGTCAGAGGACTGAGAAGGACAGGTAGAAGCAGCGTTCAAGAGAGAATGCGGACCATATGGGGGTGGGGAGGAATGAGAGATTCTAGAGTGCAGGCAAAGGGGAGGGGAGATGCAGCCAGGCAGAGATGCCAAGACCTGGGGAAGATTGTGCCCACGGAGGGGAGAAGAAGAGATGGAAACTTGATAGATTTCTGGAGGAAGAAAAATGGAAGAAAGCAGACTGTGAAAGATGTATGTAGGGCAGGAAGTGAAGAAGAAAGGAGGAGAGAAAAAAAAATAATGGACAGGTTGCCCTGGAAACAGAGTTCAGAACACAAACAGAGGGAAGCAGAACCAGAAGCAGGGAACAAGTGATTAGAAAAATAAAATCATCAGACAACAAAGGAAAAAAAAATATTTTTTTTATTTTTCAGTTTAGTAATTAAAATGTCAGTTTTGAGAATTTATATTTGCTTTCTATATTTTGCACTTTATGAGAGGAAATGTGAGGGGGACACTATGCGATACTGTGTACTTTTTCTGTATGGAAAACGTATTTCGTGCATATTTTAGTGGAATATTGCTGACTGGCATTCTGTGTTTGTTTGCGCTACCTCTGTTCTGAGTTAATAAAGATCTATTCAAAACAAATGTTTAATCAATGTGCAGCCCTATAAAATACACTTGTACACTGCAACTCCATGTGATCACTGTAAAAGATCTCAGGATCTTTGGGCATGCGTACTTTTCACACATGCATGTAGCTGCACACTTGGACAGATCTTTTTTAAGTATTTTTATTAGCAACCAGCAGAATATATAGGGTTTTGCAAACTGGACAAACAGCATTACATTACAAATTAATGACATTATACTGAGGGCCAGTGTCAGTTGCGGACAGATGTTATAAAGTTGCCCCGTTGATTTTGCAATTCAGTTAAAATGAATTAAATTGCATGTATAAGGGGTAAATGTTTTTCATCATGGCACTTTTTTTAAAATTATTGTCATGCACTATCATCCTGGACTGTGTGAATGGGAAGGATCAACTTTGTATTAAATTGTTAATTTTAAGGAAATGTATTATTCTAAACCAGTGGTTCCCAAACCTGGTCCTGGAGGCACCCCAGCTAGTTAGATTTTCAGGATATCCATAATGAATATTCCTGAGAGATTTGCATGCAGTGGAGGTAGTGCAAATTTCACTCATGAATATTCATTGTGAGTATCCTGAAAACCTGACTGGCTGGGGTGCCTGCAGGACCAGGTTTGGGAACCACAGCTCTAAACACTTGTCAAGCCATTCATTCACTAAATGTTTTCTGGATTCTTTGTATGTTGTGGTAATATCCAAAAATGTTTAGTATCTTATGCTTTAGAAACTACATAGGCCATCCCCTTCTTCAGGTGAGACTTTTTAAAGAGTTTCTAACTTGTAATTTTAGTATATCTTAATCCAATTAGCATAAAATTAAAACAATTAAAAATCTGTATTAAGATAGTACTAGTTTGAGCTTGAAACTGCTTTATTCAGGCTTCTCAGGTTTTACATAAAGTATGGAAATGAAATGCAGTAAATATTTTTTCTAAGTAGTTATCTAGCAGGTCCTGCTATTCATTGAAAGGGTTTTCCCAAAAGCATAGCTGAGCTGGTCCCTTGGGCTCTGAGCTCACAATCACTAGTTCTTATTTCAGAAGTAACATAAATTACCTTATGTGTACCGGAACGCCTTTGACTTGATGTTTGGACTGGATCTGTAGATATTCTTTCCTTTGACAATTTATGGTAGTTCAACACCTTTATGCTAGGTTTATACATGCTAATCTTTCGTTTGATGACTGGAGAGAGTGAATTGCAGAGAATCATTTGTCTGTTAAATCGAGGAATGTTATGGATCAGTGATCCTGTGACAGGAAGCATCCTGCTAAATCCAGCATTAGCTGGCCACTTGATTATACAAAAACAAATGTGACAATAACCTACTGTAGGAGGTGACATCTAAAAGTGTCTTATTTAAAAAACTTTTAAAAAAATTACCATGACCAGATTTTGTCAGATCTCCGTTGCATTGTCAGATATGTTTTGTATAGGTGCACAGAAGTTATTCATACAATTGGAATAATTTAAGATTGTTTTTAATAGCACTTGTTAATGTACTTTATTTTTAATATCTTGGAAAGATTTACAAGGCGTCATAATCAATTATAACTGAACTTACAAAGTCAATCATAAAGCAGTAATTTGCACAAAGGGGAGACCCATAGCTTAATAAAGAATACAAATTATTCCAAGGGTTGCTCAAGGTTTCTTAAAATAGCCATCTTAAGTACGTAACAAAAATGAATGTTAATTTAAAGCTGCATTCTATATTAATCTGAGCAAGAGCAATTCACATATCGTGATATTCACAGTTTTCTAAGTCTAATCAAAAGTGTCGATCAATGGGAGGTGTCCAGTTGAAATGCAGAGTATTCATTTATACAAGTTTCTGAAACCTTTCAAGGACGGCAGTTCTAATTCAGACCTGAACGGGTCCTGTAGTGGTGGGCAACACAGATTGTGCCCTGTCGAGGTAACTTATCGAGGTAGACGCAGAAATGATAAAAGAAATCAGAGACGCAAACAAAATAGGCAATGTGATAATAATGGGTGACTTCAATTATCCAAATATAGACTGGGTAAATGTAACATCGGGACACGCTAGAGAGGTACAATTCCTTGATGAAATCAAGGACAGCTTTATGGAGCAGCTGGTGCAGGAGCCGACGAGAGAAGGAAATATTCTAGACTTGGTCCTTAGTGGAGCGCATGATCTGGTGAGGGAGGTTATGGTACTGGGGCCGCTTGATAACAGTGATCATAATATGATCAGTTTTGATATCAACCTTGAAGTAACTATACACAGGAAGTCAAATACATTAGCGTTTAACTTTAAAAAAGGAGACTATGATAAAATAAGAAGAACGGTGGAAACAAAACTTAGGGGGACAACTGAGAGGGTAAAAACTGTACAACAGTTATAGACGCTGTTCAAAAATACCATCCTGGAGGCCCAGGCCAAACATATTCCACAAATTAGAAAAGAAAGACGGAACTCCAAAAGACAGCCGGCCTGGTTGAAAAGTGAGGTGAAGGAAGCTGTTAAGGCTAAAAGAAATGCCTTCAGAAAATGGAAGAAGGAACCGTCTGAAAATAACAAGAAGCAGCATAAGGAGTGTCAAAGCAAATGCAAGGCGCAGATAAAGAAGGCCAAAAGGGATTACGAAAAAAGCATTAGAGGCAAAAAAGCATAGTAAAAATGTTTTTTCGGTATATTAAGAGCAGGAAGCCGGCAAAAAAAATCGGTTGGGCCGCTGGATGACTTAGGGGTAAAAGGGGCGATCAAGGAAGACAAAGAAGTAGTGGAGAGATTGAATGAATTCTTTGCTTCGGTCTTCACCGAGGAAGATTTGGGTGGGATACCGGTGTCGGAAATGATATTTCAAGCGGACAAGTCGGAGAAACTTACTGACTTCACGGTAAACCTGGAGGACGTAATGGGGCAGTTCAGCAAACTGAAGAGTAGCAAATCTCCTGGACCAGATGGTATTCATCCTAGAGTACTGATAGAACTGAAAAATGAGCTTGCGGAGCTACTGCTAGTGATGTGCAATTTATCCTTAAAATCGAGCGTGGTACCGGAAGATTGGAGGGTGGTCATTGTAACGCCCATTTTTAAAAAAGGTTCCAGGGGAGATCCGTGAAATTATGTCGGTGCCGGGGAAAATGGTAGAGGCTATTATTAGAAACAAAATTACAGAGCACATCTGAGGACATGGATTACTGAGACCGAGTCAGCACGGCTTTTGTCTGGGGAAATCTTGCCTGACCAATTTACTTCAATTCTTTGAAGGAGTAAACAAACATGTGGACAAAGGGGAGCCAGTTGATATTGTGTATCTGGATTTTCAAAAGGCGTTTGACAAGGTACCTCATGAAAGGCTACAGAGGAAATTGGAGGGACATGGGATAGGAGGAAAAGTCCTATTGTGGATTAAAAACTGGTTGAAGCATAGGAAACAGAGAGTGGGGTTAAATGGGCAGTATTCACAATGGAGAAGGGTAGTTAGTGGGGTTCCTCGGGTCTGTGCTAGGACCGCTGCTTTTTAATATATTTATAAATGATTTAGAGATGGGAGTAACTAGCGAGGTAATTAAATTTGCTGATGACACAAAGTTATTCAAAGTCGTTAACTCGTGACAGGATTGTGAAAAATTACAGAAGGATCTTACGAGACTGGGAGACTGGGCGGCTAAATGGCAGATGATGTTTAATGTGAGCAAGTGCAAGGTGATGCATGTGGGAAAAAAGAACCCGAATTATAGCTACGTCATGCAAGGTTCCACGTTAGGAGTTACGGACCAAGAAAGGGATCTGGGTGTCGTCGTCGATAATACACTGAAACCTTTTGCTCAGTGTGCTGCTGCGGCTCGGAAAGCAAATAGAATGTTGAGTATTATTAGGAAAGGTATGGAAAACAGGTGTGAGGATGTTATAATGCCGTTATATCGCTCCATGGTGCGACTGCACCTTGAGTATTGTGTTCAATTCTAGTCGCAGCATCTCAAGAAAGATATAGTAGAATTGGAAAAGGTGCAGCGAAGGGCGACTAAAATGATAGCGGGGATGGGACGACTTCCCTATGAAGAAAGAGTAAGGAGGCTAGGGCTTTTTAGCTTGGAGAAGAGACGGCTGAGGGGAGACATGATAGAGATATAAAATAATGAGTGGAGTGGAACAGGTGGATGTGAAGCGTCTGTTCACGCTTTCCAAAAATACTAGAACTAGGGGGCATGCGATGAAACTACAGTGTAGTAAACTTAAAACAAATCGGAGAAAATCTTTCTTCACCCAATGCGTAATTAAACTCTGGAATTCGTTGCCGGAGAATGTGGTGAAGGCGGTTAGCTTGGCAGAGTTAAAAGGGGGTTAGACGGTTTCCTAAAGGACAAGTCCATAAACCACTACTAAATGGACTTGGGAAAAATCCACAATTCCGGGAATAACATGTATAGAATGTTTGTACGTTTGGGAAGCTTGCCAGGTGCCCTTGGCTTGGATTGGCCGCTGTCGTGGACAGGATGCTGGGCTCGATGGACCCTTGGTCTTTTCCCAGTGTGGCATTACTTATGTGCTTATGTACTTGTATCTTCATCACTTTCACAGAGTGTACTGCAGAGATTTCTTTTAATGTCAGTTCATTCAAACAAGTTTAGTTAATTAGATTAAACTGCATATAACAGATTACTACTACTACTATTTATCATTTCTATAGCGCTACAAGGCATACGCAGCGCTGTACACCAGACTACAGCCACATTATCCAGGAGTGGTTGCTTTAGTTAGGTGACCAGTGCTACAGACAATTTGTGTGATATGTAGTTGCCTTCTAAGCAGAAGAACCTGGAATCCAGCATGTTTTTTTTAAACTTTCAGACTAGATTTATGGAAGTGTGCTGCCTGTTAATGCATGTTAATGACAGTACCTGATATAGTAAATAGACTCCATTGCTTAAAATTGGACCAGCAGTAAATAGCATGTGTGGTAGCATATTTTATGGGTTAGAGTCAAAAAGTGGCGCCCAAAAATCAGTGCCAAAATAAATTGACGTTCAGTGCTACTCTATAATGGGCACTCAAAGATGAGCACCCATTATAGAATAGCATTGAGTGCCAATTTGGGTACCAGGACGTACGCTGGTGCACTTCCCCAGTAATCTGTAACACTGTGCAAACTTTAGGAACACCCTTGACCCATCCATGTACCTCCCATGGCCACCCCTCCTTTTGAGGTACACATTGTTATAGAATAGCGCGTAGCAAGATGTGCACTTGACTTCAGATTGATGCAAGTTAGCACCCATTTATTGGCACCAATTGACTCAGCCAATTTAGTTGGCCGCATATCTTGGATTGACATCCATTTTTGGGCCCATATATTGAATCCAGGGATATATATCTAACCTGTGTGTTAAACTGTTACTGTTCCTTGCATTTTGGCACATGAGTGTTCTCTTTAAAACGCTCAACTCCTTTCACGTTCCTGAGTTTACAGAGACTTCAGAGCAGTATGGAATGAGGTTTTGAGACTCCCAACTCAACTACAGATTTGTTTTTTGTTTTTTAGGACAAAAATGTATGATGTAGATATTGAGGGCCTGATATTCTAAAGGGTTTTCCTATTTGTGTAAAAGGTGTTATAAACCCCTTAAATCACACATTTTAGGCCTGTAGCCCTCTGCATTATTCTTTTTTTCTCTACTGATACTGCATTTCAGTTTATTCTTATGTCCTTCGGTATGTTTGTGGTACTCTGAATTCTGGCAGTGCACACCATGCTTTGTTTTCATTACACATGACTAGGAGAGTGAGAAAAGGCTCCTGAGAAAAAAAAGAAGACAGTCGGGTATTTAATATATTCCTGAGCACACAAGAGCTACTTTGATCTTCGCTGATTTCCCAATTTGTTTCTGCCAGGTTTGCAAATAGTAATTGTCTGAATGTTCATTTTATGAAGTAATGCTGTGTTTTAGTATTTGTCTCTCTAAACTTCCTAATGAGTATTAATATAAATACTTACATAATGTGATAAATTTAATTATTTGCTAAGCTGATTTGATAAACTGCCTGTAGGTAACCAGGGTTTCTGATCTTTCTATGAACATTAGAGGTAATAAGAAATCTTGTATGGTAATATCTCACACAGATTTAACCAAGTTTCTAACAATTTTTTTTCTTTGCAATTTAGCACAATGCTCCAATACCTCAAGGTGGGCGCGGTGCAATCCAGTTTGTCACACAGTACCAACATTCTAGTGGACAAAGACGCATCCGTGTAACCACAGTAGCCAGAAAGTAGGTATCCCTTCTGAAGAATCGTTTAGTAATATTTACATCCTGCTTAAAAAGATGCTTCTGTTTTAATTTTTTTAATAAGGGCCTGCCACAAAATTTGTCTCACACTGCAGAATTTGCTGCTACTCTTTCAGTGCAACAATATCTCTTTCTCCACACTCTTACCTTCGACTCTTGTCAGTCACTCTTTCTGTCCTGTCCCACTACTTGAAAAGGAGTGATGGTATCTGTGTGCTTGTGATCATCATTCTATTATTGCAATTGGTTGTATAAAATAAAAGCCTGTCTGCCATGCACCGTAAAAGGAGCTGCTTGGCCTAAAGCCTTTTGCCAGCCAACCATCTTTTGAAGTGGTAAACAGACTGCCAGCTAATGTAGGGGCTATGAGATAGGAGTGTTGAAGTAGTTTAAGGCGGGGAATTGGTCAAGAAAAAGGAATGAACTTCAGGGAAAGAGCATTTTAGACAGAATGGAAGTATAGCTTGGAAATAATAAAAGGTAAAATTGCACTTAATAGTCACTAGTCAAGGGCCGGCATTAGCAGGTGGCAGACAAGGCAGTTGGCCTGGGCCCCAATGCCACAGGGGGCCCGTCTGCCTCAGGCTGAAAAAGGTATAGCCTGCAGGTGGGCTTTGGTGCCCCTTCCCCAGTTTCTTTCCTGGGCCCCTGAATGTCTAACACTAGCCCTGTTGCCAGAGGAGCATTTTGTACTTGATATTACTTTTGCAGAGAGGAAATATAAGTTGTAGAAACCTGTGAGTGTAGTACCTTAACTTATTATTAAAGAACTTTATTAGGCACTGAGAAGCAAAAACAGCAAAAGAGAACAAACCATGCTTCAATCAAAATCTTTGCAATCACAGAGTAAGAGAAACTCATATCTATATAAGCAACAAGTGGCCTAAAATGATCAAAATAGTACCTCACTCCCATAAAATGAATAATGCAAACAAGATCTAACACTATACATGGAACCCATAGAAGCAAAATTATGCATTCAGGATCCTACTGTGGCCAACATAAGTCAGGGAAATCCAAAACGGAAATCAAGTCATGCAATAAGAGTCACCTCTAGCAGAGGATAAGTCCAGAATCCCCTTATGTTCCAAGGTAGAAAGATAAATCATGGAGGAGTGCCACTCTGACAATGTTGGTGCGTCCAATATAATCCGGCGCAGCAGGATGGATTTCTTTGCTGTGAGGACAGAGCATTTCAAAAAGGCCCAAAAACCCTTAGGTAACGGGGAGGAAAAAGGAAAAATGTCAAACAAAAGATGTGGGTTTGGGCGCCACCTAATCTGCCACAGGTGACAGACATGGGCACAAATCTGCCTCTAGAAGTTACAAAATGGACTGACTAGACCAGAACATGTGGCTCAAGTGAGCATGAGGACTAGCACATTTCAAGCATACACTATTAGGTCGAAGAGTCGACCAGAAAGCTTTGCGAGGAGATACATACATTCTCATAATAAATTTATGTTTAAACGGTTTATTGAGTTTTCACACAAATCAAAACAATACAGTCTTGTGCACAAATAACAGCATTGTGACGAAACAACCCAAATCTATTCCAGACCAATCTACTACATTCTTCAAACTCCCTTCCCCCCTCCCCCTTTCCCTTCCATCCCCTCCCCTAACCCCTCCTCCTTCCCCCAAAACCACCCCCCGTCCTCCAACTCATAAAATAACAATTATATACACGAGAATATCATTTCACATCACATATGTAGAGATAATACAGTCTCGATGTCTACCAATAAATGCCTACCATTGAAACCCTATAACTCCCTCCCTCCCTCCCATACACAGAAGAAAAAGAAAAATTCCCCTCAGCAATGCCCTTGGGAGCTTGTGATCTGATAGCCCCCAAAGGCGGTGAGAAAGAACAAACAATCCCCATTATCCCCAACCCCCTCCCTATGGCACCTCTCACACCCTGAACCCCCCCTAAAAAAAAAAAAAAAAAAAGAGACCCCTCTTCGTGGTCCCCCCTCCTACCTTCCCTCCGTGCTTCTTTCTCCTGTCCTTATTCCACCCGGTGCTCCCCCTCTTTCCCCCGTGGTTCAGCACAGGCACCCTGACAAGAACTCCTTTATCCTCTTTACCCATAGTCTATTACCCTGTCCAAAAGATCAATCTTAAATCGTATTTAGAATGAGGCTCCTCGCTCTATGCGGGAGTGATTGCAAATATGGGTCCCAAATCGACAAGAATTGTTTTTTCCTCTTTGGTGTACCCCACATCTCTCGTTTCTCCATTAACAACAATACATGCAAACAATTCCTCCAAGCCCAAAACGAGGGGCTCTCAGTTCCAATCCATTCTCTCAAGATAATCCGCTTCCCTACCACCATTGCTTTCCGTATAAACAGTATTGTTTCCCGTTTAGTTACCCCAAACTTCTCATATTTATCTAGCAACACTCCAGCAGGCACCATCGGCAGAGGGTGTTTCCAGAGACCCCCCACATAGTTCAAGATTTCTGCCCAAAACAATTTAACCTCTGGACAGTCCCAAAAAGCATGATAAAATGAATTATTTCCTTGTTTACATTTGGGACATACCGGTGTCTCCACTCCTCCAAATCTAAATAACTGCTCCTGTGTCATATATGCTCGATGTAAGACCCTATATTGGCACTCTCTCAACTCTGCACTAGTAGACACCTCAGGGATCTTCCGAACCAAAACTGAGAGATCGACCTCCGTCAGATGTTCCCCTAAATCCTGATTCCAACGACGTAAAATCGCCGCTCTGGACCGACTCACTACCCGTTTTTGCACCTCCTTATGGAGAGACGAAATCGACAGTCCCCTCTCTGAAAACTGCCCAAAAAAGTCATCTAAACAGGTTCCCATTCGGGTTCCTAATGCTCTCCTATCCAAAGATTTATAATAATGCTGTAATTGTAAATAGGCTAGCACATCTCTCTGGTCTACTCCCAACTGACTTTGAAATTGCGCCCAACTAAATAATCTACCCTCCTCATCTAATACATGCCTAAAAAGAGTTAACCCCCCATTAGCCCATCGTTGAAAACTAGCATTATCTTGTCCTGGGGAAAACTGTTTGTTACCCCGAATGGGTAATTGGTCTGATACCCCAGGGTCCTCCCCCAATAACGGGACTAAATATCTCCAGGCCTCTCGCACCGATTGCAATACTATGCTACTTCTCAACTCTTTGGGCAGCTGTTTACCTACCTCCTGCATCAAATAGTTAATATGCCAAGGTGCATAGTATTCTCTTTCAAGCTCTACTGGTGTAAAAGTCTGTTCACTCAAATACCAGTCTCCTAGATGTCGCATTAGACATGCGTTATTATACGCTCTCAGATCTGGCAGTCCAAAACCACCATGCTTCCAAGCTCCTAAGAGGTATCTAAAGGCCATTTTGGGTTTTTTCCCCGCCCAACAAAATTTAGATAACAATCCTCTCATCACACCCAGATCCCGCTTCAATAACCGCAGCGGTAAGACCTGGAGTACATACAACCATCTTGGAAAAAGAACCATATTGAAGAGCTGTACTCGCCCATGAAGTGAGAGTGGTAAATGTATCCACTTCTGCAGCCAGTCTCTCGTGGAATTCAGCAACCTCTCAACATTACACCTATACATCCGTGATGTTCTCGTACAGAGTTGAATACCTAAATATCTAAACGAATTAGTCCCCCATTTTAAAGGAAATCCACCCACCCACTTCCGTCGTACAGACTCGCATGTGGCTAGTGCCAAAGACTTGTCCAGATTGAGCTTAAAACCTGAAAATTCCCCATACTCCCGAAAGCTCTCCATTAAAGTTGTTAACGAACCTTGGGGCTCAACAATATGAATCAGCAGATCATCTGCAAATGCAGACAATTTGAATTCTTGACTCCCAACCCGCACCCCTTTTATTTCTGGATTACTCACCACTTCCCTCACCAGAGGGTCAAGTGAAAGAACAAATAGCAAGGGAGAAAGAGGACACCCCTGACGTGTACCCCTGTGAATCGCAAAGGGGGGCGTGAATCCCCCGTTCAAACCAATCATGGCTAATGGAGACGTATAAAGTACTTGTACAGCCTGAAGAAAAGACTCTCCCACTCCATATTTCCGCAGGACCGCAAACATAAATCCCCAGCTCACCCGGTCGAACGCTTTTTCCGCGTCGAAGCTAACCACAAGGGATGGTGTCTGTGTGCGTTCTACTTGTTCCAGAGATATCATGATCTTCCTTACATTTTTCACGATGGTTCTACCCCTGACAAATCCCGCCTGTGGATCGGCTATCACCGAGGGCAGAACCCGTGACAGCCTATTCGCCAACACCTTGGCAAACAACTTAGCCTCAGTATTTAATAAGGATATGGGTCTATATGAAGACGGTTTCGTAGGATCTTTCCCAGGCTTCAGCAGCAGACTAATCTGAGCCACCTGGAGTGATGAAGGGAGAGCCCCATCACAAATAAATTGCGTAAACACCGAATGCAGTAGTGGTACAAGAGATGATGAAAGGAGCTTATAAAATTCAGCTCTCAGGCCATCTGGCCCCGGTGCCTTACCCACAGTGCTCTGCTGTATGGCTAACGCCACCTCGTCCTCTGTGATGTCTGCATCAAGCATTCTACGGTCTTTATCATGCACACAAGGAAGATCTACACTATGTAAGTAGGTATCACCCTCCAATAACTCCCCCTCTGAAGTTGCATATAACTGTTTATAGTATTTCAAGAAAACATCCAAAATTTCCGAGTCTTCTCTCACTAACACACCATCCCCTCTATCAATTTGAGATATTCTAGACGAACCTCTAGCTCCTCGAACCAGTCGGGCCATTAGCTTCCCAGATTTGTTCCCATGCCTATATAACTGGTACTTAAAATATTGCATGGATTTAACCGCCCGCGCATGAAGTAATTCCCCCAATGAGGTCTGCACAGCCATCAAAGCACTCCGCCTATCTTCCGACTGACATTTCCCATAAAGAATCCGCTCCTTAATCAATTGCTTCTCTAGCCTCAAAATTTCCCGGTCTCTTGCCTTCTTTTTAAACGCCGTGTATGCTATAATTTCACCACGTAACACTGCCTTAGCCGTCTCCCAGAAAAGGACTGAGTTGTTCCTGTGCGCAGCATTATCTTCCTGATACTCAGCCCATTTTTTTAGCAAGTAGTCTCGGAACTCAGCATCCCAATACAATTGCAATGGAAACCTCCACCTAAATGCCCTTGTCTCCACTGAACCTATTGCAAGTGTGCACCACACCCATGCATGATCCGACACACTATAAGCCCCAATCCCAGCCTCTTTTACCTTCGAGAACAAGGATGTTGATATTAACCAATAGTCAATCCGTGACTGAGTTCCATGGGCCCTCGAAAGGTGGGTGAAATCCTTCTCCATGGAGTGTAACGTACGCCACACATCTAGCACATGTAGCGTAGTGCAGAGTAATGGAATACCCTTATTAGAATTTCCCGCCCTCCGGGTTCCTGAAGAACTATCCATAGTTGGGTTATGAACTAAATTGAAATCCCCTCCCATCAGTATAGGTATATCTGGCATTTCTAGCAATCTACGAGTAAGGGTATGTATAAAGCTACTATCATAGTTGTTGGGACCATAAACATTACATAAAAGTACTTCTTGCTTATCCAATATCACCCTGGCAATTAGAAAACGACCCTTGGGATCTCTCCAAATTTGCTTCTTTTGAACTTCCAGTCCCCTCCGGAATAGGATCAGCAGTCCTGCCTTACGGTTTATCGCCGGTGCTTCCACCAAGTCTGCCACCCACCATTTCTTAAATTTAAGGTGTTCTGAAGTGGGCAGATGAGTCTCCTGCAAAAAAACTATGTCTGCCCTCTGCCGATTTAAGGCCTGCATAATTTTTTGTCTTTTTATAGGTGAAGAAACCCCATTCACATTCCATGATATCAATTTGAGCGTAGTCATGGAGGAATAGAATGCAAGTAATTCCAAATATCCAACCCTTTAAAATAGGCCTCAGGGCTACCCCAGCAATAACCCTTCCAGCCCCCCACTTCTCTCACTTTACTCCAGTGTGCTTGCACCGTCCCACAGACCGGGGGAGCCACCCGGGCAACAAAACCAGCACAAAAATTAAAGCAAGAAAAAAAATAAATAAACAAAACATAACAAATGAAACATCTCCCCCCCCTAACCCAACCAAACTCCCCCCCCGACCGCTTGCACTTCCCCTTCCCTCCCTTGGTTTGAAGTTCCCAACTCCACCATCCCCCACTAAGTAGGCCCCGTAGGAGAAGCACTATCCCGGTCCCCCTCTGCTAATCAAGAAGGCTAAGTTATCATTGCCCATCACCCAGTCAGAGATAACTAGTGCATATCTCTACTTTTTCATCCTCCAAAACATCTACCATGCCCCACACACTCGCATCATGCATCCTCTAAGCATTTCCTTACCTCCCTCCATCCAAGTCACTCAGATCTCACCCAAAGCAATTACCCTTCAGTTCCCCTTTTATACCCCTCAGGGATTCAAATTCAACATAACTCATATCCTATACATCCAACTGAAGTCACCCCATTACAAACATCTAATATCCAAAAAACAACTGTTATCAACAAAATATTGGGCAATCATACTGTTTCAAATTTAAGATACCCCATACACCATCCCATATGGTTTTTCAGACATGGACAGTAAACTTCTTTTTTACAAAAAAGGAACAAACATTAAAGAAAGAATACTGTGAGAGCTGCAAAGTCCCTTCTCATGCAACCACCACCATCCAGAATTACCATACTTATCGTCCACCTCTCCAGGTGATTGCGCTTACAACGGCGTTAGCGTTTGCAGAAAAGCTTTGGCTCCATCAGTTGTCTCAAACAGCTGCGGTTTCCCTTCGGTGAATACTTTGAGCCGCGCAGGATACAGCAACGCAAATTGAATGTTCCGCCGATGCAGTTCTCCACAAATAGGAGCGTAGGCCTTGCGCAACAGGGCCACCCTAGAAGAGTAGTCCTGAAAGCAAAGTACCGATTGATTTTCAAAGGTTAAAGTGCCCCTACTTCGAATAGCTTTAAGTATTTCAGTCTTGTGGACATAATTTAAAAGCTTAAAGATAACCACTCGTGGCCTGGCCTCCGCGGCCCTCCGCGGGCCCAAACGATGGGCGCGTTCAATGCGGAGCTCTCCCGCTTCTGATTTCAATTGAAGACTCTTGCTTAACCAGGATTCCAAAAATCCGCGAAGCTCCGAATCCGCGATCTTCTCTGGGAGACCCACCAGCCGCAAATTAGCTCGCCTAGAGCGGTTTTCGATGTCGTCAATCTGATCCTCCAGCGAACGCACACGTTTTTGCAGGTCCTCCTTCCCAGCCGTTAGCTGCTGCACCTGATCTTCCAAGTCAGATACTCTTTGGCATTGGGCTGAGAATTCACCTTTCAAGTCCTCTAGCCTTCCGTCCACGGTGTCGAGCTTATCTGCCACTTTCTGCAGCCGCTGATCTAAGGAGGCGTCAATGACTTTCCGCACCTCCGCCACAACCTCCGCCACCCAAGCTGAGCTGATCGTGGCTTGGCCTGATTCGCCGTCGTCCGCCATTTTGTGTTCACTCTGGCGCGCTTTATCTTTATCTTTTCGCGGCGCACGAAGGGCCATCGCACTCAAAGAAGCCCGCTATATTCCAGCTGCTTTCCAGAGATCCGTCCTCAATCTGCAGCACCAAAATCTTGTGGCAAAGCTCTGTTAAATTGTTAATTCGAGGGTCGAACCGGGAGCTCTCCTCAATCACAGCCGCTTCCTAGCTCGGCATCACGTGACCTCCCTCATAATAAATTTATAGTGTAATTCCCCACAGTATAGCATTTTTAGTAGTCTTTGAGCCGTCATTAAACTAGACAAAAGTAACAACAATTGTGCATCTAGACCCAGAATAGTTAAGTGTCTCCCACACCTCTGGAGTAAGAGTCCCCCCAAGCATTGAGGAAAGGTAGTGATGGATCTTGTGATAGAACATTGTGTTTTAAACCTGTAAAATTGCCTTTATTAAACAAACTAGTGCATTTCTCGAGTTTGGCCAGCAAATGGTGTATGTTTTATGTTAAAGCTGTTATAGAAAGTGAATGCCCTCTTTTAGTTTCACTCAGTGAAGAAGTGAATCTACAGTACTGTGAGCAGTATACTTTAAAACTTGTTGACTGGGCTCTGGTTGGTCTGGAATTTGAAATTACCCAGCACTTTCTGGCTGTTGCTTCAGTGTTAGCCAGGGAGAAAAGAGAAACAGATCTCTTTTTCTGAGGCTCCGTGAACAGTTATATATCCGGATCTTCCCAGGTACTGTTTAGATAGTACACAAATGTTTAGTTATTGTTATAATTGATCCATATTTCAGTTAGGACAATAAATAATTGCTTATTGCCTCTGTCTGTCTGGACCGTTAAAGAATCCTGGTGGTTTGTGTGTTGGGTCTGTGAGTGCTTTCTGGGAACTGAGGGACCACTGGGAGTGTGGCCTCCAGTAACCTAGAAATCACTGGGGATAGTTTGAGAGCAGGAAACTCACCCAGAGGCAGTTGCGACCCAGTCGGTGGGAGAAGGGTGCTAATGTAGAGCACAAGTGTCACAGCCTTAGGGATAGTGAGCCCTTGGACTGCAGCCAGAACTGAGGCAGGCAAGTCACCTGGGCTGGCACAAGGCAGGAGTCAGAACAAGACAGGACTAGGCAAGACTAGGCTAGATAAGACAAAACAAAGCAAGGCAGAGGAAACAAGATACAATAGACAAGACAAGGACCGGATCTAGATGAGGCAAGGAAAGCAAGACAAAGGGGCTAGAACTGGAACCCAGATAGGACAAGGCAAGACTCGGAACTAGATTAAAACTGGGTCCAGAAAACGGCAAGACCAGGACTGGACAGAATGAGACAAGGCAAGGCTAGACACAAAATACAGCAGACAAAGCAGGGCAGGAACTAGGCAACAAGAACAAACGGAAGCAAAACTATAAACAAGGCAGGAACAAGGCTTGGCAGGAGCAGGAACCAGGAACAGGACTTGGCTTGGCAAGAGGAACAGGATTCAGGGACAGACTTGGCTTGCAGGAACAGAGCATAACTGAAGCAATAATCAAGAGCAGGGCTAGATTAAACCAGAGGTAGAGTCAAACTGTAACAGACACCAAGAGCAGTGTGTGGCTATAGAGCCAGGCTTTCAGGAACAAGGTTCAGAAACAAAACACACAGAAACAAAGGTTTAAAGTACAAAACTCACAGAAACACAATTAAACAGAAACAAGAGTAAAGCTTCTAGAAGAAGGTTTAGAGAAGCCAGGCTTTCAGGTATAGGACTCATAGAAACACAAGTAGGCAGGAACAAGACTATACAGGAGTAAAGCTTCAGGAACAAGGTTTACAGAAGCGAGGGTTTCAGGAACATGGTTCAGAAACACAAGAACAAGTCTTCAGGGACAAGACTCACGGGAACAAAGCCAGGCTGGAATCAAAGCTTGCAGGAACAAAGCCAAACAGGGACTGGCTCTAAACAGGGAACACAAAGACAAGGTTAAAAGACCTGTTGGAAAGGCATGAGAGTTCCAAGGTGCTTCATAAAAGACTTTTCTGATGATGTCACAACTTGGAGCGAGGCTTGGATAACAGGACCACCAGACAGTAGATGCATCAATGCAGGGATGAAGCAGTCTGGAGAAGCCACAGAGCCAGATCACTGGAAAAAGGTGAGTCTGGATGCAGGGGCACTGCCATAGCCGTGACAACAAGCAGCGAGCGCAGGCGGACCTGAGCTGTGCTAGGAATAGAACCTGTAAGTGGCCACGGGGTAACCCCAGGCAGGTGGCTAGGTGTTTTGTGACAGACCTGCCCTTCTTTTTTTTTTTGTGGCAGTGGTCGGATTGTCACGCTCAGTGTGTGGTGTAAGGGTCACCATCCACTGAGTGGTTCACAGTATTTTTTTTTTATCTGTTCTCCGAGGACAAGCAGGCTCACGAAACCGCAACGGCCCAGGAGACCGGCAAAATATCTAAAGCAAAGCAAAAAAACTCTCTAGAATGCTCCGGTGCACGAGCAGAGCACACTGTGCATGCGTGAACGGCTTCCCACCCGCGGCACGAGCGTGACAATCAGTTTCTTTTCATCTGCGTCTGGAGTGACAGCTTTTAGGCTGCTCGGCCGGGTTTTATTTTCCTTTTTTGTGCCTTTTTAATTGGCACAATCGCGTCCTTTAATTTCGCAGCCGCCGTTTTTCCATCCATGTCATCGAGGACACCCAGCGGCTTCAAGCGTTGTACTCGGTGCAAACGGACCATCTCGGCTACCGACCCCCCACGCATGGTGTCTCCAGTGCCTTGGGCCCGATCATCTACCAGCTGCTTGTAAGCTGTGTTCTTTAATGAAAAAATGGACTCAAGTGTCTCGGGAGGCTCAATGTGAAAAACGTTTTGCGGATTGGTCCGATCCTTCGATGTCGGCATCTGCATCGGTACAGAGGTTGGCGGCATTGACTTCGAGAGCGCAAGTAATGGCTGCCGAACGACCATATCGCGCTGGGAGCAGCAAGGCATCAAGTAGGTCTCTACCTGTCTCGAGGCCTACTGCTATGAAGGCCCCCCAGGACCGACCTTAGTCAGTCCCGGGCCCGAGGAGGCGTGAGGATTCCACTTCCTCCTCTTCAGTACCGAGGAGTCTCGATGACGGGCGTTGAGCGAAGGCTAAGAAGCACCGTCATCGATCTCCTTCCATGCATAGTACCGACAGCTCCGGGGAGCCGAGGGATTCGGCACCCGAGAATTGTCGGAGCCAAAAGGACCGCTCGCCCTCTATACAGGAAGTGCCGATGCGTCAGTCTTCTGGCAGCCTGGTATCGGCTCTCAAGCCCCCTCAGATTCTGCCACCGACTCCTGTGCCGCGCCCCCCCCCAACCTTTTCCGAAGGAAGCTCTTGACGAGCGCATGAGGGCACTTCTTCCAGAGCTTCTGGAGGGATTGCTGCGCCTGTCCACTTCGGTGCCAGGGGTGCTTGCGCCTTCTGCACTGACTGTTGAAGTGGCATCTGGTCCTTTGCCTGTGGTGAGGACCCCGTCCTTGGTGCCGCTTGCGGCATCGGCTGCCACCCGGGTCGACTCTCCAACGTTGGTGGAGGAAGCTTCGCCGCAGTCCAGGCAGCGGTCGACTTCTCGATATCCCCCTCGAGGTCGTCATTCCTCAATGTCAAGACAGGCTCGGGCTGTTCTTAGAGAACTTTTGCCCGATACCGATGATGAGCGCTCGTGGGAGGAAGAGGAAGATCCCAGATACTTTTCTGAAGAAGAGTCATATGGGGTCCCCTCTGATCCTACTCTGCCAATTGAAAGAAGGATGTCTCCACCTGAGAGTCTTTTTTTCCTCCTTTGTTCGGGAAATGTCTAAGGATATTCCCTTCCCTGTGGAGGTTGTGGATGAGCCCAGGGCCGAGATGCTCGAAGTCTTGGATTATCCTTCTCCACTTACAGAGGTTGCAATGGCTCCCTTGCATAACACACTCAGGGAAGTTCTTATGCGAAACTGGTCGTTCCCTCTCTTTAATCCAGTGGTCCCCAGAAAAGCTGAGTCCCAGTACAGAGTCCATGGAGAGCTGGTAATGGTGAAGTCTCAACTACCTCACGATTCCATGGTGGTGGTGGATTTTGCTCTCAGGAGAGCCAAGAGTACTAGGGACTATGCCTCGGCGCCCCCAGGCAGAGAGTCTAGGACCTTGGATTCTTTTGGGAGAAAGACGTATCAGGCCGCTATGCTCGCAGCCAAGATTCAAACATACCAGCTCTACATGAGCATCCACTTGCGGAACTCAGTGAGGCAAATGTCCAGTTTGGACGAAGCACTTCCTCCGGAGCTTGCTGAACCTTTTCACCAGGTGGTCAAGCAGCAGAAGGCGTGTCGAAAATTCCTGGCCAGGGGTACTTATGATACTTTTGATGTGGCATCCCGAGTAGCTGCTAAAGGTATAGTGATTCACAGACTCTCATGGCTGCGCGTCTCTGACCTGGATCATAAGACCCAGCAGCTAATGGCGGATGTTCCTTGCCAGGGGGATAACCTTTTTGGCGAAAATGTAGAGGATATGGTCGATCAGATCAAGAAGCACCATGATGCTATGGATTCTCTCTCCTGCTGGACGTCTTCTGCTACCACCTCCTCATCTAGGAGGTTTTTTGTAGGGAAGAGGCGTGCTCCCTGTTCCTATAATAGGCGTAGGTACACTCCTGCTTCTCAGCAGCCTGTCCAGGTTCAGTCCCAGTGCGCTCGTTCCCGTCAACGGCGTGCGCCTAAGGCCCCTGCGGCTCCCCAGCAAAAGCAAGGGACAGAGTTTTGACTGGCTCCAGTGCAGCATAGCCTCAGAAAAAGTGTCTGTGCCGGACGACTTGCTGATCGGAGGGAGGTTGATCTTTTTTCACCAAAGGTGGCTTTTCATAACGTTCGGCCGGTGGGTTCTTCAAATAGTCCAGTTAGGATACACCCTCAATCTGATATCCAAACCTCCAAATTGCCCACCGGGAGCTCATTCTTCCAGCTCCCAGAACAGGCAGGTACTTGCAGAGGAACTCTCTGCCCTTCTAAAGGCCAATGTGGTCGAACCCGTTCCACCAGGGGAAGAAGGGCTGGGGTTCTATTCCAGGTACTTCCTTGTGCAAAA
Organism: Microcaecilia unicolor; assembly: GCF_901765095.1. NCBI lineage: Eukaryota > Metazoa > Chordata > Amphibia > Gymnophiona > Siphonopidae > Microcaecilia > Microcaecilia unicolor. The sequence continues at coordinate 151,779,338 of NC_044039.1, read as the reverse complement.
GAAAACGGGGGTGGGGGGGTGGGGGATGCGTCCCATCCTAGATCTAAGGGCCATGAACAAATTCCTAGTCCGAGAACAGTTCAGGATGTTTTCCCTAGGCACCCTTCTTCCCATGATTCAGGAAAACGATTGGCTATGCTCTCTGGACTTAAAGGACGCCTACACCCACATCTCGATACTCCCAGCTCACAGGAAGTATCTTCAATTTCGGTTGGGAACTCGGCACTTTCAGTACTGTGTACTGCCCTTTGGTCTCGTGTCTGAGCCCAGGGTTTTTACAAAGTGCCTGGCAGTTGTCGCAACATCGCTATGCAGACTGGGAATGCATGAGCTCCCTTATCGCGACAATTGGCTGGTGAAGAGCACCTCGGAGGCAGGCGCTCCACAGTCCGTGCGGATGACTATTCGGGTGCTAGAACTTCTGGGGTTCATGATCAATTATCCCAAGTCCCATCTGGTCCCGGTTCAAAAATTGGAGTTCATTGGAGCTCTGTTGGACACACGGATGTCTCAAGCTTATTTTCCTCAGGCAAGGGCAGACAATCTCCTGGTCCTGGTGTCCATGGCTCGAGCATCTCAACAGATCACAGCTCAGCAGATGTTGAGACTCTTAGGACACATGGCTTCCACAGTTCATGTAACTCCCATAGCACGCCTACATATGAGATCAGCTCAATGGACTCTAGCTTCCCAGTGGTGCCAGGCCACAGGAGATTTAGAGAATGTGATCCATCTCTCCACCGACGTTTGCAGTTCCCTTCAGTGGTGGACCATTCGCTCGAATTTGATCTTGGGATGTCCATTCCAAATTCCTCAGCCACAAAAAGTGCTGATGACAGATGCATCCCTCCTGGGGTGGGGAGCTCATGTAGATGGACTTCACACTCAAGGAGCTTGGTCCTTTCAGGAAAAGGGTCTTCAGATCAACCACCTGGAATTACGAGCGATCTTGAACACTCTGAAGGCTTTTCAGAGACCGGCTGTCCAACCACATCATATTGATTCAGACAGACAATCAGGTTGCTATGTATTACACCAAAAAGCAGGGGGGCACCGGATCTCGCCGTCTGTGTCAAGAAGTTGTTCGGATGTGGCTTTGGGCATGCGGTCACGGCATGTTTCTCCAAGCCACATATCTGGCAGGCGTAAACAACAGTCTGGCCGACAGATTGAGCAGGGTCATGCAACCTCACGAGTGGTCGCTCAACATGGGCGTTCTCCACAAGATCTTCCGAGCGTGGGGCACCCCCTCGGTGGATCTTTTTGCCACTCAGATCAATCACAAAGTCCCTCAATTCTGTTCCAGACTTCAGGCCCACGACAGACTAGCGTCAGATGCTTTTCTCCTGCATTGGGGGACAGGCCTTCTGTATGCGTATCCTCCCATACCTCTAGTAGGGAAGACTTTGCTGAAACTCAAGCAAGACCGCGGAACAATGATCCTGATTGCTCCCTTCTGGCCTCGTCAGATCTGGTTTCCTCTTCTTGAGTTGTCCTCTGAAGAACCGTGGAGATTGGAGTGTTTTCCGACCCTCATCACCCAGAACGAAGGGTCGCTTCTACATCCCAACCTCCAGTCTCTGGCTCTCACGGCCTGGATGTTGAGAGCTTAGAAGTTGCCTCCTTGGGTCTTTCAGAGGATGTCTCCCGAGTCTTGCTTGCTTCCAGAAAAGATTCCTCGAAAAAGTGTTATTCTTTCAAATGGAGGTGGTTTGCTGTCTGGTGTGACAGCAAGGCCCTAGATCCTTTTTCTTGTCCTACACGGACCCTGCTTGAATACCTTCTACACTTATCAGAGTCTGGTCTCAAGACCAACTCCGTAAGAGTTCACCTTAGTGCGATTTGTGCTTATCATCACCGTGTAGAGGGTAAGCCTATCTCTGGACAGCCTTTAGTTGTTCGCTTCATGAGAGGTTTGCTTTTGTCAAAGCCCCCTGTCAAACCTCCACCAGTGTCATGGGATCTCAATGCCGTTCTCACCCAGCTGATGAAAAGCTCCTTTTGAGCCACTGAATTCCTGCCATCTGAAGTACTTGACCTGGAAGGTCATTTTCTTGGTGGCTTTTACTTCAGCTCGTAGAGTCAGTGAGCTCCAAGCCCTGGTAGTGCATGCATCTTATATCAAGTTTCATCATAACAGAGTAATCCTCTGCACTCACCCTAAGATCTTGCTGAAGGTGGTGGCTGAGTTCCATCTGAACTAGTCAGTTGTCTTGCCAACATTTTTCCCCGTCCTCATACCTGCTCTGGTGAAGACAAGTTGCACACCTTGGACTGTAAGAGAGCATTGGCCTTTTACGTGAAGCGGACAAAGTCCTACAGACAGGCCGCCCAATTGTTTGTTTCTTTCAATCCCAACAGGAGGGGAGTCGCCATCAGAAAATGCACAGTCTCTAATTGGCTAGCGGATGGCATATCCTTTACTTATGCCCAAGCAGGGCTGACTGTAGAGGGCCATGTCACGGCTCATAATGTCAGAGCAATGGCTGTGTCAGTGGTTCACTTGAAGTCAGCCTCTATTGAAGAGATTTGCAAGGCTGCAACGTGGTCATCAGTTCACACATTCACATCTCACTACTGCCTTCAGCAGGATACCCGACGCGACAGTCGGTTTGGGCAGTGAGTGCTGCAGAATCTGTTCGGGGTTTAGAATCTAACTCCACCCTCCTAGGCCCATTTCTGTTTTGTTCCAGGCTGCACTCTCACTTAGTTGTGTTTCTTTTCATGACAATCTCTGTTATGTCCTCGCTGTTGCGAGGCCCAATTGACCAATGTTCATTGTTTTGAGTGAGCCTGGCTGCTAGGGATACCCCGATTGTGAGAACAAGCAGCCTGCTTGTCCTCGGAGAAAGTGAAGATACATACCTGTAGCAGGTATTCTCTGAGGACAGCAGGCTGATTGTTCTCACAAACCCACCCACCTCCCCTTTGGAGTTGTTCTAATTCTCTGGTTGCTTTTTTATGAAACTGATGATGTCACGCTCGTGCTGTGGACAGGAAGCTGTTCACGCATGCGGAGTGCACTCTGCCCACGCGCCGGAGCATTCTAGAGAGTTTTTTGCTTTGCTTTGGATATTTTGCCGGTCTCCTGGACCGTCGCGGAAGACGACCTAGTCGTGAGAACAATCAGCCTGCTGTCCTCGGAGAATACCTGCTACAGGTATGTATCTTCACTTTACCTTCAGACACAGAGCACAGTGAACAAGTGCAGCAGTAACAGGGTCCCTTTCCTGTTAAGTTTTTTTTAGTAGTGTTAGGAGATTAGCAGTGTGCTGATGGCAACTGGTAGCAGCCCTCAAACACTGGATATGCCTGTCCTAACACAAGAGCAACTGGATCACCTCAGTGGGGAGAAGCTGCAGGACTGGCCTGTGCAGAGTTCTCTTGGGGTGAGAGCAGACCCCTTATGGACCAGAGGCCTGTGAGTTGGCAGAGCCAGATGCCATACCAGCTGAGATCTGGCGGATCTACATGCTAGAGCGACAGCAGCGGGAAGAATGGGAAGACAGGCTGCGGCGAGAGGAATAGGGAGCGCAACAGTGGTTAGACCAGCTGCGGAGAGAGGAAAGGGAAAAGCGACAGCCGCAAGAGGAGTGGGAACAACAGCATGAGAAGATGGATATGGAAGTGGCTTGCATCCAAAGCTCCAGCCCAACCCCTGCGCCAAGGCCCAAGGCAGGATTCATAGTCCGGATCGGGCCCAACTTGTTTTCACAGTTTGATGATACCAGATGTGACATGGATATCTAACTTCCTTTGAAAAACTTTGCCGCCTCAGTGAGATTCTTCAGAAAGACTGGGTTCGCTATCTGGGAGGAAACTCACTGGTAGAGCACTTGAGGCATTCCAAGGACTGTCCATGGAGATGTGCTCCCAGTTTGAGGAGGTGCACAAAGCTTTGTTGAACCATTATGCCATTACCCCTGAGACCTATAGACTAATGTTCTGGACTTTGCAAAAGGGGGTAGATGATACAGCGAGTTTGTGATTCAGCTGAGATACCAGCATCAGTGGTGGCTCAGTGGAGCTGAAGTTAAAACCTGGAGGACTGCCAAAATCTGATGGTCCTGGAGCAGTTTCTTCAGCGTTATCATCCAAAGGTGAGGGAACACGTTCAAGATCTCAAGCCACATATTCCAGAGAAAACGGCTGAGTTGGCTGACATCTTTATGGCTAACCATCCCTGATTGGCAAAGAGAAGCCGTTCTTATCCACAGCAGCCAGGATCTAAGGGTGGCCAGGGCCCTAAGCCAAATATTCTTGCAACCTCAGAGTCTGTCAGCAAACTGTCAGGGACACAGTTTATGCCTGAGTTGATCCAAAATCTGTGGGCACACTGTGGAGTGAAATCTGTACATACCACACCATATCACCCTGAAACTATCAGGTTGGTGGAGATCATATGCTAAAGACTGTTGTGGAAAGAGGAGACCATGACTGGGAGAAATACTTGCCCTACCTACTGTTTGTGTACATAGAAGTACCTCATGAGTTTGAGGTAAATTGGGCCATTCCAACAATTTGTTCTGAGAGCTGTACGAAGCGAGATTCAAATGCTTACCACCACCACCACAGCTGTTAATTCTGAAATCACCACCTTGGAGCAGACAAGCAGGGCCACCGAAGGGGGAGGGGGCAAAATTCCCCAGGCCTGGCCTCCAAGGGGGGTCCGCCATGTCGGCAAGATTTCCTTGGCAGAAAGGCAGAAGGCAGCTCAGGCAGTCTGCCGCTGCATTGGTTTCCGAATCTTGTGTCTCGGCCAGGTTAGCAGCACAATACGTTAACGTGCTGCTAACCCGGCCAGTACACAGATGAGCAGGAGACCAGTACAGGCTGAAGTCTTCTGTTCTGACCGTTGCTCTGTAGGTCCTTCTTCCTGCTTTGTCTGGGTCCGTCCTCCTCTGATGTCAGGTACTTCCTGTTTCTGCCATGGCTGGGAGCAAGAGGGGATGCGGTAGGAAGGGAAGGATCTGCAGCATTAGAGGGGTGGCATGGGGTGGCAGCTGCTGGGAGGGAGTGTGGGGGTCGGTGGCAGCCCAGGTGGGGGGATTTGGATGCCATCAAGGTGGTTTTGGTAAGGTATTTGTCCATACACGGTAAAGCAGATCAAAGAAAAGTATCGTGCCAAAAAAAAAAAAAAAAAAGCAAAGGGGAGTCAATGCAGGGAGATAGAAGAGAGGCCCCCGAGCAGCTCTCAAACAGTCTGGAGCCACTCACTGCATCACATGATCCCTCTGTGTAGTACCTTAATTTAACAGATAAATGCTTTTTTTGGTCACTCTTTGTTGTGATCAGTAGATAGAAAAATAAATTCACTGTGGTAATTGGCCAAAAGAATGTCCCCAAAACACCTTGTACATGGCACTCAGAGTGACATATTTGAAGAGGACCAGGAAGTCAAACTTGAGTCCTACAGCTTGGCAAGCAGCATCTAGGTTCTTTTTTTTTTTTTTTTTTAGTAATTTATCACTTTTCAAAGTCATTTTACAAGTTATAAATGTTCATAGAACATAATTTTGACAGTTAACGGTTCAGTTTCACAGGCAGAGGAATCTTAAAATCTTCATGGTCAGTCACTGTGGGTCATATTTTGCTAAGCACTTCCTAGACACAAATGGGGGAGAAAGCTTAGTACCTCTGACCCAGTCTTTTTTTTTTTTGTTTGTTTGTTTTGTTTTTGTCTGTCGCCTGATTATTGTCAGAGCCTGTTTTGTTGTGTGTTTTAAGATCACATAACCTACAGTCAGTGGCCCTGGGTTCAAGCAAGTCAGTAAGATACTGAGTTAAAATACAGCTGTGAACAAGGAGAGATGCTTTCTGTGGAGCTCTGATTATAGAGAAGATTGAAGTGTGCATCTGACTGATTTAGTTAATATTTAAAAGAATGCTGCATCAGGATAGAAACCTGAAAAATAAAACCAACATACCGCTGTGCTTGACTGAGAGTTTGTGTGTGTGTTTTTCCATTGCTAATTAAGGATACAAAGAGTTTTGCCAGAAAAATAAATATGATGGAATATAGTAATATTTGCTAGTTCATGAATGTTTGCGTAACTTAGCTACAGAATTCACAATTACAGAAATACATAGATACATAGTAAATGACGGCAGATAAAGACCTGTACGGTCCATCCAGTCTACCTAACAAGGGTATGTGATACTTTATATGTATACCCGTTTGATTTGTCCTTGCCTTACTCAGGGCACAGACTGTAGAAGTTCCCAGTACTGTTCTTGTACTAAGTTCTGAAGCTAACATCGAAGCCCCTTAAAATTTACACTCCAGCCCATCCCTATCTATTCAGTCACAATCAGGGCGTAGACTGTAGAAGTCTTCCCAGCTCCCGTTTTGTTTCCAATTACTGGCGTCGCCACCCAAATTCCGCTAATATTCCACGGAACCATTCCTTCTAAACAGGATTCCTTTGTGTTTATCCCACGCATGTTTGAATTCCGTTACCGTTTTCATCTCTACCACCTCCTGTGGGAGGGCATTCCACATATCCACCACCCTATCAATGAAAAAAATACTTCCTGACATTAGTCCTGAGTCTGCCCCCCCCTTCAACCTCAATTCATGTCCTCTAGTTCTACCGCCTTCCCGTCTCCGGAAAAGGTTAATTTGCGGATTAATACCTTTCAAATATTTGAACGTCTGTATCATATCACCCCTGTTTCTCCTTTCCTCCAAGGTATACATGTTCAAGTCAGCAAGTCTCTCCTCGTACGGTTTGCAATGCAAATCCCATACCATTTTCATAGCTTTTCTTTGCACTGGACAGAAAACAGAGGGTAGGGTTAAATGTTCATTTCTCTCAATGAAGGAGGGTGAACTGTGGTGTGCCGCAGGGATCTGTTCTGGGACCGGTGCTATTTAACATATTTACAAATGATATGGAAATCAGAACGATTAGTGAGGTGATTGAATTTGCAGATGATACAAAACTATTCAAGGTTGTTAAAACACAAGCGGATTGTGAAATACTGCAGGAAGACGTTAGGAAATTGGAAGGCTGGTTAACCAAATGATAGATGAAACTTAATGTGGAGAAATGCAAGGTGATGCACATTGGAAAGAATAATCCAAATCATAGTTACCTGATACTAGGGTCCACCTTGGGGGTCAGCACTCAAGAAAAAGATCTAGGTGTTGTCGTAGATAATATGCTGAAGTCTTTCGCTCAGTGTGTGGTGGCAGCCAAAAAAGCAAACAATGCTAGGAATTATTAGGAAAGAGATGGTGAATAAGACCAAAAATACTTTAATGCCTCTGTATCGCTCCATGGTGCGACCGCACCTTGAGTATTGCTTTCATTTCTGGTCTCTGTATCTTAAAAAAAAAAAAAAAAAAAAAGATATAGCGGAATTAGAAAAGGTTCAAAGAAGAGCGACCAAAATGATAAAGGGATGGAACTCCTCTCATATGAGGAAAGGCTAAAGAGGTTAGGGCTCTTCAGCTTGGAAAAGAGATGGATGAGGGGAGATGATTGAGGTCTACAAAATCCTGAGTGGTGTAGAACAAGTTGAAGTAAATCAATTTTTTTTTTACTCGTTCCAAAAATACAAAGATTAGGAGACAGCCAAAGAAGTTACTCAGAAATACTTTTAATACAAATAGGAGGAAATATTTTTTCACTCAACAAATAGTTAAACTGTGGAACTCTTTGCCAGAGGATGTGATAACAGTGGTTAGCGTATCTTGGTTTAAAAAAGGTAAGACAAGTTCCTGGAGGAAAAGGCCATAGTTTGGTATTGAGACAAACATAGGGAGGCAGCTGCTTGCCCCGGGATTGGTAGCATGGAATGTTGTTAATTGGGTTTCTGCCAGGTAGTTGTGACCTTGCTTGGCCACTGTTTTGGAAACGGGATACTGGGCTAGGTGGACCATTGGTCTGACACAGTATGGCTGCTCTTATGTAAGCCAACACAGATTTTAGGGCGTAACATGTTAGGAAACAGGATGATAAACGCAGAGGCATATTTTCAAAGCACCTACCCTTCCAAAGTTCCATAGAAACCTATAGAACTTTGGAAGGCTAAGTGCTTTGAAAATATGCCTCATATTCTACTGTAAGATGTTTCTTTAGTGTAATATGCATATAAATCTACTATTTATGGAACAATAATGGTATTGCTGAATTTGCATATAATTTTTTGCAGGTTCCAGATTTTGCTTTAAAGTACTTATTAGGTTGGAACACCTGTTATTGACATCAAAATGTGCACATGAATTTCATCTTAAAATTTAGGGGCCTGTTTACTCAAGTGTCCTTAGCAGTTAATGTAGGAATTAAGTAAGTGCTGTTAGTGTAATGGCTTGACAGGGTGGCCCCTTCTCACGTTAAGGGCTAATTGCATAATGGGCCATTATGTTCCAGCTCAGAAGCTACGGGAAGATGGGAGTTCCCAATTTTCACCAATACTATAATGGAGGCAGTGTATGCAAATCATGTTCATGCATATTCATTGTGGGTATCCTGAAAACGTGACTGGCAAGGGGGTACTCCAGGACCTGGGTTAGGGTGCTTAGAGTTTGAGCATATTTTGTTGCTGCAGAGTATTCCTTTCCCTTATGCCTAAGAGTGTTGGTATAACGTTTGCAGAGTTTGGTACTTTTGTTTGTCATATGAATCTTGTTGTATTGCTCTGTTCTTTCAATAAAAACTTGGGGGGGGGGGGGGGGATTTTTTTTTTTTTTTTTTTTTTTTTTAATTAACAATCTATTTGTGTTTTCAGCTGGGCAGATGCACAGTCACAGATCCAAAACATCACGGCATCTTTTGACCAGGAGGGAGCTGCTATCCTTATGGCTAGGTTGGCAGTATACAGAACAGAGACAGAGGAAGGGCCTGATGTGCTTAGGTGGTTGGACAGACAACTTATACGACTGGTAAATAAAAAACACACTGAATATATTGGGAAAGTAAAAGTAATCCCTTTTTTATTGCTTAAAAATATCATACTGCAGATCAGAATAGTTAGTGATATAGTTCTGTATGTGTTTCCTTTTCAAATGTAGTGCAAGCTCGTATCAGTGTAGATATGTCACTATTGCATTAGAACTTGTGTTCATTTTTTTCCAGTGTCAGAAATTTGGAGATTATCATAAAGATGATCCACACTCCTTCCGATTTTCTGAGACCTTTTCCCTGTATCCTCAGGTGAGTAGATTTAAGATAGGACCTGTTCACTAAGTTAATTAAATGATGATCTCCCATGAACAGAATAGCCTTAGGCTTCTAATCCAAACACAAAGAACTTATTTATTTTATTTTATTTATTTAATAATTAGGATTTATTTACGACGTATATGAAGGCATCCACTCAAGGCGGTGTATAGCAAGAATAAGTCAAACGTAGGCAGTAAAAATATTCAAATAACAATACAAGCTATGGCATAGTATGCTACATTCCAGTGTCAACATGATACTTACAGTGGTGGAAATAAGTATTTGATCCCTTGCTGATTTTGTAAGTTTGCCCACTGACAAAGACATGAGCAGCCCATAATTGAAGGGTAGGTTATTGGTAACAGTGAGAGATAGCACATCACAAATTAAATCCGGAAAATCACATTGTGGAAAGTATATGAATTTATTTGCATTCTGCAGAGGGAAATAAGTATTTGATCCCCCACCAACCAGTAAGAGATCTGGCCCCTACAGACCAGGTAGATGCTCCAAATCAACTCGTTACCTGCATGACAGACAGCTGTCGGCAATGGTCACCTGTATGAAAGACACCTGTCCACAGACTCAGTGAATCAGTCAGACTCTAACCTCTACAAAATGGCCAAGAGCAAGGAGCTGTCTAAGGATGTCAGGGACAAGATCATACACCTGCACAAGGCTGGAATGGGCTACAAAACCATCAGTAAGACGCTGGGCGAGAAGGAGACAACTGTTGGTGCCATAGTAAGAAAATGGAAGAAGTACAAAATGACTGTCAATCGACAAAGATCTGGGGCTCCACGCAAAATCTCACCTTGTGGGGTATCCTTGATCATGAGGAAGGTTAGAAATCAGCCTACAACTACAAGGGGGGAACTTGTCAATGATCTCAAGGCAGCTGGGACCACTGTCACCACGAAAACCATTGGTAACACATTACGACATAACGGATTGCAATCCTGCAGTGCCCGCAAGGTCCCCCTGCTCCGGAAGGCACATGTGACGGCCCGTCTGAAGTTTGCCAGTGAACACCTGGATGATGCCGAGAGTGATTGGGAGAAGGTGCTGTGGTCAGATGAGACAAAAATTGAGCTCTTTGGCATGAACTCAACTTGCCGTGTTTGGAGGAAGAGAAATGCTGCCTATGACCCAAAGAACACCGTCCCCACTGTCAAGCATGGAGGTGGAAATGTTATGTTTTGGGGGTGTTTCTCTGCTAAGGGCACAGGACTACTTCACCGCATCAATGGGAGAATGGATGGGGCCATGTACCGTACAATTCTGAGTGACAACCTCCTTCCCTCCGCCAGGGCCTTAAAAATGGGTCGTGGCTGGGTCTTCCAGCACGACAATGACCCAAAACATACAGCCAAGGCAACAAAGGAGTGGCTCAGGAAGAAGCACATTAGGGTCATGGAGTGGCCTAGCCAGTCACCAGACCTTAATCCCATTGAAAACTTATGGAGGGAGCTGAAGCTGCGAGTTGCCAAGCGACAGCCCAGAACTCTTAATGATTTAGAGATGATCTGCAAAGAGGAGTGGACCAAAATTCCTCCTGACATGTGTGCAAACCTCATCATCAACTACAGAAGACGTCTGACCGCTGTGCTTGCCAACAAGGGTTTTGCCACCAAGTATTAGGTCTTGTTTGCCAGAGGGATTAAATACTTATTTCCCTCTGCAGAATGCAAATAAATTCATATACTTTCCACAATGTGATTTTCCGGATTTAATTTGTGATGTGCTATCTCTCACTGTTACCAATAACCTACCCTTCAATTATGGGCTGCTCATGTCTTTGTCAGTGGGCAAACTTACAAAATCAGCAAGGGATCAAATACTTATTTCCACCACTGTATATGAAAACTTTCTCTGTGTTAAAAGCATGTTTCATGCACAGAAAGACTTGTATACAATAGCTTGGGTACATAAGCAGATAAAAACTAGGTGCACAGAAAGTTTGCTATTGACATACATATGGGGAAGCCACTGCTTGCCCTGGGTTTGGTAGCATGGAATGTTGCTACTATTTGGGTTTCTGCCAGGTACTTGTGACCTGGATTGGCCACTGTTGGAAGCAGGATACTGGGCTAGATGGACCATTGGTCTGACCCAGTATGGCTGTTCTTATGTACTTTTATGTGATCCGAGCATGGTCATTCCTGAGGGTATAGTTCCTCTGGAATGGAGGCAGAGTTTGTGAGCACTAGGGGGCACTAGTGAGTCTCCTAACCTGAGGAGTAATCACACTAAGTCCCCAAAACCCATAAAGAACACCCTGCCCACTGAGGTACCAAAATATATTATTTAACCAAATATTACATCAGAGCTTACTTATTATCTGAGACACAACAAATGAAACAAGAGGCGCTGCTAGGAAAAAGAAATATTTCTACTTTCATAGGAGTAGATACTAATACAGAGACAAGAGGCATAGCAAAGCACACTGGTTAGGTGGGGCATCCTGCTACTAGCCAATTCCTTGCCTACAGAAGTAACTACCCACCTTTCTGCAGAAATCATATATATGTTGAAAACAGCTGCAAGTTAAGTAGTGTCTAGTGCAGTAAATAAGTGTTGTAAAATTTGGGATTGTTTTTAAGAAAATTTTACAATAACTCAACAAAAATATAGCAAATGGCTTAATTATGCCATGTCCATGGCACGGTGTAAGTTGCTATGCTTGTGTACCTTGGAGCATGCATAACTTATATTATTCTATAAGTTGCCTGTGTTGCTAGGCAGAAGAACCTCCATGATACATCGATGCTCTACCCATAGGTACAGCCAGTTTATATTCATGCTGTAAGCTACAGGTGCATCATGTTTACAAGAATAGCATTTATACATTTATTAGCCAATTAAGGGTGCCAATCCTGTGTGTAAGAACTAGTATTCTGTAAACATTGGTGTGCAATTTAGGCACGCCGCATAGAATTGCCTTTTTAGTGCATAAGTGTTCTCATAGAATACTGATATAAACCTACCTACATTAAGTACACACATTTACAACAGTTCTAAGGCTTGTGCAATTACAAGGTCTGCATGTGCGTCTGTAGGCAATTTTCAGTAATTTTTCTTTGAAGTTTGTCTACAAGGTATTCATATACAAAGGGTTCAAATCAGGGGCGTAGCTACATGGGGCCACGGGGACATGGGCCCCCACAGATTATGCCCTGGCCCCCTCTACATTTTACCCCCTGCCGCCCCCCCCCACCCTGCCGCCGCCGCATCAGGTACCTTGTTTGCTGGCGGGGGTCTCCAAACCCTGCCAGCCAAAGAGTCTTCTTCAGCACTGGTTGACTCTGGCACCTTCATTGTGTGATCATCTGTTTCTGACGCCTTATGTCCTGCACCGTGCATGTAGCCCTGTGCAGGACGAAAGGCGTCAGAAACATGTGATCACACAATGAAGGCGCCGGAGTCGACCGGCGCTGAAGAAGACTCTTCAGCTGGCGGGGTTTGGGGACCCCCGCCAGCAAACAAGGTACCTGATGCGGCGGGGGGGGGGGGGGTTGCAGGGGGAGGCGGTTAAACAGTGCCCCCCCCCCCCCACCTCAGGCTCTGGCCCCCCTCCCGCCAAAGTCTGGCTGCGCCCCTGGTTCAAATGCATTCTGCATGCTGTTTACTCCACTAATCTAAATATACCCCAGGAATGTCTCTTTGGAAGCTCAAGTGTCATTTTTGCCACTCTGGTCAGGTAGGTTGAAGGATCACATAGGTTCCTGATTTGAGGCTATTTTGTAATGATAATCTGTGTCTATGTAAAATAGGCTCACAAAGCTTGTGGAATCACGGCTAAAATGTGCACAGGAGAAGCAAGAGTGTAGGTGTGTATTTTATAATCCAAACTAGAAGAAAGCACCTACCTGTGGATTGCATGAAAGTAGGTGCCTTCTTATCAACCCTATATACTTTTATATATGTAACCGGTGGAGTAATTTTAGAAGAGACCTTTCACACATGAAAAATCCTTGATAAAATTATTGCTTGGGGGGAGGGGACACTTATCAGCTAGGGCAGTCTGTACTTATATAAGGAAGGCACAAGGAGGAGAGACGCAGCTTAGGGTGACTAATATGTATTTGGGAGAGTTCACAGTACAATCTGACAAGGCTTTCCAAACTTATTCTGTCTCTGCAGTCAGTTAGGTTTTCAGTATATCTACAATGAAAATGCATGAAATAACTTTGCATACAGTGGAGGCAGTTCATACATATTCACTTTGGAGATCATGAAAACCTGATTGGTTGTGGAGTACCAAAGACTGTAACTTCTCAAACCTGTCTTTGGTACCCCACAACCAATCTGGTTTTCATTTCAAGTCCAGGACTGTAACTTCTAAACAGTTCCGCTCCTGTCTCCTATGAATGAAAGCATAATTATCAACAAGCCCGAAAGCTATCAAAGCAGTGTATATTCAGGTACAGTAGGTAATGTTTCTGTCCCTGGAGGGTTCACAATCTTTAGTTTGTACCTGAGGCAATGGAGGGTTAAGCGAGTTGCCCAAAATTGCAAGGAGCTGTAGAGAGATTTGAACTGGGCTCCTCTGGTTCTCAGACCACCGTTCTAACCATTAGGTTACTCCTCCACTCCATGTATTTACTATTAGCTTTGAATATTTAAAAGGAAGTACATTTGAACTGTTCTTCAGGCCATTTAATGAGCTTCTGTACTTGTAATTTTAATCTTGGACAGCAAGGAAAACTCCCCCTCCCACCCCAGCTAATCTATTCAAAATCATTTCTCTTGTGTTTTTCTTCTAGTTTATGTTCCATTTGAGAAGATCTCCTTTTCTGCAAGTTTTCAACAACAGCCCTGATGAGAGCTCTTACTATCGTCACCATTTTATGCGTCAGGATCTGACCCAGTCACTAATTATGATACAACCAATCCTTTACTCATACTCTTTCAGTGGACCCCCTGAGGTATCAGAACATTACAGACAAGCAAAAGAGAATCTCTTTAACCTAGTGTTTTCTTGCAGTGTTAGCATGGTGCACTGGGTACACAGAGTTTTAAGTTGTGGCTGTGATTTCAGCATTTTGCAACAATAAATTTCTGGATGAAAAGAAAATGAAGCCCCTGATTGTCTTGGGAATATAGTTTTTCACTCAAATCATTTTCAAATCAGAAAATTCCAAGAGCAAAACAAAAAATACAGGAACATGCCCAAAAGCTAGCCAGATTGGGTACAGCTCTTTTTGAACTGTGATCCATAAACTGGAAAAGAATCTGTTGCTATTTTGGGTGATCCTGTTAAGTCTGGTATTTTTAGAAGAATCTGTCTTATTTAATTTATAGAAGAATCTTTCCTGGTAGATTAATTTTTCATATTGAGCTGGAAGAGAGAAAAAGGATAAAGATTTCAAGCTAGTTGTGGAAACGTGTTCAGCTGTATATGTTATGTTATACAGGTCTTCTGTACTGCACATACCAATTATTAATTAATTGCGGATTACAAATTAACACAACTGGAAATAATTATCCAGGAGCCATAGAGGGGCATTTTCGACAGGGACATCCAAGTTGCGATTTGGATGTCCTTGCAAAACAGTGAAATCCAGGGGCGGGGAAACCCGTATTTTCGAAAAAAAGATGGCCATCCATCTTTCGTTTCAAAAATACCGTCAGAGACGTCCAAAGCCTTAAATTTGGACATCCCTAGACATGGACGTTTCTGACTTTCGGCGATTTTCGAAACCAAAGACGTTCATGTCACAAACGTCCAAATGCAAGCCATTTGGTTGTGGGAGGAGCCAGCATTTGTAATGCACTGGTCCCCCTGACATGCCAGGACACCAACCGGACACCCTAGGGGGCACTGCAGTGAACTTCATAAAATGCTCCCAGGTACTTAGCTCCCTTACCTTGTGTGATGAGCCCCCCAACACCCCCCCCCAAAAAAAAACCACTACCCACAACTGTACACCACTACCATAGCCCTTACAGGTGAAGGGGGGCACCTAGATGTAGGTTTCTGGTGGGTTTTGGAGGGCTCGCTGTTTCCTCCACAAACATAACAGGTGGGGGGGGATGGGGCTGGGTCTGCCTGTCTGAAGTGCACTGCACCCACTAAAACTGCCCCATGGACCTGAGTATGACATCAGAGGCTGGCATGACATTTATAACAATGTTTTTTTGAGGGTGGGAGGGGTTAGTGACCACTGGGGGAGTAACGGGAGGTCATCCCCAATTCCCTCCAGTGGTCATCTGGTCATTTCGGGCACCTTTTTGTGCCTTAGTCGTAATAAAAACATCTCTTGGTGAAAACGTCCAAATGTTCTCCGACACGCCCCCTTGAACTTTGGCTGTCCTTGCGACGGACTGCAGTTGCAGACGTCCAAAATCGGGTTTTGATTATACCGATTTGGACGTCTCTGGGAGAAGGACGTCCATCTTCGATTTATGTCGAAAGATGGACATCCTTCTCTTTCGAAAATGAGCCCAATAATCTACTAACCTCAACTATCTGTAGAGGGCTAATGAGTTTCTTCACCTTTCACATCCTCTCTTTGGGGGGCCAAACAGAAGAACATATTTAGCTATTTGGGGGGTAATTTTATAAGGAGCCGCTTAGTTTTTAGGTGTGAAGAACTCACCTAAATGTCTTTATTTTGGTCATTTATGCAGTGGGCTCTTTATAAAATACTGACTAGTTGACAGTCCTTACCCCATATCCATTCCTCCCCATCTCTTACGCCTACTTCCCTACACTCATTTCCTTCTGCACCCAATTCCTCCCATGCTCAATTTACTTATCCGTTAACCCCATTAATATTGCGTTTACCACAAATTGTACATTCTTCTTATGACTTTGTAATTCTTTATATTGTTACTATGTAAGCTGCATTGAGCCTGCCGTGTGTGGGAAAGCGTGGGGTACAAATGTAATAAATAAATAAATAAATGTGAAATCTAGCAGTTCCTTCCAGAAGTAAAAATTTTACTTTTGGCCAGAGATTATATTATTCTGAAGACACACTTCTGACCTATGGTAATTTAAAAATGTTTGTTTAAACTGTGGGATTAATCTGTTCTGCATAAGTGATGGTACTTCTACTGGATTCTTATAGCCTGTTCTTCTGGACAGCAGCAGTATTCTTCCAGATCGAATCCTCCTTATGGACACATTCTTCCAGATCTTGATTTATCATGGAGAGGTAAGATATCAATATATCAGTTTTTAGTATGTCTTTTACAATGTCGTATTAGCTTTAGTGTCTAATAGAAACACTGGTATAAAGGGAGGGAGGGATGGGAATGAGGGTATATGGGATAGGGTGGGAGGGTTAGTTACAGACAAGTTTCCATTTATAAAAATATTGATTGATGTTTTTGCATTGGGTGTGACTTTTGTAAGAATTTTGAAAATAAATACTAATAAAAATCAAAGATACAAAAAAAACTTTACTAGTATAATAAAAATTTTTTTAGCAAAATAAAATCATAAAAATCTTATCTATTACAGTTGATGCAGTCACTTTCAGAGCAGTCCTAGCCAGGTTAATAATAACTCAGGTAGATTTTCGTGAGTAAAAAAGCTTCTCCTATCACAATGGCTATAAGTATGTAAGGACTTTCATAGTATGCATACTTTTAGCAAGATTAAAGCGAAGAACACATAGCGGTTGCCAAGTGATTGGAGAACAGAGCAGAATGGAACATGACTGCATAGAAAAAGGTGGTTGATGTAGAAAATGACAGTAATGATGATACAATATTCTTTTTCTATTCGGAAGTCAAGTTTTTTAGACAGAGATTCCCCCTTGATCAATATCTGCAGACCCAGCCAGAAGACATCTGTAATATTGTAGTCTGGCCTGATTCGAAGGTACTTTTTATCAGAGTGAGCAATCCACTTCAACCAGTGCAGTTGTTGAACACCTTTTGACTCTAAAGTGCACTCGCATGAGTGACGGTCAGTTTCAAAAATCTAGCTTTTCTAAAAGCAAAGTGGATTGAATTGTAGAGCAGTAAAGTTATTAGAATAAGAATGTTAATAGTTGCATTTATTGTAGTTGGGATACTTTTACTTTTTACTCAGAAAGCATTATATTAGGCAAAAACTTTATTTTCACTTAAGTAAATTTTTTATTGTGTTCTTCACTGTACTTGTACTTAAGTATTAAAATATACATTTATTTTTACTTTATAAGTAAAAACCTAACACTTCGAACAACACTTCCTGCCTGATATCGTAGCAAGCTTCCTTGATTATGCTGTAAAGTGAAGGTGCAACAACAGGGCGCGCTCCAATGGAAATCATATAAAGTCAAGGTCTTTGTGGATCTGGCTTGAACCCTCTGAAAAAAAACAGAGAGCTTTGAATCATGCCACAACGTGAATCCACCAGGAAAATATTTGCAATAGGTGGACCTTCCCTTTTGGCCTATACTTTTCCATCAGATGGGAATAAATGTGAGTGTGCATGAAAGAGGAGAAGGCTATGTTGGCTAGGAAAGATGATACCTGCTAGATCAAAGGAACTGCATCGAGATCTAGCCCCTGGCATTGGTTAAAGTGGCAATCAAACAAGCATCTGGAGAGTGCAGAAAAGTGACTATGCTGAGGAAGAGACTGGCAAAGAGACTCTCCAAAGCTTATTGCTTTGTTGCCTTTTTGTCTTCCTCTTCCTTCTCTCTTTGAAATAGGAGTATGAGTAAGGTTGTAAGTAGAGGCTGTGGGTGGAAATGGGGGAGGGAACTGGTGAGACGGGGGAAGTTTAGGTGCATTGGGAGTATTGTGTGTTTGGGGAGATTGTGGCTATGTGGATAGGTCTCAAGGTTGATGACATGCACACCTCTATGAAAAGGGCATCTAAGTACTTTTGCCAACCATGATGGTGAAGGGGGGATGGAAGCTGGGAAAGGATGGCAGTGTGGGGGAAGGTGGATGCTATATTGGATGGAGAAAGGGGCCGTTTAGCTCGTAGTAGGGGTTAGGTGTATATTGGAGGGATTGGGTCACAGCTTTACCTGGAAGTGACATCTAATGATTGCTTTGCTTAGAAATGTAACTATAAATGTAAAGGGTCTCAATTCACCACAGAAGGGTTCAGGAGTCTCTTTGTGTGCCTCCAGGTTCAAATATGTTTCTTTCAGGAGTCATCTGCAGCTAAATGTCAAAAACCTTTTGTGCTCCAGCCTACCCACAGATTTTCTTTGCATCCAGACAGCACAAAAGGATAAGGTGGGGGGGAGGGGGGTTGGGGCATGAGGAACATTTTGTTAACACTAGGGGATAAGTGAGTAGTAGGGGGTAACTTTAATTTAACGCCCTGTCCAGACTTCCATACCACCTCAGGTTTGTTGGTATGAGGGCAGATAGGAGGCAACTGAAAGAGTTAACGTGGGGAGTGGTGGTAATGTGGCGCGTTAACCCTAATCCACCTGACTAGGGTCCTATTTTTGTGCTATAGCAAATAATCTAATGGCGTTTCAGCCTATGCTCATTTAATGATAACTAGTAGCTAGATTTCAGGCCCACCTTAGTTGGGTTTTGAAGGAAGCTATGGTTTGTGGCTCCTGGCTGAGGCTAGGCTTGGTTGGGGGATAGAGGAAACATAAAAATAGAGGAGCTGTGAAAGAAGGCTATTGCTAATTTCAGCTGGAAGTCCAAAGGAGCAGGAAGAAACTACCACGTTACAAAAAAAATAATACAACTAATTTGTTTTGTCGCATGTTAGTCTGATTACCATTAAAGTTCATCATCTCAAAGGACACAGAGGGTTCTACATCCCACTGATATCCATTGGACTTGAAGTCTGGTGCACCTCAGCTTGAATGAGTTACATGTCTCAGAGTTTATGGGCACACAGCCAGTAAACTACTTAAAATAACAGTTGAGCTGGACATGTCATGCAAAAATGATTAAACTTCCATCACAGACTGAAAAGGAACAAAAGGGCACACTTCCCTGTAATTTATCCAGTTGCAAACTATGCCAAAATATTTCACAGGACCCCACAGTCATCCACAAAGGAAAGATATTCAACATAAAGGGATCTTTCACTTGCTCATCTTCCAATGTAGTATATATCATTCAGTGTAAAAAATGTAACGAAGGATACTATATTGGAGAAACAGGCCAGATGCTTAAGACAAGATTCAATTTACATAGACATCACATGAACAATACTGGTGCCAGTAGGGCTCCCACGCCTGTTGGTCAGCATTTTACAGGACCAGGACATTGTACCAGTGACTTCACAGTGAGAATCCTGAAAGGTAACTTTAAAACCATACAAGAACGTAAGATCTTTGAAGTCAGAATGATTGAATATTTTAACACCCAACAGAAAGGACTTAACAAGGATCTGGGGTTCCTAGCCCATTATAAACCATAAAGCTGTATTTCACCCCACCCCTCACCTATCCACACCCATCCTGTTAGAATATCAATGATATGCTTTGATGTCCCCATGCATACCTCCTATCCACCCCCATCCTCCCACCCTGTCAGACTGTCATAGTAATGCTTGAATGTTTTCACTTATATACACTGTCAGCTAGCACATTTGCTTATTTCCGATTTGACGAAGAAGGGCAACCTTCGAAAGCTAATCAAGAAATGTATTAAGTTATATCCAATAAAAAAGGTATCATCTTATTTTTTTTTCCATGTTTTATTTTGTTTGATTTATATTTAAGAATATTACATGTAGAGGCTCATTTTCAAAGCACATAGATTTTCAAAGTTACATAGGTTGCTATGGAACTGTGTAAGTCTAAGTGCTTTGAAAATATGCCTCATAGTTGCCCATCAAAAGTTTGTGATTTTTCCAACTGTGGATAACAGTAGTCAATGCAGTAGATATGAAAATATCAAATAATTTTTGAATATGTTCAGGTGTTCGTGGTAAACACCAAGT
The DNA here is from genome assembly GCF_901765095.1 of Microcaecilia unicolor. Classification (NCBI taxonomy): domain Eukaryota; kingdom Metazoa; phylum Chordata; class Amphibia; order Gymnophiona; family Siphonopidae; genus Microcaecilia; species Microcaecilia unicolor. Next base: position 151,759,295 of record NC_044039.1, on the reverse strand, counting down.
GAAAAGCAAGTGGATCGGAAAAAGCTCCTCTCTCAAATGGTGTTCTTAAACAAGGTCTTTATTCAAAATGATAAAAACGACCCGATACACGTCGTGTTTCGGCCTTAACGGCCTGCATCAGGAGTCTAATGATTTTGATACAAAACTTCTTTGCTAGACCAAGTCAATTCTCTATGATGTGAAATATCCCATATGGGCTTCTGACAAGCAAAGCTCGCAGCCTTTCTGTAAAATGCAATCCGCAAATAAGTAACTTTGGTTATATATAGAACAAGTCTCTATTGTTTTTTTTAGAATACTGTCCGAGTTAATCCGTAAGGTCTGCTTCCAGGAATTACAAAAATAAACACCAAAATATTTAATCTGTTCAGGACACCATTTGATAGGAGTTGAAAAAGTTTGCAATCTATTACAAAACACATTAAGTGGGACTTCCGGTGAGCAATCATGGCGATCGGATGTGCTTGAGGGAACTCCACAAGTCCCATCCTTTATCTTCCCCAATAGAGTACTTACCCATGGTCTCTGGGAGTATTTGTGACTTTTAAGGATGCTGGACTGGGTTGGAGGTCCCAGGATATTATGCCAAAACAGCTTAAACCAAAATTATCTACCTCTATTAAGGCTATGTATGCGGCCACGGTCTCAAAGGCCCTGAAGGAAGCTGCTTTAACAGTGGGAAGCAGTAATGAAGGCTTACCACATTCTCAGCCAGTTTCTGAGCCTAATGTTGACTTCGTGGACATGTGACAAAATATTTTGCAGGAAATTCAAGCATTGAAAGCGGAGATCGCGGACTTAGTTGTTCTGAAATTGGAAGAAAAATTTTTGCAGCTGGAAAGAAGCCACAGAGGGAGGGGGGCAGTTCCTGATTTGGAAGAGGAGGCTGCATAGGATCGGATGGAATGCCAGAGGCTTCCTCAAAAAGTGGAACAATTACAGGAGAAGGTGGAGGACCAAGAAAATCAGAGCCGGAGGTCCAACCTCCAAATCTTGGGGGTGCAGGAAGTTAAGGAGGGGGGACATCTCTGATCTCCTGTGTGCATTGTCTTTTGCTCTTCTGTTTCCCAGACTCTATTGCCTTGCCATCATATGAAATAGAGTGTGCACATAGAGAACTCGTACTACGGCTGGACTCCAATCTTCATCCAAGGGCACTGATAGTAAAGCTGCTCCATTTTCAGGACACAGTATATTTTGCAGAAAGCAAGACAGGACGAAGTATCACATTTTGACAATATGGAGGTGAGGGTTTTTCCAGACCTAAGTTTAGAAACTATGTGCAAACATAAAGAACTATGGGGGTGTGAGACCATTGCCAAGAATTGGGAATGGGCCAGAGAAATAACGCAGATTGGACAAAAGGAATGAACTCAAAATAGGTATTTATTTAAGGAAATTCTTGGCCTGTTCGTTTCACAGGGCCACGTTATAAGTAAGGAAACTTCTGCAGTTCATTGTTCAGTCTTAAAGGTCTCTGGCAGTAAGCCAAGCAAAGTCTGTGACTGCCGGGGGTTGCCACGCCCCAAACACAGGTAACAAGTGCGCGTTTCTCCACTGGGGTTCAGAGTCTGGCTCTAGCCAGATCTCAAAGCAAAAACTTATGTAGATCAGTCTGTTACATGGCTTACCTCAGCCAGGTTGCGATTATGAAATATCTTCTACCCAGTGTCATACCTAGGGTAGTTGACACCCGGGGCTGGTCATTTTTTAACACCCCCCCCCCCCCCCCAAATCCAGTACTAGGCATACCAAGAATACAGAACACTCAGGACCTATAGAGCAATTCTACCATACCATATGCAGTAATTTGTACGAGTCACACAAGGAAAAGGAAAGCATCTTAAACACTACAGTGAGCACTAGAACATCAATTCACCTATTGTAACAAAAAAGAAGTGCAAGACAAAAGCTTTCAAGTAGGCCTGTGGTGTCCTGTTCATCTCATGTTAATGGTAGAAGGCAAGAGATTTGTCCTTTCTACTAATGAAAAAGGTGTGAGCAAATTCAGGTACAGGGGGTATTTCTCTGTCCTTGCAGGGCTCACCATTCTAATTTTGTACCTGAGGCAATGGAGGGTTGTGTGACTTGCCCAAGATCGCAAGGAGCAGCAGTGGGATTTGAACCAGCCACCTCTGGATGTCAAGACAGGTGCTCTAACCACTGGGCCACTCCTCCATGCCACTGCTATTTTCATGCATGCTGATGATAGTAGGCCATACCTCTCGATCTCAAATGGATATTTGAAATTGAGCTTCAGAAGTTTAGGAATGGTTTGTTTCCTTCTATATTTTCGGGTAAACTCAAAATTCTGACGTTATTGTGCCTGTTCCTGTTTCCAGCATATTCAATAGCACTTAGAAGCTCTTGCTTCATATTAGTTGTTTTGTGAAATATCAAGGCCTGATCTTCAGTGTGACCAACACAGTAAGCCAGTTATTCTATTCTGTTTTCAAATATTGCAATTCGGGAGTTCATTTGTGAAAAGTCAGTTTTGATGCATTTGATATCTGTGCTGTTATCAGAAAGAATTTTAGTGATGGTTTGTATTTGTTCCGTGATCACACTTAGAGATTCGTTACTTTCCAGTTTCTCTTTTGCAGCCATATCCGGTTTTGACCATTTTGAGCTAGAGCCCATTGCAAAAGTGGTGTCAGTTTTAGACTGCTTGCCGTTCGCCATATACTATACTAGCTGATGTTTATTGCAGGCAAAAAAGCTGAGAGAGAAGGCTGAAATTTGCTTTTTGAGCTGTTGCTATAAAGAGCTCCTCTTCTATGCTTCCATTCAGGATCCGCTCTGAAGCGCCCCCCCCCTCCCCCCACTTAAACATATCTTATGGTTTGAATTTTAGTTCTTTTTTCATGCGATGGTCAGGATTATTATAACTAAAATCACATTGTTGTTGGTGATTCCTCAGTAGAGCATTAGGTTCGTATTGTTCTGTGGTCTGTGATATTTTGTGATTTACAACTGAGTCCATTGGTGGGAATAGAAAATGCATGACTATCTTAGTTGGAGATAAAGCAGATCAGTCAGTATTACAAATAAAACTTTATTATAGGGTAAATGCCCGACATATGCTGTGTTTCGCTCAAAAGGGCTGCGTCAGGAGCTCTAAACAAATAAGCAAAATTATAATCACACTAGTAAAAAAGGCCCGTTTCCAAAACAAATGAAACGGGCGCTAGCAAGTGGGTTTTTTTTTTCTCCTGTAGTTTTTCCTTTGAAGAGAAAAGCACTGTATGAAGTGGCGCTGTCTTTTCCCGGGGTGATTGAGGTCGGGGAATCCTTGAGGTGGGTTAGGGGTTGCCTTATGCCGGGGATGTTTTTTGTTGGTTGGCGGGAGAGCAGCACTGTCTGGGGCCGTCGGTTTTAACGGTATTTTTGGTCCTTGTGGCAAGCAGCGGCGTCTTGTTTTGGGTGGTGTGGTTTGCAGAAGGGAGAGTACGCCACTCTTTCGGTTCGTTATAGGGCAGCACGTAGGAACGATGTAGGAGGAATGCAGGACGAATGCGCAGCAGGAAGCAGCGCGGTGTGTGCATCCTCGAGGTGGGTGATAGGTTTTTTCAGACGGGGGATGGTTTTGCACGTCCTGGGTTGCTTGGTTCGTGAGAAGGTGAAGGGGGGGGGGAGTTGTTCCAGTTGTGTGCACGTGCGTGATAATGTTTTTTTTTCTTTGTTGCCTCCGGTTTTGTATATTGAAGGAGTTAGTGGTTTTGTATATTCAAGCAGTTTGCCAGCCAGTCTCTACCGAATCCTAGGCTGGGGAGAGGAGTAGGGAAGTTTCCCTACTCCTCCCCCCGCCTGGGTCAGTCTGTGATGCAGGCTAGGTCGGGTTTAATTTTTGCAGGTGGCGGCGCACGTTGCAGATGGCGAGGGGCACGCTGTACTCCTGTTTCCCCGGGTCCAACAACAATATTTGTGTACATACCCAGTGCTGGGATATTCTCTTTTTCCAGCGGCGTTCGTCTGCTCTCTGTGCTGCTCAGACAGTGAGGCATTCTACAGCTGAATGCTCCTCCCTTCTTCTGTTTTTTTCTTCTGATAGGTGAGTTCTATGTCGCATTCCGTTGCCTGGTAACAGTTCTGCTTTGTTAGTGGGCAAGCCCCTTCTGATAGGTCCGTGTTATGTCGGATGGCTTCACCACCATGAAACCATGAACCCTTTATCGTGTGCTGTGACTTCAGAATCTTTGTCCTCAGAATGTTCACGGTGCGTTTTATTATATTAGATGTATAAAAACATATATACAAATGTAGTAATCATATATATAAAAGAATAGTAATCATGTATGTAAAAGCAATAAACCAGGAAACCATAATGTAAACTAATAAAAACACATGAGTCAGAATTGGGAGTCCAAGATGGCCGCTGATTGAATCAGATGCGAGTGTGAACTCCTGTGATTTTTGACCTTGATTATGCCTAAGAGACAAGGCCGACCCGCTGCCGTGTCCTCTCAGTGGCGGAGCCCTGTGGCTCAGTCCGGCTCCATTGAACCTTTTATCCAGCGAGCCCCGATTCCAGTGGCATCGGTGAGCAGCCTGCTAGCTCAGCCAGGAGGTGATGGAGGCCCCCGGCGGAACTCTGGGCTAGAGGTTACCCTCAGTCCCAACGTTAGAGCTCCTCCCCCGCAGCCGAGCGGAAACAGCTCCCTGACGGTGGTGTCCCTAGCCCAGCATATGGAAAAATGCCAGGGCTAGCGCGACAAGAGGCAGAATGTGATCTGCGTGGAGCAGAAGGGAGTTTAGAATTTCAAACTCCTCAAATAAGATCTGAAACGGGGATTACAGCATCAGGGGACATAGAAACTGCAAGTACAACTATTTTGGGATAATTTCCTACACAGTGTTTCGGAGGTAACGAACACCCAATTTTCAGCGCTGTGTACGTCTAGTAGCACTATAGAAATGGTAAGTAGTAGTAGTATTTTCTTTTGTTAAACCCTCAAAAGTCACATTAGATAATTTATGGTGCTTGATAGCTGACCTGAGCAAAACATTATGTCCTCTGGTACAGAAAATAAGTCAAGATATGACTGTTTTGGAAGTAAAAACTAAAGAAACAGAAGAAGGTTTAAAATCTTTGACCTTAAATGTTCAATCACAAGAGAAAAACCTCCAGCATATGCAATTGCTTCAAAGTACTATTTAGCATTTCTATAGCGCTACAAGGCATACGCAGCGCTGCACAAACATAGAAGAAAGACAGTCCCTGCTCAAAGAGCTTACAATCTAATAGAAAAAAATAAATAAAGTAAGCAAATCAAATCAATTAATGTGAACGGGAAGGAAGAGAAGAGGGTAGGTGGAGGCGAGTGGTTACAAGTGGTTACGAGTCAAAAGCAATGTTAAAGAGGTGGGCTTTCAGTCTAGATTTAAAGGTGGCCAAGGATGGGGCAAGACGTAGGGGCTCAGGAAGTTTATTCCAGGCGTAGGGTGCAGCGAGACAGAAGGCGCGAAGTCTGGAGTTGGCAGTAGTGGAGAAGGGAACAGATAAGAAGGATTTATCCATGGAGCGGAGTGCACGGGAAGGGGTGTAGGGAAGGACGAGTGTGGAGAGATACTGGGGAGCAGCAGAGTGAGTACATTTATAGGTTAGTAGAAGAAGTTTGAACAGGATGCGAAAATGGATAGGGAGCCAGTGAAGGGTCTTGAGGAGAGGGCTAGTATGAGTAAAGCGACCCTGGCGGAAGACGAGACGGGCAGCAGAGTTTTGAACCGACTGGAGGGGGGAGAGGTGACTAAGTGGGAGGCCAGCAAGAAGCAGATTGCAGTAGTCTAGACGAGAGGTGACAAGGGTGTGGATGAGGGTTTTGGTAGAGTGCTCGGAAAGAAAGGGGCGGATTTTACGGATGTTGTAAAGAAAGAAACGACAGGTCTTGGCGGTTTGCTGGATATGAGCAGAGAAGGAGAGAGAAGAGATTTAAAAGATTTAACTAATCTGAGGAGGAAAATAGAATTTCTTGAAAATTACTCAAGAAGTAATAACTTGCGATTTTTGAATTTTCCTCAACAATTTGCTGTTTCCCCTCGTGAAATGTTAAAGAATTATATTAAAGAAATACTGGAGGTTCTGGAAGAGAGTATCCCTACCTTTACACAAGTGTATTACCTTCCTGTTAAAAAAGATAGTAACCAACAAACTCAAGTAACTCAGTCATTAGATGTATCTGCACTTCTAGAATCTTCAGATACAGAACAAGTCACAGCAGCCACTTTGTTGGCTACAGTGGCGTTGGCTCCTGATAAATTCTGGATAATGAAGATGTTCTTTAAAAACAAAGGAAAGACCTTTAAAGGTCTAAAAATTCAAGTATTCCTGGACATATCAAGAGATACCCAGAAAAGACGGCAACAATTCCCCCAGATGAAAACTGAAGTGCTTCAGATGGGAGCTACTTTTTTCCTAAGATACCCCCTGCAAATTCGTAGTTAAATACCAATCTTTTAAATATGTTTATTACGAGCCCTATCAGCTTGCAGCTTTCATAACATCAAAAAGCTCTAGTTAATGTAATAAGGAATTGGTTCACGTCTGATTACAAATGTGTTTAAAAATTTCCTAAATCTCCACTGTTTAGGAATCTTGGACTCTTATTGTGGACTTGAGATTGGTTAGAGATAATAGAGTTTATTCTTTTCTTTCTCCCTTTTTTTTTCCTTAGCTTAATTTTCTAAGATAACCAATCTTTTCTGTACAAGTAATGCAATGTCTTGTATAAAAATAGAAATGCTTATAAATAAAAAAAAACACATAATGGATACATATATGTAAAAGATACAGCAAATATGTAAAAATAAAAGAAAGTAAATGGGTAAATATTGATTTAGGATAGCATGATTAAAAAAATAAATGAAAACATATAAAAATTGCAGTTTAAGTTGGACACCTACCTAAAATAAGGTCTTCATACACAATAAATGCCCAAGTTGCTGCCAAGTATGGCTACAATACAAAAAGAAAAGGAACAAAAGAAAAAAGGAAAACCTGAGCATATAAACATAAAAATGGGAGGTAAAAACAAACTAGACAAAACACTTACTAAATGGATGAAGAACTAAGGCAAAATAACAGGCAAAAAACAAACAAACCAGCATATAGGCTTCCTCAGAGACAAAGTCTATAAGGATAAAAACAACAAAAAAGGTGAATAAATGTAAGTACAACAGGTGGCATAGAGTAAACACTCTTCAGCTCTGTCGGTTCCAAGTGGGTTTTTACCATGGTTTTGAAGCTTGAATTAGATATCATAACTAACGTTTTGTAATTTCTTTTTCACTTCCAGACTATAGCTCAGTGGCGTAAGGCAGGATACCAAGACATGCCAGAGTATGAAAACTTTCGCCATTTGCTACAAGCTCCTGCTGATGATGGCCAAGAAATTCTTCATTCCAGGTTCCCCATGCCACGGTATATTGATACAGAGCATGGAGGCAGTCAGGTGAGTAAAGCCAAGCGAGTGGCAGATCTTTTCATAAATCAACACATTTCAGATAATTTTTTACAAGAGGCACTTCAGCTTAACTGACTGGCAAATGTTGGTCCTTTTGCTTTTCTGTGACATTATTTTAGACATCATTCTTCTATTCACTCCACTATAACTTGTTTCCTCACTGCTCTAATCTAGCAATAGCTAAAAATTTGCTCTTAACTTGGTATCACATTTTTAACATCTCAACTGCTTTTGACACAATCGTGTATCTCTGGAGAAGTACTTCAGTTTCAAAATTTCTTATCAAATAGGAGTTATGTGGTTAAAATGAAGGGCATTATTCTACTTGGCAACCACTTGAGAACTTGGCAGTGCGTGACAGACCAAAACTTAAGAGCTAGTAGGCTGGGTTTGGCTTGCGGGCCTTAGTTTGCCCCTCCCCCTGGCTTATAGATTTGCAGTCTGTTCACTAGTTCTTTACGAATAGGGAGGGTAATATTAGAAAAGACCATCTACTTATTTATTTATTTGGGTTTTGCTCACACTTTTTTTTAGTAGTAGCTCAAGGTGAATTACATTCAGATACACAGGGGATTTCGCTGTTCCTGGAGGGCTCACAATAAGTTTGTACCTGAGACAATGGAGGGTTAAGTGACTTGCCCAAGATCACAAGGAGCAGCAGGGGAATTTGAACCAGCCACCTCTGGATGTCAAGACCAGTTCTCTAACCACTAGGCCACTCCACATCTAATATGTACGTACTGTGGAAATCTAAAAAAATGCGTTTTTGTCAACTACACTTGTCATGGGAAACAGTATATGCAAAATGGTATTAGGCACCTCTTTTTTAACAATATGTACTCCGGGTGGGTTTATGACCAGCTATTTCCAAGTGTAAAACGGTGTTGTATGAATTTAGCTTTTAAAATTAGCCTCATAATTTTCACCATGTTCTCCAAACAAATCTAAACATAAATCCTAAAAATGATGTCCAGACTAGCCAAATGCTTGCAAAAATGTTTGCTTGAACTAACCTGGATCAGAACATGAATTTAGTAGCTATAAAAGCCCAAATTTGTGCTTTTTAAAACATCTTTGTGTTTTTCTTCAGGCCCGCTTCTTGCTTTCTAAAGTGAATCCTTCTCAGACTCATAACAACATGTACACATGGGGACAGGTATGAACTTTACTTTTGTTTCTAAAATAATAGTCTAATTTGCACAATATAAATTGTATTACAGGAATGTCTTATATGGATGAAGGATGAAAAGGAATCTTCATTATCTGTTTAAATCATTTTTCATCAATAAATTCTGAGCTTTTTGCAAAGGCGAAAATCAGTTCAAACTGTTTTTTACCCTGATTTCAAAAGCACAGCTGTCCTATGATGCTTGCTAGAGCTTCCTGCCATGCACAAAGGTTGGGCCCAGACAGCATGAGAATAATTTTATAAGGGGGGGGGGGGCTGGTTAACGCACATCTAAGTTGCCTGTGTGAAGCCTCTTTTAAAGAGACAAGCAGGCGCCTACTTATCTTTGTAAAATACTAGCATAAGTGACAGGCACGGACATTTACACCAGCTTTAGAGTAGGTGTAAACATCTACCAGCATTTGTGAAGAATGTGTGTAAACTATAGTATTTTATAATCTACACATGTACGTACACACTCTGCCCAAACTACACCCCTGTGCTCGGCCACCTGCAAAGTATGTAATTTGTATCGGTCAGTATTTTATGATATGTCATTAATGCTTATACATGGCCATGTTTGCTTATAAATGACCGAAATACTACCAAAGTGGGTATATATTTTACTTCTTAAAGCACATGAACCCCCTTATAAAATTTCCCTCCATGTGTATCAAACAAGTATAGGAGAAGCATGCACAAGCATACTGTAGCATGACTGCATGCTTGCACCTCAGGAGGAGGAAGGAAGTTGCTGGAGGAGGAGGGAGATTGATCTACTATTAATATTAAAATCAGAGTCATAGCTAGAGCCACACAGTAGAGGAGAGAGGCCCAGAGAATTGTGTTGCTTGGAGAAGGGAAAACGAGAAAGGGGACTCTTGGAGGAATGCAGAAAAAAGGTAAATGTTGATGGAAGAGGAAGGGCAATGGATGAAGTGGAAGAAAGCGCAGGTGTTAGGGGGTTAGAGACATACTGGGAAAGAAGGAAGGTACTGAAAGGATGAGGAAGAGAAGAGATGCTGTGGAAAGTGGGAAAAGAGGAGGTTCTGAGGGAAGAGACTATTACCTTATAAAATTTCAATTTTTCATTAGCCTAGTACATAAAGTATGGGAATCCCTAGAAGAGGATTTACCAGCATTTGTTATGCATATATGAAAATTTGTCTTATTTTCTCCTATTTGTATTCTTGTAATAAATACTAAGGAAATTTTCCCAGGAAAAATTAAAATTTAAAGTATGAAAATCATTTAATGCTTTCAAAATTTGTGAGACTGAGACTAAATGAAAGTAACTTTGGCAAGGGTTTTTTTTATATGGTATATAAAGCATAGTTGCATTCTTGTAATAGGTGTTTCCTTGTCATCAGCAGCAGACGAATCCAGAGACTTGTGGGTTATGACCATCTACCAGCAGGTGGAGGTAGAGAGTACCATACTAAACTCTGCCACATAGGATGGTATGCTCCTTGGTCAGTCAGTATTCTCGATCTCATTCTGTATCTCCAGCAGGTGGGGGTTGCTCTCACACAAGCTGCTTATATGGCTCCTGTTCCAGGTTGAGCTTGGGGGTGCCCTCCCTTCCTTCCTTCTCCTCACAGAACGTTTGAAAAAAAAAAATGCTTGAAGAGAGCAGATATCTTCTTATGTCTCATTCTGGAAGAAAGGGGGTGTCTCGGTGCTCCTTCAGCTGTCTGGATTCAATTCAGACACAAATACAGAAGAACAGAAGCCCTCACAGTTGCAGAGAGACAACAAACACAGTGAAGGTGACTCCAAAAAGAACAATTAGATGATGTGCCAAGTAAGTAAAATCTTTGTATTCAACATCCAAGAGTCAACATGGACTGTGTTTTGGCCTATCTGGCCTGCCTCAGGAGTCTAAAAACTAAAAATTAAAACATTTTCAAAAAATAATAGTCTAAATGGCATAGACACAAATACATACTTTAAAATCTAAGAAACTTGAAAAATGGATATATTGAAAAAATGGAATATTATAGACTTCACATATCTAATATATAAAATTAGCATGGATGAAAAAATTAATAATCTAATTTGATAAAACAATAACCTAATGAAAACCAGCTAAAACAATAGATAACTTACACGTGAGGCTCTTACTCCAGTACATTATTAACACAAGCAGTCAAATTATGGGAAGGCCTAAATATAGGCCTCATACTGCCATGTACTGTTTCCTAACACTTCACTGGAACTTTTTTTTACAGACTAGTAAAAGAATCAAATGCATAGATAATTTAGATATTGGTTCTCAATCTTAAAATAATAAGCTTAAGAGAAGCAAAGAACTGTAACATCATTATATAAATATATATAAATTCAAAGAGCAACTGTAATAATGTACATCTTCAAAATTTGGAAATACCTTCTAAAGGATGTTTTCTCAGCAGAATGGCTTGCAACCTTAAGCACAGAGTGTAGTTTTCTATTAGATGAAGTGCAAAAGTACACTTTAATAAAAGGGCCTGAAAAGATGTAGAATAAAAGTCATATAAAGCAAATAGGAATGTGTCATTAATATCAAGTGGAGATGAAATAATGAAGAACATGCAGAGTAATATACTAGTAAGGAACCATTGTGATCTCCAGTGAGCAAGCATTCTAGTAAAGCAGTTTCTTAACCAAGAAGCGGATAGAAGTGATGTGATAAAGCACTGGTATGTGCTGATGAATATAGCGGTAAAGAGATATATTCATCAGCACAGAGATGATATACATTGCTGACGCACTTGTTTAGCTATAAGTAGTGTGTCATTCAAAAAGTTATGCACAGAAAGTATATATAAAGTACTTTAACAAACCCAAACGAAGGAAACAATATAATGTTACACTTCGACGTTAAGAAGATTGTGTATAAAGAAATAAAAGTAAGAAAAAACAAATATACTAAACAGTTCCAAAATGGATACCATCAGTGGAATATACAGTGGGGGAAATAAGTATTTGATCCCTTGCTGATTTTGTAAGTGTGCCCACTGACAAAGACATGAGCAGCCCATAATTGAAGGGTAGGTTATTGGTAACAGTGAGAGATAGCACATCACAAATTAAATCCGGAAAATCACATTGTGGAAAGTATATGAATTTATTTGCATTCTGCAGAGGGAAATAAGTATTTGATCCCTCTGGCAAACAAGACCTAATACTTGGTGGCAAAACCCTTGTTGGCAAGCACAGCGGTCAGACGTCTTCTGTAGTTGATGATGAGGTTTGCATACATGTCAGGAGGAATTTTGGTCCACTCCTCTTTGCAGATCATCTCTAAATCATTAAGAGTTCTGGGCTGTCGCTTGGCAACTCGCAGCTTCAGCTCCCTCCATAAGTTTTCAATGGGATTAAGGTCTGGTGACTGGCTAGGCCACTCCATGACCCTAATGTGCTTCTTCCTGAGCCACTCCTTTGTTGCCTTGGCTGTATGTTTTGGGTCATTGTCGTGCTGGAAGACCCAGCCACGACCCATTTTTAAGGCCCTGGCGGAGGGAAGGAGGTTGTCACTCAGAATTGTACGGTACATGGCCCCATCCATTCTCCCATTGATGCGGTGAAGTAGTCCTGTGCCCTTAGCAGAGAAACACCCCCAAAACATAACATTTCCACCTCCATGCTTGACAGTGGGGACGGTGTTCTTTGGGTCATAGGCAGCATTTCTCTTCCTCCAAACACGGCGAGTTGAGTTCATGCCAAAGAGCTCAATTTTTGTCTCATCTGACCACAGCACCTTCTCCCAATCACTCTCGGCATCATCCAGGTGTTCACTGGCAAACTTCAGACGGGCCGTCACATGTGCCTTCCGGAGCAGGGGGACCTTGCGGGCACTGCAGGATTGCAATCCGTTATGTCGTAATGTGTTACCAATGGTTTTCATGGTGACAGTGGTCCCAGCTGCCTTGAGATCATTGACAAGTTCCCCCCTTGTAGTTGTAGGCTGATTTCTAACCTTCCTCATGATCAAGGATACCCCACGAGGTGAGATTTTGCGTGGAGCCCCAGATCTTTGTCGATTGACAGTCATTTTGTACTTCTTCCATTTTCTTACTATGGCACCAACAGTTGTCTCCTTCTCGCCCAGCGTCTTACTGATGGTTTTGTAGCCCATTCCAGCCTTGTGCAGGTGTATGATCTTGTCCCTGACATCCTTAGACAGCTCCTTGCTCTTGGCCATTTTGTAGAGGTTAGAGTCTGACTGATTCACTGAGTCTGTGGACAGGTGTCTTTCATACAGGTGACCATTGCCGACAGCTGTCTGTCATGCAGGTAACGAGTTGATTTGGAGCATCTACCTGGTCTGTAGGGGCCAGATCTCTTACTGGTTGGTGGGGGATCAAATACTTATTTCCCTCTGCAGAATGCAAATAAATTCATATACTTTCCACAATGTGATTTTCCGGATTTAATTTGTGATGTGCTATCTCTCACTGTTACCAATAACCTACCCTTCAATTATGGGCTGCTCATGTCTTTGTCAGTGGGCACACTTACAAAATCAGCAAGGGATCAAATACTTATTTCCCCCACTGTATGTGGTATATTGAAAAATGCACCCGGGGGGGGGGGGGGTGAACCTCTGCTGATAGCTGGAACTAGTCACAGACACAACCGTTTCTTCCCAATAAATGTGAATTCAGCCAGAGTACTCCTAGAGGAAAAATGAAACACATCTGACTCTCAACCAAATAAAGTGCACCTAAACCTTACTATAAAAGACGTAGGTGCCATGGTTAAGCATTACCTCAAAATACTTGGCTTGCTGCTCGCACTAACTTACAAGTACGTAGTCCAAAAATGCTAAACTTTCTGAGCATGAGATTTAAAGGAAAGCTTAAATGATATCATAGAGACGTCATTTAAATATTAATGCTGAAGCTGCTTAAAATGAGTAAAACCAGAACTGGAAAACGCCAGCTGAAACTAAAAAGTGTGATACATGCAAACCTCCCGATAAAAGTGTTTATTGCATCGTGCATATTTTATTAGTATACGGGCGTAAAGGAATTTTAAAAATGACCCGTAAAGGATCCATCCTGTTGCGATGAGAAGTTAAGAAACATAAGTACCAAACTACAGAACTTCATATAATAAAACAAAAGCGAAATTAGTGAACACATTAGAAACAACGTGCTGGTCTTTTTAGAAAAAATAAATCAAATCATCACTGGATCATACATATTAAAGAATTGAAGCGCCTAAAAATATAAGAAACCATATAAATAAAAGCAGGGAAAGCAAGTAAATCATGACATGTATTTCTAAAGTAACATCAAAGGAGTAAATGTGCATGTTTAAAGAGAAGAACAAATAGTAACATAGTAGATGACGGCAGAAAAAGACCTGCACGGTCCATCCAGTCTGCCCAACAAGATAACTCATATTTGCTACTTTTTGTGTATACCCTACTTTGATTTGTACCTGTGCTCTTCAGGGCACAGACCATATAAGTCTGCCCAGCACTATCCCCGCCTCCCAACCACCAGCCCTGCCTCCCAACCACCGGCTCTGACACAGACCGTTCAAGTCTGCCCAGCACTATCCCCGCCTCCCAACCATCAGTCCCGCTTCCCATCACCGGCTCTGGCACAGACCGTATAAGTCTGCCCAGCACTGTCCCCGCCTCCCAACCACCAGCCCTGCCTCCCAACCACCGGCTCTGGCACAGACCGTATAAGTCTGCCCAGCACTATCCCCGCCTCCCAACCACCAGCCCCGCCTCCCGATCTTGACTAAGCTCCTGAGGATCCATTCCTTCGGCACAGGATTCCTTTATGCTTATCCCACGCATGTTTGAATTCCGTTACCGTTTTCATTTCCACCACCTCCCGCGGGAGGGCATTCCAAGCATCCACTACTCTCTCCGTGAAAAAATACTTCCTGACATTTTTCTTGAGTCTGCCCCCCTTCAATCTCATTTCATGTTCTCTCGTTCTACCATTTTCCTATCTCTGGAAAAGGTTCGTTTGCGGATTAATACCTTTCAAATATTTGAACGTCTGTATCATATCACCCCTGTTTCTCCTTTCCTCCAGAGTATACATGTTACATAAAAACTCCAAGTAACAATGTACTGTTGGGCCAGCGCAGGAGCTATTTTAGCATTTATTTGTTTTGTTTTGTTTTTTTACAGCACCTCTCTGCAGTCAGTGGCAGCCATTTTGTTCACAGGCTGCAATAATGGATTAGTCTTTCTTCTTTTCTGTCTTCGCAGCTTTCGGGACGTTGTGGTGCAGATGTCACCGGTTCCCTTGACTGACGGAGGTTTTTTTGTCTGCTTTTGTGGTTTTGGATCTCTGCTCCTTCTCACATGGAGAATTCCCACACAGAAGAAGCCTGGACCTTGCTACTTCCAGGTCACCTTCTCCAGGCTACTACTCCTGGCTGCATTTTCAGTCTGCAGCTCACTTTCTGAGGTCTGGGCTATGCTGGCGCGGGCTGTCCTCTTTTTCTGATAGGAGTGTATTTCCTTCTCATCTCTAGCTATGGGGTGACATCTCCTCACGGTTGCCTGGCCTTCTCTTTCTGGCTGCGTAGGCAGCCTTCATCTTGTGTCCATGTTTGCTGCCCTCTGCTGCATTTACTGCAGGTTCTGGATTGCAGTGTTCCTTCTTTTGATACCTGTGACTCTGTGCTGCTTGGACTGGTTTTTTTTTTTTTTTGGGGGGGGGGGGGGGGGGTTCTCCTTCCTGAGGCATGATCATTTTCTCCTTTCTGATGTGGGGCAGCTAGTGACTCGTGTTGACATGAGTATCTAGTGGTGCGCTGGCTTTGGGGCATGCTGGTCATCCCCGCATTGATCCCATGTGGCGTTGGGAGCCTATGAGGCATATTTTCAAAGCACTTTGGGAGGCTAAGTTCCATAGGTTTCTATGGAACTTTGGGAGGCTAAGTGCTTTGAAAATGAGCCCCATAGACTCCTAGTTGTCTGGCCTGTGTTTCGGTCCCTTGTGGCATTGTCAGCCTTCAGATCTCAACAGCATTCGTGGACTTCAACTTCTGCATTTGGCGGCATTTCCATCTCGCAGCTCTCTGCACATTAACCATCTTGGGATCGTTCCGGCATGGGCAATTGCCCTTCACATTATTTAGTACTTGCACTATTAGCCTTCTGGCTGCTGTAGCCTTGCGGCTTAGAGTAGGTGCCATATGGGATGCCCCCTGGGTACCTTGCAGATTGCAGCCTTCTGTTTTTGCAACTGATCGGTGGAAGACAGTTTGTGGCATCTTCACCATAGCTGCTGTTCCAGGACCCTCCTGTCGAGGACTATGCAGGCTGCCTGACCTTGTTGCCCACTGCATTCTGTCAGGTTCTTTCTGTCTCGAGTGCCCTCTCTCCGCTGGGCAGGTGGCATGGTTCTAGTTTTTTTTTTTTTTTGCTTCTACAGGCATTCCTTTGCTGTTAGCAGCTACAGCTGTTTCAGCCTCTGGAAGTTCCTGTGGCCATTCTCGGCTTTTGCCTCACAGTGACAGCTTCAGCTCAGCGTACGGCTACGGCTGCTTGGCTAGCTCATGGCTCTATGGTATTAGCAGAATTTGGCTCTCATGGCTGTTGAGCTTCTTCTGTTGGTACCTGTGGAGTGGGCTCCATCACTATCTGTACAGCACATTTTCCCTTTTCCATGTGCTGCGCTGCTTGGTATTTGGGTATGGAACACAGTTCTGGCTACACCCGGTGGTCACATCACCATATCTAGTATGGCCCACTTGTGCTTCATTGGTCCCAGTCTCAGTTCAGTTCCATCTTGGCATGCTGTTCCCAGTTTCCTATCTGTCTGTTGGAATGGCGCCATGTCTGAATGATGAGCAAACCCCTCCTTTTTTGTGTGTGGAACACAACCCTAGTCCTGACTGAACATTATGCCTGGTGGCCGCTTACTTTATGGGTCCCAGTTGCATTTCTAATGACTGGGTGTAGCTCCATCGCTGCCCGTCAAGCACGTCTTCATCTCTGAATGTCTCTGTATTATCTTTGTATGTCTAGCACAAATCTCTCTCTCGGCGCATAGAGTGCCGCACCATCTCAGAGTGGAAGGCATAGCTCCATCTGCGATAATCAGCAGGGCTCCATCTGTGTATATGGACCATAGTACTATCTCGGGGTGCAGAGCATAGCTTCATCTCTGCTGCTTCCATATCGCTCCAGTACAGTTGGCAATGCCTCTGTCTTTGGGACACAGCTTCCTCCTGGGTTTTGGGGCACGGCTCCTTCTCTGAATGTATGTCCACCTCCACCTCTTAATGTGAGGTAAGGTTTCAGTATAAGAAGTGAATCTTCTTCCTCTGGTTATGCCTCATAGCTTCATCCTTGGAGTTGTCTAAAACTCCGTCTCTGGATGCATAGTTAAGTTCCATCTCTGATTATGGAGCACTACTCCTTGTCTGGCTCTCGGGTACAGCTCTGTCTCTGGATCTGGGTGCAGCTGCATCTCTGGATGAGAAGCACTGCACCATTCATGGAGGTGGAAGTGCACCCATCTCTGAACATGCACAACAACTTCGACACTATTCCATATCTGACTTCAGACTGGTCTCATCCTTGTTATCTGTGACTTTCTCACTTTGTTGGGGAATCTGTTCTAGCTGGGAAGCACGCCTCTGGTGTTCTGTAGTACACAGCTCAGCCCTGTCTTTGCAGAATGTCACTAGCTGGCGTCGTATTTCAGCTCATCCTATGTCTACAGGGTTCTGCTTGGCTCCAAGCTTGGGGCATAATTTCACCCTGTCCTGGGTCTCGGCCCTATTGTGCAACAAGATCTTTGCCATCTTACGTTGGAGTTCTCTTGTGTGCCTTCATGCTCGAACTGGCTTCATCTCTGCATGGTCAGCATGACTCCAGCTTGGCATTTTTTGCTTGGTTCCATTGCTAATTTGAAATCCTAACAGTGTTGTGTGCAGATCCCTTATTAATGTCTCGGAGTCAAAGGTGACTCAGCATGATCCTATTGTGTTGTCTCTGGTGGTTTTCACATTCCCATTTTCATTAATCAGCCATTGTTTACTCCATTCTTCAGGAGGAAAATCATCCTGAGAGTTTCCATCTGTGTATATTACGGTTGCTGTGGGCCTTTCTGGTACCTTCATGCAAACAATAGATGTCTGGGCATGGTCTCCTTTCCTGCTCTTGGTGGGCCCCAGTCAGAGCAATGCAGCCATAGCTCGCTGGAGTTGGGCACCTATTGCTTGGGTGTATGTACTCCAGGCTACTGTCCTTTTCGTTCTCTTCTATGAAGGTTCCCTATGTGGTCCTCGTGACATGTTTTCCAGACTTTGTCCAGTTGATGGTTTTGACTAGGTCTGAGGCATCCTTTGGGGCTTCAGTTCTTTCTGCAGTTGTGTCTGGGTTCCACCCTACTTACGAACTGCTTTGCTATATCCCACAAGTGTCTGGATTCATCTGCTGCTGATGACAAGGAAGAAAAAATTATGTTTTGCCTAATAATTTCTTTCCTTTAGTCACAGCAGACGAATCCAGAGTACCACCCTTTCATGAGGTTGACACTCTCAGTTCAGTCTGTTTCTGTGCTTATATTTTTTGCTGTGGTTTCCTGTACATAGTTCTGCTAGTTGACAGGTTTACGCCTCATTTCTGTATAGAAGGAGAATGTTTGCCTTATTCCTTCTGTTTTGTTATGAGAATTACTGACTAAGGAGAATACTGTCCTATGTGGCACAGTTCAGTTTGGTACTCTGTCTCCACCTGCTGGTAGATGGTTGTAACCCACAGGACTCTGGATTCGTCTGCTGTGATTGACAGAAAAACAATGATCAGGTAAGACATAATTTTTCCTTTCTGTGGACAGCAGGATCCTATAGGCATACTAATGGGGTGATATCACCAAGATCGATCAGAGTTAGGTACCCTCTCTGACATCACCACATTCTCTTGCAGTGTTCTGTCTCCTCAGCTAGCCTCAATCTTGGGAAGAAAGAGCAAAGAATGTGTGGCTGTAGGATCTTGCTGTCCACAGAGAGCAATCTGTTACAAGTTTTCAACTATGCTTTTTCCATGAGCAAGTAGGATCACTACAGCCACACAAGTGTTAAAACAGTAACCTATACTACTGAGAACTGCCAGTCCAAAGGCACTGCCCGCTTAGCACCCTGGTCTAAGCAGTAGTGTTTTGTGAAGGTATGTACTGATGACTGAGCACTCCTAGAAATTCAATTCTCCAAGTTGGTACTAGTATTGATTTCTGAACAATGAATATAAGCCCCAACCCTTTAGGGACCTGCATTGCTGGTTTTTTCAGCAAGTCTGTCGCTTTGCTGAGAGTAACTGATCGTGCAGATATGAAAAAAACTGGAAATAATTTAGAAACTTGAAGTGATCTGCTTTCAATTTGGTTGATCATAAATTATTATTGGAAATGCTAGATGAGATCGGGATTATGGGCTCAGTGCTAGGATGGTTTAGAGGTTTTCTGTCTAGTAGAGTTTGAGTTAAAATGAATGGGAGTATCCATTCCTTGGTCGATGAATTGCAGAATTCTACAGGGCTCCCCCTTACCTCCTATCTCGTGGAACATCTATATGAGATCCCTGGGAAAACCCCTAGATAATCTTGTTATAATAAACTATTATTGTTATTCTGAAAACATCACCTTACTTATCCCTTTACTGTCTTCTACAAATGATTGTTCTAGATTCATTATTAAATTTTTTTACCATTGTAGAGTATTGGGTCTCTTCTTATTTTTTTGAAACTAAACAGGGGAAAAAAACAATTTTCTCTGCTTAGGAACAGTTTTACCTGCTTGTTTAAGCAAAGGGATAGAAATTGGTGATCTTCACTTAGCCTTTGAGATGACTATGAAAGTGTTAGGAATTTTACCTGGACTCATCTCTAACAATGGAATATCATGTGTTGTTTAATCTAGGAATGCCTAGTTTCTTTGCAATCCACATAAGACAATCTTTTGGTAGTTTGTGAAATAAAGTTTCATTTGCATTATATTGTATTTGTATATGGTTGTAAGCATTTTAAAAATCTGATTCTAACCAGTCATTCTGTTGCAGGAAGGGTAGATTGATTGCTAGTGAGCTCATCTTGAATCTTTCTATTACAATAAATTTGATTTTCTACACTTAAAATATCTAAGCTTGCTTGAATGCAGCCTGTCTTAGGTATTAGGAAGTACCTGGAGTAGATGCCTTGATTCTTTTGCCTCTTTGGTACCTAGCTATAACCCATGACTGTGGGAGGGTTTGTATTTCCTGCTTCTGTAGGATTTTTTGGCATGCAGGAATTGGGCAATAGGCTGATCTTCTGGTAGGTGGATATGCTTTCATACATAATTTGTATCCCTCCTTTACTATGTTGAGTATCCATTTTTCTAAAAAAGCATCAGTCTGCTCCCCACTGGTACCTCTTCGTATTGCTGATAGTCAAGAACTAGGATGCCTTCTGAGGGGTTTTTTTTCTCCCTTTGCTTTTGTCTGTGGAATTCTCTGCTAACTTCTGTGACTGAGGTCATGAATATTAGGACAGATAAAAATGGCAATTCTTACACTGGTAATATGGCCTTTCAGTATGGTTGGTTGATGTCTTTTCATGAAACAGAAGCAAACCACTGTGCAAATGCACCACCAGCAGCGTAACAAAGCAGAGGTAATCCAGAGAAAGAGAAGATTCAAATTTAACCACAAACAAATTTATTGAAAATCAACCCGACTCGGCCCAGTTTCGACACTCATGCCTTCGTCAGGGGTCGACAAGACTTCTCCTTGATGTACAAAAGTGGTATAAATATAAATGCGTAGCCACATTTGCATGTCAGTGAACCTATACAAGGGCCACTTTGAGAATAAGCACCTTTCACAGCATGATTTTCAAGACAATATATATCTCTGGTGAAGATATACTGATGATGATTTTATGATTTGGAGAGGAACAGAAGTAGAGCTTAAAGGATTTCATGTATGGCTAAATGATTTAGCTAAAAATCGTAAATTCCAGATGCATTTTGATGTGAGAACTATGCCTTTTCTTGCTATAAACATTAGTATACAGAGGGACAGTGTCATTAGATATTTATCACAAGCCAACAGACATCAACACATTTTTGAATTTTGACAGTTGTCATAGCATATGTCTTAAAAAGAATCTCCCTTATAGTCAGTTTTTACACGTAAAAAGGTTATGCTGTGATACTGTCATCTTTAAGATAAGGTCTTATGATACGAAGAATAGATTTAGAGAAAAGGTTATCCTGTCTCGTGGATTGAAAAGTGCTTTGAGAAAGCATCAGCCTGTAATAGTCTGCTTACACCCAAAAATAAGATCAGAACTAATAAGATTATGTATGTACAGTACCATTTACTCATATGTCAAGTCATATTGATCAGATTCTTAAACAACGCTGGCATATTGTACAAAATTTGAAACCTTTTTCTGACAAGAGCCTAATGATTGCATACAAGAGAGAAAGAAACCTGCATGATATGCAAGTACTGACTGCCTTACCAACACAGTGCAAGACTACAAGAAGAATGCCAACGGGACATTTTAAGTGTAGGAACTGCTCTATGCATAGTGAATATGAAAACCAAAGTTTTCATCAGCCCATCTTCTATCAGTGAATTTGTTTTGATACAATTTTCTAACTGCAAGACTGAGAGTGTTGTATATGATGCACTGTGCCCATGTGGTTTTTGGCTTACATTGGAAAAAACAAGAGATGTTTCAATTTTAGGATAATAGAACACAAAAGTGCTATAAAAAGACAAATTAGAGAAATCGCTGATGGAGCACTCCTTGGAAGCTGGCCACAAGTTTGAAGAATATAGGTTTTGTGTACTAGCAGAAACCAGGAGATCTTGGAGAGGTGGATGATTGGATAATCTTTTACTTGAGCTGGAACGGTCAGAAAGATTTCTATATTTTGTTTTATTTCTACTTATTATCTATAATAGTGGACTAACTCAGCTACCCCACCACTCTGTTTTTTGTTTGTTCAAATTGGTTTTTTTAAATTATCTTTCTGAATCTTTGACCACCTTCAGAGGTATGTAAAGCAACCCTGGAAAGGTCTACTTGTTTGTTGTTACTGTGAGGACTGCAGGAATGCTGTGAGAGGCTGCCATCTTCTGGAGTGAGCTGATAAGAGGAGATTTATGCTATGCCATGTATATATATGCTGGATTTTTTTTCAGCCGTTACTCAGAGGAGACTGCCTCATGCTATGCCATCAATGTGGATGCTGGATTTTGTAATCAACTGCTACTAAGTGGTTTTTTAAATATGTTTTTATTTTCTGATTTTTACGAAAGTGTTGCGGTAATTCTTGAACACCACTTGGGTAGGTGTCCTTCTTTTACTAATCTTTCTGGTTTAAGTATATATTTGTGTAATTGTTTTAAGCATATATATATATATACATGGTTTGGCTTTTGTATAAATAATAATAATAACACATAAATATGATTATCATTATGTATAGTTGCTTTTACTAAGGTGTTTATTTTATTTGTTGATAGCCTCTAGCCCCTGATGCAGCCCTTGCATGGGCAAAATACGGCCACTGTCAGGCTTGTTTGTTTTTTTATTTCTGAATAAAGGCTTTCAAGAGCATATATTCCTAAGTCTGATCTGCTTTTGTTCACCAACATCATCTCATAGGGCTGAGGCTCTTAACCAGGCAGCTGCTGCTGCTATCCTCTGGAGGCATTGTATACCCGGGTATGATCGGACATGTGCATCCCCGGCTCAGTATCAGCTGCTACCCACATATGGGGATCTGAACCTTCTCCTGATCCCCCCCTCTAAAAGTATTGGGCCCTCCTCCTTCACTGTGTGCCTCCCCCTCATGAGCCCCCCCAATGCCCCTGTAAGTTGCCCTGGGGGTCTAGGGGAGTAGGCCAGGCAGGTATGAACCCCAGTCACTCCTGCCTATGCTAGCTCTGAGTTCAAAATGGTGGCTTTGACCGCTAGTAGTCTTGAGGTACTGCCACTAGTGGTCAGCCTTTCATTATAAGGGTGGAAGGCTGAACCTTAACAGTAGTATTGCAAGACTGCGCTAGAGGCGGTGGCCACCATTTTGCACTCAGGGTCAGCATGGACAGGAGCGATTGGGATTCATGCCTGCCTCCCAAACTAGGGATGCGAAGGTAGGCCCTGTAAGGCTTTACAAGGAGGGGGGGGAGGGAGCCAGGCCCTTTTTAGGAGGTCCAGAGGACAAAATGGTCTTGTTTGGGGGAAGAGGAGAGGAAAGGAGATAGTGGAATATTCAGGCCATGGGTGCGGGCCAACATTCAGTGCTGGCAGCAGCATACTTAACCAACAAAAGTTAGGATGGCCTTTTATGCGGTCCTGTTTGGTTGCTTAGCTATGTGGGCACTAGCCGTGAATATTGCTGGCACCCACATAACTCCCAGTTCCTCCCTGACTACAACCTGAACTGCCCCTACTGCTCATTTTTGTTATGGCTGGTTAGCTTCAGTGTTCAGTGGCACTGCCTGGTTAAGCACAACTGAATGTTGACAGCCAGTCCGCTCATTGCAGTTTAACCAGGTAGGAGCTTCTCCTGACCAGTTAAACTCAGGGCTGTGCCTAGGGTCTCTGGCGCCCCCCTGCAGACTATCAGTTGGTGCCCCCCCCCCCCATGAAAATGATCACGCCCCCCCCCCCATGAAAATGATCGATCACCACTTGCCACACTGAAAGGAATTGTCAGCAATATTCTTAGAAACAAATTGCTATACATTGCAAAATAAGATAGCAGATGTACATTCTCAAAGTGGACATATTCCAAACGCTAAAATGAAAATAAAATGATTTTTTTCTACCTTTGCTGTCTGGTGACTTTCTTTTTTCAATCATGCTGGTCCAGTATCTGATTCTGCTGCTGTCTGTCCTCAACTCCATTTCCAGGGCTTCCTTTCCATTTATTTCTTTACTTTTCTCCTTTCTTCTTCATTTCTTGCTCTATATCCATTTCCAGCAATTTCTCCTCTCTCCCTGGGTCCTGCCCTCCCATCCATGTCCATTCTTGTCCCTCTCTGCCCTTCCCTCCTCCATCCATAGCCAGCAATCCTCCTCTCTCCCTTCCATTTTCAGCAATTTGTCCTCTCCCTGGGCCCCCATGTCCATCCTTGTCCCTCTCTGCCCTTCCCTCCTCCATCCATAGCCAGCAATCCTCCTCTCTCCCCTCCCCTCCATTTCCAGCAATTTGTCCTCTCCCTGGGCCCCCATGTCCATCCTTGTCCCTCTCTGCCCTTCCCTCCTCCATCCATAGCCAGCAATCCTTGCCTCCTCTCTCCCCTCCCCTCCATTTCCAGCAATTTGTCCTCTCCCTGGGCCCCCATGTCCATCCTTGTCCCTCTCTGCCCTTCCCTCCTCCATCCATAGCCAGCAATCCTCTCTCCCCTCCCCTCCCCTTCCAGCAATTTGTCCTCTTCCTGGGCCCTGCCCTCCCATCGGTGCCTCTCTGCCCTCACAGCCATGCCTCTCTGCCCTTCCCTCTGCGCCCTGGGGCCTTTAAATCTTTTACTTCCGGTCGCAGCAGCGTCAGTGAAAGCGGAGCGCTGCCGACGTCTCCCTTCCCTTTGCGCTCTTGGTTCCCTCAGTGTCCGCCTTCTTCTGACGTCAGAAGAAGGCGGGACACTGAGGGAACCAACGAGTGCAAGGGAAGGGAGACGTCGGCAGCAGTGGCGTAGCTAGGGTAGTTGACACCCGGGGCCGGTCATTTTTTAACACACCCCCCCCCCCCCCAAATCCAGTACTAGGCATACCGAGAATACAAAACACTCACGACCTATAGAGCAATTTTACCATACCATAAGCAGTCGTTTCTACGAGTCACACAAGGAAAAGGAAAGCATCTTAAGCACTACAGTGAGCACTAGAACATCAATTCACCTATTGTAAAACGAAACCAGACAGAATAGTAGAGATCGTCGATCCTGCACAGTCAATGCCAACTGAAAGCCATGTCTTTTTCACAAACACAGATACACCCTAATCCACTATAGAATAAGTAATCATAAACTTTCTATTTAGACAAAAATTAAACTGAACCCCCGATGCCAGACTCTGCATACAATGCAACACCACAGAAACAGAAAATGTATCCTAGTACTGTGCAAAATATAAAGACAGCAGATGTAAATTTGAAAAAAATAACAAATACCAATCACCACTTTACAAATGAACAAATAGAAATAAAACAAATACAGAAAATAAAATAATACCATTTTATTGGACTAATACATTTAGCTTCCAGAGGCCAAAATCTCCTTCCTCAGGTCAATACAGTATAGTGCTGTTACAGTATCCTATCCTGATCTGAGGAAGGGGGTTTTGTTCTCTGAAAGTTAAGTCAAAATGTATTAAAATTAGTCCAATAAAAAGATTACCTTATTTACATGTTCTATTTATAAATATTTATTAACACAGCTAAAATACTATATCCTAAAGCAAAATAATAAAAATATATATTTACAGTTTGTTGTCTTTGGTTTCTGCTTTCCTCATCTTCTTTTCACCGTCTTCCTTCCATCCAGCATCTGTCTTCGCTCTCTCTCTGCCATCCAGTGTCTGCCTCTCTAATGTCCCTTCCATCCACATCTGCCCTCTATTTCTGCCCCTTCCATCCACCATCTGCCCCAGTCTGCCATCACTCTCTCCCCCTTCCATCCACCATCTGCCCTCTCTCTCTCCTTTCCCTCTAGCATTTGCCCTCTATCTCTGCCCCCTTCCATCCACTGCCTGCTCTTTCACTCCCTTCTATCCACTGTCTGCCCTTTCTCTCTGCTCCTTCGATTCACCATTTGCCCTCTCTCTTTCCCCCTCCCATCCATTCAGGGTCTGCCTTCCCTCTCACTCCCCATTCCATCCAGGATCTATCCCCTCTCTCTCACTGTCCCCTCTTTTCGTCTCCCAGTTCCCACCTGTGGCTGCCCCTAGTTCCAGATCCATTGATTCTCCAATCCACCCCTGCCCCAGGCATGATCCCATTCTCCCTCCTGCTCACTTTTCAGACCCCAGTTCCAGCTCCATGCCCCTTCTCCCATCTGTCTCCCACCCAGTCCCTTCTGCCCATCCGAGTCCCCCTCACCCCATCTGTCTCCCACCCAGTCCCTTCTGCTATCCGAGTCCCCCTCACTCTATGTGTCTCCCACCCAGTCCCTTCTGCTATCCAGGTGCCCCCCACCCTCACCCCATCTGTCTCCCACCCAGTCCCTTCTGCCCATCCGAGTCCCCCTCACCCCATCTGTCTCCCACCCAGTCCCTTCTGCTATCCAAGTGCCCCTCACCCTTACCCCATCTGTCTCCCACCCAGTCCCTTCTGCCCATCCGAGTCCCCCTCACCCCATCTGTCTCCCACCCAGTCCCTTCTGCTATCCAAGTGCCCCCCACCCTCACCCCATCTGTCTCCCACCCAGTCCCTTCTGCTATCCAGGTGCCCCCCACCCTCACCCCATCTGTCTCCCACCCAGTCCCTTCTGCCCATCCGAGTCCCCCTCACCCCCATCTGTCTCCCACCCAGTCCCTTCTGCTATCCAAGTGCCCCTCACCCTTACCCCATCTGTCTCCCACCCAGTCCCTTCTGCCCATCCGAGTCCCCCTCACCCCATCTGTCTCCCACCCAGTCCCTTCTGCTATCCAAGTGCCCCCCACCCTCACCCCATCTGTCTCCCACCCAGTCCCTTCTGCCCATCCGAGTCCCCCTCACCCCATCTGTCTCCCACCCAGTCCCTTCTGCCCATCCGAGTCCCCCTCACCCCATCTGTCTCCCACCCAGTCCCTTCTGCTATCCAAGTGCCCCCACCCTTACCCCGTCTCCCACCCAGTCCCTTCTGCCCATCCGAGTCCCCCTCACCCCATCTGTCTCCCACCCAGTCCCTTCTGCTATCCTAGTCCCCCCCACCTTCACCCCATCTGTCCCCCACCCTCACCCTGCCTCGTCTTCTCCCTGCCACCCGGTCTTTAAAAATAAATTGCCGACGCGATAGCGAGCGCAGCACCTCGTGTGCAAGTAAAAGAAGCGGATCCGATCATCTCATTGGGCCTTCCTTCACTGTCCCGCCCTAGAGGAAATAGGAATTTGCATCAAAGGAGGGCGGGACAGTGAGGGAAGGCCCAGTGAGATGATCGGATCCGCTTCTTTTACTTGCACACGAGGTGCTGCGCTCGCTATCGCGTCGGCAATTTATTTTTAAAGGGCTGGTGCGGGGCGGGGGGGTGCCAGGAAGAAGAGCAGCGGGAGCGGCGGCACCCCCCTTTCTGGTGACACCCGGGGCGGACCGCCCCCACCGCCCCACCCTTGCTACGCCACTGCAGCGCTTTCACTGACGCTGCTGCGACCCTACAGGTAAAAGATTTAAAGGCCGGCGGGGCGAGGGTAAGCACCGCGGCGGCGCCCTCCAGAGGTGGGCGCCCCCCTGCGGCGCTTACCGCATCGGCACGGCCCTGGTTAAACTCTTTCAAATATCAGGCCCTTACTTTCTATTCTCTTAGACTTCTGAGGTATCAAGTATGGAGCCTGCCAAATCTTTGTCTGCTGCTCCATTAAGATCTTTTTTATCGGCATGGCCTTTATGTCCTTTGGATATACCTAAAAATTCTGTTCTTCAGTCAAATATATCTTATGCTGATAGACAACTCTTTACAAAGTTTCTGCAGAAACTGGGGATACGTTGTATCCTCTAGCTGAAATTCATTCTTTGGCCTTTGTGGAAAGCTTGGTGAGGAGTTCTTCCTAGGGGAGTGTGACAGACACAGAGTAACATCAGATTTCCAGGTGTCTAACATATTAGCTGAGAAGCTTGCCATGAGGTCTTTAGGAGAGGGGAAGGGAGACTGCTTGTAAATCAAGGTCACCATTGCCAAAAAAAAGTTCAGTCACCTAAGAATCACCTAACAAAGTCTATTATCAGAGATAATAGACTTTGCTAAGCAATTCTTAGGCGACTGAGCTGGCTGGGTTTTTTTTGGTGACAGTGACCTTGATTTATCGCCGCCATACCGCTATTTTAAGATCTCTCTCAACAATTCTGTGATGACCTGAGGTGGTTGCTATGCAAATTTAGAGCCACACCATCTCTGAAGTATGTGTGATAAGACAGTGTAGACAAAATATTGTGATTCTTCTATCTGCTGTGAACATCTGAAGCACTGTGCTGATGATGTGTGTTTTTAAGTTCTGCTGTTTTTGGTGCCAAAGTTCTGGCCTTTCTTAAGCTCTGCTTTCAGGCTGGTTGAGAGCTGCTGCTGTTTGGGGAAATACTTGTTGGGGAGCTCCTCTGTGAGCTGCACTGAATGTAATGTGAAGAGAAGGGGCTGTTAGTACTGCATAAGGGAAGCACTCAATGGGGAAACCCAATCTCTACAGGGCAGTATGTGAGATGAGGAGGAGCTCTCGCCACGATAACGTTTTAAGGAAGATGTTTCAAGGTTTTGTTTATTTGATTACCGCTTAGGGTCAGACCATCAGTGGATTACATACAATAAAATATATGAGAACAAAATTACATTATACAGAGAAAAGAAAACAGCAGAGCACTTTGTGGAAGGAGCCTCCCTGCCTGAATAGTCATTGATGAAGTCTTCTGTCTTCTGCACTCTACATCTCTGGTGTGGTGATGGTGTGTCATGGACATCCTTTCCTTTCTTGCCACTGTCAGTCTCTGAAGGGGAGTCCCTACTGATGAATTGGGTAACTGCCACTGATGGAATGGTTAGTCACATTTCTACCCCTCTCAGTCCTTAGTGATCTCACTCTACTGGTTTCTTTAAACAATCTGTTTTATTTGGTTCCAATTGCGAGCTCTCAGACCTCTTTTTTTTCTTTTT
This sequence comes from Microcaecilia unicolor, assembly GCF_901765095.1. Lineage (NCBI taxonomy): Eukaryota > Metazoa > Chordata > Amphibia > Gymnophiona > Siphonopidae > Microcaecilia > Microcaecilia unicolor. The sequence continues at coordinate 151,730,863 of NC_044039.1, read as the reverse complement.
ACCAAAATGCCTTTTATTTATTTATTTGTAGCATTTGTATCCCACATTTTCCTACCGATTTGCAGGCTTAATGTGGCTTACGGTTGCCATTTCCGGGTAACAGAGTACAAAAGGCATTACATTAAGGTGCATACATACATGGTAAAGAAGAATACATTGTGGTAGTGTGTATTGGTTCCTGCGTGATAGATAGGATTGTAACATACATTAGGTCATCGGCTGTAGAGAAGCCATATTCAACATATGGTTCAAGTGAAAGAGGTTAGTCAGTCAAGTGATAAGAGTTCGATTTTTCTAGATCATGTGTAGTCTTATTATTTAGTGTTGAGGATGAATGTTAATGGTATGCCTTCTTGAATAGATCAGTTTTCAGTAGCCTTCGGAAGATAATTAAATCTTGCGTTGTTTTTATGGCCTTCGGTAGTGCGTTCCATAGCTGCGTGCAAACGTAGGAGAAACTGGTTGCGTATGTGGATTTATATTTTAATCCTTTACAGTTGGGGTAGTGGAGATTGAGGAATGAGCGTGCTGATCTTTTTGCGTTCCTAGTAGACAAGTTTATAAGGTCTGACATATAGGCCGGTGCTTCCCCGTGAACGATTTTGTGGACCAGGGTGCAAACTTTGAACGCAATACGTTCTTTTAATGGAAGCCAAAGCAGTTTTTCTCTTAGGGGTTTGGCGCTTTCATATCTCATTTTCCCAAATATGAGTCTGACTGCTGTATTTTGAGCGGTTTGAAGCTTCTTGATGATTTGTTCTTTGCATCCGGCATAGATGGCATTACAGTAGTCTAGATGGCTAGTACCATTGATTGTACTAGGCTTCGGAATACTTCCCTTGGGAAGAAAGGTTTGATCCTTTTAAGTTTCCACATTGAGTAGAACATTTTCTTTGCTGTATTTTTCGCATGGTCTTCAAATGTGAGATTTCAGTCAATTGTGACTCCCAAAATTTTCAGACTGTCTGAGACCGGAAGGGTGTAGTTTGGGGTGTTTATTGTATTGGGTTTGTTTGTGTTATATTATGAGGATAAGATGAGACATTGTGTCTTTTCTGCGTTTAGCTTTAGTTTGAATGCGTCCGCTCATGAGTTCATTATTTGTAGGCTGTGTTCAATTTCATTTGTGATTTCGGTTATGTCTTGTTTGAACGGGATGTATATCGTGACATCGTCTGCATAGATGTACAGGTTATGTCCTTGGTTGGATAGCGATTTGGCTAAAGATGTCATCATTAAGTTAAAAAGGGTTGGTGAGAGCGGTGATCCTTGTGGTACTCCGCATTCAGGCTTCTATGGTGTTGACGTTTTTAAGTTTGCAGTCACTTGATATGTTCTTGCTGTTAGGAAGCCTTTAAACCAGCTTAGTACGTTACCTCTAATCCCGAAGTAGTCTAGGATGTTTGTGAGTATCTGGTGGCTAACCATGTCGAATGCGCTGGACATGTCAAATTGTAGGAGCAGTACATTGTTCCCGTTTGCAATCAATTGTTTGAATTTGGTTATGAGGGTGATTATCACTGTTTCAGTGCTGTGGTTGGATCGAAATCCTGACTGTGATTCATGTAGTATTGTGAATTTGTTTAGGTAGTTAGTAAGTTGTTTGGTTACCATGCTTTCCATTAGTTTGACTATCATGGGGATGGATACTACTGGTCGATAGTTGGATGTGTCATTTAATTTTTTCTTTAAGTCTTTGGGTATAGGTGTAAATAATATATTTCCTTTGTCCTTGGGGAAGAGTCCATGTTGTAGCATGTAGGTGTAGCGTAAGGTCTGTTATGAAGCGTTTGGGGCGGTCCTTATTAGGTTAGGGGGGCAAATATCCAGTTTGGAGTGTTTTTTGGAGAATTTGTTGATTGCTTGAATGATGGTTTCATCGGTTAGTAGATCGAAGTTGTTCCAGATTCGATCTGCTGGGTATTCCCCGGGAGTTGGGTCCAGGCAGTCCATAAATTTTTCGTGATCAGTGGAGTTGAGTGGTAGCGTGGATCGAAGTTTTATGATTTTCTCGTTGAAGTATTTGGCAAGTTTGTCTGCCAGTGGGGTGTCTGTGCTGTCTGTGGTAACTGGTGTGGTATCAATTTGTTTATTCACGAGTTGGTAGAGTTTATGTGCATCTTTGTAGTCTGGTCCTATTTTGGTTTTGTAGTATGCTTTTTTTGTTTGTCTTATTGAATATTTGTATTTTCTTTGCATTTGTTTCCATGCATTAAGTGTATGTTCGTCTTTCATTTTTTTTCCATGCTCGCTCAAGTCTCCTAACGTGTTTTTAGTGATTTCAATTCGTCGTTGAACCAAGATATTGAGTTTTGTCTTCGTGTAGTCCTTTTTTGTAATGGTGCAATTTTGTCTAGTGTATTCCTGCATCTGTCGTCCCAGTTTAGCAGATAGTGTTTGGACTCCGTTTGTGCTGTCCATTCATTATTGCAGAACTGTTGCCAGAATGTTATAGAGTCAATTTGGCCTCTCGTAGTGTAGGTTGTTGGTTCTTGCCTGATGTGCGTACCTTTTTTCTGCTACTGTAAGGTGAGGTTTAATTTATAGTGGTCTGACCATGGTATCTCTGTCCATTTTGTTTCTGTTAGTATAAGATTTAGGTCTGCGGATAGTTTGTGTGTGATGAGGTCAATTGTGTGTCCTTTGGCGTGAGTGGCTTGCATGTTAGGCCAACTAAGGTCCCATAGCTGGAGGAAGTCTTTGCATTCGCGTACAGTGGTTGCATTATGGTCTTCTAGGTGTATGTTTATATCCCCAATTATGAGTATATTGGAGTTTGGTACACAGTTGTTCGATATGAAATCCAGCTTCGTTCTTTAAAATTCTTTTAATTTTACAAGCTTAGTTTTCAACATCATGGCTCAGTCCTATACACTGGACATACAGATCATGCATGTCTGTGATTGACATCTTATTTATACAATCAGGGCATCTTTTAAAACCTGGGTTTTTCGACGTATGAACTCTGCAAAATCAAACTCAATTTTAAAGCTAATTGAAGACTGAATCAGAGAAATGGTAAAATTTCAGTGACCATGACCACTCTACAGGAGCACGGGAATGCCTTTACTGTTTCAGCATATCTAGGGTTTTCTAAGCTTGGAGAGATAGTACCTAATGCTATGTGACTTGTGTGACTACAGTGGTCCTGCTTGTCCATGGAGGAAAAAAAATCTTTGCAAGGTTTGAGCAGCTAACCAAATACATTTCAGCTTCCTAAACTTGATGAGTCGCCTTTTCTACATTGTTCATGTTGCTTACTAAAGACAGCTTTTTGATAATAAGGAAAGATCCTTTAACAGATAATCTCCTTTAGTAACTAATCCTCATTTTATTTCTTGCTTGTAGGAGTCTGGAGCACCAATTCTGACTGACGATGTCAGCTTGCAGGTGTTTATGGATCACCTGAAGAAACTTGCTGTCTCGAGTGCTGCCTGAAATGCCAATCTCTCTTTAGGACACTCTGATCAACACAAACTTGATAATTCAGATTCACTTTCTTATTTCACTACTAAGTGGTGATTGCCATTCCTTGTGGTAATGCTTCAAGACACAGTACTAATTTTGTGACATGGTGAACTTTTTGCTGAGGGGGAGGGAGTTTCTTCTTGCTTCTTTGAGCTTTTTAGCTCATTTGGAATTGTCATCTATTAGCATAAGACACCTTGAGCTTCTGTTTGTACAAGTAATGTTTACACTTTTTATCACTTGCACCTCCCATTTAATGCAGATACAGTAACCAGGGACCAGAGAGGGTGACTTCCTCTGGAGCTTGATATATATATGTACCATGAGTTTGTCCACTAGATCTTGTGATTGAGAAATGAATGAGCCCCACCCCCCTTCCCCTCACCACCCACCAAGAGCTGTGTACATGGTCTCTGCAGCTTCCCCAGCCAGTCCAAGGAGCAGAAGACAGGCCTGGAAATCAATCCCAGGTCTAGTGCCTCATGGGGCATGGCACTGGCAATAAGTCATTGCACCAACCCAATGGTGACCATGTCTGGCAACAGAAGTTAATCATGGCAAATTGTGCTATGATGACTAACACAGTATGGCATTACCAGAAATGGCAATCATTACCACTGTAAAAGACTTTATATAAAAAAGCTCTGATGTGCGCAACCTGCCTCACTAAACTTTCAGCTCAATATAGGTGCCAAGAATGGCTTTGGTTAAGATTTGTCTATCTATAGATTTAATTTAATGTGTTGAAACATAACTAGAGCAAAAAGAACAAATATTTTGACTATGATGGTGGTCATGTAACTCCTTTTTAGACATGTGAAAGTTTTATAAGTGTGACTATCAAGGTACATGACTGCCATGCACTGCAGAAGCACGTTATTTGTTATAGAGGGAAATACATTGTGAAAGATGACAAGGGTAAATATTTTGTGTGCTGCTTTTAACCAAAATGAGAATAAGACACAGGGAGAAGTATACCTATGCAAATATAATTATTTATGATATTCTTCCTTTGCACACACATTCTTAGTCATGGCTTTGTGTAGTCTCAGGTACGTAGAGAAAAGAAATGTCCCTTCATTATCCCAATTCCATTATTCTGTGGTTTTTCCATCATCATTTAATGAAACTAGGAAGAATTACTAAGATAATTTTGTACAACTAGATTTACTGCAAACCTTAAATCTTGGGGCTGGGATGGTCTTTTGTTTAGTTACATGGCTTATTTTGCTGAGACAATGATAGGGATAAGAAATTCTTACATGAGAAATCTACCATAAACCTAACCTTATTGGTGGTAAGATCTTCCTGTGTTAAGATGTGAATAATAGAGCTGGTATTTTCTGCATGCTGGGTTTTTTGTTTTCCTTAGTAATTTGAGTAAGGAGTCTGCCACTTCTTTGGGCAGCATTAATGTGATACAGAACACTATTATAGAAAACCTGCCACTAGACAATCACTACAGCAAGTTTAGTATAGAAACATATACATAACCAAGTCCATCCTTATCTACAACTGCTCAAGGGATAGCTGGTTACACCTTGCACTTGTGAGTTATCACAGAGCTGGATAAATTAGGCCATAGACTAGAGATCTAAAATTCCTTCAGACCTTTATAAAATAAACATTGAGAACCACTAAGATGCTAGATAATTGAAAGTAAATGCTAGTCTGGAGTACTTAGAAATATGTATTGTTCTTCCAAACTGATCCAAAAAAATGGAGCGATGTGGAGCCTCAGACAAGTGGTTTTCATGGTTGTTTTTTTTTTTTTATTGGAGTCTTTTCATTAATACTAATGCATTGCTATAGTTTAGTGATAATTCTAGTAGGTTCTCGTTCCTCAATTTAAAAAATATTTTTGCCATTATTGTGATAAATTCAATGACAGTTGATCCTGGGCTGTGTTTTACTATAGATTCATATTTATTCTTATTTACTATTGAAAGTTTACTGATGACATCGCTGTTTACAATCCAGATATCAAATTACTGTTATCCTACATTATAAATACTTTTTATAATAAATATTGCTTATAATAAGCTGAAATTCTTTCTTCAAAAAACAAATCTTATATATTGGTTGTAGCAGTCAGGATTTGCTCTGACTCTCCACGTGTATGTTGGCTTCTGGTACATTTGTTCTATGGTGTGACATAGCTGGAGCTTTTGTACTAGCTCTTCAGAATAGATTTGCAGTAGGGTTATTTTGGCTGTTGGATCCATTTTGAGCCTAAGCATTGCTTGTAGTGTACAGAAAGATATATGTTCAGTATTGTTTCACTATTCTGTGGAAACATAAGTAAAGCCATTCATTTAATTTTATCAAGATAAATTTACTTCTTGTCTTAGGCACCAATAAAGTATACATTTTCTCTGTTTTATTTAGTACTTTGAAGTTTGCTTATTTTGTGTCTAATAAACATTGAAATAGAAGGTAGTGTTTAATAACTGCAGGGGCAACGGAATGTTTGTTTTTTCATAATCGTCTATCTGTATTTTGCTTTTCATCCATATGATGTATCAATTCATTTTATCTGTTCAACACCAGACTTGCTTAAAATGATCAAGATGAGGTAAAGTAGGAAGTAGGTCTCCAATCCTCTCCCATGAATCTTTAATTGCCTTAGGAATCTGTCATGAGAAGTTTGTCAAATGCCTTTTAGAAAAACCAAATGCACCATTTGAAGCAGTTCACCTTTATCCATATGTCTGTTTTCACCTTCAGAAACATCTAATAAAGTAGCAAAATAAAACTTCCCTTTGCTAAACTCATGCTGACTTATTTCTAGTTAAGTCGTGTCTGTCTATATCAAGGGTAGGCACCCATGGACCTCAAGGGCCACAACCCACTCTAAGTAAAAAGTCTATCCTGCATCAACATAAACAACATGCACACTTATGGAAACCTTGGAAGCACTGACATTTTTAAATGACGTTGCATTATCTCAGAACTTAACCTTTTCCATTATAGTAGACTTGAATCTGGTCAACCTCTCAACACACATCACAGTATCCTGAAAAATAATTACTGCCGTTGCACATAGCCCTCAACTTTATAAGAAATATAAGGTACCCTATTAAACTATATTAATAAAATGTTGTCTTGTCCCTTCCTCTGGTTCTACTGCTTTCTCTCCTTTCTGAAGCTGGCATGAACCAGTTCAAGTCCCTAGAGTTCCTGATAGTGTTCCTTCCACCTCCTCGGGTTCTACTGCTTTCTCTCCTTTCTGAAGCTGGCATGAACCAGTTCAAGTCCCTAGAGTTCCTGATAGTGTTCCTTCCACCTCCTCCTCCTTACAAAGGAGCAGACAAATATAGGATTCTCTGCCAAATTACTTTGTGAAGTAACACTAAATCCTTCAAAGATGCATCTCAAAGCTTATGGAGCAAGCTTAACAGCACCAATTCTGAACACACAAATATCAGTAACTGTACCTTTAGAAAGACAGTGTGTATATAGAGAATCACAATATGCTTCCGATTGGAAAAGCCAAACAAATCAGACTCCTATGGATCCACGCACAAATTACATGCCAGCAGAATCTGTCACCTTGGTCACTGACGGAACACATATCAATCCTCACCAATTACAGAATAAAGGACCACAATTAGAAAAGGAAACACTGAGAAATCACATTCTCTGTAAGCAGTACAGAAAAAAAGGAGAAATAAAAAAGGGATCATCTACTGCAAGGAGCAAAATACAAGATCACTTTCTACCCCAAAATAAAACCCACAAATTATCTGGATACACAAGAAAAGTTAAAAACTTGTGGGACAACAGTGAGCTGTATTTTCAAAGCACTTAGACTAACAAAAGTTACATAGAGGCATATTTTCAAAGCATGTAGACTTATAAAGTTACACAGTAACCTATGGAAATTTAAGTGCTTTGAAAATGAGCCCCATTGACTCTAAGCAACTTATTAATGGAACATAACCACAGACATGGTATGGTCTCATTTTCATTATGGTCATGCTAGAGCCCAGTTAAGGAACAGGCTATTTTGAGTTAGTCTTCAATGGACCAAACTTGCTTGCCTTGTGCCATCACCATCAAGCTAGATAGGCAGTGTTTTAAAAGGTGGAGGATAAAGGATTTTTTTTTTTTTACATTTATATCTCGCATTATCCCAAGCAAACTCAGGTTCAATGTGGCTTACATTTGAAACTACAGTGAGACAGAATAATAGAATTCAGTTATATTATGGGAACAAATAAATGGATATGTCTGAAACATTTAACAAAGTTGGGATTAGCATATATACCAAATTGGGCATTTAAAAGTCTGTCCTTTAATGATGCTGCATGTTCTGGAATCATAGCCATATGTATAAACATTCACACACCAGAACAAGCATCTATACAATACAAACACTGCAAAAGTAAACAGCAACTTCTATAGAGTACATCCAAAGCTTAATTTTTGTTTTCTTATTTCCATTTTCCAAAATTCTAGACAACAGATCAGCAGGACCCAAAGCAGTCCAAAACAAGTAGTCAGAAACAACACCGTTTATACCTAATTGTTCAACCACCCTTAGGATTCACCTTTGAGTTTAAAAAGCAAAACCACATGCATGTAAGGACTGGATAAAAGAATTAAAACAAAGTTTAAAGCAAATGCCCTTAATATATAATACTTGGTAGCAATAATGAAACAGTGATGGAATATTCACATAGCAAGCAGCCTGAGCTAACAGATTTATTTTCCACTGAACATAATTAACTTTCTCCGAGGACAAGCAGGCTGCTTGTTCTCACTGATGGGTGACATCCACGGCAGCCCCTCCAATCGGAACTTCACTAGCAAAGGCCTTTGCTAGCTCTCGCGCGCCCATGCGCACCGCGCATGCGCGGCAGTCTTCCCACCCGAACTGGCTCGTGTTCGTCAGTCTTCTTTTGTCCGCGCTCGGGACGGTCGTGTTTTGCCGCCGTTTCGTGCCCCTCAAGTTGACCCTCGCGCGTCTTTGCGATTTCGCTAAAAAAAAAAAAAAAAAAGAGACCTTTGGTCTTTGTCCCTTCCCATGTGTCCAGTTTGTTTCCCCGGCATAAGTTTCCTTTCGCTTTCAGGGTAGGCCTTTTTTGTGGCCTCGGTACGGGTTTTTTCTCTCTCCCTTATTTTTGGTGCCCTTCGTCACCATCGCGAATTTTGATTTCACCGGCGTGATTTTTCCGCCCATGTCATCGAAGTCTCCCAGCGGCTTCAAGAAGTGCACCCAGTGCGCCCGGGTAATCTCGCTCACTGATAGGCACGCTTCGTGTCTTCAGTGTCTGGGGGCTGGGCACCGCCCGCAGGCCTGTAGTCTTTGTGCTCTTTTACAGAAGAGGACTCAGGTAGCGAGATTGGCCCAGTGGAACGTGTTGTTCTCGGGCTCTTCGTCGACAACAGCACCGTAGGCATCGAGTGCATCGACGTCGACAGCATCGAAGTCTTCGACCTCGGCATCGACAGCATCGAGGTTTCGACCCTCTGCATCGTCGGTACTGAGACATCGGAAGTCGGCGTCGGTGGTACCGGGAACTCCGCTGTTGCTGATGTCGTCGGACGGTGGTGCTTCGACTGGAGTGCAGGTGAGGGCTGTCCATTCCCCTGCTGGTGGTGGTGAGCCTTCGGGTGGGTCTCCTCCTCCCCTGAGGGCTCCGGTACAGCCCCCCCGAGACCGACCTTCTTCGGCCTCGGCCTCGAGGAAGAGACGGTTGGATTCTACGTCCTCCTCGTCGGTACCGGGAAGCTCCGGTGACATGCTTCGTTTGAAGAAATCAAAGAAGCATCGACACCGGTCTCCTTCCCGCATCGGTACCGAGAGCTCTGGGTCGCCGAGGGAGTCAGCACCCAGTAGGCATCGGCACCGGGAGGACCCGCTCACCCTCTGTTCAGGAGGTGTCAATGCGCTCCACCTTGGACAGCCCGGAACCGCCTCCACGCCCGGAACAGACTCTGACCTCGACGCCTGCATCGGCTTCCATGTCTTTCTCCACAGCCACTCTGCACGAGAGTCTCCGGGCCGTTCTCCCAGAGATCCTGGGAGAGCTGTTGCGCCCTTCCCCTCCGGTACCGGGGGTGCCTGCGCCACCGGTACCGTCGAGTGAGGCGCCGGCTGGCCCTTTGCCCGGGGTGAGGTCTCCGACATCGTTACCACTTGCGGTACCGGCTGTGGCCGCCTCCCAGGAAGACTCCTCGACGACGTCGGTGGAGGGAGCTTCGCTGGTGTTGGCGAGGGAGTCTACCTCTCGACTCTCCCACCGTGGCCGTGTTTCCACGGAGTCGAGTCGGGCACGGCTTCAGACACAGGTTCGTGAACTTGTGTCTGATACCGATGGTGAGGCCTCGTGGGAGGAGGAGGAGGACATCAGCTATTTCTCTGACGAGGAGTCTGATGGCCTTCCTTCTGATCCCACTCCCTCCCCTGAAAGGCAGCTTTCTCCTCCCGAGAGTCTGTCTTTCGCGGCCTTTGTCCGGGAGATGTCTACGGCCATCCCCTTCCCGGTGGTTGTGGAGGATGAGCCCAGGGCTGAAATGTTTGAGTTCTTGGACTATCCTTCTCCACCTAAGGAAGCGTCCACAGTACCCATGCATCATGTCCTAAAAAAGACATTGCTGGCGAACTGAACCAAGCCTCTAACTAATCCCCACATTCCCAAGAAGATCGAATCCCAATATCGGATCCATGGGGACCCAGAGCTGATGCGCACTCAGTTGCCTCACGACTCTGGTGTGGTGGATCTGGCCCTAAAGAAGGTTAATAGTTCTAGGGAGCATGCTTCGGCGCCCCTGGGCAAGGACTCTAGAACCTTAGACTCCTTTGGGAGGAAGGCCTACCATTCTTCTATGCTCATGGCCAAGATTCAGTCCTACCAGCTCTACACGAGCATCCATATGCGGAACAATGTGCGGCAGTTGGCGGGCTTGGTGGACAAGCTCCCTCCTGAGCAAGCCAAGCCGTTTCAGGAGGTGGTCAGGCAGCTGAAGGCGTGCAGAAAATTCCTGGCCAGAGGGGTATATGATACCTTTGACGTTGCGTCCAGGGCCGCTGCTCAAGGTGTGGTGATGCGCAGACTCTCATGGCTGCGTGCCTCCAACCTGGAGAATAGGATCCAGCAGCGGATTGCGGACTCCCCTTGCCGAGCGGACAACATTTTTGGAGAGAAAGTCGAACAGGTGGTAAAACAGCTCCACCAGCGAGATGCCGCTTTCGACAAGTTCTCCCGCCGGCAGCCTTCAGCATCTACCTCCTCAGGTAGACGTTTTTATGGGGGAAGGAGGGCTGTTCCCTACTCTTCTGGTAAGCGTAGGTACAATCCTCCTTCTCGACAGCCTGCGGCCCAGGCTAAGCCCCAGCGCGCTCGCTCTCGTCAGCAGCGTGCGCCTCAGCAAGGCCCCACGGCTCCCCAGCAAAAGCAGGGGACGAGCTTTTGACTGGCTCCAGCAGAGCATAGCCGACAACGTGTCCATGCCGGTCGGGGGGAGGTTAAAAGTTTTTCACCAAAGGTGGCCTCTTATAACCTCCGACCAGTGGGTTCTTCAAATAGTCTGGCAAGGATACACCCTCAATTTGGCCTCAAAGCCTCCAAATTGCCCACCGGGAGCTCAGTCCTACAGCTTCCAACACAAGCAGGTACTTGCAGAGAAACTCTCCGCCCTTCTCAGTGCCAATGCGGTCGAGCCCGTGCCATCCGGGCAAGAAGGTCTGGGATTCTATTCCAGGTACTTCCTTGTGGAAAAGAAAACAGGGGGGATGTGTCCCATCCTAGACCTAAGGGCCCTGAACAAATATCTGGTCAAGGAAAAGTTCAGGATGCTTTCCCTGGGCACCCTTCTTCCCATGATTCAGGAAAACGATTGGCTATGCTCTCTGGACTTGAAGGACGCCTACACACACATCCCGATATTGCCAGCTCACAGGCAGTATCTGCGATTTCAGCTGGGCACACGTCACTTCCAGTACTGTGTGCTACCCTTTGGGCTCGCCTCTGTGCCCAGGGTGTTCACGAAGTGTCTGGCTGTAGTAGTAGCGGCGCTTCGCAGGCTGGGAGTGCATGTGTTCCCTTATCTCGACGATTGGCTGGTGAAGAACACATCCGAGGCAGGAGCTCTACAGTCCATGCAGATGACTATTCGACTCCTGGAGCTACTGGGGTTTGTGATAAATTACCCAAAGTCCCATCTTCTCCCAGTACAGAGACTAGAATTCATAGGAGCTCTGCTGGATTCTCGGACGGCTCGTGCCTATCTTCCGGAGACAAGGGCCAACAATCTGTTGTCCCTCGTCTCGCGGGTGCGAGCGTCTCAGCAGATCACAGCTCGGCAGATGTTGAGATTGCTTGGCCACATGGCCTCCACAGTTCATGTGACTCCCATGGCTCGTCTTCACATGCGATCTGCTCAATGGACCCTAGCTTCCCAGTGGTTTCAGGCTGCTGGGGATCTAGAAGACGTGATCCCACTTCTTGTATTGGTGGACGATTTGGTCCAATTTGACTCTGGGACGCCCTTTCCAAATTCCTCAGCCACAAAAAGTGCTGACTACGGATGCGTCTCCTGGGGTGGGGAGCTCATGTCGATGGGCTTCACACCCAGGGAAGCTGGTCCCTCCAGGAACGCGATCTGCAGATCAATCTCCTGGAGTTATGAGCGGTCTGGAACGCTCTGAAGGCTTTCAGAGATCGGCTGTCCCACCAAATTAACCAAATTCAGACAGACAACCAGGTTGCAATGTATTACATCAACAAGCAGGGGTGACCGGATCTCGCCCCCTGTGTCAGGAGGCCGTCAGCATGTGGCTGTGGGCTCGCCATCACGGCATGTTGCTCCAAGCCACATATCTGGCAGGCGTAAACAGTCTGGCCGACAGGTTGAGCAGGATTATGCAACCTCACGAGTGGTCGCTCAACTCCAGAGTAGTGCGCCAGATCTTCCAGGTGTGGGGCACCCCCTTGGTAGATCTCTTTGCATCTCGAGCCAACCACAAGGTCCCTCAGTTCTGTTCCAGACTTCAGGCCCACGGCAGACTGGCATCGGATACCTTCCTCCTGGATTGGGGGGACGGCCTGCTGTATGCTTATCCTCCCATACCTCTGGTGGGGAAGACTTTGTTGAAACTCAAGCAAGACCGAGGCACCATGATTCTGATTGCTCCTTTTTGGCTGCGTCAGATCTGGTTCCCTCTCCTTCTGGAGTTGTCCTCCGAAGAACCATGGAGGTTGGAGTGTTTTCCGACCCTCATCACCCAGAACGAAGGGGCGCTTCTACATCCCAACCTCCAGTCTCTGGCTCTCACGGCCTGGATGTTGAGAGCATAGACTTTGCCTCTTGGGGTCTGTTGGAGGGTGTCTCCCGTGTCTTGCTTGCTTCCAGAAAAGATTCCACTAAGAGGAGTTACTTCTTTTTATGGAGGAGGTTTGCCGTCTGGTGTGACAGCAAGGCCTTAGATCCTCGCTCCTGTCCTACACAGACCCTGCGTGAATACCTTCTGCACTTGTCTGAGTCTGGTCTCAAGACCAACTCTGTAAGGGTTCACCTTAGCGCAATCAGTGCATACCATTACCGTGTGGAAGGTAAGCCGATCTCAGGACAGCCTTTAGTTGTTCGCTTCATGAGAGGTTTGCTTTTGTCAAAGCCCCCCGTCAAACCTCCTACAGTGTCATGGGATCTCAATGTCGTTCTCACCCAGCTGATGAAACCTCCTTTTGAGCCACTGAACTCCTGCCATCTGAAGTACTTGACCTGGAAGGTCATTTTCTTGGTGGCAGTTACTTCAGCTCGTAGAGTCAGTGAGCTTCAGGCCCTGGTAGCCCAGGCCCCTTACACCAAATTTCATCATAACAGAGTAGTCCTCCGCACTCACCCTAAGTTCTTGCCGAAGGTAGTGTCGGAGTTCCATCTGAACCAGTCAATTGTCTTGCCAACAGTCTTTCCCCGTCCTCATTCCTGCCCTGCTGAACGTCAGTTGCACACATTGGACTGCAAAAGAGCATTGGCCTTCTATCTGGAGCGGACACAGCCCAACAGACAGTCCGCCCAATTGTTTGTTTCTTTTGATCCCAACAGGAGGGGAGTGGCTGTGGGGAAACACACCATATCCAATTGGCTAGCAGATTGCATTTCCTTCACTTACGCCCAGGCTGGGCTGGCTCTTGAGGGTCATGTCACGGCTCATAATGTTAGAGCCATGGCAGCGTCAGTGGCCCACTTGAAGTCAGCCACTATTGAAGAGGTTTGCAAAGCTGCGACGTGGTCATCTGTCCACACATTCACATCTCATTACTGCCTGCAGCAGGATACTCGACGCGACAGTCGGTTCGGGCAGTCAGTGCTTCAGAATCTGTTCGGGGTTTAGAATCCAACTCCACCCCCCTAGGCCCATTTTTTATTCTGTTCCAGGCTAAACTCTCAGTTAGTTGGATAAGTTGTTAGGTCAATCTCATTTATGTCCTCGCCGTTGCGAGGCCCAATTGACCATGTTTGTTGTTTTGAGTGAGCCTGGGGGCTAGGGATACCTCATCAGTGAGAACAAGCAGCCTGCTTGCCCTCGGAGAAAGCGAATGCTACATACCTGTAGAAGGTATTCTCCGAGGACAGCAGGCTGATTGTTCTCACAAACCCGCCCGCCTCCCCTTTGGAGTTGTGTCTTCCCTTGTCTTTGTCTTGCTACATATGGGACTGACGAACACGAGCCGGATCGGGCGGGAAAACGGCCGCGCATGCGCGGTGCGCGAGAGCTAGCAAAGGCCTTTGCTAGTGAAGTTCCGATTGGAGGGGCTGCCGTGGACGTCACCCATCAGTGAGAACAATCAGCCTGCTGTCCTCAGAGAATACCTTCTACAGCTATGTAGCATTCGCTTTGTATGAATTTGGTGACTAACAATGTGCTGAACTGGACAATGTTGCCACATTCAGACTGACTCTGGACAGAACTTCTGCATGAAGGACCCCTTCCCTCATTATTCAATACCCCTCTGTGCAATAGTAGTAATAAAAAAAAAAAAGCAAGTGCATTTTTATAATATACCACTGCAATCCACAAAGCAAATGGAGCAAGTTCCCATATGCCATCTTTTTCTTTTGACGTAGGCACAGGAAAAAATGATAAATGCTCCCAGGTCTCAACCTAATTAATGTTGGTTTTTTTTTAACTATACCTATAAATAGTAAATCTGATTGATCACCTGATTCTCATAACATGTCTTCTGTTTTGGTGGCCCTTTACTAGGTGAAAACCTCTCTGTACAAATACAAGTGGTCCCTGTAATCAGCCCCTCCAAATGACACAGTGATTTACAATTTAGAACTAATTACTCAATACTTCCCCCGTGTTCATCTGTATGCTGTAAAGCCGGTTCATTTGAAAATATAAGCGACATCAAATAAAAATGTTATCAATAATAACGTGGATAGAGCAGCTAATAGGTTTGCTTGCTTTGTTTTGGGTGAACGGAGATGACTGACAGCTGCGCAGAGGAGAGGGAAAGGGAGACCAACCTAAATAGCTTCAACTTCTTGACATCTCCTGTTCCGGCTCCCTTCACCGCTGTCCTTCACTGCTCCCTGCACCACTGCACTTCTTCAATTTTCTGGACTGCCGGCAGTGTTAGTGAGGCAAACACACTGCCTTAGGCGGCCCCGGAAGCATTACCTCTGTTGCAGTGTCCTGCCTAGGCGGGACAGGAAATTGTAGCAAAGGGAAAGCTTCCGGGCTGCCGAAGGCAGTGTTTTTACCTTACTGATGCTGCCAGCGGCCTGGAAAATTGAAGGACAGTGTTGCAGGGAGCAGGAGCGCAGCCCGTAGTGCCTAAAACCAGGCACATGTTCTTTGTCAGTTGTATTTAGTTTGTACCCCTTATGCAGCCTAGCTGCCGAAACGTGGCCACATCAGGTTCATTTTAATAAAGATTCTTTGGACTTGATAGTGTCTGTTCCAGTCCTCCTTTTGTGCTGTTAGACACTTGGTGCCTCTCTTAGATTTGATCATTTGCTACTACACCAGTGTGATGCTTTCCTTCTAAGTGGAAGTGGGTCTGCTCTGCTACATACCTGAAGGGTCTCCTCTGTATACCCCTCTGCCTTAGCTCCTCTCACTCTATCATTCTAGCCTCCAGAGACTGGAATCATTCTCTGAGAGCCAGGAGCTTTTTGCATAGAGTATGCATGTACAAACTCTTCCAAAGTGGGAGGTAACCACACGTACAGCACTCGGAGCAAAAGACTGGATAAGCCCCTATCTGGCTCTTGGATTCTATCTGTGAGTTATTAGTTGTTCAGTTGCTAAGGGGGCTTTCACTAAGCTATGGTAGAAATCAGCTGGTGGTAAATGCCAAGATGTCCATTATATTCCTATGGGTATCTTTCCCCTCTCCTGCACTGACCAGAATCTGAGCTGGAGCCATCTGGGCTGGTAGAGACACAGTGCTGCAGGTGGGGCAGTCCACAGAGTAGAAGGGAGATGGTAGAATATGCAAGAGTTTGGGCCAAGGGCAATGATTTCTTGGACTTTAAGCTGTTAAATTGAAATGTCTTATCAGTGTATGGTGTCTCTCTCCTGTTTTGTTCATCTAATAAAATGAAGGTTTGGGTACATTTCAGGCTAGGGAGCTAGAGCCTGAAATGGAAAAAAAAAGCCTACTTTAAAGTACTGGCCAAGATGAAATCTATTCAGGTTTAAGTGAGAAAGGAGAAGTAAGTCTAACTGCCTGTATAGTCCCAAGGTGTGTACACTGAGATAACTACTTCAGTGCTGCTACGCAGATTTACAATTCACCCAATCACAGAGCATTCCAAGTGTGCAGGGTTTAATCTGTACATCCCCCTACCCCCCCCCCCCCCCCAAAAAAAAAAAAAAAACAACCCTTAGCTACATAGGCGCCGTTCACTAGGGAAGACAGGAGGGGAAAAAGAGAGTGTGCTAAAGCGCAATCAGAAAGAACAGTAGGCAGGTGATCCCACAGGAATAAATACACCACCATCTTAGCTTCTTCCTAGATTTGTAAAGGGAGTAGGGGCCTAGAAGTCTGAAAAAAATACTTTGCTGCTCTCAGCTAACCTTGCACTGTTCATTCGTATGATAATTCAATTATAAAAATGTAATAAACCAAATAGTAAAGTTATTAAGAGTGATTGTAAGGATAGTCAGAAATAAGATCCCTGTAGCATCTTTACAGTAAAAGTTATGTGACCTTTGAGCTTTAAATTGCTCCCTCTGTATGTATAAAATTATGCAGCTGGGGTCATAAACATCTGAAAAAAAACAAAGTGCATTGTGCTGAAACATTACTTAGTAATTTGCACTGAGCTGATGAAGGGATCACAATTCTTGGAAACCAAGTCTATTAAGGTCTCACCTGCAACTTACTTGACATTTATATTCCTTAGCATGTTTGTGAAATGGACAGAATCTTTTCATTGGTTTTTAAGTGGAAGCTGTACAAGGTGGTTTAAAGATTATTCAAATTGAGATTCATCGATTTAGTCTCTAGTCAATATCCCTAAAGCATGCAACTTGTGTGGTCACACAGATACCAGGAATCAGTCACATAGTTCTTGTTAGTGTAATTGAAAAAAGAGCCAGATGGATTATTATGTTCTAAGTCAGTACTTGATTTGAGGAAAACATGGAGACTCTGCTTTCAAAATCTGAGCTTTGCTCTGTTGCAAACTTTTACCAGATTCATCAATTTAAAAACCTCCCATCATTTTGCCACCCTTTATGCAGGGGTGCGGGAGGAGACAGAGGTAGGAGAAGTCATACGAACCTACTTGCAATCAGTAAACATGGATAAAATCCCTAGAGACAAATTGGCATCCCTCTGTAAACCGTTAGAAGCTAAAGAGCTTCAAAAAGCCATCAGCGCACTGAAGCTACATTCGGCACCGGGGCCTGACAGACTCACAGGGGAGTTTTATAAAATGCTAAAATCACAGATCCTAGGGCCCCTGACAGAATATCTTAACAAAGTGGTGGAGATGGGGCACTTCCCATTGCATGCAAATACAGCCCTGATAAGTTTAATGCCCAAGAAGGGGCGAGACACACTGTTACCTAGCTCCTACAGACCCATTTCGCTGATAAACGTGGAGGTTAAGCTACTTTCCCCGTATCTTAGTGGACAGATTGGCGCCTCTGCTGCCACAGCTGATCAGAGATGATCAGGCTGGGTTTGTCAGAGGACGTCACTCAGTCATAAACGTACGCAAGCTCATCTTGGCCATCCTCGGGGGGTCGGTAGCAGAATCTCAGAGGCTGGTAGTAAGTCTTGATGCAGAACGTGCATTTGACAGGGTTCTGTGGCCATTCCTATTTGAAACTTTAAGTTGGATAGGGCTGACTGGTTGGTTTTTGCAGGCCATTGAAGCACTATACTCGGGGCCACGAGTTATGCTATTAGTCAATGGAATTAAGACAGAGGGGTTTGACATTGGGAAAGGCACATGTCAGGGCTACCTGCTGTCTCCACTACTGTTCCTGCTTACCTTAGAGCCCTTATTATGTGAAATACAGGCACAAGACAACATACAAGGGATTAGACTCCATGGGCATGAAATAAAGGTGTTGGCGTACGCCAATGACCTGCTGATGTTATTGAGTAACCCCCAGCACTCATTAGAGCACCTCCTCCACACCATTGCCAGATATGGTAGGCTCTCTGGTTTTAAGCTGAACCTAACTAAATCGCTGGCGTTGCCAATAGAGGAGCAGCTGCGACATAACTGGAAAGGGCAGATCCCAGTACAGTGGGCAATAGATCAGATTCGTTATCTGGAGGTAACCATTCCCTCTGAGATTAGGCTACTATATGAGAAAAATGTACTTCCTTTGTTAGCAGAGAGTAGGCGCACGCTGCAGCTGTGGGGTGCCTGTCCTCTCTCTCTCAGGGCGGATCGGACTGTTCAATATGATGGTAGTTCCCAGGTGGTTGTATCTGTTTCAGATGTTGCCATTGTATCTGGGACGGAGGGAGGAACAGGTCCTAAACAGAATGACACAGCTATTCCTGTGGAAGGGGAAAAGACCTAGGCTCCCACTAAACATAATACAAAAGCCAAAAGCACATGGAGGAATGGGCCTACTCAATATACGTTATTTGATGGTAGCGTGTTCGATGAGGCACATTCACGACTGGCTGACAGGGCATACAGACTTCTCGGTAACAAAGTTAGAGGTGGCAACTTCTCCCGCTGCATACTTGGGATGGTGGTTGCATGCATCGGGCAGGGGCATAGAGGCTAAACGGGGGGGGAAATCCTTTGATAATATCAGCAATGGCAGCATGGAGATGGCTCTGCAAACGCCACTACTTTGATTGGAAAGCGACCCCTCTCTTACCGTTGTATCATAATCCAGACTTCCCAGAGGGCTCCTCCTCGGCGGCCTTTATTCGATGGAGAGCAAAGGGGATTCACTACATATACTAATTATTAACTGACGAGGGAAAGGTGCGGCCCTTTTCGGAACTAAAACAGGAATACAATTCGCCAGAGTCTGACCAGTTTGCCTACCTACAAATCCAACGTTACACGACAGCACTGGGCTGGGCCAACCTAAGTGAAGACATGCAGGATACACTGAATACGGCATTGATGCTGGGGGCACAGAACCCAGTGCCGCTGAAGTTCCATCACAGATTCCTACAAGATTCCACGGAGGACTTGGACTACTGCAGCAAGGCACAGATCTGGAAACAAGAATTGGCAGTGGAGCTGTCGGATGAGGTACTTTGTAGTTTTTTGTCCTCTGCTCAACGCCACTCAATTTTTACTCGCTATTGGGAATTACAATATAAGTTTGCCCTGCGGTTGTACATCTCTCCAGCAAGGGCCCACAAGGCGGGATTTGATTGCTCGGGAGAATGCCCCAGATGTGGTCAGACCCTAGCAGCACTTGGACATATGTTTTGGTTCTGCCCCTGTGTTGTGAAGTTCTGGTCTCAAGTCTTGGACAAAATCAAGAGATACTGGGGGTCGCACAATTCAAAGACACCCATTAATGCTCTTCGAGGTTTACAAATGTGCAAAGCCCACCCTCCCGGGTTTTAAATCTTTTTTGCAGAGGGCGATAATGGTGGGGGAAAAGTCTATATTGTTGAACTGGCGCGAGAAAGCGGCTCTGTCTGTTGGAGTATGGAGGACACAGATGATTGAACTTCTGAGACTAGAGTGCTGTGGAGTGGCAGATTTCTCATCCAGAGAGGGCAGACTATTAGAAAAAACTTGGGCGAACTTTTGAGATACACTGCAACCAACAGCAAGAAGCAGAATCCTAAACTAAAGAACTATTGGACTAAACTGACCAAAGACTTGAGTACCGGTGATATTCCTATAGGGGGGAGGGAGGGGGAGGGTGGGGGATAAGAGTGGAAAAGGGGAGAGGGTAGTGATAGCAGGTAATTTGTTGGGGAGGAGGGGATGGATGGGACGGGGGTGTGTTGGGTAGGGGGATAGGGAGGTTGTAATTTTGGTGATATCTATGTTTGTACTGTTGAATATCTGTTGAAATGCAATAAAGATAAGTTTAAACATAAAAACCTCCCATTCCTCTCACTATGGAAAACACTGGTGCAGAGCTATAATAATAATAATCATGTAGTTTAAAGATGTAGCCAATGGTAAGAAAAGAATGCCAAACTCCGTTTTGTAGCACTGGTTCAGCTCCAGTTCTCATATGTTTATCTCACTTATATACTGACTGTTTTTTTATATCATCTTAGCTTTGAAGGCCAAATATATGAGTGGCCAAGAACACAGATACTGTGCATGCTGTGGAGATACTTAATAGTGAGGTTTCTGGCCCCTCTATATTGTGCTGAAGAGTTCCACAAGGTTCTCTTATTTCCACCCCCCCCCCCCCCATTTAAAATATCTGCTGTGTATATACAGTATCTACATACATATACTGCTGTTGGGATTGCTGATTAGATGGAAACAGTTAATTTATTGGATTAGATGAGATTATTTTGCATAATTCTTCTAAATGTTCAATTTGTCACATTTGAATTTTCCATATTTTTTAAATATAAGCATAACTGGCATTGCCACAACCAACCAAACAAGATACATCAAATAAATGAGCCCATCAGTAGATAGGAGTATATCCCATCCCACTTGTGACCCTCACTAATACAGAGAATATACCCCTTTGGCTACTTTAATTTAAAAACTCCATTTCCTGCCTTTTTGATCCAAAGAATGTACAAGGCAGCTGAAGAGTTTTAAAAACTTCATTCAATAAACCAAAACTACACGCAAACATAAAATCACATAAACATACACTGAGAATTCTGCACATGAATCCACATATTGACATCAACAACAGCAGCTCAGTCTCCCAGAACCATCCCACTAATCCATCCCTGAACAATCAGATCATTAGTACTACTACTACTACTACTACTACTTATCATTCCTATAGCGCTACTAGATGTACGCTGCACTGTACACTTGAACATGAAGAGATAGTCCCTGCTTGAAAGAGCTTACAATCTATTCAGGACAGACAAATAGGACAAATAAGGGAATTATTAAGGTGGGAATGATAAAACATACATGGGTACTGTACAAGTGAATAGGGGTTAGAAGTTAAGAGCAGCATCAAAAAGGTGGGCTTTTAGCCTAGATTTGAAGATGGCCAGAGATGGAGCTTGACGTACTGGCTCAGGAAGTCTATTCCAGGCATACAGTGCAGCAAGATAAAAGGAACGGAGTCTGCAGTTGGTAGAGGAGGAGAAGAGTACAGATAAGAGAGATTTACCCAATGAACGGAGTTCCTAGGGAGGAGTGTAGGGAGAGATAAGAGTGGAAAGGTACTGAGGAGCTGCAGAATGATTGCACTAGCAAGTCAATAAGAGGAGTTTGAACTGAAATCCTCACTTGGATTTCAGGGCTCTGTTCTTTCCTGGTTTTCTTCTTATATCTCCCAGCGTACCTTTAGTGTATACTCTAGTGGATCCTCTTCTACTTCTATCCCACTGTCAGTTGGTGTACCTCAGGGAGCTGTCCTGGGACCTCTTCTCTTCTCCATCTATACTTCTTCCCTTGGTACTCTGATCTCATCCCATGGTTTTCAGTATCATCTTTACGCTGATGACTCCCAGATCTACCTCTCCACACCAGAAATCTCAGCCGAAATCCAGGCCAAAGTATCAGCCTGCCTGTCTGACATTGCTGCCTGGATGTCTCAGTGCCATCTGAAACTAAAAATGACCAAGACTGAGCGTCTCATCTTTTCCCCTAAACCAACCTCTCCTCCTCCCCCATTCTCTATTTCTGTGGATAACACTCTCATCCTTGCTGTCTCATCAGCTCATAACCTTGGGGTCATCTTCGACTCCTCCCTCTCCTTCTCTGCACATATTCAACAGACTGCTAAAACCTGTCGTTTCTTTCTTTATAATATCAGCAAAATTCGCCCTGTCCTTTCTGAGCACACTACTAGAACCCTCATCCACACTCTTATCACCTCTCGCTTAGACTGTTGCAACTTGCTTCTCACAGGTCTCCCACTTAGCCATCTCTCTCCTCTTTAATCTGTTCAAAATTCTGCTGCACGACTAATATTCTGCCAGGGTCGTTATGCTCATATTAGCCCTCTCCTCAAGTCACTTCACTGGCTTCCTATCCGTTTCCACATACAGTTCAAACTTCTCTTATTGACCTATAAGTGCATTCACTCTGCAGCTCCTCAGTACCTCTCCACTCTTATCTCTCCCTACATTCCTCCCCGGGAACTCCATTCACTGGGTAAATCTCTCTTATCTGCACCCTTCTCCTCCACTGCTAACTCCAGACTCCGTTCCTTTTATCTTGCTGCACCATATGCCTGGAATAGACTTCCTGAGCCGGTACGTCAAGCTCCATCTCTGACCGTCTTCAAATCTAGGCTGAAAGCCCACCTTTTTGATGCTGCTTTTAACTCCTAACCCTTGTTCACTAGTTCAGAATCCTTATTTTATCATCCTCACTTTAATATTCCCTTATCTCTTGTTTGTCCAAATTAGATTGTAAGCTCTGTTGAGCAGGGACTGTCTCTTCATGTTCAAGTGTACAGCGCTGCGTATGTCTAGTAGCACTATAGAAATGATAAATAGTAATAGTAGTGTATGCAGAATCGGATAGGGAGCCAATGAAGTGACTTGAGGAGAGGGCTAATATGAGCATAGCAACATTGGTCAAATTTAAATTGTGCAGTAGAACTTTGAACAGATTGAAGGGGAGAGAGATGACTTAGTGGGAAACCTGTGAGAAGCAAGTTGCAATAGTCTAAGCGAGAGGTGATGAGAGTGTGGATAAAGGTTCTGGTAGTGTGCTCAGAAAGGAAAGGATGAATTTTGGTGATATAGAGAAAGAACTGACAGGTTTTAGCAGTCTGTTGGATATGTGCAGAGAAAGAGAGAGGAGTCAAAGGTAACCCCAAGGTTATGAGCTGATGAGACAGGGAGAATGAAGTGTTATCCACAGAGATAGAGAATGGGGTAAGAGGAGAAGTGGGTTTAGGGGAAAAGATAAAAAGCTCAGTCTTGGTCATGTTTAGTTTCAGATGGTGAGACATCCAGGCAGCAATGTCAAACAGGCAGGCTGATACTTGGGCCTGGATTCCTGCTGAAATTTCCAGTGTGGAGAGGTAGATCTGGGAGTCATCAGCATAAAGATGATACTGTCACAGAACCCTGAGGTACACCAACTGATAGTGGGATAGAAGTGAAGGAGGATCCACCAGAGTATATACTAAAAGTGCGATGGGAGAGATAAGAAGAAAACCAGGAAGGAACAGAGCCCTGAAATCCAAGTAAGGACAGAGTAGGCGATGATCAAGTGTCAAAAGCAGCAAATAGATCGAGGATGAGGATAGAATAGAGACCTTTGAAACTGGCCAGGAACAGGTCATTGGAGACTTTAGCAAGGGCTGTTTCAGTTAAATGAAGAGGGCGAAAGCCAGATTGAAATGGATCAAGAATAGCTTGAGATTAAAGAAAGTCAAGACAACGGCGGTGAACAGCACATTCCAATATCTTGCACAGGAAAGGGAGGAGGGAGTTGTGGTGATAATTGGAAGGAAAGGTTGGGTTCAAAGAAGGATTTTTGAGGAGTGATGTAACTATGGCATGTTTGAAGGCATCAGCAACAGTAGCAGTGGAAAGTGAAAGATTAAGGATATGACAGATAAAAAGAATGACAGTAGAAGAGATAGTGCTAAGTAGATGGGTGGGAATAGGATCAAAGGAATAGGTAATCAGTTTGGAGAAGGAAAGAAAATGTGCAGTTTCCTCTTCAGTGATTTCAGAAAAGGAAGGTTGAGAGAATGGAATGAGGGAATGAGAGTTGGAGGTGACTTGGTTGAGAATTCAAGGTTAATCGTGTGAACCTTATGAAAATATTCAGCCAGAGTCTAGGGAGAAAGTGAAGGGGTAGTCGGAGGTGAAGGCACTTTGAGGAGAGAGTTCAGTGTGGCAAAGAGACGTTGAGAGTTTGAGCCAAGAGTGTTTGTCAACTGGATGTAGTAGTCCTGTTTGGCAAGTGAAAGAGCAGACTGGAAGGAGGTCAGCAAGAATTTGAAATGTATAAAGTCAGTAGAAGCACGGGATCTCAGCCAAAAGCATTCAGCAGATCGGGCACAAGAACGTACATAGCGGATTATACAGGTCAGCCAAGGCTGGGGTTTGGTACGCCTTACAGAACAGGGATGGGAGGAGTGAGAGTATCCAGAGCAGAGGAGAGAATAGTATTATAGGAAGAGACAGTTTCATTGACATGGATAACATAGTGGTTGACAAGAAGTTTGAAACACTGGAGGACAAAGTAGAAGAGTCAATAGCCTGAAGATTTCTAAATGTATTGGTGGAGATTAGATGACACTGGGGGGAGGGTGTTAAGTGTGAATGTTATCAGATGATGGTCAGAGAGGGGAAGAGCTGAGGAGCAATTGGAGAAGATCAAGACAGTGGCCATTCTGGTGAGTGTAGTGGAGCACAGCTGAAGATTGAAAGAGAATGTTAAAGCTAGAAACTGAGAAGCATAAGAGTCAGAGGGATCATTAGCATGAATGTTAAAATCCACAAGAATGAGGGAAGGAGATGAAGGTTCAAGAAGAAGGAAAGCCAGGAGTCAAAGTCAGTGAGAAAGGAAGAAAGGGACTTATCAGAGGGTGGATAAATAGCCTCTACTCGGAGAGGCAGAGGAGTGAATAGACGGATGGAGTGGACTTCGAAGAAAGAAAAGCAGTGAAACTGAGGTGGAAGTAGAGGCTGAAATCCACAAGAGGGTGAGAGTAGTAGCCTGACACCACTCCGTGGCCAACCAGGTGAAGAGTATCGGAGAAAAGGTAACCTCCATGACACAGGGCTGCAGCTGAAGCAGAGTCTTCAGGACAAAGCCAAGTCTCAGGGCAAGCAGATGGAGAGTATGAGAGATAAAGAGATCATGGATGTAGGAAAGTTTGTTGCAGACAGATTGGAAATTCCACAGAGCATATGAGAAAGGCAGAGAAGAAGGGAAGAGGAGAGGAATAGAAATTAGATTGGAGACATCACTGTGTGACCTGCACGAATAGGATGAGAGCTGATGTGGAAGACCAGGATTGGGACAGATATCCCCAATAGAGCGCAGGAGAAGGAGCAAGAGAATACTAAGTAGGAGAGGCATGATGATGGCGACGAAGGTGAGATTTACTCAAGACAGAATGGAGATGGTTGAATAAAAGGAAGGAAACTTTGAAGGTTGAAAGCTGAGAAGAAGAGAGAAGACAAAAGGAATGGTGAGATGCTGAAAGCAGAAGGTAGACTTTCAGGCTTATTTTCGAAAGAGAAGGATGCCCATCTTTTAACACAAAGTGGAAGATGGGTGTCCTTCTCACAGGGTCACCCAAATTGGCATAATCGAAAGCCAATTTTGGGCGTCCCCAACTGCTTTCCATTGCGGGGATGACCAAAGTTCGCAGGGGCATGTTGGAGGCGTAGCAATGTCCTCGACCCATAATGGAAAAAAAAAGGGCATCCCTGACGAGCATTTGGATGACTTTACCTAGTCCTGTTTTTCTTATGACCAAGCCACAAAAAGGTGCCCGAACTGACCAGATGACCACCGGAGAGAATCAGGGATCACCTCCCCTTACTCCCCCAGTGGTCACTAATCCCCTCCCACCCTCAAAAAACCTGTTTAAAAATCTTTTGTGCCAGCCTTAAATGTCATACTCAGGTCTATCACAGCAGTATGCAGGTCCCTGGAGCAGTTTTAGTGGGTGCAGTGCACTTCAGGCAGGCGGACCCAGGCCCATTCCCCCCCCCCCCACACCACCTTACACTTGTGGTGGTAAATGTGAGCCCTCCAAAACCAACCAGAAACCCACTGTACCCACATCTAGGTGCCCCCCTTCAACCGTTAGGGCTATGGTAGTGGTGTACAGTGGTGGGTAGGGGGTTTTGGGGGGGCTTAGCACACAAGGTAAGGGAGCTATGTTCCTGGGAGCAATTTCTGAAGTCCACAATCAAACTACAATCAAAACCCTCTTTAACAAAGGGGTACTGTAATTTGAGCCAGCTTGAAATTCCTAGGGAGCACCCGTTTGAAATGATAGCCTAATCCACCCTCTGAAATAGTCCAGGGCTGGTTCTGAAAGACATTTATAAACCAGACCAGAACCATGTAAAAATACAATTGCCTTTCCCAGGCCAGAACTGTGTAAAAATACAATGGCCTTTCCCATTGAGGTCTGCAACATCAAACCAAACTAATTCCCCTCTGCCACCTCCAACACCAATCTATTTTCCCTGTCTTCCTAATGTTATCCTCCTGTCATCAAATGAATCTGCAATATCTTTTATTTTGTTTGACAAATAACGAGCCCATTCCTGACAACCAGGTCAATTTATTTATTTGTTATTTATTTAAAAAAAAACAAAACGTATATATCACTTAACTAAGTGGTTTACAAAAGAACATATATAATAATGTATAAAGCATAACACACAATCATTTATATACAAAGTCACAGGTTAATCCATGTTATATCAAAGGACTTAATATTCCAGAAACTCAATAAAATGCAGCCACAAACAACTGTTTTAAGAAGTTCCTTAAATTTCATCAGATCAGGAGGTCACGAGATATTGTAACAGCGGGAGGATGAGAGTCTGGCTGGCTCCTGGGCCCCGGTCCCATTTTTTAAAAAACAATTTAATCTGTTTTATTCGCACTTCTACAATGCCAGAAGTGGTTTTGGGGAGTATATGAACAAATTTCTGTGACGTAAGAATGGTGTTATCTCATCTAGAGGTGGGAAGAAACCTGCTGCAATTTCTGAGATCACGGAGACAGCACTTGCCGATAATTACACGTGCAGTTGCTGGGGCACTATTTGAGACTCTTTCGGGATAGATTTCAAATCTAGAGAATTTACTTGCTGAAACTAGAGAGGTGTGGTAGCCGTGTTAGTCCACTCTTAAAGGTTATCAATAGAAATCAAACAAAATAAAACATGGAAAAGAAAATAAGATGATACCTTTTTTATTGGACATAACTTAATACATTTCTTGATTAGCTTTCGAAGGTTGCCCTTCTTCGTCAGATCGGAAATAAGCGAATGTGGTAGCAGATAGTATATATAAGTGAAACATCCAAGCATTACTTTGACAGACCCTCCCACCCTGTCAGACTGACCAGCAACTTATCACAAGTTAACATAGGTCAAATGTCAAACCACAAATTTCTACAGCCTTGGAAAATAGTTACCAGAAAAAAAATGCTGTTTTGCAATTCCAGATCTGCTCCCAGCTCAAGAAAAGCAAAATAGCAATATTAAAAATAAAAACTAGAAATATAGAGGGTTTGCACCTTGCTATGGCCTTTATGATATACATCTCCCATCTTGTGGGCCCTCATAGCAAGAGGGGCCACACCAGTGGTGTAGCTACATGGGGTCTGGGGGGCCTGGGCCACCATAGATTTGGCCCTGGACCCCCCCCCTGCTGACTACCCTCTCGACCCCCCCCCTCCCACCATCAACCTGCCGTTGCCTACCTTTGCTGTTGGGGGACCCCAACCCCCGCCAGCCGAGGTCCTCTGCTTCCCGCAAAAGGCTCCCTTCCTTCTGTTTCTGACATCCTGCACGTACAACGTGTAGGACGTCAGACTCACAGAATGAAGCCTTGCAGAAATAGAAGGAAGGAAGCCTTTTGCGGGAAGCAGAGGACCTCGGCTGGCGGGGGTTGGGGTCCCCCGCCAGCTGGTGACGATGGGTTGATGGTGGGAGGGGGTTTAGAGGGTCATCGGCGGGGGGGGGGTCAAAGTTGGTGGTGGCAGCGGCGGTGGTAGGGTGTCGGCAATGGCGGGGTGTCAGCAATGGTGGGGGGTGGCGGCACTGGGGGGGGGGCAAAAATGTGCACCCTCACCTCGGGCTCTGGACCCCCCCCTCCCGCCGAATTCTGGCTACGCCCCTGGGCCACACTATGACTAGGTTCTTCAGGCTTTAGAGGCCTCATTAGACAGAGAAGTAAGTGATGGACCCCAAAGCAAATTATAGTCTGTATCTACCCCTAGAAGGGAACATGAGAGAAGGGAAGCTGGGCTGGAGCATGGACTACCATTACCTTTGTAGCTTCAGTAGCCATAATTCGGCAGCATGCAGTCATGGAACAGGAAACAGAAGACGGAACATAAGACCTGCTATAATCAATATTACACAAGAAAATGAGCAAGGGGTGTAACCAGGAGGCTAATGAATGGTATGTCCTTCAGCAAGGAAGTGTGGGAGGGAGTGACAGTGTTGGCTAAGAATGAGAACCTCAGCATAAACATAAATATGCAATTTGGCAAGATTATGAATGTTGTCCATTGCAGTATGTGTACAAATAGCAATAAGAGTGCTTATATAGGTGGCATACTCGTGTCTTCTTTTTGTTTTGGAGAACTGGTTGGCAGCTGAGTTTCTGACACGGGAGAATCTTGGGCCTATTAAGCTGGAATGTGCACATCAGCTCAGCCAGAGAAGTCCCAGGAACCTGAGACCTCACATGGTGATTGTAAAGTTACATAATTATATTCATAAGGTGGAAATCCTGCAACAGTATAAGAATAAGCGTGATACCTTACAATATGAAGGGACTCCTATTAAGATTTTTCAAAATTGCTCTCCCATGATCATGGAGAAGCAGAAACTATATTACCCATTTTTGTGCCGCATTGGCGGCTAAACATGTCCACTTTCTGTTTCTGCAGATCTCTTAGATCTTTTTCCGTAAAGACTGAAGCAAAGAATTCATTCAGTTTCTTCGCTATGGCCTTGTCCTCCCTGAGCACCCCTTTTGCTCCTTCATGATCTAACGGTCCCATGAATTCCCTCACAGGCAGGGGTGTGCTGGTAAATTTTTAACAACAGGCTCTTTCTCCGGACGTAGACAGCTCTGCAGTTGGAAGGGCCGGGGAGGGGGGGGGGGAGAAACACTTGCCTCTCTCTCCTCCCTCCCTTCGTGTGGGCACGCTAGGCATACCTTTGCTGGCAGCCAATAAATGGACTGCCACCACTCCCAACGTCTTGCTCTGAGCAGCATGCTGGAACTTCTCTCACATGCTTGAGAAGTCCCAGCCTGCTGCCCAGAGCTGGAAACATGGAGCGAGGAGCAGCAGTAGTCTATTTACTTGGCTGGCAAGGCTCAGCATCCCGACCAGCAAAGTAAAAGATAATTCAGCAGGGGGCCCAAGCCCACATTTTGGGAGCCAGTTGTTAAGTAGCCATGGAGGGCCCTACTTTAACAACCGGCTCCCAAAATTCTTAAAAACTTAACAACCGGCTCTTGCGAGCCTGTGAGAGCCTGCTCCAGCACACCACTGCTCACAGGCTTTCTGCTTCTGATGTACCTCAAAAAGTTGTTACTGTGAGTTTTAGCCTCTGCGGCATAATTCTCTTCATATTCTCTTTTAGTCTTCTTTATTAATGCTTTGCATCTGACTTGCCACTGCTTATGTTGCTTCTTATTTTCTTCATTTGAGTCCTTTTTCCATTCTTTGAAGGACAATCTTTTGGCTTTAATAGCCTCTTTTACGTCACCTTTTAACCACGCTGGCTGTCGTTTTCTCATCTTTCCACATTTGCAAATATATGGAATGCTTCTGCACTGGGCTTCTAAGATTGTATTTTTTAATTATGCCCATGCCCAATTTAGTGTCCTAACCTAGTAGCTGATCCTTTTATTTTCTTTTTAACCATTTTCTTCATTTTATTATAGTCACCCTTTCAAAAATTTGTGTTTTTTTTCCTTTGATTTACAAGCTGCTTAGAAGTTGAAGGGGCTAACATGTATCCTTTATCCTGCTCTCTCATTAAGCACACCTGGCTTACTTTCCACAATGTTGAAACCTCTCTGCTGGGATTCCCTAAATGTCCTGTTCCAATAGTATCCTTCAAGGATACTCCACAAAGAACCATGTGCTCATGGGCAACTGTCGGCTTCTCCTCCCCCCCCCCCCCCCCCCCCCACACACATTCTAATTTAAAAGCTGCTCTATTTCCTTTTTAAAAGTTAGTGCCAGCAGCCCGGTTCCATCCCGGTCAAGGTAACGTGGAGGGGAATAATCGAACCTCGCCGGCGAAATAGGTTGCCGGCGATCTATTTTGGCAGCGACGCAACAGCTGGCCAGAACCGTATTTTCAAAAAAGATGGCCGGCCATCTTTTTTTTCGATAATACGGTGTGGGCCGGCGAAATGCCTTGGATTTCGCCAGGTTTGAGATCGCCACTTTTGTTTTTCCACAATAATGGAAAAACATGCCGGCGATCTCAAACCCGGCGAAATCCAAGGCATTTGGCCGTGGGAGGAGCCAGCATTTGTAGTGCAATGGTCCCCCTCACATGCCAGGACACCAACCGGGCACCCTAGGGGGCACTTCAAACATCTTTTATAAACAACCAAATTAGCTTCCAGGTGCATAGCACCCTTCCCTTGTGTGCTGAGTCCCCCAAATCCCCCCAAAACCCACTGCCCACAAGTGTGCACCATTACCCTAGCCCTAAGGGCTGAAGGGGGGCACCTACATGTGGGTACAGTGGGTTTGGGAGGGCTCAACATTACCCACCACAAGTGGAACAGGTAGGGGGGGATGGGCCTGGCTCTGCCTTTCTGCAGTCCACTGCAACCAACAACAACTGTTCCAGGGACCTGCATACTGCTGTCTGGGTGCTGGGTATGACATTTGAGGCTGGCATACAGGCTGGCAAAAAAGGTTTGTATTTTAATAATTTTAGTGTGGGAGGGGGTTGGCGACCACTTGGGGAGTAAGGGGAGGTCATCCCCCATTCCCTCCGGTGGTCATCTGGTCAGTTGGGGCACCTTTTTGAGGCTTGGTCGTGAAAATAAAAGGACCAAGTAATCCCGGCGAAATACTGCTTATCGCCGGGTTTAATTTTTCCATTATCCGTGAAAGCCGGCCATCTGGTAGCCACGCCCAAGCCTGCCCATGTCCCGCCTTCGCTTCGCCGCCAACTCGCCCCTTTGAACTTTCGCCGGCGAGGCGAAGGGAAAGCGGCGAAGCTATCACAAATGTAGCTTTCGAATATATGCTTTTCGCCGCTTTTGCGAAATCGCCGGCCATATCCCGATTTGTGTCGGGAAATAGCCGGCGATTACTTTCGATTATAAGCTGGATAGTAACATAGTAGATGACGGCAGAAAAAGACCTGCATGGTCCATCCAGTCTGCCCAACAAGATAAACTCATATGTGCGACTTTTTGTGTATACCTTACCTTGATTTGTACCTGTCCTTTTCAGGGCACAGACCGTGTAAGTCTGCCCAGCACTATCCCCGCCTCCCAACCACCAGCCCCTCCTCCCACCATCGGCTCTGGCACAGACCGTATAAGTCTGCCCAGCACTAACCCCGCCTCCCACCACCGGCTCTGCCACCCAATCTCAGCTAAGCTCCTTAGGATCCATTCCTTCTGAACAGGATTCCTTTATGTTTGTCCCACGCGTGTTTGAATTCCGTTACCGTTTTCATTTCCACCACCTCCCGCGGGAGGGCATTCCAAGCATCCACTACTCTCTCTGTGAAAAAATACTTCCTGACATTTTTCTTGAGTCTGCCCCCCTTCAATCTCATTTCATGTCCTCTCGTTCTACCTCCTTTGCATCTCCAGAAAAGGTTCGTTTGCGGATTAATACTTTTCAAATATTTGAACGTCTGTATCATATCACCCCTGTTTCTCCTTTCTTCCAGAGTATACATGTTCAGGTCATCAAGTCTCTCCTCATACGTCTTGTAACGCAAATCCCTTACCATTCTAGTAGCTTTTCTTTGCACCGCTTCAATTCGTTTTACATCCTTCGCAAGGTACGGCCTCCAAAACTGAACACAATACTCTAGGTGGGGCCTCACCAACGACTTATGCAGGGGCATCAACACCCCCTTTCTTCTGCTGGTCACACCTCTCTCTATGCAGCCTAACAACTTTCTAGCTACGGCCACTGCCTTGTCACACTGTTTCATCGCCTTCAGATCCTCAGATACTATCACCCCAAGATCCCTCTCCCCGTCCGTACCTATCAGATTCTCCCCGCCTAACACATACGTCTCCTGAAGATTTCTATTCCCTAAGTGCATCACTTTGCATTTCTTCGCATTGAATTTTAATTGCCAAACCTTAGACCATTCTTCTAGCTTCCTCAGATCCTTTTTTATGTTTTCCACTCCCTCCCGGGTGTCCACTCTGTTACAGATCTTAGTATCATCCGCAAATAGGCAAACTTTACCTTCTAACCCTTCGGCAATGTCACTCACAAATATATTGAACAGAATCGATCCC
Organism: Microcaecilia unicolor; assembly: GCF_901765095.1. Classification (NCBI taxonomy): domain Eukaryota; kingdom Metazoa; phylum Chordata; class Amphibia; order Gymnophiona; family Siphonopidae; genus Microcaecilia; species Microcaecilia unicolor. The sequence continues at coordinate 151,698,614 of NC_044039.1, read as the reverse complement.
AGCACCGATCCTTGAGGCACACCACTACTCACCTTTCCCTCCTCCGAGCGAATTCCATTCACCACCGCCTTCTGGCTTCTGTCCGTCAACCAGTTCCTAATCCAGTTCACCACTTCGGGTCCTATCTTCAGCCCATCCAGTTTATTTAAGAGCCTCCTGTGGGGAACCGTGTCAAAAACTTTGCTGAAATCTAAGTAGATTACGTCTATAGCTCGTCCCTGATTCAATTCTCCTGTCACCCAATCAAAGAATTCAATGAGATTCGTTTGGCACGATTTCCCTTTGGTAAAACCATGTTGTCTTGGAGCTTGCAACTTATTGGCTTCCAGGAAATTCACTATCCTTTCCTTCAGCATCGCATCCATTAATTTTCCAATAATCGAAGTGAGGCTTACCGGCCTGTAGTTTCCAGCTTCTTCCCTATCACCACTCTTGTGAAGAGGGACCACCTCCGCCGTTCTCCAATCCCTCGGAACCTCTCCCGTCTGCAAGGATATATTAAACAAATCTTTAAGAGGACCCGCCAGAACCTCTCTGAGCTCTCTCAATATCCTGGGGTGGATCCCATCCAGTCCCATGGCTTTGTCCACCTTTAGCTTTTCAAGCTGTTCATACACACTCTCTTCCGTGAACGGTGCTCTATCCACTTCAATCTCATTTGTACTTTTTGCAGTCCATCGCGGTCCTTCTCCAGGATTTTCTTCTGTGAAAACAGAACAAAAGTATCTATTTAGCAAATTTGCTTTTTCTTCATCATTATCCACATAGCGGTTCGCAGTATCTTTTAGTCTCACAATTCCCTTTTTAGTCATTCTCCTTTCACTTATATACCTGAAGAAATTTTTGTCACCCCTCCTTACATTTCTAGCCATTTGTTCTTCCGCTTGCGCTTTCGCACCCTTCCGGAACAGTCTTCCCCTTTCCCAGAATGTCCTATACTTTCTTGGATTACGTTTTTGTCAAGACGTTTTCCATTGATTACAATTACCTATACTCTTCAGTGATCTTTTGTACAGACCCCTGATGTAGGCTTTTTTGCTGAAACACAGTGCTGTGTCGGGTCCTGAAGAATAAAGGTTTCATTTACTTAATTCATTGTCCTGCTGTTTTTTTCACAGGAGAGCCCTGCTGGTCAGACTACTCCTTTTCCTTGAACCCTGTGGTACACCAGCTTCACCACTACTTCTTCAGAAACCTGATAGCCTACACGCACTACCAGAGTTCTTCCAAACAAATAAGATTGAAACCATTTTATCACCTGCCTACCTATTCCTAAATGTTTCAATTTCACAAGCAGAAGCTCTAAGTCAACTAAATCAAAGGCACAAGAGATATCTAGTGAAACCAACAAAAACAAGTGCCATCCTCCATCATCCTCTTAATCACATTGACAATAGAGACCAACAGTGATTCAACACTATGGGGTCCTTTTACTTAGCTGTGGTAAAATGTGGGCTGCAGCAGTGTAGGTGCGTGTTTTGGGCATGTGCTGGGCCAGTTTTTACCATGTCTGCAAAAGGCTTTTTTTTAATGGGATGAGAAAAAGCATGCTGTAAAATTAAAACCAGCACAAATCTAAAACCAGCCTGAGCCCTTAACGCCACCCATTGACCTAGTGGTAAGGGCTCATGCGCTACACATGCGCCAACTGCCGATTACCACCTGAAACAGTGCATGTGGGAGGAAATAAATCATCCAACAGTTATAGGCACACGCCAAATCTGAAATTACCACCAGGGGGCATAGTAGCATGGCGGTATTCTCATTTGGGCACGCGTTGCACATACATAGAGCCTAACGTGCCTTTGTAAAAGGGCCTGTATCAGGCTTATTTTCAAAAGAGAAGGGCGCCCATCTTCTGACAAATCGGGAGATGGGCATCCTCTCAGGGTCGCCCAAATCGGCATAATCAAAAGCCGATTTTGGGCGCCCTCAACTGCTTTCCATCGCAGGGATGACCAAAGGTCATGGGGGCATGTCGGCAGCATAGCGAAGGCGGGACTGAGCGTGCTTAAGAGATGGGCGTCCTCGGCCGATAATGGAAAAAAGAAGGCATCTCTGATGAGCACTTGGCCAACTTTACTTGGTCCATTTTTTCTTGCGACCAAGCCTCAAAAAGGTGCCCAAACTGACCAGATGACCACCGGAGGGAATCAGGAATGACCTCCCCTTACTCCCCCAGTGGTCGCCAACCACCTCCCACCCTAAACAAAACTTTAAAAAAAATTTTGCCAGCCTCAAATGTCATACCCAGCTCCATGACAGCAGTATGCAGGTCCATGGAGTAGTTTTAGTGGGTGCAGTGCACTTCAGGCAGGTGGACCCAGGCCCATCCCCCCTACCTGTTACAATTGTGTGGTAAATGTGAGCCCTTCAAAACCCACCAGAAACCCACTGTACCCTCATGTAGGTGCCCCCCTTCACCCCTTAGGGCTATCGTAGTGGAGTACAGTTGTGGGAAGTGGGATTTTGGAGGGTTTGGTGGACTCAGCACCCAAGGTAAGGGAGCTATGCACCTGGGAGAAATTTCTGAAGTCCACTGCAGTGCCCCCTAGGGTGCCTGGTTGGTGTCCTGGCATGTGAGGGGGACCAGTGCACTACGAATGCTGGCTCCTCCCATGACCAAATGGCTTGGATTTGGTCATTTCTGAGATAGGCATCCTCGGTTTCCATTATCGTCAAAAACCGGGGAGACCATTTCTATGGACGACCTAAGGCCGACCTCAATGTTGAGATTTGGGCGTCCCCGACCTTATTATCGAAATGAAAAGTGGACGCTCATCTTGTTTCGATAATATGGGTTTCCCCACCCCTTCACGGAGCCATCCTGCGAGGACGGCCCCAGGAAAACTTGGGCGCCCTGTTCGATTATGCCCCTCCACGTGTCTTCCGAAGTCCAAATTGATATGAATCCAAAAGATTATTCGCCTCTATCAATTCATCAATTTCAAAACAGCTTTTTAAATAATCTTCCCAACAAATGGTAAAACAAAGATAGGCCGGTAATTACTCAATTCCTTAATATCCAAGCCTACCTTTTTCAACACAGGTTTTACAGTAGTATGCTTACAAGAAGAGGGAAAAACTCCCTCCTGCATGCAAAGTCATATTTGCCATATACTGAATCATAGGAGTTATTTCCTTTGATAATACCTGCAATATACCTGAAGAACAGGGATCCAACATAACTCTCGTAGGTGTCACAGACAGAAGTAGTGATTCGATGTCACTATCTGTTACAGATATGAATTCCAATCATCGATCAGCAACAGCTAATTTAGAATCCAAGGTAGTCATACAAATTTGATTTTTCACTAATGTCCCCAACTTACTGATCTTATCACACAGAAACTTCACAAAACATTAGCATCAACAGCTTCATTCACATTTTCACATTTATAACCTTCAAGTAAGAACTTTACTGTTTGAAATAATTCCTGTGACCTATTAAGAGCGTTTCCTATCAATTTAAAATATTTATGCCTCTCAACCTCACAGAGCCCTAAATATTCTACCAAATGTAATTTATAACTATCAAAATCCTTACTGTCTTTTGACTTTCTCCACTTTCTCTCCACTTGACTCAATTCATGTCTTACTTGCAGCACTGGAGCTGTTTTCCAAGAACAAGGTGTATAATCAGACTTGACTTTAACCTCTTTTTTAGAAGCAACTACATCCAGAGATTGTTCAAGACTATCAATCCATGTAGCAACTACTTCATCAAGTAATATTAAATCCTTTAGCTTAATTTTAGGAGCCCATTCCTTCCATAAATCTCTTACTTCAAATTGTGAATGAATCTCTATTGTTTTATCTACATACACAGCAACATTTAATACATCCCATAAAGCCAGCTAAAATGATAAAACAAAGTCTGACCATCCAACTGGACAAATGCTAACATCTCTACTCATACCACATATTATAGTCTTACCCATAAAAATTAAATCTAACATATTTCCCGCAGTATGAGTGGTTTGAGCAACAATCTGTTCCATCATTAACTGAAATAGGACATGCTCCCTACCAACAAAAACTGGATCATCTGGTGCTAACGGAACATTAAAGTCGACTAATGTACACAACTTTGGGGCAAATTTTCGAAAGAGAAAAACATCTAAAAAGTGGCATAAAGCAGCATTTGGACGTTTTTCTCACAGAAACGTCCAAATGAGTATTTTCAAAACATATTTTTCAGACTTTTCTATGCTGTTCTGCACTGCATCCAAATCTCAAGGGTGCGTGTCAGGAGCATGTTAAGAGCAGGATTTGAGCATTCCTAAAACTTGGATGTTTTTGAGCCATAATGGAACAAAACAAAACTGTCCAGGACTAAAACTAAGATGTTTTAAACTACATCTGTTTTTAGAATGAATAAGGCACCAAAAGTTGCCCTAAATGACCAGATGACCACTGGAGAGAATCAGGGGTGACCCCCCCCCCCCAATACTCCTCAGTGGTCATTGACCCCCGTCTTACCCCCCCCCCAAAATGTGAATAAAAATATGATTTACCAGCCTCTATGACAGCCTCAGATGTTGTAGTCAGGCCTATTAGAGCAGATGGAGGTCTGTGAAGTAGTGTAGTGGTTGGTGCAGTGCACTAGGGAATGAGGACCCCATTCCCTATCTCCCTCTACCTGTCACACTTGTGGTGGAAACTGTGACCCCTCCTAAAGTAACCAAAATCCTACTGGATCCACATATTGGTGCCCACTTCATCCATAAAGGCTACTTTAGTGGGGGACAGTGTGTTTTGGGTGGGTTTTGGAGGGCTCAGGGGACAAGATAAGGACGCAAAGGTGTACCTGGGAGCATTTTCATTAAGTGCACTGAAGTACCCTCTAGGGTGCCCTATTGCTCTACTGGGATGTCTGGGGGACCAATCTACTAAAAATGCTGGCTCCTCCTACATCCCAATGGCATGAATATCTATGTTTTGCACTTATTCTCTGTGTGTGTGTATTGGGGGGGGGGGGGGGGGGGGGGGGTTGAAAATAGACCAAAAAAACAAAATGTCCAAAGCTGAAAAGCTTGTTCAAGACAATATTTTTTTTAAAAAGGGCATTTTTCTTTACGAAAATGACCTTCTTTCGTATTCGGATTTTGGTGACAACTAACACTTTTCCTCCTATAATCCTACTCCAATCCCCCATTCTTCCATCCACTGGGTATGACAGACAAGAGTGTATAAAGGGGCCACTGTCTGCTTTACATTTCCTCCATGTATCTGTCAAGTTAACTTTGCTTTCTAAGCCCACCTCTTACGTATGTAGAATAGCAACAGAAATTTAGAATAGGTTTCTCTAAGTGCCAGTCTTTACATAAGAACATATGAATTGTCATACTGGGTCAGACCAATGGTCCATCTAGCCCAGTATCCTGCTTCCAACAGTGGCCAATCCAGGTCACAAAAAGCTGGCAGAAACCAAAATAGTAGCAAGATTCTGGAATCCCAAATAATAGAAACATTTTGTGCTACCAATCCGAGGGCAAGCAGTGGCTTTCCCCATATCCATTCAAAATAGGTGCTAATTTGCTAAAATTGTCTTCAAACAATTGTGAAGAGATTCTCAGTGAGAATCTATTCTGTCATCTAGTACCTAATTGTACAATTGCAGTCATATCAGCCCTCATCAGTCTTTGAAGTGAATTGAAAGAGCTTTCTAATGTATTTGAATAAAGCTGAGTTATCTCTTTCAAGATTATCTATGTGGTGTCTCATTCACAGATTTAAAAAAAAAGATTTATGGGACACATTAAATTATTGCCTAACATTTTGAAAGGAGTCTATTGTGTCATGATTAACTATCTGCAGATCATAAAAGTCTCTTGATTGCCACTTTTCAGGATAAAGTATTCTGTAGATCAGGAAGAAAATCCTGTTTACCCCTAATAGGGAGAAAGGCTGACCTAGACCACTTCCAACCTTGTCTATGATGCTTATAGTTCCAAACCCTTCCCATGGTGGTGAAATAGATACTGGATTTAACACTGAAGGGTAAATCTGACGCTTTCATGTGTAAAATGAACAGTGGGTGTAGGGGTGCTACCTACCTAGAAACCAATTTCAGCAGGCTATAAATCAGCATTCCATAGGTCTCCAATATGATGTAATGCACATGCCAGATTCTCCTTGTGGATATCAGGTAGTAAAAGGGTTCCCTTCCTTCATGTATTTTAATCAGAATTGTAAGGAGAAGAGGCATTTTCTGATTGGACATTTACTTATTTAGCTGTCAAATAACTGTATATTCTTATTCTGTAATATATGTGTGTGTGTGTGATGCTATTTAGTAATAGGGGAAGATTTTTCCTTCCCAGTCAGTAGAGGTCTAATATTGCTTTCATGTATTTTTGAGGGCTCATTATGTAATGAAATGCCAAGATACCTGATCAGCTTTAATGTCTATAGGATAGGGAAGGAACTCTGACCAGCATCTTTTGGCCCTCCCTCAAAATCTAGAATCAAAGACTTAAGGGTTCACACTAATAGATTTAGCATGCGCTAAATGCCATGTAGCCCATTGTATTCCTATGGGCATCTTAGCATTTAACGCATGCTAACTCTGTTACCACACCTTTGTAAAAGGAGTCCTTAATGCCGTTTGGGTTGGTTTTGGCCAAAAAATATCCCCAAACCTGAAATCTCTGGTAAAACAGCTGCTAAGGAAATCTATACTGAAGTATTACTTAGCAACAGATTATCAGCAAAAGCACTTACTTTGACTTCTTCAGGCCTTGCCTTAATCCCATGGATGTCCCAATTTTGCATAAGGGCTCTAAGGTCCCTCTATAAATAGGGTATTTATTCCTCTTAAAGATACCGTCTGTCTCTTGGTGCATTATTGAGAACATAAGTTGCTCTACTGGGTCAGACCAAGGGTCCATCTAGCCCAGTATCCTGTTTCCAATAGGGGCCAGATTCCCTCCTATTTAACCTCAGTGACAAGTAGTGGCTTTCCTTGCCTACCTTACCACTTGCTCTGGAAATGGGTTCCAGAGCTTAACTATATGCTGAGTGAAAAATATTTTCTCTTATCTGTTTTAAATGTGCCACTATTAGGCTCATTTTCGAAACAGAAGGATGCCCATCTTTCGACACAAATCGGAAGATGGACATCCTTCTCACAGGGTCATCCAAATCGGTATACTCGAAAGCCAATTTTGGACGTCCCCAATTGCTTTCTGTCACAGGGACGGCCAAAGTTCATGGGGGCATGTCGGAGGTGTAGCAAAGGCGGGACTTGGGCATGCCTAACACTTGGACATCCTTGACCCATAATGGGAAAAAAAAGGACATCCCTGATGAACACTTGGACAACTTTACCTGGTTGTGTTTTTCTTACGACCAAGCCATAAAAAGGTGCCCGAAATGACCAGATGGCCACCAGAGGGAATCAGGGATGACCTCTCCTTACTCCCCCAGTGGTCACTAACCCCCTCCCACCCTCAAAAAACATCTTTAAAAATATTTTCTGCCAGCCTCAGACGTCATACTCAGGTCCATCATAGCAGTATGCAGGTGCCTGGAGCAGTTTTAGAGGGTGCAGTGCACTTCAGGCAGGCGGACCCAGCCTCATCCCCCCTACCTGTTACGTTTGTGGAGGAAACAGCGAGCCCTCCAAAACCCACCAGAAACCCACTGTACCCACATCTAGGTGCCCCCTTCACCCGTAAGGGCTATTGTAGTGGTGTACAGTTTGGGGGGCTGAGCACACAAGGTAAGGAAGCTATGTACCTGGGAGCAATTTGTGAAGTCCACTGCAGTGCCCCCTAGGGTGCACGGTTGGTGTCCTGGCATATCAGGGGGACCGGCTCCTCCTATGACCAAATGGCATGCATTTGGTCGTTTCTGAGATGGACGTCCTTGGTTTCCATTATCGCCGAAAATCAGAAACAACCAAGTCTAGGGCCGACTAAATCTAGGGACGACCAACTTTCATGTTTTGGATGTCCCTGACCGTATTATTGATACAAAAGATGGACATCCATCTTGTTTCGAAAATACGGGTTTCCCCGCCCCTGGTTGGGGACGTTCTGCGAGGACATCCTCATGAAAACTTGGACGTCCCTTTTGAAAATGCCCCTCTATGTAACTTCATAGAGAGTACCCTAGTCTTTTTACTTTTTGAAAAAAGTAAACAATTCAAGTTTACCTGTTCCACTCCATTTAGGATTTTATAGACCTCAATCATATCGCCCCTCAGCTTTCTTTTCTCCATCTCCAAGCTGAAGAGTCCTAACCTCTTTAGCCTTTCCTCAATCATTTTGCTCACCCTTCTTGGTATCTTTTCCAGTTCTATTATATCTTTTTTGAGATCTGGCAACCAGAATTGCATAGAATACTCAAGGTGTGATCTTAGCATGGAGCGAATAGTTTCCATTGTTTTACTTGGCACTGCTACTGGTTTATAGTTTCCCATGTCACCCCAAAATTGGCGTTAGGTTGGCCACCTTCCAATGTTCAGGGACTGTGGATGATTTTAATGATAGAGATTAGCAATAGGAGACCTGCAATTTCATTTTTGAGCTCCTTCAGTCCTCTAGGGTGTATGCCATCTGGTTCAGGAGATTTACTTCTCTTGTCGATTTGGCTTTTTACATCCTTCAGGTTCAGCAAGATATTTTTTTTTTTTTAGTTCTTTTTTATCATCATCCTTAAATACCATTTCTGGCACAAGTAGCTCCCTGACATACCCCTCAGTAAAGACCAAAGCAAAGAATTCATTAAGGGGGTCTTTTACAAAGCAGTGCTAGCATTTTTATGTCACTCTAAAAATCAACAGCCACTAAATGCTGAGACACCCATCAGCATTTAGCGCCAGCTGATTTGTAGTGTGAGCTGAAAACATTAGCATTGCTTTGTAAAAGACTTCCTTAGTCTGTCCACTATGGCCTTGTCCTCCCTGAATGCTCCTTTTACTCCCTGTTGATCTAATAGTCCAATTGCCTCCCTGGCAGACTTTCTGCTTCTAATGTACCTGAAAAAGGGTTTGTTGTTAATATTTGCCTTTAGGGCAAGCTTCTTTTCAAATTCTCATTTAGCTTTCTTTTTCAATGCCTTGCATCTATCTTGCTACTATGTATGCTGCTTCCTGTTATCTTAATTTGGACCTTTTTTCTGTAAGATGTTCTTTTGGCTCTAATTGCCTCCTTTGTCTCACCTTTTAAACCATGACAGCTGGCCTTTGACCCGCCTTCCTCCTTTTTCATACATCTGATCTGGTCTTCCAAGATGGAATTTTTAAACCACGTCCATGCCTGATTCAAACTCAACCTTTGCAGCCGCTGCTTGTAGCTTTTTGCAACCATTCCTTATGTTATCATAGTTGCCCTTATGAAAGTTAAATGCTGCTGCAGTACATTTATTTATTCTGCATTCCTGTTATTATCTTAAATGTGATTAATATTGCCAAGTGGCCCCAAAACTATGTTTCTCAGTAAGTCCTGTATTCCACTAATGGCTAGATCTAAAATAGCTCTCCCACTTGTCAGTTCCTGAACCAGCTTTTCCATGAAGCATTCCTTTATTCCATCTATGAACTTTATCTCCCTAGCTATTCCTGATGTGACATTTTATCTGATCAACATTGGAATAACTGAAATCACAAAAATCAAAAATGGTGTAGCAGAAATAACAAATAGTCTGTAAAAGTAGGAAAACGCCCCACATGATGAAAACAGGGAAACAAAGTGAGACAATATGTTGGTAGATTTTTAATTACAATTTGTCAATCAACATTCGTGGAACAGATACGGAGACTCGACACAGCAGTGTTTCAGCAAACATAGGCCTTTGTCAGGAGTCAGACAATTCTACAGTGAATCACAAACAGAATTGGATGAGGAATAATTGTGGCCAGTCCACCCTGGCTAAACATGAACATCCAACTTTTAGAGCAATGCTGGCATTAGGAATGTATTATCGCAAAAGGGGCTTCAATATATCATCAAAATAGGGTACACTGATCCACAATGGCTGCTGGCTTTATCATAAATACCAATGTTCAAAGCTTCCAATCACAGTGCAGGGCAAAGGTCAAATCTGAAACTGAGCTTAAACATAAATTTATCGGGTATAAAACACATTCTATTCAATGTGTGTATTTAAACCACATGGTTCAACATTATTAAAATAGAAGATCCACTTTTGTTCACACTGATGTAACAGACACTTGATATCACCTTCCCTAAGAGAACTTTTGAAATCATCCATTATTATAATGTTGCCAAATTTGCTAGCCACTCCAGTTTTTGTTAGATAATGAAATATCTGTTTGTTCTGGCCTGGTGAATAGTAGTTTAGCTGCACCAGTATTTTCTTTCCCTTCACACACAGAATTTCTATCCACAAGGAATCCATGTTACTGTTTCTTAACTGAATTTATTTTTTAGTCTCAATCCCCTCTTTAACATATAGGGGGAGATTCTAAATATGACGCCTTAGAAATCCGTGTGGAAAACATTTCCGACTAAGTGTATTCTATAAGCTGCCCCTAGATTTAGGCATGGTTTATAGAATATACTTAGTCGATATTCCAGTGCCTAAAACTACACGCTTCCATTTACACGAAGGAAAATGGGGCATAAATCCTGGTGCATAGATTTAGGGGCAGCAGGCCATATTCTATAACTACGCATGTAAATTTTGGAATGCTCATGAAATGCCCATTTCCCTGCCCATAGCCATGCCCTTTTTTGCCTCCCTGTCCATAACCATGCCCCTTTTTGCCTGCACACATTAAAAGTTAGGCGCAGTGTGTTACAGAATATGCTTAGTGAGTTATGCGTGTAAATTCTAATTATTGCCAATTAATGCTCATTATTGCTTAAGTGCTGTTATCAATCTAATTAGCTTGTTAAGCCAATTACGTTACGCATGGTGTTATAGAATCCGCCTGGATTTTGGCGTGGATCTCTAGGCGCACCATATAGAATCCAGGGGATAGTGTCCACCCCCCCCCCCCCCCACCCCCCAGACACACACATTTGATCCATCAACTTGTGATATAATTTGTACCCTGGTAACACAGATGGGCATTTTCAAAAAGTCATCTAAATCAGAATTGGGACATCCAAAATGAACATCTATCTCACAGCCATTTTCAAACAGGAAAAACCTCCAGATTATCTGTTTGAAACTAGCTGTGAAATGGACTTTTGTGCTAAGAATGTCCAAAATGAATAGCCATTTACTAAAATGAAATATACAACATATGAACTACATAAAAACAGGGATAGGGTTGTCTGTCTGAAATCATTTTGATCAAAATGGCCACACTAATCATCTAGTCAGAGCAGATGAGTAGCCTAGTTGTTAGTGCAGTGGGCTTTAAACCAAGGGACCCTAGTTCAAATCCCACATTAACTCTTTTGATTTTGTAATTGTGAGCCCTCCATGAACAGAAGAATACCTATTGTACCTCAATGCACACCACTTCCATAGACTTCAGGCACGCAGGTTTCTTATATATTTAGGTAATATAGGTATATTTCTGTTTCTGGAGGGCCCACAATTAAAATTAAAAAAAAAGAATTAAAGTGGGATTTGAACTTGAGTCACTAAGGTCCCCTTTTACAAAAGGCATGCTAGTGTATTTATGAGGTCTTTTACTAAGCTGCAGTAGAATGTTTAGCTCGCAGTAGAAATCAGTTGGCGATAAACGCTGAGACACCATTATATTCCTATGGGCGTCTCAGTGTTTACCGCCAGCTGATTTCTACCATGAGCTAAAAACGCTACCGTAGCTTAGTAAAAAAAAAAAAAAAAAAAAAACCTTAGTGCGTGCTAAATGCTAAGATCCCTGTAGGAATATAATGGGCATCTTAGCCTTTAGCACACAGTAATTTTAAATACGTGCTAAATCTGCTAGCATGCCTTTGTAAAATGGGGCCCTAAAGGAAGCAAACTTATTTTTTCTGTTCTATTGATATACTTAAGTGACGTCTTGTGTATAATGAATTACTTTTTTATTTTTATCTTTAGAGCTGACACCTGTCAGTTCTGTTTTATACCTTTGTACTGTAATTATGTTCCGTAGAGGAAATTTTTATTTTATATTTGCAATATCAGCACAAAAGATTAGAAAGGGGGATTCAGATTCTCGCATTTTATTTTCCTTATCTCCCTGGAGCTCAGTGACTTCCTGGTAAGCACCTTGGCATTTGCATTTGGACTTTGCGGGTTTTATGTTTCCTAGTTTGCCAACTGCTGCATAATACAAAGTCTAGAAGCCTCCATCTCAGCTGCTGAGGAAACAATTAAGAAGACAAAATACAGCCATCTGTATCCCTGAAGATAAAAAAAGGAGAAAATGCATTCCTACTTTTATGCCATAAATCTTGTGGGGTAACAAAAACCCACCTAAATCTGGAAGGTAGAGGAATATTGTTAAAAGGAAAGCTGCACAACCTCCCTAATTGGAAAAATAAAAACAAAAGTGTACATAAATCATATCTTAAAATAACTGAACCACACATCAAGGGGAGATTTAGGTCCCAGAGCAATTACAGGAGGTAATCAGCAAGACCCTATTGAAAGATAAAACACCACTGGAAGATATGAGCAACAGGAGAGGCTTAGGACCAGGGCTTTTTTTGAGGGGGGTACTTGGGGGCACCTTTTCCATTGTCTGCTAAATTGACCCATAGTCTCCAAGTTTTAATGAAAGAGCTTAGACTCTACACACAAATTCTGCCTTGTCCTAGATTCTGTGACTGGTTGCAGGGGGCCTGGCTATTGTGGGGTGGGTCCCTCAGTGATCACCCCAACCCTGAAGGTGGCCTGGCATTTGAGTACCGGCACCTTTTTTCCTAGAAAAAATGCACTGCTTAGGACCAAAGGCAAAAACAAAATAAGAGACCTTGTGCTAGAAGAGGTGATAGCTGCAGTGGCATACTAGCGTATTTGACACCCGGGGCCTATCATTTTTATGAAAAAATTAATAATCCACGAGTCACACAACAAGGGTGTACCTAGGAAAAGGCAGCATCTTAAACATTGCAGTGAGCACTAGAACATCAATACACCCATTGTAAAACTAAACAAGACATTAGTAAAAATGATCCTGCCAACACAAAACCATTTCTTTTTCACATAGAACACAGATACGTCCTCACCAAGTATAGAATAAGTAACCAGAAACTAAAAATAGAAATATGTAGACAAAAATTAAACTGAACCCCCAATAAGTCAGATTCTGCATACAATGCAACGCCACAGAATCACTGATGCATGTCCCCTAGTACTGTACAATGAAAAGATAGCAGATGTAAATTTGAAAAAACTGACAAATACCAATCACCACTTTACAAATTAACAAACAGAAATAAAACAAAAAATGGAAAATAAGATGATACCATTTTATTGGACTAATACATTTTTCAATTAGCTTCCTCAGGTCAGTATGTTATGGTATCCTGTCCTGACCTGAGGATGGGGTTTTGGTCTCTGAAAATTAGTCAAAAATGTATTAAAATTAGTCTAATAGAAAGATCACCTTATTTTCATTTTCTATTTATCACCACAACTACAATACTACTTTATCCTAAGGCAAAAAAAAAATAATAGTAATAAATCTTTTTTCTACCTTTGTCGTCTCTGGTTTCTGCTTTCCTCATCTTCTCTTCACTCTCTCCCTTCCATCCAGCATCTGCTTCCTCTCTCTCTCTCTCTCCCCCTCCCTTCCATCCAGCATTTGCCCACTTTCTCTGCCCCTTCCATCCAGCGTCTGCCCTTTCTCTGCCCCTTCCATCCACTGTTGGACTCTCTTCCATTCTGTGTCTGCCCTCTCCCCCTTTCCATTGGTGTCTGCCCGCTTTCTCTGTCCCTTTCATCCAGCATGTGCCCCCTTTATCCTTTTTACATGATGCATTCCAACATCTCCCCCTCTCTCCATCTTTATCTCTCCTCTCCCCATCCCCACCCATCTTCTGCCCACCTGTGGCCTGGTATCACTTTCCCTCCTCTTTCCATCCTTCTTCCCCCTTCCTCTGAGGTCTGGCATCACTCTCTGCCTCTCCATCCCCTCTTCCCCCTTCGGTCTAGCATTGCTTTCCCTCCTCTGTCCACCCTCCTTTTCCCTTCCCTTGAGGTCTGGCTTTGCTCTCCCTCCTCTCTCCACCCCTTCTTCCCCTTTGGACTGGCATCGCCATGTGATCTTCCTCCTTTCTCCACCCCTTTTTCCCTTTCCCTGCGGTCTGGCTGACATCGCTCTTCCACCTCAGCTCTCTCCACCCCTACCCCGCTCTACAGGCCTCCAAGCTTTCCAGACCCACTGGCACGCAGCATCAGCAATGTAAGAGCTGCCTTTAGCCTGCCCCGGAAGCTTTCTCTGTACAGCTTCCCACGTAGGCGGGACGTTGTACAGAGGAGACTTCCGGGGCTGGCCAAAGGCAGCGCTCATATCGCTGACGCAAGCTGCTGGAGGTCTGGAAGTTTAAAGGCCTGGAGAGCGGAGTGGGGGTGGAGAGAGAAAGAAGAGCGATACATCGCACTAGTTGGAGGGGGGCGCTGGGACGGAACCCTTATTGCAGTGGCAGCAGCAGCACCATCACTACCGTACATCCCAGCAGCACAAGCACCGCATGAATCGGGGGGGGGGGGGGAGGGAGATGCCTATGGCAGCTGCAGCACCCCCTTATGACTTGCACCCAGGGCAGACCGCCCACACCGCCCCGCCCTCGGTACGCCACTGGATAGCTGAGATCCTGGAGAGTACAGAAGCTGAAAATGTATGCTATAGTATAGAAGAGGGAAAAGCTACCTAAGAGGTCCTTTTACTAAGCTGTGGTAAAAAGGGAACAGGTGGTGGTAAGGGCTCCCGTGCTAACCTGGTGGTACAGGTAGTACTGCATGATTACCACCGGGTAACCCCATGCGGAAATATTTTTAAATATTTCTGCTAATGCCAAAAATACTGCACACTAGGGGTGGAACTACCACTGGCCCAATGTGGGCTCCAGATTGGCAAGTGGTGAGCCCGCGATGGACTTACCGCCATTCAGTAGAAGGGCCCCTAAGATAGGATACTCTTTTAATTTTAGTATGTTCTTAGCTTCCTCATGAAAGTAAGAGTAGGGTCAGATTATGGCAGAGATTTTTTTTGTATTGTATTGTACTTTTATGTTTCAACATTTTTATTGATGAAACACCAAAACGTACAACGTTTGTTAAACACAGAAAAAAAAGCAGATTTTTCCTGTTGCAACAGTCACATCAGTACTGTATTGTACTTTTATATTTTATGTATTTCTGTTATATGTGCTCTATTAGGCTTTGCCTGCAGATAGGTTTGATTAAACTGATATTACATGACAAGTTCTAGAATGAGGCCCTGTGGTACAGTTGGTAGGTTGCATATCTATTGTGTCCATGACCTGAATTAAAATCCCACACGAGCATAGGATTTCTGTCAGGTAGCCAGCCACTTTTTATCACTAAATGAGTACCTGGACTTAGCCAGGGGCTAGAGATGACTGAGGAAGGCAATGGCAAACCATCCTGCTAACAGTTTGCCAAAAAAACATCATACACGTTGTAGCCCCATAAGTCATTCACAACTTGGTACTTGTGTACAAGGGCCTACCTTTAGCTTTATTTATAAAAGTTCTAGAAAGGCAATGAGAATTTTTATTTTTTTTTTGCAAGCTCCATCCTTCTTTTCTACTCTAAGGGCTGTAGGCTGCTTGACCAACACTGAATACTCCTCAACAAACCTGTCACACCTCAGTAGGAAGACAGCAACCTTTCAAAATGAGAGGAAAAGGAAGATGCAAAAAAGTCCTTCCAGGAGAATGTAACTTACTTCTGAGTATAAAATGATGAGCTCTGCTGTCCATAACTGCGAAATTCTGAATCGGGGTCACCCAAAGATTTATTGTAGATCAGAGGAGGAAAAAAAAGGGGGGGTTGTCAAATTTCTCTCTTCTACTTAAAGCCAGCACTTTCTCAACACACATTCTCAGTCTTCCCCCTTTCCCTCTTGATCGACCCTAAAATACACTACCTTCTCCTCTCCTTAACCCCACAGGGCCTCTGTCCTCTATGCAAGGGCACACAGGGCTCCTGCACAGAATCTCGCTCAACAGAAAACACTACTACTACTACTGTTTAACGTTTCTAAAGCGCTACCAGGGTTGCGCAGCGCTGTACAATTAACAAAGAAGGACAGTCCCTCCCTGCTCAAAGGAGCTTACAAGCTTCCTGCTGCAACCACTTCAGTCCCTCCCCTCCTCTCCCAGGCAGTATGCAGAGAAAGAGAGGGAAGGGGTGAAGCTGAGGAAAGCAAAGGAATACCCAACAGAGGGGATGGAAAGGAAAGAGGTGAGAGCACAGTGAACAAAGTAGAGACTTCCGTGCTCTGTAATGCAGTCTCTCCTTTCAGACAGTCTGCAAGCTTTCAATTTATATAACCATCTTATGTCAGATGATAAAATAATGTTGACAGAGGAGACAATTGTTACTTTAAAATCTTGTCATTTGTTCTATTTAGCAGATTCAATCATCAGAGGCAGTAGACGGACCAAACAAACCAATCTCTCCCAACCCCCATCCCACGGAAGCTTTTTAGTTGCTGATGCTGTGTTGGGCAAAATATTGGTTAGACCACTTCATTTCGCTGCCTAATGTAAGTCCAACATAGTCCACCCGCTCCAGGACCACTGCTTGTGTTTTACTGTTTCTCTCCGTCTACTGCTGTCTTTTGTGCTCACTTCAACCAGCCCTAATTCTTTACTCTCTTCATTTTGTCAAGTTGAAGTCTTTACCTCTGGCTTCATGGTCTTTCTTCACTTAGTTATCACCAGACCTGCTGGGCTGCTATTGTCCATCTTAATTCCCTTGGCTGCCATATACTTGTACCTCCCCCTGGCCAAGTCTGCACAGTACATCCCACTCAGCTGTAGCTGCAGTATTGTGTCAGGTAATTGTGTGGATACTGCAGGTAAAGTTCACATTAAACTCCACAATAGTTACAAGCTGGTGGGTGGGGAGGGGGGGTTAGGGGAAAGGACAGTAATTTAGTACACAGCTTCGGGCTAAAGAGGCAGAGATGCCAAGTTACACAGTTTCAGGCTGGAGAATTTGAGATGGTCCTGTATTCTGACCAGTGGCGTAGCTACAGGTGGGCCAGGGCCCACCCACTTGGGGTTCAGGCCCACCCAACAGTAGCACACATTTAGTGGCAGCTGGTGGGGATCCCAAGCTCCGTCAGCTGAAGACTTCCCTCTGATGGTAACAAAAACGCTCATGCTGTTTTCAGCGTATGCCTGCTGCAGACTGCCAAGGTGGAAAGAAGCGCTTTCTCACCAGCTGAGATATTTTTTTGATGGTGGTGTGTGTGTGTGGGGGGGGGGGGGGGGTGGATAACACTTGGTGCCCACCCACTTCTTGCCTAGGCCCACCCAAAATCTGTTGTCTGGCTATGCCCCTGATTCTGACTAACCCATACTGGTGCATTATGAGACTTGCAGCACTGATTTCAATGGGTAGGATCGAGCACTACAAATCCCGCTCTGCTTTGGGATGTAAGTTCAAAACCAGGCCTGGCCAAAAAGTCTCCAGTCTGGAACTGGGTAACTTGGCATTTCTGAAGAGGATGAGAGAAGGAAAGTGGTGGAAATGGGGGGGGGGGGGGGGGAGGTTGGAGGTAAGGGCTGTTGAGAGTGGGGAAGCAGGAGTAATGGAGGGGTGAGAGTGAGAAAAGGCCACAGAAGGAGGGGTGAAAAAGAAGGATGGGAAAGTAGAGACTGCTGATTAGAATGAAGCATTTTTGAGTAGGGGAGAAACCATGAAGAAAAAAGAAAAAACGGATGTAAGAGATATTTTATATTTAAATCATTTTTATTTAGCACTAACAAGGAGCAAAGCCAAAGTACCAACCATAACAGGGCTCCCCCCCCCCCCCCCCGAAACGGTTGTGCAACAAATGCTTTACTTGCCACCTTGCCATTTCCTGTTGGGAAGCAAGACTTCCCTTTTACCCCCGCTGTGGTAAAAAGGGGCCTCGGCATGCGTGTAAAACACATGCTGATGCCAGTGCCGGCCCCCTTTTGCTGCAGCTTGGTAAAAGGGGCCCGATATATGATAAATTTATCACTTTTTAGGTTTTTTTTTGTTCAGGTTCTTTGTTGAAATTTCAAATAAATATATATTGTGTTCTATTAGACCCAGTCAATCAGAAGGCAGAGTTGGGGAGCTGATGTTGAAATAATAATTTAAAAAGCACTAAAACATAAATTGATTTTAGGGAATGTTGTAATGCCATATTCTTCCAGTGATATAGCCTCATGGTGGTACGTATTATTAATTAGCCTTGCTATATTCTTGGATACCTCATCTTTGGCATAGACTCTGAACTATCAACATTTTTGGTGCAAAGAAAGTTTTCATGGTTCTATTTATTTCCTTATTACTCCCCTTGTTGATACTGAACACAGTGTTATTTCCTGACAAGATCATTTTTATCTCATCAGGTCAAATATCAAATGTTATTGAGTGTTACATCTTGATAAGTTTTTAAGTATAAAAACTGAGGTTGATGCTGAGTTGCAAACAGCAGCTGTGATAAAGAAATCCTCTGAAGTTCTGAAGTGCATTTACCTGAGACAACCCGACACCAAGGTAAAGACTATACTTTCCCCAAAATGCCAATTGTGCTGGCTTTCACTTTGCACAAAAGAAATGGTTGATAGCTTTATATTTTTTATATATGCTGTTGGCGGATTTCACAAGCATGTTTTATCTATTTTATATTAGTAATTAGGGCAAATAGCATATGTGTTGGGCATCAGAATTATCACCTTCCAGAAAGCAATTATTGTGGAGCATTTGAAAAGCAGAGGGCTAAAGGATGCTGGAACCACCTGTGCCTTCAAAGAGCAGGGCCAGGCACTTATTCAGTTTCAGTACATGGACATCCTACCCCTCCGGCTAAATAATTCAGGGGTCCTTTTACAAAGGCGCGCTTGCATTTTTAGCACGCATTAAAAATAAGCATGAGCTAAACGCTAGAGGCATCCATATATTCCTATGGACGTCTCTAGCATTTAGCACACGCTAATAATTAGTGCGCACTAAAAACTCTACTGCACCTTTGTAAACGACCCCCCTCAACTGCTTCTTTCACTTCCAGAAAAAGTTAAATTTTATTGATGGGTTTTTGATTAAATCTGCATATTACACAGCTACAAGAATTCATGCATTCCTGAAAACAATTCTTAACATAACAATACATTCAAAAATAACAATGGAAACAAGTCATTCTTGCTCATTTGCTTTAGTTTTCTTCCTTAAAAAAAAAAAATCTCTCTTTCATATAACTCCACATTAGTGCATCTGAAAAGCGATAAGGTCTTTAGAAAAGTACTTTTAATAGTATTTTTTGAGGGTTCAATTACATATGGCCACCAGAATACTTCAGATTTTTCTAGTAAGTAGCTCTACCTTTCTTCAACAATTAAGAAATGGGTGTTGCCTAATGGTTTTGCAGCTAGGGTGAGGAAGGAGGTGCAGGCGTATTATGATGCACTGGGCAGCATTACAAATAAAAACATAAGACCATAAAAGGCCTATGTACTGAAAGAAAGACCCTCTAAAATGAACAAATAGGGAAAGCATACAGAGCAGGGCTTATGTAATTCCTTCCAACCCCACTAAATACATATGTGGGTAAATGCAAGTCTGCATTGCCTATGGGTTGTTGGGTGTGTAGGTATGCATGCATATGTTTGTGTGTATATTGTGTTTGCATGTTTGGTATTAGTGCTGCCCTTTGTGTGGTAGTGTTAAGGTTTGCACCATTAAAACCATGCTCCCTTCCCATCTACTCTCCCTATCACAGACATACAGAAAGCCAACACAGATAAAGTTTTGGGGAGTTGTGAGAGTTTTAGGGTGGTAGTACATTTGGAGGGGGAGGCCTTAGTTCTTTAGGGTGGGCAGTTTGCAGGGTAGGTTCTGGGGGTGGAGCAGTAAAGTTTTGCAGAGTGATGGGGAAGCTTGTGGGGTGTAGTTATGTGGGATGGAGGTTTTTGGGGTGGAGCAGTTTGTGGGGAGCAATTTTGTGAGATGGGCAGTTGGCAGGGGGTAGGGTTTTGGTGTGGTGGGTCCATTGCAGCCAGTAGTACTTGAGAGTGGGACAGCTTAGAGGGATGGGGATAGTAGAGAAGTGGGAGAGGCAAAATGAAGGGGAATTGTTTAACTGGTATTTTTCACTGTATGTAAGTTTGCATTCTATAGGGAAAAAAAAAACTTCCACAGAAAGTCAAGAGACAAACCAAACAGGATGGAAGTTACCAAAATACAAATGTTCAAGACAAAAAAAAAGGAGGGTGGGAGGAGTGTGTGTTCAAGACAAGTCAGTAGTCTCAAATAAATATCCAAATGATTTATTCATACACAGTTGAAAACCTCGATGCAACTAGAAGAATATGACCCAATAGGGGCCGTGTTTTGGCTTGTCAGCCTTCTTCAGGGGTCCTTATAAAAGATAAATATCACAGAATAAAAATCTTAAAATGACAAGATATACAATAATAACAAAATGTTTTACAACAATAAGAACAATATAAATATCCTGAAAACCTGACTGGCTATGAATATGCATGAGATAGATTTGCACAGAATGCAGGTTGGCCATATAAGTTATCTCATGCATATTAATTATAGATATCCTGAAAACCTGACTGGCTAGCTGTGTCCCGAGGACGGGGGGGCCAGATGCACTAAATTTAATGAGCCCTTAACGAACAAGTAGTAAACCCTGGCATGCACTAAAGACTTTTTTCCGACGACGGTAGCAGCTAACGAGAACGGAATGCAGATGAGCAAATTGTGCAGAAACCCTATTGTAATGAGATACACTAACCTTTCCCGATTGCCTTGATGGTGGAAAACGCCAGAAAATCTAACGAGAGGTTGGGGCTGCGCTGGATTGAAAAACTGCTATAAAAGTAACAACAACAAAAAAAATTGCTCCGCTTTGAAAAAGCCTTCCATTTTGGCCGTTTTTAAATCAGCTGATATTGGAGAGTGCAGTTCAAAGCGTCCATCACAAAAAAAGCCTTCCATTTTGGCCATTATTCACACCCAAATAATAAAAACGTCCTTTTTGGCCGTGCTTCACTCAGCTGAGAGACCTGGAAGTCTCTGAGCCAATCACAGCGCGTTTAGCTCAGCTAAACGCGTTGTGATTGGCTCAGGGTCTTCCTGATCTCTCAGCTGAGTGAAGCATGGCTAAAAAAGACGTTTTTATTATTGCAAGGGGGGAATGACGGCCAAAATGGACTTTTTTTTGACGGGCGTCCATTCTGGCCGTCATTCCCCCCTTGCAATAATAAAAAAGTCTTTTTTAGCCGTGCTTCACTCAATCATACCGTAGGTACGCAGCAGCTTCTTTCTTGCAGTCGCTCAGGTTGGCTTTAGCCCGCCTTCTCCCATCAGTTCGCCTGCCCAGATGGCTCCTCCCCTGGTCTACGCATCTTACACACGTATACCATACAGGGCAGGCTGGTGGACCAATGGGCAATGGCCTCGTTGCTGCTGGAGGATGGGTTGAACCGCCTGTTTAACGTTGGGATAGAGAATGCAAGTGAGCTACAACGAGTAGCTCATTTGCATTCCCTTTCCTTGATGCCTAGCCGTTCCCTACCGATTCGCTATGGAATTCGGTAGGGAACGGCTCTAACGACGACTTTAGTGCATCCTGGCATGGGTTGAGAACCCCTGTGCTAGACAGTATCTCCTTCCTTGTCCTGTCCCTTCCTCCCTATAAACACACATCAAAGCTACTCTAGTAAGGTAGTATCTATGCCACTCAGCCTAACTTCTGTATCAGAGGTGTCCAACCTCAACCCTTGCCAGGTTGGGTTTTCAGGATTTCCCAATAAATATGCATGAAATCTATTTGTATGCAATGGAGGCAGTGCATGTAAATAGATCTCATGCATATTCATTGGGAAATTCTGAAAACATGACTTGATTGCGACCCTCAAGGACCGAGCTTGGACTTTGCTTACATATATGCACATACGCATGGTCCCTGTGCATACATCCCTATACAAGAAAAATAAATGTAATAAAATCCAAAATAATGTTTTTCCAGCTAAAGATCTAGACATCTTGGTCCCAAGTACCTTGAAGGCAATTTTTAAAGCCATTCTCAAGGGTAAAAAAGTGTTTGGGGCTCTTCAGCAACTACTCATATGGTGTGTGTTTATATTTATTTCAAGTTTGATATCCTACCAAATCTGATAACAGGTCAAGGTGGCTTCCAATAAAAGTCATTGCAAAAATAAAATCTGAAAGAAAAAAACCCGCCAAAAAACAATAGGACAGAATAACAGGCATTGTGAAACACTGTGTGTGTGCTTTTACCCAGGACCAGCGTTAGGGGGTGGCAACCATGGAGGTTGCCCAGGGGGCCCCTAGCTTACCTCAAACAGAAGGAAACATAACCTGAAGGGGGGGCCTTGGAGCCCCCTCAACTATTTTAATCTGGGGCCCCTGCCTAACACCAGCCCTTGTTTAGTTGGGGTGGGGATTGAAAGAACATGCTGACTTCCATGGTCTCAAAACTTCACACATCGTTTTGATCAGAAAAAGCACCTGAAGGGAAAGGAGGGTGGGAGGAGTGTGTGTGGGTACCTTTTCCTTCAGCAATTTTCAAACTAAAAATATATGTCTCAGCAGATTTTATACTTGTGATAATGTGAAAATTTCCCCTTTGAGCCTTTGTCTGTGTCTAAGGGAATAAAAGTTTAGTAAATCAGGCCCTAACCTTCCGATTCTGTAAAAGTCACCAAAAATTGCACACGTAAATTTGGGCACACGCCAATTTAATAGAATGAGCCAACATTGGCTTGTTAACAAGCAATTATTGGTACTAATTTGATTTAATTGGAACTTACATGCGTAAATTTAGGCGTAGGATATGCGCTTACAATTTATGTGCAGCCCAAAAAATGGGTGCAAAAATGGGAGAGTCATGGGTGTTTCAGGGCGGAGCATGGATTCCAGTTACACTTGGAACTATAGAATAAAGGAGAATTGGTGTACATTTTGGCGTGGGCATTTCCACCATGTTTTAATTGGTACAAATGGATGTGCCTACATTTACGCACAACCCCTGTGCCTAAACGCTATTCTATAAGCCAGTTAGGCGTTTTTATGGAATCTCGCCCTTGGTGTGCAAACTGCAGGAAGCTTCACTACAGGACCTATGGAACTTTGCTATTATTATTATTATTATTTGTATAGCGCTACCAGACGCACGCAGCACTGAACACCTGACACAGAGAGACAGTCCCTGCTCAATAGAGCTTACAATCTAAAATAATACAGACAGACAAGACAATTAAGGGCGAGGGAAGTACTGGATGAGAAGGAACAAGGGGGGGAGGCAAATGAGTAGTGGCTAGGAGCCAAAAGCAGCAGTCTACCATGTCTTCTTAACGTTTAATATCAGGACTCTTGAGTAATAAATCCCGCACCTCATGACCTATTTCACAATCATTCTTTCTCCTT
The DNA here is from genome assembly GCF_901765095.1 of Microcaecilia unicolor. Taxonomy (NCBI): domain Eukaryota; kingdom Metazoa; phylum Chordata; class Amphibia; order Gymnophiona; family Siphonopidae; genus Microcaecilia; species Microcaecilia unicolor. The sequence continues at coordinate 151,675,085 of NC_044039.1, read as the reverse complement.
CTTTTAGATGAGATTGTTACTCTTGTGTTTCTTTGTATTTCTGCATTGGAGCATAAAATCTGCTGACTCAGCTGCAATTCAATCCAGCGAGTTGAAAGAAACTAATCCAAAGGATGTAAAAAACATACCAGGTAAATACAGACAATATGGGTCATCATTCATTCACTGCTAGCGGTTTCTATAATTGCTTGATCCTATCTTGCAAGCTTATCCTGGAGTAAGATTTTGGCAGGCATCAGCTGGTGAGTACCAGGGCTCATGCAGATCTCAGGATGTTTAGCATAAGTGACTCCACTTTGTTATATAAAATAAACAGTACACTTTACTAAATTTCAATTTCAAACTTTTCATTGTTTATCATAATGTATTGTTTATTTATAGTCTGCCTTGAGCCTAGATGAATTACAACACAACTTTTGTAATAACAGTTAAACATAAAACATATTGGTCAATGAAGACCCTGCTTATGCAGGAATTTTCTAGCACTTTTCAACGTCAACCCTACTGAAAAGCACCTCAGCCTTATCAGGTGAAGGTCATTTTTGGTAGGGTAGATGCTAGGTCCATGTTCAACCTTTCCCCCCCCCCCCCCCCCCCCCCCTTCCCAAGTTAGAAGTTGAATGATGAATTTCTTTGGAAGCCATTGTGTCTCTGAACAGATAAATGTATTGAACTCAACCCTTATTAAAAAGTATTAAAGTGGTGTAGTGTGAGACTTGGTGAATGCCAGCAAACCCTTATTCCTTTCTCTGTTGCAACTGCCTCCTAGATTCAGCAGGGGAATAGATGGCAGCCCAGTAGTTATTTTTCTGTTTGCAGATATATGTAAAACCACACGCACAGGGGTAAATTCAAGAAAGGCACCAAACATTTGGGTGCTAAGCATCAGTTCTATAAAGGCAGTTTCATGTGGAACTGCTGTTTGAGAATACTAGCATAAATCTGTATTAGCATGCCTAACTTTAGGGGCAAGCACTTAATTCAGCACAAAGGCTGCTATAAATAACGGTTGGCAGTTAGGTGCATAACTGCATGTATTCTATAACATGTGCAAAGCAAGTCCTGGGCATGACCCTGACCCACCCATGTCCCTAAGATCATAAGTGTTGCCATAGTGGGACAGACCGAAGGTCCATCAAGCCCAGCATCCTGTTTCCAAAAGTGGCCAATCTAGGTCACAAGTACTTGGCAAGATCCCAAAAGCGTAAAACAGGTTTTATGCTGCTTATCCTAGAAATTAAAAAAAAAAAACTGTGCCGACACTCTGTCGAGCGTAAAATATAACAAAATGTTCAAACTGACATGAATACAAGTATATTTTTACTTCTTTTGTTTTTTATTTCTTTTGTTTTTTATTTTTCTATGTAAAGTGGAGTAGTCTCATATATATAGCCACAAAATGATGATTTTCTCACTCAGTGACTGAGTGTATCATATGTATGTATGGTCTAATCATTGACTTGACCTCCACCAACCTTTACTATTAACTTAACTTATATTGGTGCGTTTTGCTTTATCTCTACATAATCAACAAAGTATTATGCAGCACTTAACTTGAGCATGTTGGTGTACTCAAAAACCCCGACAGGTCCCCGTTTCGTATTGACTTTATCAAGGGGGAGACACCATTTCTATTATGCAAAAAAAGAATTGTTAATTACTGCCAGGAAATCTTTAAAATACATATTGTCTAAATTATTACTTGCATTCATTTGTATATTAATGTATTAATGCTGATGGCTTACCCGGTGACCGTCTCAAGTGCTTGTGTAGCATTGCTTTGTCAGACTCAAAATGGCGTCAGCGTCTTTTTATCAATGAGGAACCATAGCAGCTGGTTTGAAAACGTCATGGAATAACACTCCAAAATCAAAGTCCTATACAGGGACTTTTATCTTCAATAATCGGCAATGGCAGGTCTATGGGTGTTGAGAACATATTTAAAAGAGCCTTGCCTATGAACCCATGGTTTAATAAACAAATTGGGAACAGTTGTTTTTATTGTTCTAAAAAAAGCAACTCCACTGTATGTATGTATTTAAACCCTTTGGCTCTATTGTGTCCAATGTAAAAATCCAGAATGTTTCCCGTTGCAAGATCTTTCTATTCAAATCACCCCCTCTCATGGAGGGGATAACTTGTTCGATCACCATACATTTCAGGTCGTCAGTGGTGTGTTTTTCAGACATCCAATGTTGGACCATGGGCGCTCCAAGATTCTGAGCTGAAATCCGCGAACGGTGTTCTATCAGTCTCTCATGTACAGATCTGGTCGATTTGCCAATGTAAAATTTGTCACAAGGGCATTTGATGTAATAAATGATGCCTACAGAACGGCATGTGGTTCTCTGTTTCAATATGTATGTTTTGCCGTTGCAAGAAAAATCTAAACCCTCGATGGTCATGGGGCATGTCTTGCACTGAGATTTCATGCATTTGAAATGACCTAGACTTACAGCATTGTCAATTGAGGTAGTTGGTAAGACAGCAGGACTTAAAATCTCTTTAAGATTTTTAGAGCGTGAAAACGCGGTCCTAATGTTGAAGTTTGAAAACACTGGATGTGATTTAATAATATCCCAATGGTGTCTGATAATTGCTGCAGTTGCTTCCCCACCGGGAGTATACCTCTTGACAAAGGTCATAATTTGTTGGTCAAGTTGTGTACGCGGTAGAGGTTGGAGCAACCAATCTCTATTGTTGTGCTTTGCCCTTGTATATGCTTTCTTTATTATTTTGCGTGGATAATTTCTCTGCAAAAGTTTAGCACCAAAGGTCTCTGAATGTGTTTTATAATCCGCTTCTGTGGTGCAGATCCGTTTAAATCGAAGAAATTGCGAAAAAGGGAGGCTTTGTCTTAATGCCTTAGGGTGGCAGCTGCTGTAATCCAAAAAGGTGTTTCGGTCAGTACTCTTAACAAATACATTGGTGGTAAATTGTTTCCCCGATAAATGGATCTCTACATCCAAAAAATGGATCTTTGAATCTGACCACGTGACCGTGAATTGAATTCTAGGATGGCATTGATTCAACCATTGATGGAATGTCTGTAATTGCTCTACACTCCCATACCAGACAATGAATATGTCGTCGATGAAACGTCTCCATGTCCCTAACTGATCTTTGAAAGGAGATCTTGACAACCATTTTTCTTCAAACTGTGCCATGTACAGGTTGGCTAAAGTGGGAGCGAATGTCGCTCCCATGGCCACTCCCGATTTTTGTTTATATAAATCGTCTTGGAAGCAAAAAAAGTTGTTACACAATGCTATTTCTGCCAATTTACATACAAAGTCAGTGGGGACCTGGTGTGGACTAGGACGACTTTTCAAAGTTTCACCAATGACCTCCAACAGCTCATTTTGAGGGATCATGGTATATAAAGATTTTATGTCAAAAGTTGCCATCTGGTAACTGTATGTTCTGTAGAATGTTAAGAAAATCTGTGGTGTCTTTAATGTATGTAGGAGCCTTTTTCACAAAATCCTGTAAAAATGTGTCTACATATTCAGATAGTGGTTCAAGAAGAGATCCTCGGGAAGACATAATGGGTCTCCCCGGGGGATTATGTATGTCTTTATGTACTTTCGGTAGTGTGTATAAAACCGGAATGATGGGAAATTTTCTATTCAAGTACTGAAACTCTTTTTTGTTCAAAAAGCCTGCTTCCTCTGCCCTCAGCGTGATCTCCAATATATGTTCTTGAAGATGTTTCGTGGGATCATGATTTAATTTGACATAGGAAGAAGTATCTGCCAATTGTGAATGGATTTCTGTTATGTATTTCGGTCTGTCCAAGATTACAGTGGCTCCACCTTTATCAGCCCGTTTCAATATTATATCAGTATTGTTCTTCAGCGAATATAGAGCTTTGCGTTCATCATGAGACAAATTGTCATGGAATCGACGTGATTTTCTGTTGTTATGCAGCTGGCAGACATCTCTTAAAACTAGCTGTTTGAATACTGCAACGACTGGATCAATGGGAATGGGCGGCACCCAATGTGATTTATCTTTCACATGGGAGCTGGAATCTTGCATATCGTTGTCCTTAAAAAAGATCTTGAGTTGTAAGGCACGAACGAATTTTTCAAGGTCTATTCTAAATTGAAAGATGTTAAAGAATTGAGCCGGCACATATGAAAGTCCTTTAGACAATAAGGAAATCTCGGCCGAATTAAAGGTATGTGTAGATAAATTGATCACATTTGGATCTATTGGAATTGGGATTGCGTCCGTGGGCGTGACCTGGGTATACCTCTGTTCGTGCCTCTTCTGTTGCTCCTTGATCTTGCTGGTCTTGTTTGTCTGTGGTCTAAAAAATTGTCGGTGTCGCTGCCTGAAGAACTTTCTGTAAATTGAAAGGCTTTAAATGCCACTTGTTTGTGGCTGGTGGCTGCCATGTTGGATGTTGACATGTCGTTCATTTGATTGACTTTATTGTACATTCATGGATAGACTCGTCCTGCTGAATAATCTCCTCTGTCTCTCGACAATTTCTTCAATTTAGTTTTCCTTAATGTCTCTTTAAACTGTTCTAATTTTTCTTTTAATTGTAAATGTTTAGAAAAGAAAACTTGCTCAGGTACTCCCTGTTTAATCTGTTCTAATTCTTTGTCCAAAAGATCTTTTCTTGTTGTAATACTGTCCTAGACTGTTCAATGATTAAGAGCATGAGATCTAGGGAGCATTTGTTTAATATCATGTTCCACTTAGTGATGAAGTCTGTCTGCTCTTTAAATATTTGAGGCGCCTTATTAATGCGTAAGCCTCGGGGTATCTGCTCTGCTCTGCAGTACTCTACCAAGGCTGCACTATTCATTTCTAGTTTCAGGGACGATTTGCAATTGGATAAGTAGGTTTCCCATTCTATGTCAAAGGTAAAATAATTATGTCAAAGAGACATAATAGAAATGGTGTCTCCCCCTTGATAAAGTCAATACGAAACGGGGACCTGTCGGGGTTTTTGAGTACACCAACATGCTCAAGTTAAGTGCTGCATAATACTTTGTTGATTACGTAGAGATAAAGCAAAACGCACCAATATAAGTTAAGTTAATAGTAAAGGTTGGTGGAGGTCAAGTCAATGATTAGACCATACATACATATGATACACTCAGTCACTGAGTGAGAAAATCATCATTTTGTGGCTATATATATGAGACTACTCCACTTTACATAGAAAAATAAAAAACAAAAGAAATAAAAAACAAAAGAAGTAAAAATATACTTGTATTCATGTCAGTTTGAACATTTTGTTATATCCTAGAACTAAGCAGTCGATTTTCCCAAGTTCGTCTTAATAATGGCTTATGGACTTTTCTTTTAGGAAATTACCCAAATCTTTTTAAACCCTGCTAAGCTAACTGCTTTTACCACTAAACTATTTTGAATGAATGAGCTTGAATGAATGGGTTATGCCTTTCCTACTGAAAAATTGTGTTATTTTCTAATTTTATGTTATTGTATTTTAATTGTTAACCGCCTAGATCTGGCAAAGCATGGCAGAATATAAATTTTTAATAAAACATAAACATTAAAAAAATATAACATTTCAGAGTTTAATTACACATTCAGTGAAGAAATATTTTCTGTGGTTTGTTTTATGTTTAAATCTTTTTTATTAGCAGAAATATAACAACAATTCAATTCGGTCTACAATACAATAAGTCCAACCAGTGACTAAGAATCATTAAACAGTTTTAGTGTTTCTCCCCCTCCCTCCCCCCTGCTGCCCCGCTTACATCCCATATCAATTCTATATTTGCCAAACATTTTAAGTGATAACAAAACAAAATATAAGTACATAAGTACATAAGTACATAAGTAATGCCATACTGGGAAAAGACCAAGGGTCCATCGAGCCCAGCATCCTGTCCACGACAGCGGCCAATCCAGGCCAAGGGCACCTGGCAAGCTTCCCAAACGTACAAACATTCTATACATGTTATTCCTGGAATTTTGGAGTTTTCCAAGTCCGTTTAGTAGCGGTTTATGGACTTGTCCTTTAGGAAACCGTCCAGCCCCTTTTTAAACTCTGCTAAGCTAACCGCCTTCACCACTTTCTCCGGCAACGAATTCCAGAGTTTAATTACACGTTGGGTGAAGAAAAATTTTCTCCGATTTGTTTTAAATTTACTACACTGTAGTTTCATCGCATGCCCCCTAGTCCTAGTATTTTTGGAAAGCGTGAACAGAAGCTTCACATCCACCTGTTCCACTCCTCTCATTATTTTATATACCTCTATCATGTCTCCCCTCAGCCATCTCTTCTCCAAGCTGTATAGCCCTAGCCTCCTTAGTCTTTCTTCATAGGGAAGTCGTCCCATCCCCGCTATCATTTTAGTCGCCCTTCGCTGCACCTTTTCCAATTCTACTATATCTTTCTTGAGATGCGGCGACCAGAATTGAACACAATACTCAAGGTGCGGTCGCACCATGGAGCGATACAACGGCATTATAACATCCTCACACCTGTTTTCCATACCTTTCCTAATAATACCCAACATTCTATTCGCTTTCTTAGCCGCAGCAGCACACTGAGCAGAAGGTTTCAGTGTGTTATCAACGACGACACCCAGATCCCTTTCTTGGTCCGTAACTCCTAACGTGGAACCTTGCATGACGTAGCTATAATTCGGGTTCTTTTTTCCCACATGCATCACCTTGCACTTGCTCACATTAAACATCATCTGCCATTTAGCCGCCCAGTCTCCCAGTCTCGTAATGTCCTCTTGTAATTTTTCACAATCCTGTCGTGATTTAACGACTTTGAATAACTTTGTGTCATCAGCAAATTTAATTACCTCGCTAGTTACTCCCATCTCTAAATCATTTATAAATATATTAAAAAGCAGCGGTCCTAGCACTATACTGTAGAGCAAATAAAAATGCAACTTCCTCATCGTAATCACTTCCTAGAAAATTCCTCTACAAAGATTGAACATCCCACCCTGCTACCCCTTACCTTCCCCTTTGTTCTTCCATGCTCTTCTCTCACTCCCACCCCCTCCCTCCCTAGCTCGTAATGGCTGAGTGGTCACGGTGTCTTCCACCGACTGTCCCTACATTCCTGGGTTGGTCTTTGTCATCCAGTTTTTGCAAAATTCTCCGTTTTGACAGGGGATGAAGTGTATTCCAATATCTCTCCCAGACTTTCCTAAAAGCGGACGAGTCTTTCTTCCCTCCACTATAAGGAGTATATCCACATAATTCCAAGTGTAATAGCTCTGTCATTTTCGACTTCCACAGCTCCTTTGTGGGTGCTTGCTCTTCCCTCCATTTGAGCAAAATTACTGTTTTCCCAATCGCAACTGCGTTTTGTAAAAATCCAACATACCCGGATGGTATTGGCTTCTCAATTGTGAACACATCAAACAAAATCAATGGATTAACCACTACTTTCTGCTTCCACCATTGGCCGATATCTGTCAGTAATTGTATCCAGAACTGTCTAATGGTTGGGCAGACCCAGAACATATGTCCCAGGGTTGCCATGTCTGCTCCACACTTAGGGCAGTCTCCTGTTCCAAATCCCGCCTTCCACGCTCTTATCGGAGCTATGTATGCTCGCGTAGCAAATTTATACTGCCGTTCCCACTGTCTAATGAAGGGGATCCTGTGCAAAATAGATTGTAAAAAGTTCTGGAGCATCTTTGTTGTAAGTTCTGTCTCGAGCTCTCGTGTCCAGCTCTCCGCCGTTGTACAATAATCAATGTCCTCCGTGGTATCCAAAAGGTGCCTATGGTGAAAACGGAGAGGCACTGTATTTTGTGAGTGCAGTGTGAGTGCAGTCGAAAACGTGTCCTGCACATCCTCGCTTAAATTAAACGCTCCCAGAGAGTGTGCATAGTGTTTAACCTGAGCATACGCATAGTAGTCCGCAAATGGCAAGTCAAACTCTTTCTGTATCTCTTCAAGTGGCCTAAGTTGGCCTTCTTCATTCAACAGTTGATATAAATAGCAGATGCCCTTCTTCTTCCATATCTCAAATGTTTTCCCCATTGACCCTGCCGGGAATTCAGGATTCAAAGACAGTGAGACGAAAGGGGTAGCTGCCGCTGAGAAGTCATGTCTGCGGCACAACCATCTCCACATTGCCCTGGCTGAGCGTATGAACCAGTTCATATTAGGCGGTTTTGCCGGTCTTTTCTTTGTGGTGTGTAGCAGACAACTTAAGTGTATGTCAGGTGTGAGTGAGGCCTCCAACTGCGTGTTCGTGAATTGGCTACTACCCGCCAGCCAATCTCTAACATGCCTCATGGTGCACGCAATGGTAAGGTATCTAATATTAAGCAGCCCCATGCCCTCATGTGTCTTGGGTTTATATAGTACTTCCAGAGGGAGTCTTGGGCGTTTATTACACCATAGAAATTTCCTCAAAATTACCTTTAACTCCCTTTCTTCTCGCCCTCGCAGGTGCAGCGGCAGCATCTGAAACCTGTATAGCCACTTAGGGGCTATTATCATATTGTATAGGGCTATGCGCCCTGACAGGGAAAGGGGGCAAGAATTCCAGATACCCATCAGCCGCCTAGCATCTGCTACCAGTGGCCGTACATTTTCTTTATATAACAGGGACAAATTCACTGGTATTTCCACCCCTAAATATTTCAGCTTTCCTTCTGTCCATTTAAAGGGAAAGGGACCTACCCAGGTGTTTCTAGTAGAGTCTAGTATTGGGAGTGCCAGAGACTTAGACATGTTTAGACGAAAGCCCGAAAGGTCCCCATACTGCCCAATCTCTCTTAACAAACAGGCCACTGATCTCTGCGGGTCATCTATTAACAGCAGCAAATCATCTGCATATGCTAATAATTTTATTTCTTCTCCTCCCGCCTGCATCCCTTTAATCCCCGGGGCATTTCTAATAATACACAGTAACGGTTCTAATACTATCAAAAACAGTAGGGGGGAAAGTGGACAGCCCTGTCTTGTTCCTTTCATGATCGGGAACTCTGCGGTCCGAACCCCATTGATTACTAATCTTGCCCTCGGATTTGCGTATAACGCCTGTATGACTTTTGCAGCCCATCCCCTCACTCCAATCCAATGTAGGGCCTCATACATGAAGTGCCACACCACCCTGTCAAAAGCGCGCTCCGCGTCTAGGCTAATAACAATGCCCTTGGGTGTCTTCTCGGGAGCCTCTGTCATGGCTGCTATCAGTTTTCTCACATTAATCACAGAGTGCCTGTCTCGGACAAAGCCTACTTGTTCACCTCCTATTACAGATGGTAATACTTGCGCCAACCGCTCCGCCAGGACCCGCGACAAAATTTTTATGTCCACATTTATTAACGAGATTGGCCTATATGCCGCTGGGTCTGTGGCATCTCTCCCTGGTTTCTGTATTAAGCTAATCAGCGCTTCATTATCATGTCTGGGGAATTGTCCCGCTGCAGTCACTTCTTCGTAGAAGCTCAGCAATGGGCCTAACACTTGTATTTTAAGCATCTTGTAAAATTCTCCGGAAAACCCATCCGGGCCCGGAGCCGAGTGCATCTTTAATGCTTTTATAGCCTTCATCACTTCCTTAGTGCTCGGGGGGGGAGTCTAGAAAATCTGTCTGCTCCTGCTCTAACTGTGGGAGTTGCGCCCGGTGCAAATATGTTCTGATCTTATCGCGTATCTCCGACCCCCGGCTCTCTTCTGAATATAAACTTTCAAAATGCTGTTTAAGTATCTCCGCAATCTCCTCTGGCCTAGAAGTGTACGCCCCAGTCGGGCTTCGCAGCCTAGCAACAATAGATTGCTTACGGGTTCCTTTGATTAATCGTACTAGCATACCCCCCGGTCGGTCTCCATAACGACTGAGATTATATTTGCGAACTATTGTTGCTTTCAAATACCTGTCATGCAACAGGCTATTTAACTCTACACGTACTGCAGTCAGAGCCTCCAAATTGGCCTTATTAGAGTTGCTCGCATATCTTTTCCTAGCCGATCTAGCCTGCCTTTCTAGCTCCACTATCTTCTGCGTTATCCTGCGATTCCTCCTACTGACAAACGCAATCACCTCCCCACGCATTACGGCTTTGGCCGTATGCCAATATAGGCCCGGGGTCTCTACATGTTGTTCATTATGTTCCGCAAATTCCTCCCACTTTTTTATGAGGTAATCAGTGAATTCAGGGGAATTATAAAGGTATGCCGGGAATCTCCACCCCCCAAGTGCCCGATAGTAGGGCTGGGCCTCCACATCTACCCAGATCATGGCGTGGTCTGAAACTTCCTCTGGGCCTATCTCCGCCTCCGCTATCCGCCCAAACAGCTGTTGTGACACCAGGATGTAATCCAACCTGGACTGGGTTCCGTGTGCCCTCGAGGTATGCGTGAAATCACGCTCTTCCTCGTGTAACAATCTCCAAGGATCCACCAAGCCCAGTCCATCACAAAAGGCCTCCAGTATTCCGGCCCCACTGGCCTTCCCTTCCCGTGTGCGCCCCGTTCTATCCAACAAGGGATCTAAAACCTGATTCATATCCCCAGCCACTATTATGGGGTCTGTTCCATGTCTCTGGCACTGTGCAAAGAGATCCTCAAAGAATCTCTTTCCACCAGTCTGGGGGGCATAAACTGTTACTATTAAGTAGCTTTTCCCTTGCAGATTTATCTGTACCCCTACATAATGACCCTCAGTGTCTGCAAACAATAGTTTAGCCTGTATTGCCACATGTTTACTTATCAGGATCGCTACTCCTCCGCGTCGTCCCACCGCTGGTGAACAAAACACCTCACCTACCCAGTGCCTGTGTAATTTCTTGTGTTCCTCTAAGGAAAGTCTCGTCTCCTGTAAGCAGGCCACTCCCACCCCGTGCCGTTTCAGGGCACCCAGGAGTTTTGCCCTTTTTACTGGGGAAGTGACCCCGCCCACATTCCACGATATCAGTCTTGTATTCCCCTTTGATGACTTAGCCTGTATTCTCGCACATAATTAAGATAATTAAGATACCAATATATTTCTTTCCCAGGGGTCCCAGCCTCCCCCCAGAAATTTTATATTCTCGCGCATGACCCACCCTAAGAATTCTCCATGTTAATCTCTGCCACTGCACCAGCTTTTCCCACCAACTCTTCCTGTCCCGTGCTCTCAACCACTCATCATTACCATTTTGTGTGCCTATCTGCCCTTTCCCCTCATATCCCTCCCTTCCCCCCATCCCCATCTCCAATTCCCCATCTCCCCCCTGAAACCTATCCCTGTAACCTTGTCCCATTAACATAGATGGGCATATGGGGCTTCCCGCCTCCCCCTCCCCCCGCTCCCCTGAATGTTAACTTTCTCTTCTAACTCTGGAAATTAGCATGTCCGTCTCTTATTATTAGCCTCTTCGTGTGATGGCAACTATACCTTCTGTTAAATAACTCTCAGTTGTAAACAGTCATCCTTTGTCTGTGGTTCTCGCCGCAGTCTGTCCAGATTCTTCCAGGTCTTTGACAAACTTTTGTGCCTCCTGTATGTCATTAAATGCTCTCCACCTTCCTTCCTGCTTCACTTTCAAAGTTGCAGGGTATAGCAGCATAAATGTTTCTTGCCGCTCGTGCAATTTCTGGCATAATGGCGTAAATCGTCGACGCTTTTCCTGCAGGGCTGCCGAGTAATCTTGGAATATGCGCACAGGATGTCCCTCATACCGCAGTTCATTTCTCTTCTGTCTGAATCCGCGCAAAATCTCCTCTTTGTGTACATAATTGTGCACTTTGATTATTACTGTCCGTGGAGTCTGTCGTCCATCTTGTCGTCTGCCAATGCGGTGCGCTCTCTCGAGACAAAGCTTTCCTGCGCTGTCAGACAGCGCAAATTCCTCTGATAGCCATGCTTCTAAGACCGATGAGAGCATTCTATCATTTACGGTTTCTGGCAGCCCTACTATCCGCAGGTTTCCCCGTCGCGACCTATTCTCGAGGTCATCTAGCTTCTCTTTCAAAGTTTCCACTGTGGCAGCCATGTTTTGGAGCTTGAGCGCCGTAGGCCCCGCTGAATCCTCTATCTCTGATACTCGGCGCTCCAGTTCTCCTGTTCTTTGCGCGGTATCGATTTGCTTCGCCTCCAAATTAGAGACCTGTGTATATAGTTTCTCCAATTTTAAGTCTATTGCTACGCTTACTGCCTCGGTAATTTGTTGCAGTTGTTCCGCCATGAAGGGCGCACTTCCGCTCGCGTGCTGCCCATCATCAGCTCCGCTTGGCGCCTTCATTTTATCTTTGTCCTTTTTAGGTCCTCTACTCGCCATCGTACGCGCTGGCGAGTTCAGATATTTGTCCATAAAGACT